>NW_026294402.1:23747403-24347403 GCF_007827085.1 Peromyscus californicus insignis
AGTTTCAAAACAAGTTAAAGGGCAAGCACGAAGCAGGGACAACAGCTGACCTCTCCCAGCACCCCTGGCTTTTCATGTTGCTCTCATATTTCTGTCTCTATCTTTAGTGTAAACCTCTTGAAAAATAGCCTACGTCTTCTATGCTTCATCTCCAGTTGACTTTTTAACCCATTTTAATCTGGCTTTTCCTTCAAAGCTTTCTAATGTCTTGCAAAGCTAGTAGCTTATATTTGTCCTTTACTTTTAGCCTCTGCATCATGGGGCAGAATTACCCATAAAATTTTGTTATTCTCTTTTCTTAATTTCTCTGAAACCCCTGTGGTATTCAACCTACCCCTTCTGAAACAACATTCTCTGTCTCCACTAGTCCCCAGTCATTCCTTCACTCTGTGGATACTGATGGAATCCAAGATTCTGCCTCTGTCCTCTTTCATTCTGCATTTTCAATGAATTATTTATGTCATTCATTAAGAACGACCTCCATTCCCACCTAGGCCAAGGCTACCTATAATTCATTACTTCTCTCTTGTTTAGGATATTTCAAATTCCAATGTCAGAAACCATCTGAAGTGGCCCCCAAATCAACTTCTGTTGTTACTTGGGTCTTGCTCTTGGGGTTACTGCCATCATTCCTGAGACAGACTGTGTTAAGGCTTGATTAGATCATTTCTTCCTACCCTTGGTGACTGTAGTTCACTCCACAGAGCAACCAGTCACTTGACTGCTGCATTTCTGTCTGTTTCTATCAGAATCCATCACAGTTTACCCAGTGTGGCTAAGGTTGATAGAATTTGGTCCAGACTTCAAGTTTGCTGCCTGGGTTTGTCATGCATTTTCATCAGGAAGTACAAGGGGTTGTCTCAGCCTTTCTTGCTAGGTCTGGTTGAGGTTTTTTTCCCTTTGCTTTTAATAGTGAAAGGGGGCTGACCTTAAAGATCCCACATGTCTATCCCCAGGAGAAAGGATGGTTGAGGAGACAAACAGTGGGAAGCCGTCAGGTAAAATGAAGTGATTTTTTTTGGTAGGTATGCATACTGGGAAATGGAATTTTTCAGATGGGATGATTGCCTTCACTGTCTGTACTATGAAAATGCTGGCTGTGCTAACATTAGGAAGGACCACATGACATCCAAGGACCTAATACGATGAAAATATTGACTTTCGTTGACTTATTTCTATAATCTCTTTTTCACAAAAGATTATAAGGAGATATTTAAACATTGCTCTAGGTGGGAATATATAATGATGATAGTTAAGGAAATAAAATAAAAACTCATCCATGAAAAAAATAATAGGTACAAAGGCTACCTAGCCATGTACATGAAAATTTAAAAACTGGTAATAAATGTCTATGAGCCACTACTGCACAGTAAAGCAGAGGTACAGCTGTCAAATGAAGGTGGAGACCCAGGAGACAGCTGATCTTTTCTTTCTGCCATTGAGAAAGCCTTGTCACTGTGTAGTCTGTAGTTCTCAGGAACCTAGGCTGTACTGATATCTCTGGGATATTGCAGGCCAGTGTACTCCATAGTAGGCCTAGAACTCCCTACTAGATGTCTATACTACGCCCAGACTGAAAGCCAACCAGTTATGGTTCTCTCTACCTGGCTTATAACAGATACAAACATGGTGTTTTATTTAATTCTCACAACTAATTACTAAAGTGAATTCTGATGCCTGTGGAAGGGGCAAGGAACAGGTTATAGTGGCTATTGTGAGTGTGATTGTCCCAAGTTGGGTCCTCAGAGTTGGAGAGCAGTGTACAAGGTAGCCATTAGGGAATTCTCTCTGGATCAGTGACTTTGACAGGGACATATCAGAATAGGATGGTGTAGAAATGGAAGGAAAGAGAAGTCAGGAGGTTAACATGTGGTACAGTCTCATGGCAACCATAGCCAACAAGAGGGTGAGCTCATCAGGAATGTCTGATGTTGGAAGAAAGTACCCAGGCCTTTTCTCATCATCTCAGTTAGTCACCGGGAAGATGTGGTTTTGGGTACAGAGTTCCTTGTGAATGAGGAAATCCCTATGTCTTCCTTCTGACTGTGCTGCCCTGAAGAACACAAGTAGCTCACCGCTATGTCCACAACCCTTATGAGAATTGCATGTATTAGGCATTTAACACAGGTTAATGAAGCTAATCTTCAGAGGAGCCCTGTCCATCAGGACTGTTTTTCTCAAGGTCCATCTTTCTCTCCCACCCTCAGTAAGAAAATGATGCCTGAAAAAACACATCACTTAAGTCACTTGCTTTAGGGTACTCAGCTATAATAATAGAGTTGCAGTCTGAACCCTGGCTGTGTAATTATTTTCTGACAGTATCACATATGTAATGGGAGACACAGAAAAATGCAGGAAATGGCTAATCACCCTAAGAACCCATATAAGGATATAAAAATAACATTCCCAAGAAATAAGATAGTAAAATATTATGTGTTGTAACCTAAGAAAAACGGGGATTTGAAGTGATTGGCCTGAGTTTTGAAGTCACTGCTTCCTAGATATGTGTGTTTCAGCAAGGTCAATAACCTTTCTCAGTCTCAATCTTTCCAATTTCAAACTGGGCATAATGATACTTTTCTCTTTGGCCTGCCAAAAACCCCAACAGAATCCACACTAAAATCACTTATGACCACATGCTGAATTGTCTGTTTATATGCACTTGCCAGACAATCCCAAGACTGCAGACATGTAAGGTCATGGAGGAGTTGAGCTGGTCTGGGGCTGGGGAAGTTGGGAAAGAAGAGGAAGAAGATGGAAACAGGAGGGATCAATGATGAACAAGCTGAGAGATGATATCTTTCTAGCAAAAGTTCTAGACCCTTTTTCTGCTAGTTCATGGAAACCCTCAGTCAAGTAGATAGGTGCTCTTACCTATTTTCCAGAGTGAGACTGTGGCTCAGAGTGGTTTTGTAGGCAAGTCGGGCTTTTAATTGATTTGACATACCTCTCTGTTAGTTCAAATGTTTCCGTGCATGTTCAGAATCTGACAAGGTCCATGAAGAAAGATTTCTTCCCTAACACCCATGCTCTCACCTTTCCTGGCACCCCAAGGTGCTTCCTGGGCTACTCTCCTCTCAATACCCCACTGTGAGTGAGCCCTCCTTTGCCCAGCTACCTGGAATCAACACAGAATACTTTATCTGCTGAACTTGGGAAACTTCCCTCCCTGACTATGACCCCTTACAGAATAGCCACTGCTTTGACCCTGAAATGAGCATTCACTGACTTGAACTGATGTTGAGGAGGAAAGAGCTAAACTCAGTTCCAAGTGTAGAATGAATAGGTTCAAAACACAGTTGTGGGCTCTGGATTCAAGGGAACCTGAACTACATGCTAGGGTTACTAGCATATAGCCAGGAAACAAACAGAACAAAGTCAGAGACAATGTTCAAATGAAAATAATAATAATGAAAAGGCTACAGCATCAATAATCATAATGCTGAAATGAGGTTCAGAATAGGCAGCATTTACTGACAGTTGAACCTTGGCAACATCAGAGCCCTCATCTCCAAATCGTGGAGGGAGTAGATTATAAAGAACAAATAAGCTAATGGCAAGAGCCATAGCCAGCTCTGCAGAACAATCTATGGTGTCCTGGTCACCCAGTTCATGCAAATTTGCAAGCAAAACCTCAGCACTGTGAGTGAGATATAGAATGCTTTTAGGGCTAACAGTCTACTAGAAATATATGCCTAAGGCCATAGCTGAAGTTTTCTCTAGTCCCACTCCGGCCCATAGCCACTCAGACCCAAGTAAACACACACAGACTTATATTACTTATAAACTGTATGACCGTGGCAGGATTGTTGTTACCTAGTTCTTATGTCTTAAATTAACCCATTTTTATTAATCTATAAGTTGCCATGTGGCTTGCGGCTTACCGGTACTCTACAACTTGCTTCTCATGGCAGTGGCGGCTGGCAGTGTCTCCTGACTCAGCCTTCCACCTCCCAGAACTCTCTTCTCTGCTTATCCCACCTACACTATACTTCCTGCCTGGCTACTGCCCAATCAGTGTTTTATTTATCAATCAGTCAGAGCAACACATTCACAGCATACAGAAAGGCATCCCCAGCACTTCCCTTTTTCTTTTTTTTCAAAAAGGAAGGTTTTAACTTTAACATAGTAAAATTACATATAACAAAACAATTATCAAGTAAGAGTTACAGTTACATAAGGCCACCAATAACCCAATATTCCATGGCACAGAGATTTCCCAACTCACACAGAGTCCGTGATCATTACTCTAAGGTTCTTGATATGAGGTGGCTAAGGACAAGGCAGTCCCTGCACCCTGGGTCCCAAACCCTGGGACCACATGGTAGTGTCCAGTCTTACAACTGTAGTTTCCTATACACTCTACCACAGAGGCTTCCAGCTCTATCTGACTGAGAGAAACAGCCTTGGGCTTGCTTTCCCCTGGATTAGGTAAAGGGGGCTGATGGGAACAGAGTGCTTCGGAGGCTGGAAGAGCCAAGGAGAAAAGCTAAGTTGGAAAGTCTAGATTTCAAGTAAATATTGACCAAACTAAAGCAAAGAATAAAGAATTGGATGCAGTTGGATGACTGCCTATGGATGAGGGCTTAACAGATCTTCCTCTCTGAAAGGGTACCCATATTCAGAAGGGTTTAGTGCATCAGTCATGACTATCGAACAGAAGTGGAAAGTGGTTGTGATGGAAGATTTGTACAACAAGAAGGAGGTATTTATAAAGAAATAAATGGAATGTCTTTAATTTGGTGCCCCCTCTGTGACAAATATCCAACTAAATAGCAGGGTTTTCTTTTGGACCACAGTTTCCAGTTTTCTCACACCATGGTCTAGATGTCAAATCCTTTCCTCCAGCTCAGAGTGGAACTCACTGATTAGGCAAACTGCTGATGTATGGGCAAAATTAGTCTGCTTACTATGTAGGAGCTTGCTAATTGCACAGGAATGTGCATTCCCAGGCATGCTCTGTGGAAGGCTGTCATCTTTCTGACAAGGGAGGGCGTTCAGGCCAAGAGAGCCCAGGCCTCCATGGAGTGAGGTAATGGACCAGTTTCCCTGCTTTGCTTGTCTTGTGAAATACTTAAAGATAGCATTTCCTAAAACCCTTGAACACTATTTCAAGCATCCAGTTAAGAATAAGTGCCACCGTGGAGAGGGCCCTCCTATGAAGGAGTGTCATACTCGGTCATTCAGTAAACAAGGATTGAGCACTAACCATCGTGCTTGGCAATGAGTATAGAGACAGGCCTCACTACATTAGCAGATAGAATGCGTCCTGCACCCAACCAGGACAACTGTGCAGTTGTGCGACTCTAGAAAGGAGTGACAACTCACAGGAGGCCCATGGAAGACAGGCACTACTTTTGCTGAAGATGCTGGAATATTGCCCAGGGAGGCAGCATGTGAGCTGGGCCTTGAGGGTGAGTTTCAAAGCCAATGGGAAAAGGAGGATATTTCAACTAGAAGTAGCTTGGGCGGCAGCTGAAGGCTACACACATGTGAATGTTTTTTCTAGAGAGGTTTTTGATCCAGCCATGGCCACAGGTCTGTAGGCTATGGAATCTGAAAGTCATAATGATTTATGTGATGGGTGAGGAAACTGGAGGCAGGAGAGCCAAGGTGACGTTCCAAAGCCTGCAATGTTAACCTGTTTGGATTTGCTGCCTTGATGCTTGATGCTCTGCAGCTCCATTCTGGGGACTTCTCTGGGGACTACAGTTATTTGGGTCAGTCATTGTACTGAACACTGGCTGTTTCCCCTTTTGTCAACACTGAGCATCCCTCTACTTTCCCACTTTGACTGTATCTATCAACCCACCAATCAATCAGTCAAACTCACATGAAGAAAGTACTTTGGAGGCAATCTAGTTGCTGCTCATATCTTATGCACTTTAGAAGGACATATTTCTTTATATTAGCCACTCCAAATGGGCTTGTTTGTCCATCCCTTCCTTGGTTTCTTCCTTCCTTTATCTTGTTTTCTTTTATGGTTTTGTGGCACTGTAGAACAAAACCCTGGCTTTATGCAGCTTGGACAACGACCCTCCCACTGACTGAGCTACGGTCCTTAACCTTTGCTCTTTCCCACTATTTCTTTAATATTTCATTTTAGAAAAATCACAAATTTTCCAAAATTTCAAATACAAGATAGATACCTACTGTCCAGACTTCACTATGATAATCCATAACCCTTATACATTTGACACACACATACACACACTCAAAACACACATACACACACCCAATGTATATACTCACACAGATACTCAACATACACATATAAACACACACTCACACATACTCATACACACTCAAAATACGCATACATGCACTCAATGTATATACTCACACAGATACTTAACACACACACATAAACACACACTCATACACTCAAAACACATATATACACACACTCAACGTATATACTCACACAGACACTCAGTACACACACACACACACACACACACACACACACACATACACACTTACTATTGATTTAAGAGGAAAAAGCATTCAATTTTGTGCTCCGGTCATTTAGATGTGCCTAAAAGTGTGAATGTTTCAGAGCTGAGCAGACACCAGGGTGCAGCTTGCTGCGCTGTTTATGTCTCTGTCTCAGTTTATCCAGAAAACTATTTTTAGTACTCCCTGCCCAGCACCATTAGTTTGCGTTAATTAAGATGGGGATGGTGGGGATTCATGTCTGACAGACCCTTGCTACTTGCAAAAGAGTCACTCATGTCCTATTCAGTGGTCTGGGGAGCCGGATCCAGATGGAGACTGCTGGTAGCCAGTGGCAAGGGAAGTTTGTGAACCCCCTGTCCTTCCTCCCTGCAAGCCCCCTGGGTCTCAGTCTCACTGAAGAGTTACAAGGCTGTCCTACTGCAGAGCTGGTCCCCTGCATTCTCCGCAGGCCCTCTGTGACATGGGCTGATTGCATACACAAAGATGTCAGAGCAAATCACCACGTCTGGGAATTGTCGGGCAAACAGTCTGTGGAATAAAACGCGCACATTGCCAAGGGGTGGGGGAGGTTAGAGAGGAGGATATCTTGACAGAGGGAGAGAGAAGTGTTGGAATTAATTCTTAAATGTGTCGAATGGAAATTAGCAGCTGAAGGTTTGCAGAGGGAGAAGAGGCAGAGGGAGAGAGAAAAGGGAAGAGACAGGCAGATGGAGAGGGGGAGGGAGAGAGTGGAAAATAGACACAGCTTCATTTCACAGTCTGGCTTCGCCCTCCGCCCAAGCAGCCTGTGCTTTTTGCAGGGATCTTGTCTTGTCTCAGCTTGTTGTTCCCTGTTGACCTCTGCCATTAGACTCCTGGACTCCCTCAGACTCCCACTTCTACTACAACAGTTGTGCTTTTCGCCCACATGGGATTTCCAGTTTGTGCAGAAAGAAACAGTCTCTATGCCAAGAGGACAATCTTCTTGCAAACCTATGCTGATACAGAAGGCCTGCGGCTTTGTAGAGCTCTGCTTATGACACTCTGATCATGTCCAAGTCACTGACTCCCCTACGGAATTAGGATTACTGGGCAAGGTGGAATTATGCATGCAAGACATTTCTCTTAGATATTTTGTACAAGCGAAGTATTTGTTATAAAGTAAGTGCTATGGACTAGATCTCTCTCTCTCTCTCTCTCTCTCTCTCTCTCTCTCTCTCTCTCTCTCTCTCTGTCTGTGTGTGTGTGTGTGTGTGTGTGTGTGTGTGTGTGTGTGTGTGTAAATGGAATTCTCTTTATTCATCTATTTATTTTACATCCCAGCCAAAGCCTCTCCTATCCTTCCCTCCCAGTCCCTCCCTCCACCTCCTCCCATTCTCCTACCCCCTCCTTCCCCATCTCCATCCAGGAAATGATGGGTCTCCTGCGGGTATCAATAAAACATGGCATATCAAGTTGCAGTAAGACTAAGCACCTCCCCATGTATTAAGGCTGGGCAAGGTGACCCACTATGAGGAGTAGGGTTCCAAAAGCCAGTAAAAGAGTTGGAGACAGCTGTTAGGAGTCCCACAGAAGGATCAAGCTACACAACTGTAACATATATGCAGAGTGCCTAGGTCAGGCCCATGCAGGCTACCTGGTTGTTGGTTCAGTCTCTGCGAGTCCCTATGAGACCAGATTAGTTGATTGTGTGAGCCTTCCCATGGTGTCCTTGACCCCTCTGGCTTGTATACTCCTTTCTCCTCCTCCACAGGATTCCCAAACTCTGCCTAATGTTTGGCTGTGGCCCTCTGCATCTGCCGCCATTAGTTGCTGGATGAAGCCTCTCTGATGACAGTTGGGCCAGGCACCAATCTAGTCATACAAGATGGCCAGTTCAGGCTGCTTATCTGCTGTTTTTAGGAATCTAAGCTGGGGGTTCCTGCCTGTAGACTCCTGGGAGATTCCCCTGCATCAGGCTTCCACCAGACCCTGAAATGCACCCCTCCCTCCAGGAATCACCCTCAAGCACTCTCCTACTCTGTGTCCCCCAACCTGATTGCTCATGTTCCCATGCCAACCTGCCCTCAGTCCACTCATGAAATCTCTTCTATTTCCCTTTCCCAGGGAGATCTGGGTGTCGCCCCATGAACTCTCCTTGTTACCTGGTCTTCCTGGGTCTGTGGATTGTAGCCTGGTTATCCTTTATTTTTACAGCTAATATTCACTTATGAGTGAGTACATACTATGCTTGTCTTTCTGGGTCTGAGTTATCTCACTCAGGATGATTTTTGTAGTTTCTTATGGGTTGGATCTAATATGTCCTCCAAGCCCAGTGTGTTAAAGGCTTGGGTCTGTGCCACTGGGAAGCTCCTGTGGAAGAGCTTTTAAGAGGTAGATCTATTAGGAGGAATTAGACTATCCAGGGTCTGCCATGAAAGGGGAAACTGGGACTGCTGCCCCTTCTTTCTCTCTTTGCCTTTTCTACTTGTGCTGAGGTGAGCACACTCCAGGGTTGTAGTGTGCAGACACAGGCCATAAGGATGGGACCAAGCGTCAGAGTGGACTGGAGCCTGGAAACCATCCTCTTTTAACTTCTTTGCCTTAGGTAGTCTATCGCAGAGACCAACTGTGAATACAGCGACAGGAGCAGTGATGGGAGTCGATTCTATATTCTCTCTCTGCTCTTGCATACCTCAGAATTCAGTCTTTGTGATCAAGACAGAGATTCCATGCAGTATACCCACTTCAGTTTCAACAAGATGGATGCATGTTTCCCCAACTCCAATTTTTAATTGATGGTTGGAGCTTTGCCCTGTAGTTATGAGTCTGTGGGATGATTCGCAATTCTGGAACATAATGCAGGCAACCACCCAACTTATTTAAAAAAAAACAACAACAACAACAATAGACATTACTATGAGTGTGAAGAGATCAGCCCAGCCCCTGTTCTCTTTCCCTCCTCCTCCTGAACACTGCCAGAGTGTGCCCTGAAATGTCCCCTTCCAATTTCCTTCCTGTCCCCCAGATTCAAGGTGCCACATTTAAATCTGGGCCATGTATTAAGGTCATGTGTAGATTCTGATTTTTTCTAAAGTAGACGTAGGTAAATTGAAGCTCTGAATAATTATGTCTCTTAAAGAGCTATTTTTGGTCTCTCTGTAGTCCATTTTCTTTTTCACTCTCCGTGGCATCTAACCCTTTGCTCTGTACCTCTTTGGAGCCTCTTCCCCACTTAGGAAAGGGAAAAACAAATTGCACTTTGGATGAAATCCATTCACACCAATGTACTTCCTCTTTCTAAGCACTTTGTAATTTGAAATTTTTAAATCCTGAGGGGGGCTTTGTCTTTTGAGGCAGAAATGCTAGGCCTTAGCTTGCCTGTGGTAGGAATATTAGGGGAGAGGATGGGGCTTTCTATTTGCCTCCTATGGCTTTCTTTCTTTTTTTTTTTTTTTTTTTTTTTTTTTTTTTTTTTTTTTTTTGGTTTTTCGAGACAGGGTTTCTCTGTGTAGCTTTGCACCTTTCCTGGAACTCACTTGGTAGCCCAGGCTGGCCTCGAACTCACAGAGATCCGCCGGCCTCTGCCTCCCGAGTGCTGGGATTAAAGGCGTGCACCATCACCGCCCGGCCCCTATGGCTTTCTTAAAGGAACACTTGTTTTAATTCTTTCAGGATAACTGCTTCAAAGGAGCATGGAGATGTGTGACACTTGATTTTATGTGTCATTCTGGCTAGGAAGTGGTATGGAGGTATCTACTCAAACACCCTGGGTGATTCTGGGATGGTACTTTATATACACCATCAACATTGTGCACTTTAGGAAAAGCACATTATGGCCCACCTGAGGGTGGGCCTCATCCAGTCTGTTGAAAGCCTGACTAGAACGAAGACAGGAGAGGAGAGAACTCTTCCAACAGCTAGCTCTAACACAAGAACTCTAGCCTCAACTTTCCTTGGGTTTCTACCTTGCCAGCCCATGTAGAGATCATGGATTTCCAATCTCCATAATCATGGCAGTGAGTTCCTTAAAATAAGTTGTTCTCTCTCTCTCTCTCTCTCTCTCTCTCTCTCTCTCTCTCTCTCTCTCTCTCTCTCTCACACACACACACACACACACACACACACACACACACACACACACATTTGTCAGTATGTGTGTAAAATTCTGTGTGTTTGTTGCAAATGTTGCTGACTCTATCTGCACTTGTAAAATGCCCCATTGACTTGTCCTCTGGTGAGTCTTAGGTAATATTAGGTGCTTAACTCCATCCTGCCTCCTTGCCTACAGCCTCCCCTCCCCTTTCTTTCCTTTTATTTTGCTTTCCATTTTCCATTTCCTTTCCTTAGGATTTTGTACTTCCAGATGCCCAGTGGAGGGAGAATCAACAATGTATTCATAGCCCTATCCCCAGTCCTCTGGACTGTATATCCTGCCAACAACTTAGAGCCTCGTGACCTGCAGTAACTGTTTTTGTTTTCTTTCTATGTCTGTATAGCACTGGTTCCATCCAGATGGGTGGCAGGAACAAGGTTGGAGAGAACTTAGCAAATTACATGTGGAGAAAAAGTGATGTGGTAAGAGGGGGATTATCAGTGCAATAGAGGTGGTCCCAGCAAGTCCCTCCGTGGATAGCTTTCCTTTTCCATTGCTATGTGATGTCCCCTCAGCTTTGATATTACTAAGTGAGATCATCTCCAAATGGGTGGGACCACGTTCATTGCTATCTGGGGACGTACATGTGCTAGGGACCACAGATATAACTGCTGGAGGATGTTCGTTGCTAATGCTGATGGTGCTGGTGACAATGTTTACGGCATGATCATGAAAAGTGTGATCCGGATCCCAGTACCCATGCAGAGGGTGAGAGCCTGCACAGTCCTCAGAGTGAAAGGTGGTCTATCTAAGGTAACACTGCTTATAAAAGAGACTTGCCCCTCATGCTGAGATGCTGTGTTTTATGATGGTTATATAAATCCTAAGCGCCATTTCTGATGAATCTGGCTATGTTTTATTGACTAAAATTCTTGTATCTGAAGCTTATCTTTATTGTTTGTTAGCCATGTGGTACCAACACCTGTTTTCCCCCATGATTAACTTCTCACAATATAAATAATTGTGTGTTCTAGCATAGTAGTAGACAGCAAACCAGAATGCTTCTAAAAGTATGTCAATCTCAGCTCTACTGCTATGAAAAAGTCTCATCCAATGCCCAAATGACAGAAAAAAAAACCTTGAATTTTTAGTACTTAGTATGTGAGCCTTGAAAGTCATGTCTGTGAGACTCTTGGAGGTTATGTGTTAGAAGTATACAACTATTTTTATTATCAAATGAATACACTTACGGAAAATCTACTGCAGGCTGAGTTCCATTTTTAGTGTCAGCAATATCAATGCAGCAAGGAACCATGAGGAAAAAAGAAAAGAATTAGTGACTTTTTTCTTTATACTTCCAGAAACGATAAGGCATAATCTTTCTTCTTTGAATGTTAGGTTCTTTGTCTTCTTTCTTTCCTTCATTCCTTCGAGCTCTCCCACCACCAGCCTGTCCTCACCTGACTTCTGTTGCTGCCTCACAATGAACCTGCCTCTGTGAAACCCACCAAGTTCCCTGTCACTGAGTCAGCTAGAACCCTGATGGCTAATCCTCTGAGCTACGTTTTCTAAACGTGATACCATTAACTTCTGTGATGGCTAATGTCGATTGTCATCTTGACAGGCTCTACTGTCCCCTAAAAGATAACCCTTCAGGAACGTACACGAGGTCAACTGAGGGGAGAGAAAACACACAGATTTCAGGTGGTACCAATGCATAAGCTGAAGTCCTAAACTGAGTAGAAAGAAAAGGGAGCTGAGGGCAGTGTTCATTTCTCTCTGCTTCTGAGGAGCAATGCAATGTGACCAGCTGCTCCATGCCCCTGCCACCATGCCTGCCTTCCCCGCCATGAGGGTCGGTCTTTTCAAACTGTTACGTAAAATAAACTTTTCCTTCCTTAAGTTGCTTTTTAAAGGCATTTTGTCAGAGCACCAAGAGAAGCAATTCATAGAGAAAAATGGTACTGAGAAACAGGGCTGTGGTTGTGATCAATACTGCCATGTGGTTGTAGGATGTTTGCTTGGGGAATGTGAAAGTGTTTGAAACTCTGGGCGAGGAAAGCCTCAGTAGGTGATCAGAGCCTGGATGTTTGGACGACTAGAATGCAGAGGAAACACGGGCAGTGGAAGACCAGTTCATGACCTTTCAAAGGGGACACGGACACTATTGGGAACTGGACAGGGTCATTCACGTTATAGATCATCAAAGAATTTGATTATATTGTTCCTGTATCCTGAGGGCCTGAGTTAGGTTCAGTCCAAAAGTAAATGACTAATTCATTTGGTAAAGGAAATCTCAAGATAGGACAGAATAGAGGCTATGCTATTGTCCCCACTCACTATATTTGTCCAGGTTTACAGTGAAAGAAAGGATCTGGGATCACCTAGCAGATAAATCTCTAGGCATGTCTGTGAGGGAGTTTTTCGACTGGATTAACTGAGGTGGAATGACCCACCCTGATGTTACTGTTTCATGATATGGGATCCTTGATATAATTCAAGGGAGAGAGAGAGAGAGCTGAACACTAGCACTCATCCCTGATGTGTTTCCTAACTACAGACACTATGTGATCAGCTGCCTCAAGATCCTGCCATGGTGATGTCCCCACCACAAGGGACTGTGCCACTGAACTGTGCACCAAAACAGTCACTTACTTCCTCCTGTTGCTTTGCTAGTTGTTTTGCCCCAAAACAAAAAAAGTGGCCAAGACAACTACTGTTCTCTTCGGGTCTCTTCCCTGGTTTCTTTACAGCTGCTGACTCCAGAACAGCCCTCTCTGCCCTCAGACACTCCTTGCCTTCCACTCTCCTCTGGGCTGCTTGTGCTGCCAAGGGTACTTACTGCCCAGAATTGTACCTGATGCTGTATTCTTCCTCACTCTCCTGCTCCAGCTGACTGACTTCATCAGCACTCAACTTCAGCTCCTGCTTACACAAAGTTGATTTTTAGATCTCGAGCTGCAAACATTGTCTTTTTCTAAGGCTTAAAACCTACATATCCAAATGTCAACAAAATGTTTTTCTTGGAAGTCTCACCAGCGTGTCAAGTCCAACATTTAACATCCTGTCCCTACTCAGTACCAACTCTCTTGCTATGTCTCTGTAATTGGTAACACAATCCATTCAGTTTCCAAAACTGAAACCAAGTGGGAGCCTACATCTTACCAGGTCATTACAGGTGAACCAGGAAGATGCCTCCTTGAAAAGTTTTCTAGGAACTCTCACCTAATTTAGATGGCCAAATTCCAAATGCCAAAGCATCTTGTACCTATTCTAATCGTCTCACACCATACTATACTGTCTGATTTATTTCTTCTGTGAGCCTATTAGCAACTGAGGGGAACATGTCATGTTCCCTATATCCTCATTCCCCTCAAAAGGCCTTGATAAATCTTGGTGCCCTTAACTGTCCCCTGCCACAAACATGAAAGAATTAATGAATTGGTTAGCAAGCGCAAAACAGATTAACACCACAAGAAAGGTGTTTGGCTGTCAGAATTCAGGAGACTGAGGCAGTGGGGTTGGAAAATTCATAATTTGCCTGGTCTATATGGAGTTTTAAGCTAGCCTGCCCCCTGTCTCAAAGGAGAGGTTGTAAAAGATATGACTAAAGTAACTAACATTTAATGCAAGAAAAACTCAGGTTCCTGTTTCTCTGTGGGACCCAGGGAGACCATATTCTTTTTAGCAAGAAGAGAGTAGAGACTGGGTGACGGTAGGCCAGGGTATCTGCTTCCTGAAAACTTCTTCTGTCCCAAGCTCTGTGCAAGATGTCTTACATATATTTTTTTTTTCAGTTCCGTAAAGAAAATAATAAAACAGAGTGTTTTCTCCACATAATAAGGAAGAAAGCCGGGCTCAGAAAAGTCTGGTTCATGGACTACTGTCCATTGTAGGTCTCAATATGATGTTTTTTTAATTCTTTGGTTCACAGAACTGTATGAGGTGTGACTATAAAATAATGAAGCTGATTTTTCTGTATAGCTGTGCAAATAGGTCCTTTATAGGAATCTCTAGTCTTTTTAGAGGGAGATGCTTTAATGCAATTTATGCCTTATAGTCCTCACTGTTGAGGAGTTTGGGGGCCAAGAAGGGATGAGAGAGATTCCAGAAGAATCCATTAGTGGGGCTAGCCCTGGGTCTCTGGTCAGCTTTCCCAAATGTGATAGTTTACTCTTGATCATTGGGAATGGATTAAGGACTGTCTAGGAACGTAGTACAGTGTTGTTTTCAGTGTGCTTGTGAGGATGTTTGGTGGGTGGAGGATGAGCATGTGCATCTTAGTTTATTCAGCAGAGATCTCCTTTCAGTGTAGGTAAGAACCATCTAATAGGCTTGGAACACATGGGACAGAGGAGGCTATGTGTCTCCATGTCCTAAACTGTAATATACTGTTTCTTCCATGGGCATCAAAACACCAGGAAGGCTCTGGTGGCCTTTAGACTCTGCGTCTTACTGAAGAAGGCTCTCTGGATTTCCAAGCCTCAGATCAGCACTTACACCTCCTTTGTTCTAAGATCTCTGGACCTGGACCCAACCATCTTAATCTCACCCAATGATCTCCAGCTTTCAGAAGAAACCAGATCCCAGAATTCACAGTATCTGTCATTGTGTGACCAAGCTCCTTAGTAAATCTGGAGATTTACTAAAGATTCACATTTCTTTGTCTATTATCTATTATTTCTTTGTCTATTTACTAGGATTCACATTTCTTTGTCTATTATCTATTATTTCTTTGTCTATTTACTAAGATTCACATTTCTTTGTCTATTATCTATCTATCACCTATCTGTCTATCTATCTATCTATCTATCTATCTATCTATCTATCAATCTATCTATCTATCATTTAACTACCTATCTGCTTACCTGTCTGTCCATATAATTAACTCAGCCACTCTGGAGAAAACTGTCTAATACACTGACTTTCTAGAGACTGGAGAGCAGACATCAGCTCTCTCTGGCAGCAAATATTTGCTGAGCTCTTACTCTGTGCCAGGATCTTGCCTGTAGGAAAGGAATCAAGATGAGCAAACACTTTGCTCTCAGGGACCCTACAGTTCTAATGGGAGACAGCTACTTGTGAAATACACATGGAGACTTGGAACAAAAGAAAGGATACAGGACTGATGTCATAGCACCATATATATTCTACAGCTCTCAGTTGACTCTAATTCTTGGGAAACTAGTGGATTCCTCTCCACATGCAATTTTGTGTGCCTTGTTTTTCCGCTAATTTGCTGATTTTAAGTTTATTTTAAATCATTGTTTTTGTTTTTATTTGCCCACTGATTATTTTTGTGTTTTGCTAATTTCATCACTTTGATATTAAAGATAGAGAAGAAAAATCAATTGAACCCATCACTGGTAGCTGCCATTATGCTGACCCCCCCCCACCACCCTTCCCCCAGCTTGGGATCAGCTCTGTATGTTATCACACTTAGACCAAAACCTTCAAAGTTTATTTATTTATTTATTTATTTATTTACTTACTTACTTACTTACTTACTTACTTATTTATTGTTTATCTAGAGATAAGGCATTGCTATGTTTGCTAGACCATTCTCAAACTCTTAGGTTCAGGTGATGCTACCTTCTCAGCCTCCTGAGTGGCTGAGTGGCTGGGATTGCAGATGGGCACCACCACGCCTAGCTACAAAGGCTCTCTTCCTAACACTGCCTGTAGATGAGCAAACACAAACACCTAGATAAATGACTGACCTCAGATCTCAGCTCTTAAGTAGCAGCACTAGGATTAAAGTCAGGCATTTTCTTCCCTGACTAATGTGGCTTTTCCTTGGTGTAGATAGATGTGTGCTAGCTTGAAGAAGAATGTATTGAGGCCTAGGAGGGAAAAGAGAAACAAGATAGGATTAAACACATCTGAATTTGTAGGTTAGTGGTGATAAGGAAAATCATTTAATATACATTTGTCTAACTTGGGAAGTGCCCAATGAGAATGAGAAATGGTGTTTTCAACCAGGGTGGGCAACTCTTTTAGAAGGATTACTTTGGGACCCCGGGGACACAGAACTTAACACCAGTAAGTTTACCACAGTATGATTTCACATGCAATTGCATTTCTTATGACTTTGTAGCCACCAAATGAACCTCAATCATTCTTTTTTAATCACGTGTGTGTGCATGTGTGCATGTGTGTGCATTTCTCTGTGGAGGACAAAGGCCAAATCCTGGTGATCTCAGTTGCTCCTTTACTCTAGGTTTGAGATAGGGTCTTTCATTGAACCCACAGTTCAGTGACAAGATAGAAGAGTTAGCTGCTAAGTCCCCAGGATCCTCATGCCTCTGCATCCCCAGCCCTTGGATCAGAGGCATGCACCTCTGCACCTGGATTTTCACATGGGAGCTGCAATCCAATCTTCCTGCTTGTGCTGTGGGTACTTTACCAACTGAGCCATCCCCCTGCCCAGCCCAGTCATCTTACCATTCTGCTCACTAGCAACACATTCCTACCTGTGTCCTTGGCCCCTAGCAGCTTACACTGTGATACTTCTTCAGTTACTCTATTCTCTGGTTCTACCTTATGGAGATGGGTTTCTATGATACAAATATACCTCAAATTATAGGCTCCATATTTCATGTTTTTCCACATGCATACAGAGCAGCTGGGCACAACACTCCTCAGATAAACACAAGCTGTAAGTTTTCCTCATTTCTGAATAACACACAGTTTGAAATTGCTTTAATGGCTGGATACAAATTTTATTATGGATCAGTTTGGCTATCTGTGTGGGGCTGTGAATTTCCCAACAGCGATCCACAACTAGACAATCTCTTTGAGGTAAGATAAAGGCTTAGGAATTATCATGTAAGTTTTTCATCCAGAATAGGGGATTTCTATTTCTAAAACAAGCTAGTCTTTAAAATGAGAAAGAGAGAGAGAGGAAGAGAGTTCAATCTGTCCTGCTCTCCACAATACACACACACACACACTGACAGATACACACACACACAACAAATATACATATACACAGACACATACATAGACACATACACACAGAGAGACGCATACACACACAAAGAGACACATATACATAGACACACATACATAGACACACATACACAGACACACACACATACACACAGAGACACACAGACACAGACACTCACACATACACACAGAGACACACAGACACTCACACATACATGCAGAGACACACAGACACAGACACATACATACAGATACATAGAGACACACACAGAAACATACACACACAGACACATACGCATACACACACATACACATACACACACATACACACACACACACACACACACACACACACACACACACACACACACAAGTATCTTGGAAATGTTTTGGCCTTGATTTTTACAGTTTATTTGTCCACAGAGGTGCTTCAGAGAAGAAACCTGTGATGTCAGAGAATAGTGCTCTTTCTTTGTTAAATGACTAGTATGATGGAGTGTTTAGTGAGTGTCTGGAAGGATGGTCATTCCATGCAGTGTATCATTTAACACTGTTATAGATTGCATTGAGTGCCCCAAATTCATATGTGGAACTCCGAACCAACAATGTGACAGCATTTGGAGATGGGGCTTTTAAAAGGGATAAAGGTTACATATGTGAGTGATCCTGATCCTATGGAACTGGTGGCTTTGGAACAGAGAGCACTGTCTGTGTGCCATGGATATGCACACAGCCAGCAGGTAGCTGTCAGAAGTCAGGAGGAGAGCCTTCCCTGGAGCTCCCAGGCTTCTGGGCTGCAAAAATTATAAGAAGGAAGCTTCTCTTGTTTAAGCCACCAGTCTGTAGATTTGCTTTGACAGCCTGAGATGACTAGGATAGACCCTCACAAACACTGTACAAATGTATTGGTATCTTGCCTCCATTTATAGAGATGCAAGCTGGAGGCTAGTGAAGCTAGGCAACAGAAGCAATGTTGCACACAGATGGTTGGCTGTGGAGCCTCTGACTCCGTACCCTAGACCCTTTTATCTCCCAGGCACAAGAAAATAGTGGCTTTTCCTTGCTCTAGATGACAGCAAGGAAGTTACAGTAGAGCTTGAGGTCCTGAACTGGAGTCCTTCCACATGTTATAAGTGAGCAGCACTCCATGTTCTTAACAAATAGCGATGGCATCATGCCAGACTGCTCAATGGAGATGGGGTGTAATCAAGCAGCCATGAAACACTGAGATGCCTACAGTTGAGGAGCTGTCTTAGGTCAGATAGGGTGCAATGAAGTTGCCTGTTTTTAAAGTACAGGCTAAGGTATGGAGGCCTCTAGGTCCAGTAAGGATGCTGTGGTATTTTGTCTCTATGACACATCCATCGAGGAGAATTTTAACACCTCTTTAAAAGAGCAAATGAGAAAGCAGATTGAGGATGAGGAAACAGTTTTCAGGTCTCCACTGCTGCTCCAGGCTCCTCCCCACTCGTGCCGTCCTGACATCTGCACTTGGCTGTAGTCTTCTCAAACCCACTGCCTCTGCCACATTCCTTCTCCATCCTTATTGCAGAAAGCGCTACTTCTGAACTATCAAAACCACCCTCAATTCTTTCCCTTTACTCCACCCCCAAATCCCACTTTTGAGCAAACCTTAGCTATTCAGATGCCACTTTCTTTCCATTTGCCTCCCACCCCATGGCGCCCACCATGATTGCTCTTCTGTGTCTAACACTCTCTGGGTTCTTCTGCAATCCATTCTCCACATCATGGTCAGAAAGATTTACAAAATTTTATCTCACAGATCCTGGTACTTGCCTGCTGAAAGTCTATGAAGTCATTGCCCTGCACTTAGAATTAAATCTTTATACAATGGCCCGGGTTTCTGAGACCCAGTGCCCTCTTGCCTTCCACCTTCACCTTAAGCTCCTCTGCCATTCACCTTCACAGCAGCCATTTTCCTGGCCCTACTTGGCTGGATCCAATAGCCAATCAAATCTCACTTCAGATGTTACCTCTTCAAAGATGCTTTCCCTAACTACCTAACTTATCATCCTTTCCATCCCATCAACTCCAATAACATTTTTTTATAGCACATTGCCCAATCTAAATATGTCTGTTTACTTATTTTTCATAATCTTTTTTCCCACCTCAATACTTATTCACACCCTTGCAGAAAAGTACATAAAAATATTTATGCTATTCATGGACTACTGCCTCTCCAGACCCTTAAATACTGTCCACCATAAAATAGACATGTAATCATATTTACAGAATTAGTAAATGACTTAACGTGTGAGCAAATTGAAAATAGTGCTGGAGGGTTTTTTAAAGGAAAAAAAATTGAGGCATGGTCTCATGCAGCTCAGGCTGGTCTCAGACTCACTATGCAGCAGAGAATGAACTTGAATTCCTAATTTTCTTTCTTCCTCTTTCCTCATGCTGGGATCACAGGTATGTGTCACCATGCCCAGAACATGTGAGGCTGGGACCAAACCCAGGGATTCCTGTGTGCTAGACACATACCCTGCCTACCGAATTATAACCTATATACTTCCTCCAGAGTTAAGGGTTTTTGTCATTTTTAAAATTAGTTTGTTTTTCATTTGCCTTGGTTATCTCCTGCTGTGTGATTCATCAAGGACAAGAGGCAGTTTGCACAGCCTGTAATACCACTTATAAATACACACACACACACACACACACACACACACACACACACACACACACACACACACACACACAGCCATGCATGCCTACATGCATGCACACAGGATCAGCAGCTGAAGCAGGGCATTGTTGCCCTTAAGTATCAACAGTCAAGACTTGTTTAGGATCTGAGCAGAAGTTGCCCGACAGTCTTCACTCAACATTTTCATTGACTGGTTGTCTTTTCTGTGGAATGAGTCAAGGGCACACTTCCACTGGGTTGCTTTTCCCAAGACATAGCTGATCATCTATCACCAAGCACAGTTTACACCTAGGGAGGAAAACAATGGGTATGTCACCTCACCAGCCATTTCATCCAGTTTAACCAACATCATTAGTCTGTGACAAGCTTTTCTTGCCATGACGATTCTTGCTCTTTCTCAGCTTCTCTGGACCATTCAATCTGCAGGCTGAAGATACCACCTGCTGGTTCAAGTTGCCACCTGTCACGGGAGTTCTCATCTGGAAGCTACCAGGACTCTTCACAGCCTTTCTTTCCCTCTGCTTCTCTTTTTCTCCTTTCTCTCAATCTCCTCTGCCAGGATTCCTTTTCTCTATCTGTCCAGAACCATTTCTCTCCAGGTAGCCAGTGATCTCCTTGCCTAATGCTGACTACAGTCCCTGAAATCGGGATCTATCTTTTGTGTTTCTGCTACCAATTGTCATAGGTAACAAAACTTGTGTAGGTGAGTTGAAGCTCTCCTTTGGACAGGGAGCTTTATGTCATTTCCCTTATACCTTTCTCCATGTCACAGTTATTACATGAAAATAAGCGTCATGCTATAGAACCATAAAGTATGTTGATGATGTCTCCCAGCCTGCCAAGCATTAACTTCATCCAGGGTTAATCAAAAGCTCCTCCAGACATGTATAAGATCAAACCTTGTTATTCCTAGAGACACTGGCTCTCTTAGTACTGTCTTATTCCTGGATGGAAGAACCACTTTCTTTGTCTCATCCTCATAGAACATGGCACCATTTCTTACCCTAAACCAGGACCAAGCTCAGGATCACTTAAGATCACTCACATAGCCTGCCAAAATGTTATCCACTCGTAAGCATGCTAGTTTCTCCATACTTCCTTGCCCAGCCCCTCCCATGGAAACCATAATAAAGCCTATTGCCAAACTTTCTTCTTACTTTCTCTATCTGCAGACCAACCCTACATATGATACTGGGGTGTTGTGGCCCTTCTCTTGGGGACTATAAATAATAGACTCTTCTTTTAAGGGTCAGTACACTGGGGACTTTCTCCCTTCTCATTACACACACACAAACACATTCTTGCTCACTACCCTTTGGATGAAATAGGTATTATTTGGTATGAGTTACACAGATGGAGACGTGAGGACTCAGTATTTGAACTGAAAACACAACTTCAAAGCCAGTCTTCCAATCATAATGATAATTTGTCTTTACATATAAATTCATATATCCAAGAAGGTGTAATAAAGGGCCTATCCTGTCATTGTCAATGGCCATAACTTTCCACAAAATATTCCTGGCAAAAATTACTTACTCACGTTCATTGTAAACCTCCACTCTGTTTCTTCTTCCCATGTAAGCTTACGTTTTATCCCTAACTGTGCTACTCCATAGCGGTGCCTTACAAATAAATGAACCACTGCCCCCACCCCCAACACTGTAGACTGACAGACTGAGAGTAACACATAGACCAGACTTTTGCAGTTCCTTCTCTGACTCACAAGTCTGTGAATTCAGATCCCATAGTCTGTCATCGAGACTAAACCAGGAACCATTGTAACAAGACAGGATAGATCCCCTCCCTTGTTCTTTGGGTCCTCAGATGCCATTACTAGGAGAAAGCTAGCCTGGTAAACAGTAGCTTTCTTGGATTGTTCCTTCGCAAGCAAAAGACTCAGTGTGTGTTACTGGGGATGTTTCTCCTCACTTCAGCTTATCTCTGCTTTTGCTCTTTACTGGTCTCACTGATCCCTTTTCCATCTGGAATCTTGTGCACTTTTCTCCATTCTCAGAGTCTCCAATAACTCTTCCTGTCTCAAGCCACCTTTTGTGGTTAGTGTAACTATGGTCCTGCTCTCACTTTCTGATGGGACACCAGACCAGTAGGTGTTTGAGACTATCTGAGCACTCCACCACTGAGCACTGGGATGACCTCAGAGCTGCCTCCTGCTCAGGCTCCACTGTATCTTCACCCACATTCAAGACGAAAGCTGGGACTGAAGGAGTCCTAAGCACAGGACCTCAGTGTCAGCCCTATCTAGGGTACCACTGGTAAGAGAGCCTTTCCAGCTGTTCATCCTGGATGCAAGCATCACAGGGGCCAGAGGGATTATGTGTGTACAGAAAACTCAGATTTGTTATCTGGAAGAGAAATGTCATTAAAACTGGTGGGCATTTCCTCAGCTTTCTTGGGCATAGGGGAGAGTGGGGCCTGGGAGAGAAGTGGTGATCCCCAAATATTGGTAGTGCTCCCAGAATCACCTAACCCCTGGTTGCACCATTACTTCTCTCAGTCTTACAGCCCATGACCTCATGGAGGAGCCTTGCCTCCTGCTCCTGTCTGTGTAAAAGCTCTTCTGATATGGTTTTCATTATAGCTGATAAAAACTAATGATAAGTCCTCCGTCCAAGGTAAGATGTTCTAATTAAAATTTTAAGGCCAAAAAACGTACATGAGCTAAGTAAGCATTTTTACAAGTGAGACTGGGGCAGTATTCATTTTTGCTCAGTCCCTTGGAAATGAGAGCAGGTAGGATGCCTTTGTATCCTTCAGCAACTAAAGTAATAAACACGAAGAGCTTAATGCTTATTTTTGAATTACATTTCATTTCACCAATTGTGCGGAGCCCTGCCTAATTTAACAAAAGGCTTCGAGAAAAAAATACAGTAGAGCAGATGCGCATAGCAACCATTAAATTAGGATACAGGCGTGAGAGCCACGCAGCGAGGGGAGGCTTCTCCCAGGCAGAGCAGAAGCAAGAATAATGGCAGGCCCAAGGAAAGCTGGCGCTCTTGGGTTTAGACTGAAGGAGATGGATCTGAGCCCAGAGCAACAGCGAGATTGCCCTCTAAGAACACTGTATCCCGGAGTCCCCTCCTGACACTATTATGGTGCCCTCTCCTGCGATCATAAAGTCATAGATGGATTTTATGAAGATCAGTCCTACTCTTTAGGATCTCCACGTGATTTTCCCAGCTCTTCCTTTTTACTACAATAAGACACACGGATAATGGGGACTATTTTGCATGTTGCCTTGTAAGAATTTCAGAGTTGCCAGCCAGGGAGACAGACATGGAAGGGATGGGAGTCAAGTGTTTCTAGGTAGGCCATCAGAGCAGGAAGCTTATTCCAGCTTTTTGCATAGGCTCAGGAAAGCTGTGCCTTAAGACTACAGCTTGGATGAAGAGATGCAGAGTGGTGGGCATTCAGATTGGCTCAGCTTCCTGGAGTGGCGAAGGCAGTTCAGTTCTCCAGGGCGGGGTCTGACAACTTCTGCATGGCATCGCGGAACGAAGGTGCTAGTGTCAGTTTTCAATTTGCTGCCTTCCCCAGAACTCCTTCTCCAGCCCTCCCCTCTACCTCCCCACCCATATCAGGGGAGGCAGCGAGAGGGACTCAGCATTTCCTCAGCTTGCTCTCCGCATAAGGAGAGAGTGGAGCCCCTTGAGGCGTCTGGCACATTCCCTCAGGGATCCCTGCCTCCGTGGGAGCGTCAGTCCCGGCGCGGCGGGGGTTAAGGTGGGCGCCAGCGCCCCGCACCCGCCGGGATGAGCGCGCAGCCAGTGCTGCTTGCTAGCCGGCTGGTTCCGAGTCGACACCCGGAGAAAGTGGCGGTCAGGGATGCAGCTGCTGCCATGACAACCCTGGCGACCAGGGCCCGCGCGCGTAGGGGCTGCTCCCCGGAGGAAGGCGGCGCGGAGGCCGGGGGCGGCCGCTGAGCGTGGCGTCCGCGCGTCCCCGCGTCCCGTGCAGCGTCCCCGGAGGAGGCGGGGGCCGCAGTCCGCTCAGCTCCCCGCGCCCAGAGCCTCTGCCGCGGCGCTCCGCGGGCTGGCTAGAGCCGGGCTGGCGGGACTCGCCCACCCGGCTTCGGGGAGGACAGCCTGAGAGCGGAGGATCCGGGCTAGCCGGCTGCGGGTCTCCGTGTGCAACTTTTTATCGCCTTGGGGTCCAGATGCGAGACTTGGAGCTGTTTTCTAACTCTATCCGTACATGTGTGTGATCTAATAAAAACATTTTCTCCTCTCCTTGAAGCAGGAGCTTTTTATGACATCTCCTTTCTGTCAGAGACACTTGCCTTCTTTGGGTTATAAACTTTTGATGCCAGACCTCTGCAGAACGCGCCCAACTGAATCTTAAAGTAGCTTCACCGAGAGAGGCAGAGAACGCACAATCTGTGACCTTCGTCCCTGCTCCTTCTTTCGTGTTCTCCCTCCCCGCGGGCTCCCTCCGCCCCAGGGAGCGTCGAGAAAGCTCATTTTTGGATGCAGGAGGGGGCATCTGGTTCTGCTAGGCTGGAAAGCTGAGGCTGGAGCCGAGGAAGAATTATTAGGCTCCGGAGAGCCTGGACTCAGCCTCTCCTTCTCCCGCTCCCAGCTCCTGGCTTGCTCTCTCCCCCTCTCTTTTGCTTTTGCTCCACAACACTTCCGGCTGTTCTGAGAGGGCAGGGGACAAGGACCGTGCTGCTGCGGGAGTTCTGGGAAGTTGTGACTGACAAGGATGGGGGTCTGTGGGTACCTGTTCCTGCCCTGGAAGTGCCTCGTGGTCGTGTCTCTCAGGCTGCTGTTCCTTGTACCCACAGGAGTGCCGGTGCGCAGCGGAGATGCCACCTTTCCCAAAGCTATGGACAACGTGACGGTCCGGCAGGGGGAGAGCGCCACCCTCAGGTAGGGAGCCTTCCTTCATCTGGGGACTGAACCCATTGCACATGGCTTCAAGGGGAGGGGGGCGAGGAAGAGAGAAAAGACAGCTTGAAAGAGGGGCACTGGACCACGTGAGAGGCCTTTTGCAGGCCCAAGAAGTGGCCACTTGCGTCGTGTGCTCGTTGATACCATGTTTCTTGGATGGCTTTGTCATTTGGTCTTCTTGTGGTCTTCAGTCTTACAGGGAATGTTGAAGTCTACACTTGGAACTCCATGTATTCATGGGGCCATGGCATGGCAAGATTCATAACTATGTGGACAACTGGATGAGACTTGTGGGCACTGGCATGTAAACACTGTGTGGTTATCTAAATACCCTTGGAGTTTTCTTCCAGACAAGGAGGATGTGATGGCATAGGATGGCCATCAGGATAGTCAGCTAACTATCTTTGGCAGAAGTGTGTTGTGTGTGGGTAGGTGGGGTGTGTGTGTGGGGGGGTGCGTAATCTCACAATTAAAGGCTTTAGATTTCCTGTGCCAGGCCACGACCTTTTATGAGTCTGCTGAAGACGTAGCCACTCAAACTAAACCTGTGCTGTGCACTTGGGCCCTGATGTAAATTATGAGGCCTTTGTATTTTTGTGTGCTAGGGCCAAGAAGAGGAAACATGTAGCATTTATGCAGCGACATCATTCCTGTGTGAGAAGCACAATAGGGAAGCTTTTTGTTTTTAGCTTAATGAGTTACAGAGAATCACTTCCATGCTCCAGGCAGAGGGGTGGAGATGCTTGGAATATGAACCTTTGGGGACTGGGCCTGCTGCAGCAGAGACTTTAATAAAAATGCAGCCACCACTTTCCACCAGCTCAGCAGATATCATCTTTTATCCCTTTAATGAGGCGGTTCTGGTCCTAGGAGACAGATTCGGGGACGTCCCAGCTTAACTACGTCTCACAGTGTACACAGGGTGAATGCATTTGCCCTGCCTGTGACTTTGATGGTTATGGTGAAAATAAAACATCCTGACCCAGATTCTGCAGCCAGAATGCCTGGCTTCTGCAAGGACAGATTGAGGGTGGGGTTCCCTTCTTCCTGTTGCCTGTGCTTTTCCTTGTGGAGCCCTTCCAGCACAGACTCAAGCTTCTTCCTGAGGAGGAAACAAGAGCCTCTGAGACATTGCTGTTCCTTATGTGAACCCTGACATTAAATTTGGATTCTTTCTACCTTGGGTGGTTCTTAGGTGAACCTTCTTTTCAGCTAATGAAAGATCCCAAAGCCCAATCTTCTGGCCCTGCACAGTCCTAGAAAGGAGAATGTAGATGTCCCTTACAGACAGTATGAGTGGCAAGTGCTTCTGGCCCTGTGAGCATCCCTTAGCTTGTAGCACCACGTGAAAGTGCATTATCCTTACTTTGTTGTTTCAAGAAAGGTTTTCCACGTCTCCTCTTTGAGTTATGATTTGTAGGAATACACATTTTCAGGGGATTGGTGGTTCAAAGGTGCCAATAATATATAACCGCGATGTATATGAACCCAGGAAATATAGATCCACAGTAGTAGTGGGAAGAGGGTTTGAACACAGCCACACACTTCTTTTTCTTGCTCTGTTGAAGACAAAGAGTTCCATAAACAAGGGAGATATCACCAATACATTTACAAAATCTGCTGTCCTTCCCTTGCCCCTAAAAATTAAACCCGAAACTTAGAAACTTAGCTTTTGCCTTCTGGGATGCAGTAAGAGCGTTCTAACAGCAGAGGGCTGGCTTCCATCTACTGTTTTTTATGAGCTGCTGGCCTGTTTTCATGATCTTCAATTCTAATGTTTAACAGCTGGGCTTGGTAATGGGAAAGGGAATAAAAAAGGAAAAGCTGAATAGTTGCTTTTCATGCTTTGTGGAAAACGACAACTTACATGTTCAACTCTGACTGCTGCTGGTTACCTGACTATTGTTGTAGCGGATTTTTAGAAGTAAGCACATTCCCAGTGTTGATTTTGCCTCTCTTCTCTCTTCTGCACATGTTCCCTGTGTAGACAAACCTATCCCCGCGTCCACATCTTACTCTCTAGCTCTCTAGGTATCCATTTTTTTTTCTTTACCACATACAGTCTTCTCTTTCACTGCTCTGCTTTTATGGGGTACCTCCCTATTACTCTTTTCATTTCTCCCCTTCATCATTAATTCTTAACATTCTCTATGTTAAAATAGCTTGATTTCTTTGCTACTCTCTCAGCATTTCTTAAAATAGCTCGAGTGTCCTGTGCAGATTTGTGTGGCTCTCAACCCCTCTCCTTTTCCTTTCCTTCCAGTCTGCTCTATGAACTGGCAGCTGAGTTCCCTTATCAGAAGAGCATGGTACTCAGTTGTTTCACAGAGAGGCCAGGTCTCCAGTAAATGAGAGTCATCAGCCTTGGCCTCGGGAAAATCTACCATGTGATGTTTGGTAGTATTTTTACTTTCTAAAAATTATAACATTCTGTTTATTTTTTATAACACTATGCATGCTAGGAAAAAGTGTTGCCACTCAGCTCTCTCCACAGCCTTATAGCTGCATGTAAAGTAGCTTTTAAGTCTCCTTAAAAAGTGTTCATTGGTGATTTATAACTTGGGAATTGGTGTTCAGAGTGTATCAATGAAATAAATGATACCCACACCTATCAGCATTAGAAAATCCTCTCCAGGGTGACTGCCCCAGTTCACATGTCTTCCAGTCTATTCTTAATTCTTGAACAAAGTCAGACAAGAAGCAGAGACCAGTAAGTAAAGTAAAGAAATCCAGAAGCCTAGATAGACCCTCAGATTTTCCTATGAGAAGTTTCCCAGTCACAGAAGACAGGTGCTTCCTGTGGGAGATCAGTTTTGTTGTGACAGGCTTTTGATTGTACTGAGGGACCTTCGGAAGTGATGTGCCAAAGCAAGACCCTGAAGTTTTCAGTATAGATGAAAACTCATTTCATATAAGTGAGATGATATTATCATCCCTGTAACTACTTCATAGGGCTGCTTGAAAAGTAAAAATAATTATTTTAATATTGAGTTATTTTGCCTTTTTGGAAGAGAGATGATATGGAAAATGAAGGTGCTATTCTCTATGGTTGAATTATAGCTTCTATGAATCTGATTTGAATTCATTATTACAAATGGGCCCTCTTGGCCGGAATCATTTCATTACAATTATGTGCTGTTGGGTTAAAAATGTTCTGTGCCTTTCTGTTAGATTAGCTATGACAAGTATCTAGGAGTCCTCTGTCTGAATCAATGCCCATAATCAGATGGGTGCCCAAGGTCTGGGCATGGTCAGCTGGCATCTATTAAGCCATCTCAGTAGCAGCCATCAGCCAGCCATCCCTTCCTCATGGGCCACAGGCACCTCTTGATTTACTTGAGTTCCTCTGTCCGTTTTTGTTTTCCTGTTCACATGGATATTTTGAGGGATGCCAAAGTAGATGAGTGGCTGTACTTGTGGTAATTTGTTCCAAGTAGCAGGGAAAGCCAATAAATGGTTTGTTTTGTTGTTGTTATTGTTTGTTTGCTTGCTTTTTCATAGTAGAGTAATCCATTGCTGATCCATGCTTGCTGATCGGGGATTATGCTTAATGGCTCTTTTCTAAACTATCCTGCATTTTAATTTGGAGTTCTGAGGTAATCCACTCGGAACAAGCATGTGAGCTTTAACTACTGACAGAGAATAATCTGGGCAGTAGGATTTCGCCAAAGCAGCTGGGACAGTGGAATTCCCAAGGACAATGTGCTGGTGTTGAGCTGGGTGTTTTCTGTATTGTGCACCCTCTAACTGCAGCTTGCCCTTTCTCATGAATTAGGAAGGCTATCAGGTCTTTCAAAGCATGCATGAAACCTGTGAATGTTAATGTTGAAGGTGCCAAAGTTAGGGGTTATGACAGTGAGGTGGTTCTCTTGATCTGGGATGATGAGGACATGAAAAGACCTTCCAGCAGGTAGAGTCCCAGAAGGAACCTTCTTCATGGTGGGTGATATCCTGGGATTCTTGTTGTGAAGGCAATTGAGACACTATTTAAAATATCCCCTTGGAGGTGAGAATGAATAGAGTTCATGCTAAGCATGAGTGTGGTTCCTCGTTTCACCCCCAGGATTAATTAGAAAATGAAATTCAAATGTCAGTCTCAGAGACTACGGGAATGGACATCTTTGGAGGTGGCCATGAATGCAAGCAGTTAAAACTCTCTTCCAACATTTCTCGAGTAAGCCAGAACTGAGAACCACTCGTCTACTGGCTTTTTGTCTTAGAATATATCTGAGCAAGGTTATTTTCCAGGGCCCTTCCTCTGCGCTGAAACATCTTCCCCATGACACGTATGTGTCTCATAGCTATACCAGTGCACTAGAAAGAGCAGAGCCCAGGGCCTGTGTACCTCTGGCTGACTCTTACCCTGGCTGTCTGACCGTGCTCCATTCAGTATGTTTGTGAACATACAGGAACAATTTCTGCTCTGTCTGTAACATCAGGTAAGAAAAAGTAAGTATACAGTGTTGTTCTGCTAACATTAAAGCCTTGTGTATTTTTTTGTGCACACCGTCCCACATGCTTAAATAATCTCCAAATTACTAATCTAATAAAATGTAAATGCTGTGTAAATAGTTGTTACCTTGTGTTGCATAGCAAATAATGACCAGAACATGTTCAGTATAGATACACTTGATTTATTTTTAGTGTATTTTATCTATGGCTGTTGAATCTATGGATGTAGAACCCACAGATTTGGAAGGGTGATTACATGTGCTAGTTGCTACTGAGACTAAATGGAACTCCTTGGTAACAATTGATGATATTCTCAGCTTATTCCAGTTTTATCGTGTCTACCACCTCCTCCTCCACCCACATCCATACACACAACTCATTAGTCTCTCACTCCTGCTCAGCTTCCTGCCTTCTGCATGTGGTCAAGAACTGCCCTCAGTTGAATCCCACTAACACTTGCTGCAGACTTCTGCTCTAACAGACATGCACTGTGTATACAGGATGTCTTCCTGTGTGGTTATTGGCAGGATGTGCTATGGGAGCTCCGTTTGTATTTGTTCTATACAGATACCATGGCTGGTACCAAGGATTAAGTACAGTTCAGTGCTCTAATCCATCTTAGCAGGCCCTACCCCTTTCAAGTACTCTTACCTCTACAGCAATGAAGTGCTCATATCTGAACAACATGGCTGTAGGACACTCAAGGGCAGCACTCGGAGATCTTGGGAACCTGAGGGATTTTGGATTCCACTCAAATCACTTGCCAGAGGGGACAGTTGTATCCACCAGTGTTGCAATGTGATCTGAAACCGTGCAGAAGTCTTTACTATCCCTGAGGGCAAGACAACAAGCAGGCAGCGAGTTCAGAAGACTCTTCTAGCTGCTATAGAATATATCTGGGAAGAAGGCTGTCGGGTCTCTGCAGAAATTCACGAGGAGATAAGCAGAACAAGGATGTCAATGGCCCTGCTGAAGGACTGGGTGCATCGAGGGCTGGGTCATGTTACAAGGTTGCCCTGGAAGAGCAGGACTGGACCTCATATGTGACAGTCTGACATCTCTACCTGATGAAGGGATCTCACTCCCATATACAAGATAAATGTATTCCAAGGCCAGAGTTGTGTGAAGGCAGTGGAAAGCACTAAATATGTAGACTCTTGGTTTCCTGAAGATTCTGGAAAACTCATAAACTCGTCTGAGCTCCTTAGCTACTTATCTGGCCTCTTTTAGCAAATTTGACTATAGAGTCCACTTTAGTTCTGTCTGTACTTGCCATTCTTTTGACTTCTAGTAAAGGACTCTGGCCTCGGTCTTCTTACTGTGTTCACCATGTAGGTAGCAGCAAAGGATGCAGTGTGCTGTGAATCTGATGGGATCGGGTAGTGAGACACTATTGAAGGCAAGAGTCAAGTCAGTTTTATTTGACCTTCCCAAGTAATGACTTTTCAAATTGCTTATCACTAACAGGAAGCTGACTTCCCAGTCATGAGATGTAAGAAAGGAATTAGACTAAGATATCAGCAATAATCTGCATTACCTATTAAGTTAGCAATAAAATATTAATCTTGAGATATATAAAGTTTAGGGACACACACACACACACACACACACACACACACACACACACACGCATGCACGCACGCGTGTACACACACGGTTACTTCATATTTGTTTATTCCTGTTCCCCGTTCAGGAAGATGCCTTTGCTGATGATGTATGTAGTGAAATTAAGCAGAGTCTATGTTAAAGGAGATACCGTGTTTTCTGCATCTTGACTCATCTGTAGTCCTGTCCTGTCCCCCAACCACACCTGCTTATCTTGTATTATACATTTTAAAATATAATATTTTTTATTAATTCTTTGAGAATTCCATTGAATGAATATATTCACCCTCACTCTGTACCCCACCTCCTCCTAGTCCCATTTTCCTTTGCCCCACCCCTACTTCTCAACTTCATGTCTTCCTTCCTTCCTTCCTTCCTTCCTTCCTTCCTTCCTTCCTTCCTTCCTTCCTTCCTTCCTTCCTTCGAGACAGAGTTTCTCTCTGTAGCTTTGGCTATTCTAGAGGTCACACTGTAGACCAGGCTGGCCTCAAACTCACAGAGATCCACCTGCCTTTGTCTCCTGAGTGCTGAGATTAAAGGTATGCACCACCACCACCTGGCTCCCTTTCCCTTTTGTTAATAATCCACTCATCCAGTTTGGGTGTGGGGACATCTACTGGTTGACCAGGTGGTGCACCCTTAAGGAAAACTTACTCTTCTTCCCCCAGAAGCCTTTAACTGTTAATAGCTTCTTAGGGTTGCAGATTTGTGACCCTCTTCCTCTTTACTGGATTGATCTTGTGTGGGTCTTGTGAGTAACCAGAGCCGTCATGGGTTCATGAGTGCAATGGTGCTGTCATGTCCAGAAGACACAATTTACTCTGGCTCTCCCTAACACTGGCTAGCACAGTCCTTCCACTCTCTCTTTCCTGATGGTCCCTGAGCCTTGTGGGAAAATGACATAAATGCCTCACTTATGGATGAGAACTCCAGGAACACTTATTCTCAACTTTCATCAGTTGTGAGATTCTGTATTAAATATTGTCTAATACATAAAGAAATGCCTCTGAGGAGGATTGGGAGAAGCACATTTATAGAAATATGAATGTAGAAAGCAGTTTGACACTACGTATGTTTGGCAAAATAATAATAGTAGTTTCACCCCTGGGTCCTGTGAAGTTCCACACCATGGGATCTTGACCAGATTTGCAGTACCAGGCATATGTTTCTTCCTAAGGAACAGCCCTTAAATTCAATCAAAAAACATTGACTAACCCCAAAACATCTGTATCGCTACTGTACCCTCGCAGATCATTATTGTAGTTCACAGGGTTAATAACAGGGAAAGAATGTTGATGACCCCCCCCCTCCCAATGGTCTACATAGCACCCTCCAGGATTATTAAAGCTAGCTAGCAGAGAGAAAGTTTCCTGGTCAGTACCAACTTGATTTCTCCATGCCCTGCGACCAACGTATATGCTGTCTCCAGCAACAGGGTCTTACCACCACATTGTGGGGTGCAACCACGAGCAGTGGCAATGACCTGTATTATTTGGGGGGGGGGGTCCTTGGAAAACAGTCCCAACCAAAAACTCAAGAAGAGTTCACCCACACCTGGCACTGGGCTTTTTCTTTGGCAACCCATGGCTTCCGGGAGGAGCATTGTCCCACGTGTAAGGCCATATAAAGCTAGACATAGAGTTTACAAAATGGTAGGTTTCCATGACCTTTTCAGTCTTCTTCGGTGTTTTTATATCTTTCCAGATGCCCTGTCCTGCTCTTCCTTCTCATCTCTCTCCATATCTAAACCTTCCTCCCATGGTTCCTCTTTCCTGCCTCCATATCACCCACATTCTACTTCTCCTCCTCCTCCTTGAGCTCCATGCTGCTCAGCACTTGTCCTGCCAGGATCCATGCCTCATTTCCTTGGAAGAGAACGTTAGCCAGAGGAAGAGTTTGAGCCTCTGCTACTTCCTCCTGAAGACTCTTTAATAAACCTGCAAGGCCTTAGAAGAGGACTATGCCTTGAAAACAAACAAAATCTCCTATTACCTGTGGTTTACTGGGCAGTTGTCACATCAATTGCCTGTCCTCTCACAGTTTTCAGGGTATTACAATCCCAATCTAAATTTCCTAGGCCATTAACTGGTCAAATGTTTTTATTTTAAAAAAAGTCATTTTATTATTTATTTTGGTACATATGTATGGTATGTACGTATGCATGCACATATGTATATATGCACGTTTGTGTGTGGGTATGCATGTTCCACGGCACAAGAGTGGAAGGCAGATGGCCACTTGCAGGAATCAGTTCTTTCCTTTTACCTTGTGGATCCCTGGGGTTGAACTCAAGTTTCCAGGTTTGGCAGTAAGTGCCCTTACCCACTGAGCTAGCTCAAGACCTGGCCACACAGCTCTTTATGGGACAGAGTCCAGATTTGCTTCTGAAAGACCTTTCTGTTGCTTCTTAAATTTGCAGTATACCTTTCCTACCCAGATGCGAACGCTTGAGTGGTTTTCCTTGTGCCAAAAATAGAGAAAAGTGAAAGCATTCCCTCTGTCTCTGACTCACCAGGCTGAAGGCCAGGAGACCTGCATTTAGCTGGGGACTTTAGCTGTTTTCTGACGTATCTGGAGGGTCTTCTGGGATTCCTGATATTTAGATTCCTCATCTCCATTCACATAGATGTCAGTGTTCATTCCATAACCGAAAATGGTTCCAAACTGAGCAGAATGGTAGCCATTGGTGGGTCTACCATACTGTCAAAGGGAACCCTTGGCTTAGAACCTGCTCTGCATGTCCTTTTCTGTAGTGTGACCTCCCACAGAGTATTAAGTATCTCAAAAGACATGCAAACTAAAACAAAGTAAGCAGCTCATTTCTTGGCAAGAACCAACCAGTGAGACCTAGGAGGAAATGAGTGATCTCAAAATATAGACTCAAGAGAGGTAATTTCTTTAAGCCCTAAAGTACATGCCATTCCATATTCTCCTTTCCATTTTTATATTCACGTTTTAGTTTAAACCATTAAGGCTGTGAAGACAGCCACAGGGCCTCTATTCACCTTGCCACTGATTCATACCCTAGAGAAAATTTGTGACCCATTTTAGCCTCCTCTTCCCTGGAAATGATACATTTTCCTTAAATTAAAGAGATGCAGAAGGACTTGACCTGGCTTCCCATAAAAGTACTAATCAATAAAGTTTTTTAAAAATTGGTTTTGAATATTAAACATTTTCAGTGGATCTAAAGATTTATGGCATCTCGATTAACCAAGTTTCCAATACATTATAGCAACAAAGAATGTCAAAAGGGGTTGTTAAGTTCTCCAGCTAGATCCCAGAATATATTTTAACTCATAATTACCCAAAAGACTGTATGCTGGTGGTAAAGAATAATACAAAGTAATGTTTTTGTAGAAGTAATTATGCCAATGATGAAAAAATGAATACGATAATTTTCTTTTTTTTTGTGAGTGCCAATGTAGAAGGAAAGTGGGTGCAATGAGGAAAAGCTAATGTGGAAATATATTCTCAAAGATATTGCTAAATACATTCGAAACTTTTGTGAGTTTGAATACTGTCTCTACTGATGCAAATTTAACTTCAAGATGCAGAGCGGAAATTGTTGCTGGTCTGTTGATCCAGGTACATATTTGTCATGAAGCATCTGTAGTGGTTAGGGAGATTTGATAAATATTAACAAAGAAGGGAAGACAGGAAATGTAATTGAGAGACTGAAGTCTCTGCTCAGTGATGAAGATCTCTCATAAAGGACCAGAATTCAATGCCCAATGCCCATGTGGGACAGTTCATAGCCACTAGTAACTCCAGCTCCAGGGCATTTGATGCCTTCTCTTGGCCTCTGTGGGCACCTGCACTCTCATTCACACAAACCATCCCCACACGTATTGAATTGTTTGGGGAATTGAAAATAAAATAAAATTTAAAACAAGAAAAAGGAATTGATAAGTAAAAAATGAAAATAATGGAAAGGCACATGGGAGAAGAGAGCAAAAGATACTTTCTTTGTTGGAATCAGCTAAGATGTGAAGGAAGAGAAAGGAAGAAGGCAGCCGTAAGGCTAGGCGAGGGGTCTAGAGTGGAGTTGTGGAACAGTCAAAAATAGAAAAACCAAAGGAAGAAAGAAAGTGGCCAGATAAGAAGCTGTGGCTGCCTGACTCTTGGGACCACGGAGATACACATATGCTGGCATCCGGTTTGTGCAGCTGCTGGCAGAGGCAATGACACCCCACAGAGAGTTTCAGGCTTCAGCCCTTTATGAACCCCACAACCTCCTGCTGCTCCACAGCCAGTGTAACCCCCTTTCTTGTCATCAGTCCTAGAGAATGTCCCACTAATCTAGGTTGGATCCTGCCTAGGCTCCGTGTGATCTGTCACCCAGCTTTGTCCTTCCAGAATCTCTTCTCTGAGGGACCACTTCCCTTGATCCTTCTTTCCCCATCCTAGGCACTTTCCAAAGATCTCCTTTAGCATGTTCACCCAAGCACTCCTTGTGCAGACCACTTCATGAGGAGCTGAAGGTCTATTAGCTTCTATTTGTCCTGCCCTTCCTCAGGCTAACAGTTCATCCGTAGATATGTGGTTTCTATGCCATTTGTCTATACTCACGACCCAGAGATGGCATCCGGACATGAACCTTCTTGCTCACTTTCTGGCTATTTGGAACTTCCCAGGTGGGCAAAATGGAGCCTTTATCCACATACACAGGAAATTGAGCCCACCAGGTGTTATATTACAGTGGCTATGCTTCCACTGAGATATTGGCTATAAGACACCCTCTGTAAGTGCAAGGGGTGACAGTTCTCAAAGTTGCTTGTTATGCTGTCTCTAAAGATATTTCTCTTGGCCTGGGGATGTGGGTCAGTTAGTAGAGTGTTTGTCTGGCATGCACAAAGCTAGACTTTGATCACCAGCACCATATAAACCAGGTGCCCATAATTCTAGAACTTGAGAGGTAGAGACACATAGAGTTCAAGATCACCAGCTTACATAGTGAGTTTGAGGCCCATCTGTAATATATGGGAACCTGTCTCAAGATAAAAATAAAACAAAATAATCAGGTATTCCTCTTCCTAGGTGCTTCCCCCATACCGTTTGAAAAGTTTCATTACCTGCTATTCCTCTTTGCATACTAATGCATAGTAGGTGCTCCGATTATTTTAAAAACTGAATATTTCTCCTTTCTGTCCATTTCTGTTCCTTGTCCTTCACACAGGCACCCAAGCACACATGCAGCACACAGACATCCCGGCATCCCTGAGAACCTTCTCTTTCTAATGGAGATATTCTCACCTATTTTGAATTGGGAAGTCATTGAAGTTACAACCGGAGTTTCTGGCATTTGAATTCTAGTTGAGATAATGATCTCTCCCTACATAGCTGGTATTTAACTTGTCCTGTCTCCTCCTGCTTGTTACAATTGCAGTATCTGTGAATTTCACAATTCTTAAAGCCACTGGCAGGAGATTTTGAGCAGCTTCGAGAGAGGTATGCCTGCTGCCTCCCTATTAAAAAAGTTTCCTCCATGAAGGCTAGCACATTCTGGAAGTCTGTCTGTCCACACTGGGGAATGGGAAGGGAAGCCTCTCAAAGGGCATCTGGGCTGGAGGGATTTTGTACACATTCCCTTGGTCATGTGAATGCAGCTGCCTCTGTAACAAGCCCCGTGGTGACATTCCTGCCTGTCTAAGCAGCCTGTGGGCTCTGCACCTGTGCAGTGGGAACAGTTTATAGAATGCTCTTGATTATATGCCCTGTTTTACAATTGGCGAGTCAATGGGTGCTTAGTGAAATGTAAGATAAAGTATAACCTCTACTAAGAGGTTAAGAACATCAGCTCTACAGTCGAAAGACTCATTCAAATCCCGACTCTGCTAGTTCAGTAATGGCTGTATGTGGTTGGACAAGTGACTCAATTTCTCTAAACCTCAATTTCCTGATTAGAAAAAAAAAAAAAAAAAAAAAAACAAGGACTATATATCCACTTCACTGCGTTATTGAGGAGGAGACGGCCTTGAATTTGTAAAGAGCTCAACGTCTGAAATTGTAGCGAGCTCACAATGAACAACAGCTTTAAAAATTTAAAGACACAACCATCCTTCTTTATTTAGGAAGACTGGCTCTTTTGCAGACTGGAAAAATCTGTAGATTCCATAAAACGGTGCAGTATTTGCATATAACCTACGCACATCTCCCTGTACAGTTTAAATTGTCTCTAAATTACTCACAATTCCTCACACAATGCAGATAGCTGCTATGCGGTATTGTTTAGGGAATGAGAACAAGGAAAAAGGGCACAAATATAGTCAGTGTATTTGTCCAATATGATTGATCTGTGATTGTATGAACTGAGGTTATAGAATTTAAGTTATGGAAAGCTGGTCACATCGGATTCAACTTAAACAATGGCATTTATTTAGTGTTCACTATATGCCAAGCACCACTGTAGAAAGAGCAGACATTTAAAAGCTGAATTTCTTCTATAAATATTGGTACATAGTAAACATATGGGTGTGAATACAGAACTTACAGATCAGGAAATAGGGGAGAGATGGAAGAGAAAGAACGGAGAGAAGAAACATTTGATTTACGGGAAATATGCCCATACTAAATGTTTGTATCAACTAATCAAAGCACATATATCCAACCATGTGAGTAAATACCATTTCACGTGGTGTCAAACTTGGAGTTACAACCTATGCCCCAAGCTGGAAAAGCAGAAAAAGAAGGTTTATTCAATACGGCCACATTTAAAAGAAAGACAAAGATGCAGAAAACCCCTCAAGTCTGCCTTGGTGTCCTGAAGTGAGATAGACCTTTAAATATAGGGCTGAGGATTTTTACCTCTAACAGTCTTGGATAAAGTGTGGTCCCACTCATCATTAACCCATCATTGTCTGGGTTTCAGTCTCATCTGCAAGGTGCTGTGAAAAGTTGTTGGAACTCAGTGAAATCTCTTTCTGAGAGGCAAGCCCCACGTCTGTCTGGAGCCTTTCCCTTCTTCCATAATAAGATTCCTGGAGAAATTCCCGTTTCTTTGGGGCCCATTGTTTCAATCATTTGATAGCCAGACTGAGACACAGTGTCTCTTTAGGATATCTTCACTTCTACCATTCTGGTTTACAAATAATTTTTTATTAACCCTCCCCAGATTCCTCTATGTCTCCTTAAAAATGTATTTTTAGATTTTTAAAATTTTATTTAATGCACATGGGTGTTTGGCCTAAATGTATGTGTGCGCACTATACACATGCAGTACCCATGAAGGCCGGAAAAGGGTGGTGAATCCTTTGGAACTGGAGTTACAGACAGATGCGAGCTGCCATGTGGGTGCTGAAAACTGAATCCAGATCCTCTGCATGAACAATTGTTTTTAACCACAGAATCGTCTCTTAAGTCTACATGTCTCTTTTTGTGTGACAAACAATATATGGTATTTATGACTTTCCTAGTTCACATGTTAATTTCAATGACATTAAGTACATTCACATGACGGCATGCCATCACTACCATCCATCCCCAGAGCTTCCTTCACCTATGTCCAGTGACTCAGAGTCCACCATTATTCGTACCCCAGTCCCTGGAGACCACTATCCTATTTCCACATGTGTGATTTTGACTATCCTTTGTCCATAAGACAATGGTATCATATGATATTATGTGCCATTTTATGACTGGCTTCTTGGTTTAGTCCCATGTCTTCAAGGTCCACTCCTGCTGTAGCACGTACAGATCAGATTTCCTTTGTAACACTCATTCATTATATTTCCTATGACACATTTGATTATCTATTCATTCTCTAATGGGCATTTGGCTTACATTCACTAAAATGACTAATTGTGCCATGAACGTGGTTGTACAAATACTTTTGAGTCCTTTCTTTTGATTTTTTAAATTTATTCCCAAATGATGCATCTCATGTAGCTTTGTATTTAATTATTTGAAAAACTACTATACTGTTTCCACAGTGGTTGCAGTATGTTATATGCCTACTAAGACAGTAAGAGGATTTTACTTTTTCAACACTCCCTCAGCACTTGTTATTTTCTGTCTTTGCTTATTATTCTTACAATACTAAATTTAATGAGTATAAATTAGTATTTTATTGTGCTTTTGATTTATATTTCACCAATGGTGGGCAGTATTGGTATATTTTCTGGCCATTTATGCATCTTCTCTGATGAAATGTGTATTCAAATGCATTGTTCATTTTTTAACAATTCTTTTCTTTGCTGTTGGGTTGTAGTTTCCATGCATTCTAGATAGTAAGCCCTCTGTCAGATATATGATATGCAGATATTTCTTCCCAGGCCACACCTTGCCTTTTATTTGTAGACAGTATGGTTTGATACATCAAAGTTTTCAGTTTGGGACTGGGATTTACACTGAAGAGCAGAGAGAGCTCTTACCTAACATATCAGCATGCACAAGGTCTGGGTTGGTTCCAGCATCAAATAAGCTTTTTGATTTTTCTGCTGTCTAGTTTATGCTTTTTTTTGTCTGTGTTTTGGGTATCATGTCTAAGAAATTACTACCCCATCCAGAATAATTAGTTTCCCTCCTATTCTCTTTCAGTAGTTTTCCATTTACAGCTCTTGTGTTTGAGCTGATTTTTGTACGTGGTATAAGGCAAGGGTTCAGCTGCATACTTCTACATATGGATATCTAGTTTCCACTTGATGATTTTGCCATTTCATTGAAGAACATTCTAACATTTCCTAGATTTATGCTGTGTTCAGAGTCTGTAAACTTTTGTACCTGGACTACTATTTTAATTTCTGTAACTTTGTATTGAAGTTTTAAATCAGGAGGTATGAGACCTTCAACTTTGTTCTTTTTTAGTATTGTTTTGGCTACCTATAGTTTCTTGTAGTTCTATATGACCCTTATGATAAATTTGCATATTTTTGTAGAAATGAAGTCGTTGAGCTTTAGATAGAGAATGCAGTGAACTGAGATCACTTTCAGAAAGCATTAGCATCGTAACTTACCAAGGTTACCTAGTCACAGGATGCAATATGCTTCCATTGCTTGTGTGTTTTAACCTATTTTAACCTTTCCTAAACTCTTATTTGTCCAAATCTTTCACCTTCTTAGTTACACCGATTTTGTTCTTTTTAGTTTTTGTGGTACAGTTATAACCCAGAATCCAGGGCCTCACAAATACCAGGCAAGACTTTGTCACGGAGCCACACGCCCAAATACTCTATTTATAAATATTTATAAATGTTCTATTTCTTTTTTCGAAATTAAAATCCTTTTCATTATTTCTTTTTAGATTGCTCATTGTTAGTATACAAAAGTACAAATGATTTTTTTTGTGTGTGGTGATTATATATTCTGCAACTTTGCTGAATTTTTTTATTATATTTTTTGGTAGAATCGTCAAAATTCACTGCACATGAGATTATGTCATTTGTAAATAGGTATTTTTTCTTCTGCCTTTCCAGTTTGGATTTTTTTTTTAAATCATCATTTTGTTGTCTTATTTCTCCTTCTAGAGTTTTCTAAACCATTTTTTAAAAAAGTGGTAGAAGCTAGCTTGCATCTTTGTCCCCCTCCGCCATCATTAGAGAAGAAGCACTAGATCTTTCATCATTAAGTATGTTCTTACCCATGATATATATATATATATCTATATATCTATATAGATATATATATGTATATATATAAACACACCCACACACACCCACATACACACACAAAACTTTTAGAAACTTGAGGTTTCCTCCTCCTTCTCCTACTCGCGTGCATGCCCGCGGCCGTCCCCCCCCCCCCACCCCCTGTTTTCTGTGTATATTTAAGATTTAGGCCTTGAAAGGGTGTTGAATTTTGTCAAATGCTTTATGTATTTTCTTAAATGCATTTTTTTGCATCAGTTGAACTGATAGTGTGCTGTTTCTTTTGTTTGTTTTTCTTCAATATGTTACTGTGGTTTTTTTTTTTTCAAAGATCGATTTTCTTTTTTTCGATTTTCATATGCTAGCCATCCTTGCATTCCAAGAGTTAATATAAATTGGCTGTGCTATGTAATCCTTTCTGGATACTTTTAAAGTCCATTTTCAAGTGTTTTTCAGAGAGTTTTACATCAGTATTCCTAAGAGGTTTTCATCTATAGTTTTACTTTTCCTTCCTTATGTTATCTGGGTGTGGCTGGTTCACAGAATAAGCGTGGAAGTGTTGGCTTTTCTTTATTTCTAGAAGAGAATGAAGATGATTATTGTTAATTATTCTATAGATACTTGGGGAAGTTTATTAATGATTAAATGATGTGGTCCCAGGCTTTGCTGTTGGGGGATTGCTGAGTAGTGATCCACTCACTAACTAGTTACAAATGTGTTCAGATATGCTATTTCCTTAGAATTTGCACGGGAAAGGCTGAATTACTTCTAAGAATTTCCCTGTTTAACCAAGGTTATCTATTTAAGGCAGCCATTTGTTCACACTACTGTGAGTAATCTTTTTGGTTTCCATGAAATTATTTGTAATGCTGCCATGTCCTCTTTTCCATGTCTGATGTCTCTGATTTGAGTCTTTCATCTCTCAGTCAGTCTAGTTAAAGATTTGCCAGTTTGGTTGATTTTGCAATGAATGAACTTTGGTTTGGTCAACAATATAATTGTGTTTTATTTTTCTGTTACCTGTCTTGTTTACCTTTATTCTAATTTGTTTATATTTATGACCTTCTTCTAGTGTTGTGTTCAGTTTGTTCTCTTTCTAGACCCTTGCATGTTTATAGTTAGCTTGTTAAGAAAACTTTTTTGTCATATGTGTTTTGAACTACAAATCTCAAAGTTCACATTGTTTTTGACACAGCCCATATGCCCATGTGTATATTGTGCTTTTATTTTGATCTTTTTCAGATACTTTGTTTTAAAAAAACATCTCTATTTCTCTACTGCTTTGTATTTAAGAATGTTTGTTTAATTTACACACACTTGTGCATTTTCCAACTTTCCTTCTTCTGTTAAAGATTTCTAGTCCCATTGCATTCTGATCAGAAACACTCAGTGTCATGTCAGTCTTCCTAAATTCATCAAGTTTCTATTGAGGATGTATATATGTTGTATCATGACAAATGTTCCATATGTGCTTGGGGAAAATGTATAACCTGCCTTTGTTTATGGAGTGTTCTGTGTGTGTGTGTGTGTGTGTGTGTGTGTGTGTGTGTGTGTGTGTGTGTCTGATATAATTCATCTAAAATGACACTCACACTCTTATTTCTTCTTTTTTTTTCAATTTGGTTCATTATTGAAAGTGGATTATTGGTGTTTGCAATATTACTGTCGGCCCTATGTCTTGCTTTCATTCTCTCCAATTTGTTTGATTTGATTAGATGCTCTGTTGTTTGTTACACGCATGCCCGTAGTTGTTGCATCTTCTTAAGAAATCCTTTTGCCATTATGTAATAAAGTTTATCTCTTATGAGAGTCTAGTTTGTGTGATACTAACCTAGCTTCCTCTGATCTCTAGTTTAAGTTGCAAAGGAATGGTTCTACCCCTTTCCTTTCAGGATGCATAGATTTAAGTATCAGGCCTAATTCTTGCTGACAGCATATAATTAGGTCCTGTTGTTATTATTATTGTATCCATTCTGCCCCTCTGTGTCCTTTGAATGAAGTATTTATTCTATTTACATTTAAACAAGGGGGGCCTGTTATATAGTTTTGTTATTACTTATAATTTCTCTAGTCTCATTTCTTCCTTATTGATTTTCTTTGTGTTGGGTTGATTTTGTCTGAAGTGTATATTTTGTTTTTTTTCCTCATTTCTGTTTATTAATTATCTATAGATATTTCCTTTGTAATCTGTCCTCATAGTTTAAATGATGATTCAATTCAATATCTTGAATTTGAGACCATTTATTTTAAGCAGATACCACCATCAATACATACAAAAAGTATTAGATCCTTATTTGTATTGTTGATATAAATTAGCACATATTATATAGATATTAAATTAAATCATATTCTTTGAAATAGTTTTGCCTTTATTTTGAGATAAGGTCATCCTCTGTAACACAGGCTGCCTCACACTCAGGATCCTCCTGCCTCAGTTTCCTGAGTGCTTGAATTATAGGCACAGATCTCCAAGCCAAACCTTCATTTTGCTTTTCAATCCTGGTAAGAACTGAATTCAGGCAGTGGACATGAGCTGTGAAAGAGCTAATAATGCTAATTCTTTTTCTAGTCCTAATTCTTTCATGAATTTTTTAGGTTTTGTGGTAGATAAATATATACCAATATATGTGATAATGAAAATATAAAATCCAATGGGAAGTTCCACAGCTTATGCTCATAATGACTATTCTAACTCTATAGAAGATGTTCATTGAGTTGTATACTTGGGCCTGGTTTGTTTGGGTCTGAGATAATTTTTATTTGCATTTGTTTACTAATAAGGTTTATCAAATCCTATAAAAATTTAAAATGGAGTAATGCAACATAATTATAGTAATAGTTTTTCATCTGTTCATTTGCCAGATAACGTTGAATCTCCTAGTTTGCTTTCAAGCTTCTTTGTATTTTCATTCTAGAAGCTCCCTTTGGCATTTCGCAGAGGAAAGTTTTAGTGGTAATGTTTCCACAGTTTTGCTTATGTGAAAGTGACTTAATTTTTTTCTTGTTTTTGAAGGGTGTTTTAACAGGATATAGAACTTTTGACTGACAGTTTGTTTTTGCTACTTGCTTTCAGCACTTTAAATACAAACTGCAGGGCTGCTAGGTTGCAATTCCTCCCCTGGAAAACATGCACAGGATCTTCCTTTGGTTCCCTTACACCTCGCGAGTTTGGCTTTTACCGCTTTCAGGATTCTCACGTCGTCTTCAGTTTTGACAGATGAATCATAACGGATCTCCGTGGAGTTATATTTGGGCTCACCCTAAGTTGAGTTCAGTAAGCTTCTTATATTTATGTATGCATTTCTTCCTTCGAATTTGGGACATTTGAAGGCTGTATCTTCAAATAAACTCCTCTTTCTAAAATGCCTTCCCATTTTGGAACTCTTGATTTGAATATATTGGTTGGCTTGATGATGTTTTGCAAATCTCTTAAGATTAGATCATCTTTCTCCCCCGAATGTTCCTCCTTGCTTTATTTCACTTTACCCTTTTACTTGCTTCTCATGCCAGTTTCTTTTTTTTTTTTTTTTTTTTTTTTTTTTTGGTTTTTCGAGACAGGGTTTCTCTGTGTAGCTTTGCGCCTTTCCTGGGACTCACTTGGTAGCCCAGGCTGGCCTCGAACTCACAGAGATCCGCCTGGCTCTGCTCCCGAGTGCTGGGATTAAAGGCGTGCGCCACCACCGCCCGGCCCTCATGCCAGTTTCTAATGCCCACTTTCCAAGTTGCTCATTCTGCCCCCACAAGTCTCCTGTTGAATATCCCTAGTCAGTTTTTATTGTCATTACCCTTGTTTCAGATCCAAAATTTGTCTTCAGTGGTTTTTTAAAAATGTTTGTGTCTCTGTTGAAATTGTAAGCTTGTTTGCACATTTTTTATAATTGCCTTTAGTTATTCATGTCTGTGCCTCTATGTGTATGTTCCGGAATGTGTGAGTGCAGATGCAGCCCATGCTATATGCATTTGTTGAAGCCAGAAGACCACCTTAGTTGTTGGTCCTCACTTTCCAGGACAGGGTCTCTCTTCTTGTTCCCTCTGGTATATGCCAGACTACCTGGCCCACAGGCTTCTGAAAATACAGTTCTCCTGTCTTCATCTCTCATCTAGGAGTACAGCTACCTGCACGTCCTCTGTCCAAATTTAATGTGGGTTCTGATGATCTGAACTCAGGTCATCGGGCTTGCCTATCGTGTGCTTTGCAGACTGCTTCCAAGCAAAGAAGACCTGAACTAAGCAGACCTGTGTGGAGAGTTGGAGGCCTTTGGTTGACTGACATGTTGTTCCCAGGCCATTGTATATGTGGTTTTATCTAGCCATGTGACATAGAGTGCTACTTTCAAATGTTCTCCTTTCTCAAAGTATCCCACCCCATTTCTCACCACAGGCTTTAAGTACTTTTGTATTCTTCTGGCAGGAATATTTCGCCCTGAGCAGCTGCTGAGGACAGAGAGCTAGGATGCTGTTTTTAACAAATTTCACTCTGTTATAGCAGCAGAAGTGGGGTAAAAGTGGTTAAAAACACCACACTTCCTGTTATTTTTCTTTTTTAAATTGAACATTGGAAACAAGTCTCCACATTCTAAAAGCGAGAAATTCATTTGAATGCCTCAGAGAATTGAGGTGACAGGACAACAATGATCTTGAAGACTGCCAAAGATAGAGAATCATGGCTCACGATGACCTAGTAGTTGTTGCTGGCTTCTGGCTCTTCTAGGATTCTAGAAAGCCATTGACCAAAGACTAACTTAAGAACTCCAGAGGCTGGGTTTGGGGAGCCTCTGCACTTCTATGAATTTTATGCCCAGGATTCCACAAATGTTTTTTTTTGAGGGGGGGTGGTAAGATATAGGACAGTCAAAAAAGTACAGAGTAGCCACTTAGAAGTATACTCAGTGGATTCTGATTTCCTTAAAAAAACACCTTCCTTCAAAGGAAATAATTTTTACTAGAACCTAATCCATGAAGGAAGTGAAAACATTCAATTCCAGGCCCTATAGCTTAAAAGACAAAAAGGCAGAGCGTGAAACAGGGCAAATATCAGAAAAAACTCAGATGTGGCAGAGATATTATTAGAATTATCAGACTGAAGATTTAAAATAACCATGATTAATATGCTAAAAACATGGACCACATGTAAGAACAGATGGCTAACATAAGCAGAGGGACTGAAATTCTAACAGGGAATAAGGGGAAATTCTAGAACTAAAAACAATTCTTATAGAAATGACAAATGTCTTTCATGGACTCATTTCGGGACTAAACATAGCTAAGAAAAGAATTAGTAAGGTTGAAAATATACCGATAGAAATTTCCCAAACTAAAAGTCAAAGAAAAGAAAAAGAAAAAAAAATTCAGAAAATCTAGAAATTGTGAGGCAGTTGCAAGGGATACACCTATGATGAGACTATCAGAAACAAAGGAAAAAAGAATAGAAGGCATGCTTATAATAACAGTGGCTGAATGATCTCAACAGTAATGTCAAACACCACACCGCAGATCCAGGAAGGTCTATGAACCCTAAGCAGGAAAAGTTTTAAAAAGTAAATGGTTGACTAAGCATATTACATCCAAACTGAAAATATTCAATTTTCTTATCAAGAAGAAAACTTTCAAAGAAAAAGCTAGGTGGGAAAAGTTACCTTCTTGCAGAAGAGCCAGGATAAGAATTCTGTTGGGCATCCATGTCTTTAGAAACCACGCAAAGAAAGTGAGAGTGGGGTGAAATGTTTTAATGTGTTGGAAGAAAAGAAACACCAACCTCGACAAAGAGTAGCTTGGGGAAAGAAAAAAGAATTGAAGGGATTTGTCTTCAATAAACTTGCCTTGCTTGTAAACTTCAAAGAAGCTCTGTAGAGAGCAGGGTCATGGATCAGGTCTCAGGCAGCTTTGATTAGCTCAGGCCAGTTATGACCACATGACTCTACTCCATTGTAAAGCACTCACATGCGTATCTCACTCTATACCACTAAGAAGGAAGAAGATGTTTCTACATTGCTAATCCTCTCCCCAAACCTCCTTCTCTCTCTCTCTCTCTCTCTCTCTCTCTCTCTCTCTCTCTCTCTCTCTCTCTCTCTCTCTCTTACTTTCTCTTCTTTAAGAGCATGTAATTTCTTGGGGAAAGAGATAGGATTTGAATTTAGCTAGCTGAATTCAGATGCCCTGCATGTGAGCAATGCCTTCTTAACAAAAGGCAGAAGATCTACCACACCTGTTGTCCTCATCTGCCCGACTGCATAAGTAGGCACAAGGAGACATTTATACTTTTGAAACCACAGCGAAGATGGGAGCGGTAACAAATCTACACAATTTCCATCTGTGTAGTGATCTGAAATTTGCTGCTTTTCCGAAAACTGACTTCCCAGTTTCTGTCTGCATATGTGGGTCTTGCTTGCCATTCAGGTCCTCATTTAATGCTGATTCCTCTGCCACTCTTCCTTCATTGTCCTCAGTCACCTTTATCTTCATAGTTCCCAGTTTACAGAGTATGGGTGGGCATTGTAATGACCCAGGAAGATTTCCGTAGAGGACAGATTTCTGTCCTGAGTCTCCTCTGGCTTGCAGGGTCAAGGATGCTGAGGCATACACCCAAGAACTGGATTCTGATTCAACCCAAACCAGGTCTGTTTGTTTTCCTTTGGAAATACTGTGTATGGCCTTAGTGTTTCCTGTCTCCCCGAACGCACTAAAGCAATGAGACGGTCATCTTTTCATACCAGCAACATTTTCCTGTAGCCTTCAATTCAGACGCTCAACGGTAACTGCATGTCTCTCATGAATGAGCCTGTTTGTGGAAAGCTGGGGGACATCTCATCCACCTGTACATCTGTCCTTATGAGTGCAATAGTCTTCCTCTTATACTTCTTGTTAAGATTTACAAAAACATTCCCAACTGTGTTAATGGAGAAGAAGGTTATATTATCAGGACTTAGAAGTCAAGGGGAGTAGACACTGTTGGCTTCTGAAAGGAGAGGAGGTAGTACATAGGTGCTTTTAAGAACACAGGCAGCCACTCTGTCCCCTGCTTTTATCCACATTGTCCCATAGTCCCCTACTCCCATTTTCCTCCACGTGTGTTTTGTTTTCCCTTAGCTTTCTGAGCACAAGGTAGAAGGAGATTCTCCTGCATCTCTGAGTCCATGGGTTCTCAGATTGCCTGGTGTCCCCTTCACATTTCCAGAATCCCAGGAGAGAATACATGATTGTTCCAGGTGAGTTCATGTCCACTCCTGGTCCACTTAAGCTGTCTTGGGAGGAAAACATAACATCAGATAGGATTTACTACTAAGGGGAAAAAAAACACGATATTAATGATGGTGTCAGTAATGGTGATATTTATAACCTCACTTGATAAAGATGCTAGAGAGGGCATTCTCGTGGTTGGGCTCCATCCACTAAACTGCCAAGATCATTGATTTTTATGGCTACAAGATGGCTCCAGCAGTTCCAGGCATCAAATTGTCATATTACAATGTCTGAAGTAGTCAGGACCTGAGGGTATCTCATTTGCTCTTTGGAAAATATTCTCCAGGGTTTCCCCATCTCAGCAGACTTCCTTGTGGAGTCATTGGCTGGGATGAGAAAGTGAAGCCCCTAGAGGCGCACACAGGCACCTTCTCCTGGTGCCTTCCTACAATTGCATCCACACTAGAGACTGAACTCAAGCCTGATGCATTGTAGGTAAGTACTTTGCCACTGAACCAGATTTGCAAACCTGGACTTTTCTCGGAAGGAGTACTTTCAGCCCATATACAGGAAGCTAGGTGCTGGGTGGCTCCAAAGCCTGAGCTCAGCAAGGTAGCTGGGAGCTGTCACAGTGGGTGATGTCAACAGTACATGATAATGTAAGGTAAGGGATCAGCTCTCCCAGATGTCTACTCTGATGGAAGTGAAAACAGTAAAGCTAAGTCTTTCTTTGTGTTCCTCCCATGATGGCTGACTCAGTGGTCTTGAACAAAAATGAAGTCTGGAATGAAAGGAAGATAGGGATAACAAGGTTCACCAACAGTATAACGAACACTGGGAGAAGCGAGAAAATTGTGTGTGTGTGTGTGTGTGTGTGTGTGTGTGTGTGTGCGCGCGTGCGTGCGTGCGTGCGTGCGTGCGTGTGTGTGTGTGTGTGTGTGTGTGTGTGTGTGTGTTTGGGGTGGGGGAGGGGAGCATCGCAGGGAAATATTGGACTGTAGAAAGAAGGAATGGGATCAGGCAGTAAAACTTCCTGAGTTGAGCCACGCTGAGCAGGAGCCGGGCTCAGGACAGGCGAGAAGGTGCTGCGAGGAGATAGCAGAGATGAATGAGCTGGATGGGCGCTTCTGCCAGACAGGCCCAGATGCGCCAGGAGCGCCAGCACGGCTCCCCGTGCTCTGGAGGTCAGTTATTTATTTATATTGTAACGGAACCTAACAAATTCTAAAACCAGATAAATCCAATTACCCGTGTTTTGCCTTCAGGGAGTGCGAAAGATTAATGGTGGTATTTTGGCAGTCGCATAAAAAGAAATAGGTGGTAATAACAGGGCGGCTGTAAAGAGCCAGAGAGCAGACTGTAGCTTTGGCCAGCTGCTGCTTGTCCTGGTCAGAGAACATCCATTCCCTTCACATTTGGTGGGGGTTGGGTCCAGACCCAGGAAGCTCCTAGCCTGCTTCACAGCGCATCTGTTCTGGGCTTTTTTTAGTTTCATAATGCCAACAATGAACCCAGGGCCTTGCACGTGGCAGGCAAGTGCTCTACCACTGAACGGTATCCCCAGCCCTTTTTTTTTTTTTGAAACACAGTCTTACTATGCACCCCAGATTGATCCCAAACCCTGTTCTCCTGCCTCCTCTCATCAGCATGGACCACCATCCTGGGGCCTCACCCTTTCTTGGATATGCTCTTGTTTTGGTACTTCTTATGCCATCCTCTGCAAAGGAGAAGCATGTGTAGCTCCTGTGTTTTAGTGTTCATCAAGCATTTCACTGTCACTCTGGTTGAAGACTTTCGCCAGGCTCCGTTTCTTTAGCTTATAGTTAAGGACAGGAGGGAAGTAGTAAGCGCCAGAAGCCCCCATTTGTGGCTTTTCCTGAGCTGGTCCTAAGATATTCATTTGGGGAAGCATTTGCTTAGTCACCGCAGGGCCTCTTATGCAGTGTCCACAGGAAACTGGGCACTGATTGCCACGCTGTGCTGAGACAGCCAAAGTTGTGTGTGTGTGCACATGCACAATCTGGTTGCCGTCCTCTCTGTTTACGTTTGCGTCCTTACCCTGTTCACTTCCATTGCATGAAACTCCGGATCTCTTCCCTACATAGCTTTTGAATTATGAAATGTCTCTCTCAAAATGCCTTCCTTGATATTCACACATTCTGCTTCTTTAAAAGATGTAATTATTTTTATTGAGATATAATTCACATGCCATAAAATCCACCCTTTAAAAGTGTACAATTCGGTGCCTTCAAGTATATAAACCTACCGAGTAATTCCAGGACATTTTCACCCCTTCCCCAGGAGGAACCTACATCCCACTGGCAGGCAGTTCCACTGCCCTTTCACCTTGCCTCTGGCAAGCAGTTATTGAAGGTGCCCGTGCTGGACATTGGGTTTGTGCCTACTCTATACATGTGCCTCCTTTAATTTGTTATTTATTTCTTCTTTCACACACACTACCTCGGTCCTTCATCCCACAAGTACATTTTGAGCTCCTATCATAGTTCAAGCGTTCTTTTTTTTAGACACTGTGCATGGAGATTAGCAGGCATGGTCTTTACCTTTAAACAGCTCAGTTTTGAGGTGGGAGAACTTAAATCAAGCAGTTTGACATATTATTCTAAGTACTCTGATCCTCTGTAAATGTATGTTTGTATGGCTAGACTCCTCCAGAAATGATGGACGCCATACGGCAATGTGTGTATGCTAAGGAACAGCCTCACCCTGTGGAACCTCGGGCTGTAGACTGTCACCCAGAAGTCAGTCCCACTTCTTTGTGGGTAGCTCAGATCTGACATTAGTTTCTAACTCGTAAGACCTGGCCTTACTTGCCATCCCAGTTACAGTGGTTCGCCTCTACTGGGGCTGTCTGGAGGGGTTGCTGAGACAGACACTGGGCCTCCTCCTGAAGTCTTTGATTTGGGAGGACCAGACACAAGTTGGAGAGTTTGTATTTTTGACAAATTTCCCAGTAATGGGGATGAGGCTTGTTCCCAGAGCTACAATTTGAGAATACCTATCTTAGAATATCCCTTCTTGGGGCTGGAGAGATGACTCAATGGTTAAGAGCACTGGCTGCTCCTCTAGATGACTTGGATTCAATTCCCAGCACCCACATGGCAGCTCACAACTGCCTGTACTCCAGTTCCAGTGGATCTGACACCTTCACACCAATGTAACATAAAATAAATTTAAATAAATTATAAAAAAAGAATACCCCTTTTCATTGCTGATCTTCTTCCTGGGCATGCCTAGTAAAGTGAACCATCTAAAGTGGAGGGCCTTCTTTGTCTTACTAGGCTGGTCTCGAGGACTCCTGCCTGGGGCTGAATCCAGGCTCAAAGTTATGGCTGCTTCCACAACCTGAACATTGCCTGCTTCCAGGTTTGATGGTTTTCTCCAGTGCTGGCCAATGTACTGAGTCTCATCCCATCCTGTGCTCAATGAGTCCTGCTCACTGTACATGGTACCAAGATCCACAGCTGCCAGGCTGGGCCTGTCCTGAACATTTCACCTACAGTTAGCTGCTTCTTCCATAATAATACGCACAGATAATGTGGTAGCCATGTCAACATACCATTGTCATACTTGTTCCAGTGAGTCCTATTTTAGAATGAGGCTATAATGACAAAGGTTACACTTTCTTTCCCTCAAGCCTATAATTTGCCAACTCTCCTGGCAAAACCAAACTGTGAAGGAGGATGGGAACCACATGTCTCTGTGCCCTTTGCAACTTTAATATTCTCATCTGAATCTGCTGAGAATGTCTGAGACTTTAAGAATTTAGCAGAGAACAGTCTTTAGCTATACACACCAGAAGAAAAAAAAGTTTAGATGATTAATGATATTATAAAGTGAGGTTAGCCAAAAATACAATCTAACCCCACCCTCAGCTCAGATGTTCTTATTTTTACTTCTATAAGCAAATGCTTCCCCAACAGTAAAGTCGCTCTCTCTCTGATTTCAGTGTTAAGTAGATCACATGCAAGCAAAACAATCTAGTGATGATAAGCTGTCAATATAGTTATCAGAACTGGTGGCTGGAGAGGGTGGGGGAAGTCCTGAGACATGGTGGGAATGTTCTGTGACTTGGTCTGTGTGCTCTTGAAAGTGTGCCTGTACATGTGAAAAAGCATTGCACTGTACTCTTAAGATCAATGCCCCTTGTATTTACATCACTTAATGGATGTTATTCTGCAATAATGAGAACACTAAAAATATGCAAAACAATTTAAAAAGCAGATGTTAAAAATGGTGCTACAAGAAGGGTAAAGCAGACTTTATCTGTTTAATTAAATTAGTAAATTAAAGATCACATTGTAGTTTTACCTTATTGTACTTTTACCTAATTTTCAAGGCCAATGACATAGAACTAATCCTAATTACAAAATAGCAAAACATATAAAACCAATATAGAAAAAAACCTGGCCACCACAAGTAGGCATAGGCATGCAGGTAGAAAAGCATCTTTCAGAAATCTTGGCATACTCTAGATTAGCATCTTTTCTTATATACAAAATCCCTTATATTTAATCCAACGTACAAGAGTTTGGAGTGGCACACTGCTAATGTCTTCATTCAGACCCCAGGGAAGGTTATCACATAGCTAAACTAGCCTCAGGTGCTATGGCAACTGGAGTGAGAATTTCTTTAGAGGAAGCCAGGTACCTGAGAACACTTCCTTTTGGTTTGTTTCTTTTTCGCAGCTCAAGGGAAACACCTGCTCTGTCTGAGTCCAGGACCTTCAGCAAGTCAGGCTAAAGAGGCATCACACCAACCTCCTTCAAGTTTACCACGGGCATGCATGCCTGATACCCAGTTCCCAAGTTTAATCCATAGATATTAATTAGCAGAGAGAATAATAACTGTCTTATTAAATCAGGGATGATAGAACAAGCCATAGTAGCCATTGAATGCTAATTGTCAGTGGATGTCAGTTTAGGGGTGAGCAGGCACGTACCAAGGTAAAATACAGTGTTTCCAATACACGCTGTGGTGTTAAATCCTCGTTATGGTGTTTTAATAATCAATTGGATTTGAGCGTACAATATTTGTCTAATTAACTCCACATTGACACTCAGGAGCCAGCCTTGCAGGCCAGAGATGATGGATTAGTAATGGTAGCTTGGACCTGATGATTGAGAGCAGTCCATTCTCTGTGCTCTGAGGGGCTCATCCCCAGGGTCCAGTGCCAACAAAACAGCTACTGAGCCCCGATGTGACAATGCCGTCACAATTAACAATAAAATCAGAATGAGAATAATGCTGCCTGTATTAAGGTTTTGTGCCTTACCCTTTGAAGGACCTAGGCTCTGGTCTATCTTGCTAACTGTTGTGTACTGCCCTGATGAGTGTCTCACACATTTTGTGATGTGACAGTTCGGGTGCGGGAAGATGCGTCTCTTTTTATTTCCCCCAAAATGTCCCTATAAAATCCTCAGAAGTCTTCAGCGAGATTCACTCTATCTTCCCCCTTCTCTTCTGTCCTTTATACTTCTTTATTTCATCCCTTTCCTTTAATGGTGTACTGCATACTTGTATGCTGACATTTTCAAACTCTCATGCACATCTTTTATTCTGCTTTCTCTGAGGCATTGTCTTAGCTACTTCGATTTTGTATTCACATTTAAAAACTAAGAGTTGTACTGACCTTTGTTTTCACAGTTCTTCATAAAATTGGTGATGCGATCCCTATGCTTTTCTCCATGCAAATGCATGCAAGGAGGCAGAATTCAGATTTCCAGGGCTCATGTGGATATGACTTGGCTGCAGTTGACAACCAGAAATAACAGAGAAAAGGAGCACTCTGGGTCTGTTGACACAAACTTTTGATAAGAGGCCATCTCTCTTGGTGGTGATGGCATTAATTTCCTATGGATAGTGTCCTATTTGTATATCCTGTATTACCTCCAATAAGAAACCTGTAACTATACTCCATATTACAACTGAAAATAAGTAGCCCAAATTGGATGGGAAGATAAAGGGGTTGGTCTGCAAAGAGTTTGGGGAGGGAGGATGAACATGATGACAACGTGTTATTATAGGAAATTCTCAAAGAACTAATAAAGGAAGTAAATGGCACTGGACTTGGGATGCAGCTCAGCAGTGTCATGCCTAATTAATGCACTGAGACAGGATTTGATTTCCAGGACCCCCCAAACCTAAGAAATAAAGACCAGGATATTAGTATAAATAGACAACTTCTGACAGATAAAATAAATTTCATACACATGCACATACACTTATATAATCTTGGGAGTAAGCAAACATTATGTAATTAAGAAGAAAATTCAAAAGCCATATTGGGAAAGACTGAGGCATAGATAGATGTGTCTTATTAAATACAAAAGTTCTAAACAGAAAAGGATAACGTAAGTATTTAAAAGGCAACTGGTAGAATGCAGGAAAACGATTAGCAGTATTTATAGCATTAATAACTAGATTATATAAAGAATAGCTACAAATCACTACCCAAAGATAAATCACCCAACAGAAAGCTGACAAACGATATGAATCAGCAACTCGCTGAAATAAAATAGCAAATAAATACCTGGGAAGATGCTGAGCTTCATGAGCGACCAGGGAGAGACAAATTAAAACATGAAATACAAATTACTCTAGAAAACGCATAAAAAAATAGCAGCATCAGGGAAGATTCAAGGAAAAGGTTCATTCTTGCACACTACTGGTGAGAATATAAAGGTGTGAATGTTTTGGAAAAGGCAATTACCTATATCTATAAAAGTTAAAGATTTGCATGTTGATTGACATCTCAGCCCTACAGTGTAGGTAAGAGACAGCAAGTCTGGCTGACAGGGCAACGTTCTACCTACTCTGGAGTTAACCAAGAACCTGAAAGTCTGATATTAGCCCTCAGCTTTAGCCCGTAGAGAATAATTAGCAGAGAGAACAGTACCAACAGTAACTGTCTCCTTCCAAATTCCAGGAGAATTTAAAAAATTGTTAGGCAAGTGTTGCAAACCATCTATTGATACTAAGTTGGTGGCAGGGTGAAAGTGTAAAAACAATCTAAATGTTTCAACAACGGACCCTGGACCACCTTTCTGTATCAGCAGCTGCAGCTACTGTAAAATAATGGGCTGTTGAGGAGCAAGAAGACATCAGTCTGTCACAGGAAGATGAAAGCAATTTGTGTAACTATATTTATTGCATGTTTAAAACACAGATAAGTACATACCTGCACATACAAATCATCTAAGATGTCAGTTGTCACCTGCTAGAAAAAATCAGGACCTCAAAAGGCCTGAATGAGGAGGAGGTACAAGGAGAAGGCAGGGTTTGTATGCTCTCCACACTTCCATTATTAAAGCCAAAATGTTCTGCATTGATGTAAATTTGAAAATGCCTAGTTTTAGAAATAAACAGGACACAGAGATAGTAACATCAAGAGAAGACAATCTCCACATAGACCACATGGCATCAGAACCCATGAGGCAAGATGATTGGTGGTGTACCTACAGTATCCATCTCACAGATGTGGGTCAGCTCCTCACTCTGACTACTGCAAGATGGAAAGTCATACACAGCACTCTATTGCACCCAATTTTAACTAACTCGTTGTGGTTCTGCTTTTACAGTGCCCAGGTAGTACCCATTCCCTGTGCCCACTCATTTGCTGTAGACTTGGACAGGAATTGGCCAAAGCATGAGCAGTTTGATGTCATGGATTACTAGGGGTTATAGTAAGGTAAGATCAGGTAGAACATGTCCACACCACTGAGTTCAAAACTGCAACTTATAGGAGAAACTCATTTCTCATCCTATTCTCAAATATCAAGATTAAAGACAAAGAGATAAAGTCATCTTGGCCATAATTGCAACTAATTCGAATTTCTCCACTTTTCATTGACATACAGAAGCAACAAATTGGATAGTGTTTGATAAATCTAAACAACTACATCATCATCATCAATACACAGGGACACAAAACTCATGGTCACCAGGGATTAGCTATATTACACTAAGATGACAATCCATCCTCCATATTTATTTTCAGATGAGTTGAAGAGTGATCAGATGTATAATCAGACATGCAAATTTAGCTACATCTGCATGCTACTATGTTGTGAATGGATTAAAAGATAGCAACTTTTAAAAGGGAAGCCAGTGGGCAGTGCAGATGTATAGAGATTCTGGTAGATTGGAACACACACATCTGAAGGCTGGTCTCTGTCCATGGAGAAGAAAGAAACTACACTCTTTTTTGACTTCCCTCTCTGTGGCAGAGGGCAAGTACCAGCACATTGCCTTGGGCCATCCCTCTCACTTCCTACAGCAGAAAATTGGGAACTTGTTTTGTGAGAGCAGTGAGATGGAGTATGTGGCCTCTGGCTCTTTGCGACAATCAAGTTGTCCTTCACACTCCAAGTGGATGTAATTAACTCCACTGATAAGATGTTATGCCAATAGCAACACAGAAAACACCGGAAAATGAGTCAAAGGGATGTCTGGTGAACTGTAGCAGAGGCAGAAGGGGAGGAGCCAGTGAGAGATGCCTGACCTCTCCCAAACTTAGCAAATGACTTAGGCCTTGTGAACTCACTCCTAAGACACACATTGCTATTTACTAGCCTTGAAAAAGGAAAAGCAAGTGGGTCCACACCCTTTGCTCCCTTCTGTTGAGTTGGAGGTTATTTCAAGAATAAACGTGTGTAGAAACAGGGTTGCTGTAGAAGCCAGGAACTTCTTGATTGTAGTCTGAGGACTATACTGAGTGAGCTGTGCAGCCTTGGGTGGCAGAATACTCCACTGAAACTGGGAGTCCTCTTGGTAAAGGAAGAGGGGGTCAGACTACTTCATGCATTGCTGTGCTCTGATGGACGCTCTTTTACACAATTACAATCCACAGAGAAGGACTGAAGGGGGCATCAGAATAGTGGCATGTGGGGGTGTGACCAGAGAGGAGACGCTAGGAAAACACAATTTGTTTGAAAATTCTGGAATGACAACTAATATCTTGTATGCAAATTTAAAAAGTTAAAAAGTACTTTAAAAGCATATATATATATATATATATATACACATATATATACATATGTGTGTATATATATATATATATATATATATATATATATATATATATAATTTTAAAAACCCAGAAGACTGTGAAGTGAATATAGTTACTTCCTATCCGAGGATTCCTAATCACAAGTGATATTTGTAAGCAAAGTGTACCAATATTTACGAAAGGATCGTAATTTTAGTAATTAAATACTAGTTAATTGATTTCCTGAATAATAAATTTAGCTTTCCAGTAATTGTCCCCCATTAATGGGTGCGTTCTCATAAGTGTTTTACTATAATAAGTCATTAGGATTTCCTGAATAATTTCTTTCCAAATCATTGATTTTAAGTTACTTTTGCTAATGCAAATGCATAAGATCTCCTAATGTTGCCATGTGTCAATTTCAGTCAATGCCATTATGACAATCTGTGATTTGTTTATGTTTTACTTTTACATAATAGAAGAGAAAGCAAGGGAGGAAGGAGACTATGGTAATGGGTAAGTCGTGGCTAACTGTCCTAAATTTTATCTTCAGGAAACTCTGTGTCAAGACCTCTTTGAAAAGATTTGTCTAAGTGTCATTTAAGATTATAAAATTTTCTCCAAATTGACTCTGCCATATATTTGGTATCAGGTGAAAGCCATCTGCTAATGTGCTTTGGTTTCAGAAGGCCCAGTGGAAGATGTGGCATGGATTTGTGGCCTGCAGGGAGCCACTGAAAGGTTTGGGCAAAGACATGATGCATCAACAGATCATCCTGGTAGCTGGCAGTCTGTGGAACACAGAGTGATGTGAGCTGAGCTGCAAGTCAGAAGCAAAACAGCCACGGGCCTCAGTTAGGATGCTCTTCCCAAATAGCAGATATGAGATGTGATAACGGGCCAAAGCTTGAGAAATGTGGGCATGGATGCAGAAAAGTTGTTCTGAAGGCTGTTGCTCTTCCATACCTGGGTACGGACTGTATGAACTGTCAGTGTCTCTCCTTCCGGTCAGTAACCAGTGTTCATGGTCACACCGCACACCCATCTATAGACAATTCTATCCGGCCCTCTGTTTTCTCAGTGTCTTCCCTTTTTCTCACTGTTTCTTTAGCATGCATCCTACAATACAGGCGTGGGTAAAGGAGCACAGTGAAAGTTATTTGAGTAAGGGAGGGAAGGAGAGAAAGCAGACAAGAAAAAGAGAGAGAGGTAATAACGGTGAGAAACAACTTTGCTGGATTTGGAGTGATCCAGACATGACCTTTAAATTCAAAGGGTTACAAAGAAGTCATTTCCTGCTTTGGCAGTACCAGAAGATAATAACGCCTAAAACCCATTGTCTTGGAAATGATGTTTTTCTAGTTCATTTTAGTCGTTTTCTTCATGAGTGCATAAAGTGGCCAGCAAGATGGTTAAGTGGTTAGCGGTAAACTGATAAACTGAATTCAATTCCTAGGACTCACACAGTGGAAGGAGAGCAGTGATTACTGAAAACTGCCCTCTGACTTCCATATGCACACCATGGCACATGCACCATGTATAAAATAAATAAATGTAATACAATTGAAAAATAAAAGTATATAGAGTCCAGGTTTCCAAAATTATTTCAGTTTTTTTTATTAACACTTCCATGAAAAATACAAGTTTTGACAACAATGACGATTATGATGAAGTTAATTACGGATTGTGCTTCTTGTTGTTTAGAAGCAAAATAAAGGAAGGAATTCATTATATTCTGGTGGTTATGCATACTTGTTCGAATAGAAGATTTTCATTTTCATATCAAGTTATCTTGGTCACCTACTGAGTTTATAGCATAGTATGCTATATAAATAGTTTTCTGATGATATTTTGCCATCATGATTTCTAGTTTCATGAAACATAAGGTCAGAATTTTCATATGACATCTGAGAGCCCTACGGTCTTAGCTGTTTATTTGTCTTCCTGTTGTTTCCTTATTGGATTTTTGGAGGCCTTTATTTCTTATATATGAAAAAGAACACCCAGTGTTAGCCTTGATGCCGAACAGGAGCCTGGGGATTCCAAGTGTCTCAGTGACCCAGGATCTAACTGATATGTCTTAACTAGATATAACCTTTTAAAGTGATTAAAGCCCCACTCTTCCATTTACTATGCCCCAGAGAGGAAGGAAGATATAATCCCCAGGAGCCTTCATTTCTAGTCCATGCTGTGTGATCCTGGGTAAGAGTGGGGGTGTCCCCACACTTGAGTTCCCTGCTCGAGAAGCCTATATATTTTGAAGTATTTAAATAGATGGAGTTAAATTGCTCACTTTGCCATGTTTCAGTATTTAGTAGAGAAAGAATGGAGCTTTCTCCAATCAGTCATCGAGCCATATTTTTCCATTCAGTAGCCTTATGTCTAAAGAGGTCAGGACCTGAAGACCAAGACAAGGAACCCAACATGCTCCTCTGAACATGGTGCTGGGGCTCCTCACACATTGTGTGACTGGGGTCAATGGGATAGCTGTCTTTGCCACCAAGTGTGTCCCTTGGTCTTTGTGTTGGACATTTTTGCTCAGCATGCTAATGCACTTCCCCTAAGGGGAGTGACCAAAGCCTCCAGGAAAGCTTTCCTGGGGGCGTTTTAAGGAATGTGTGCAGTGGCAAGGCATTCGGCCACTTGTGATTTGATTGGGAGGTAATGGATTCCAACTGGCTTCTGCTCTGCCTTCTGCATCTTCAGTGGTCATTTGCAAGATCACTCTGTTTTACAGAATTGGCGACTCATCGACATGTTATTTGGCACACTGAGAAACTGGGGTGCATGTTTGTTGCTCAAATGACTGATTTTCATCTGCTCAGGTGGTCAGAATGCTCCTATAATTCCCCAAGAGGCCATGGTGGTAGCTGAGCAGGGAGTGGGGTAGGGGAACTGAAATGATGTATTAGTAGACAAATTTCTATTAGGATCAGTAAAGGGGTAAGGGGTAAAGAATAGGCTATCTGCAGTAGGAAACAGCTCTACAATCAGAGTCTTAGCTCTCAGATGCATATTTCCAGCTTTACTCTATAGGCAATCTCTGTCCTCTTTTCTGCTGTTAGAGGCCAGCACTCTAGTTTCCCCTATTTGGCTTGGGTCTTTGTCCATTTACTGCATTAGGCAGTTCATGCCAAAAAGCTGTGAAGCTACAGCAGTCCTGAGGGTTTTTAGGGAAATTCCGGGTGATAGACTACATAGTGTAAGCGAGCTGCAAAGGTAAGACCTGGGTTCTAGTGAGCTCCACTACAAAGAAAATGAGCTTTGCCTATTTGGTATGTGCATATTTCTATTTAAACCTATCACCCAAATAACACCTGTCCTTGCTTCACAGAGAAGCTTGCAACAGGAAGCTGTGTGATCAGAAATAATGTCTTACTCAGTGGGAGGTGCTCCCCTGAGAATATGCAGCAAGGGAATGACAAGGAGTTTGGTTGAAAAGGAGAAAGTGATGTCATCCCTACCATGCTAGGGAAGTGGTTCAAGTCCATGCACGCACCCTTTGCATCTACCCCAATATGCAGATTTTGGAATTTCCCGGTTTTGTAATAGTCCTGCATTTCAGCTCTGCCTCTGGCAGCATGAGACTCTCGGCCGTGTAATTAACTTCACATCTGAAAAGTCACTGCTTTGCAGAGCAATGGGTCCTGCCATTGCGTCAGCCTGCTCAGGGGCCATGCCTGTCCACGTGGGGTGATAATGGCCAGAGAAGCTTGGCCAGGGCTCCCACTGATCCCTTGTACCACTGCCAGTCCCATAGCTTGTAGACTCCATCTGAGGAGGTTGAGACTTACCTTTGTCCTGCGGTTGCTTTAATTGTGGCGAAAGGAGCTCACTGAATGCAGCCAGAGGAGGAGGGGCTTGGGTACTAGGATTTCACGGGTAGGGATGCTTTCTATTTTCAGTGTGGCTCTCCCAATGGAAATCTCTTCCTCCCTTGCTCACTCCCTGTCTGCTGAATAAAAATTCTCCACACACAGTGATGGTTAAAAACATCAATTAACTCTAAAACAATTATTATTTTTTGAAATGCCATTTTATAAATGTAATAACACGACACAATAATCCAGGGTTATTTAACAGAGCATTTACCCTGAAAACAGTCATTACTCTTTAAATGCAGTAGACTCTGGAAGCCTCTTAACATTAAATGGCAAGTGAGGCAGAAGCAATATTGTCAGAAATGCCACATCTGCTGCATTCATTAGCAGGGGAGGCTGGTGCTTGCCTTGCCCACTCAATGCCATTTTCTTGGCATTTCTTGGGCCCCACAGCTTTCCTGTTTGGAGTGACATTGTCCGGCACTGATATGACAGCTGACAGTTGAAAGAAATGCCCTGAGAAGCATTTCCTCTGGTGTTGTCAACCTGGCACTTTGCCCACAGAGGACTGAACACTGATTTCCTGGTCAGTTGCGGGGTAGGGTGAAGGGTCTCTTCTTGCAGACTGACCTCTGGATCTCTTCCTGCGGGGCTGTAGGTGTGTGGCCATCATCCTGTCCCCTTACCAACAGGCTGCACTAGCATTTCTGGCCTGACATTCCTTTCATAAGACATGATGTGAATCATCTCTTGGGACTATTACTGAGTCCAAACTCTTCTGGCCTTTGACACTCAGAAAACATGAATGTGTGCTGCCTCTGTATATGTGTGTCTGAGTTGGGGATTTACCTGAAATGACTAATAGACGATCAACCTAGCCTTAGATAAACCAAGTGCAGATATGTGACGTGTGGAAAGGCACGCCCCTCAGCATAGGGTGCCCTACCTGTGACTGTTCACAGTGAGAAACTGTCCCAAAAGTTCAGCCAAAGAAGCCCTTCCTCTCCTGCAACATTGCCATGTGCATCCAGCAGCTATCCAGCAGGAACATCTGACTCTCAGGTATCCTTGGCCTTCTAAAGAAGAAAGTTTAAGCAATGACACCAGAATGGAATAGAGCACCTAGAAATGCTTGGGAACCATGTGGTCCTGTGGTTGGGGTCTCTAAGCTGTTGATCTTCTTTGGCTTCACATGTCAAGGTTGTCCTGTGAGGCTGAGCATCCACAGCTGTGATCCTTGAAGGTGTATCTAGGGTACCCCAAGAGATTTTAGCCTAAGAGGTCTCTTTATCTTCACTCATTAATAAAGGGGCAGAATCAGAGGCAATTCCACTGTATTTACAAATCAATTAGTTTTTAAAATTGCTCTTCCCTATTGAGCATCACTTGTCTTCATGTTTACAATAACAACAACCAACACCCTGGCTGCTGAGAAGTAGTGGGCCTGTGGTCAATTAGGGCTGCTGTCTGAGTATCCTGGGCTTCTTAGAATATTTACCCCGAATAGCCCAAGAGAGCCCGATTGATGAGTTGCAAAAGCTGCCAGGAAAACCCAGAGAGAAGGATTAAAAATCGCAGACCTTTAGAGCAAAAATGAAACTTAGCATTCAAATACATCTAAAAACTATAATTAGTATTTATATAGGGGCCCAGAGAAGTCGAGGGACTTGCCCATGGTTAGTCAGCTAATTAGTGGCAGGGGGAAGCCAACTATGGGGCTTTTGGCTTCCGGTTCTGGTTTGGGGGAGAAAGAAGACCTTTGTCCCTTTTGTTCCTTGGGGAAAGAGGGTTAATTGATGTCTTTGCTTTTGTTTTCACGACCTAGCTTTCATCAACCCTCTACTTACTCAGCAGGCTGCATTGAACGGACAGGACTCCATCCTCTTCTAAATGCCTTAATCTGACTCCCACAGTGGTTTGTTCTGTCTCGAGAGTCATGCACTGCTACTGCTGACGCTCACCATCAGCTCCCTTTTGGAAGTAGTTGTTCCGGGTACTAAAAGAACGAATTTCTGCAGACAAAGGCACACAAGAGCCTCTGGGAGCATGATTTGGGGAGTTCATTTTTTTCCTTCACTGGCACCTTCACCACCACAGCTATCTGCCCTGGGCCAGCGTATGTGCTGGGTGTAGGATGACGGAATTCAGACAAGGCCCTCAAATGCATGGGCATTGCCATCAAAAGAGATGACTGGCCGCCTGCATTAGGACCACAGCACCCCGGGTGCTCAAGTAGAGCAACATGCAAGTTGCAATCACAGGTGTGTGAGCATGTTGTCTAGTCCACCAGACCCAGCCACATGCTCAAGACAGAAGAATGTCTGGGAGGCTCACATGGGTGAAGTCAAATTTACCAAGATGTTAAATTTCATCTAAAAAAAAATTATTTTTATTATATCTATTATATGTGTGGTATCTCCATGCGTGTGTGTGCACCCCTTGCATGCCTGGCACCCTCAGGGTCCAGAAGAAGGCATTGGATCCCCTCAATTATAGTTCTAGATAGTTGTGAGCTGCCATGTGCGTGCTGGGATCAAGTCTGTGTCCTCTGCAAGAGCAGCAAGTGCTCTTAACTGCTCAGCCATATCTCCTTAAGAAGTTCAATTTCTTAAAGCAGACAAAGGACAGCCAGGAAGGGAAAAACATTTGACAATAACATAACAGCATAAGGAGATTCATACAGGCACAAAACCCTAAGGAAAGCCAGAGGACATAGGGTAGCTTTTCCTGGTTTAAATGGGATGGACCGAAAAAAAAAATAAATGTGTAGGGGTAACACTACAAAAAGAACTGTGTGTGCTCCTCTTGGGAGCCGTTAATAAAAGGAAGCAGTTAATAGTCTCTGAAATAGAAATGCACCACAGTTTCTAAGAAGTATTAGAGGGGTAGAAGTTATAAATGGGAAAATCTGGTGAGGCGACATGGAAGCCATTGCAGTATTCTAGACAGTTTTCAGTGGTTGGGACAGGAATGATGGTTCCAAGAGGCATTGATGCTTGGTGCATCGTTGGCAGAGTTACTGGCGTTGCTGCTGCCTCAGTAAATGTGACTGCCTTTTGCTATCCCGCATTGTGTCTTTACCGCTTCAACCCCTTCCACTCCCTGTTAGTTTACACTCAATCATTCTCCCTTTGACCCTGTAGGCATGTTGGGCTTCCACCAAGGACAGACAAGTAGGGTACAGAAGAAAGCCACGTTGCCAGCTAAGAGGCATGTTTCTAAAAGGGGCAGCGTGCTCTGTTCTGGAAATATCTAGTTCCGTTTTTAGCCTTCTCCCAAGTCCCCCCAGCCCTGTAACAAGGGCACTGGCCTCCTTTCCTCTCCTGTAGGCTCACTGACCTTTACAATGGCATCAGAGCACTGCCTGCTCCTCAAGGCTATGCATTAGCCAGCTGCTTCCTGGGAGCAATTCTGAATGGTAAATTAGCCTAATGGAAGAATAGTTCATTCCTTAGTAATGTGGTGCCCACCAAACAATCAGCATCTCCCAAAGATGTAGCTCCCCCGCTGCAGATACCCCCCAGAAAGGCTGACTTTGGTAGCAAGCCCTTTAGGAGTTATACTTGGGGTGGAACAAGGGCCCCTTAGGGCTAACTGTTCACTGAGCCCTGAAGATAAAACAAAATAGCTTTATTTAAAGATTTATTTAAGATGTTTTAAAAATTGAGTAGAACATACATTTTTAATACTGATTGATATTATTGTAAAGCATTCTAATGAGAATCTGCCCCACGGGCCCTTAACAGCTACACAGACAGAATTTTCTTTTGCATTCCTACCATGAGTCCTATTTGAGCTATGGATTAACACACGGATGAAAGGTGCCCCTGTTCTGTTAGGGGCAGGGGGCCAGAATATAGAAAGACAGCACAGAGAAGAGAACCGGGGTATAGAAAAGTTGTGCTTTAGGATGCATTAAAAAAAATACTGCCAAAATAGAGATGCTTGCTCATATTTTGAAATATTCCTTGTAGTTTAGACAATGTGCATCTGTGCATCTGAGAAATCATAGAAGACTGTGAACGCTAAAACACCATCACTAATTAAATTATGGTTCTGCTCACTGAGAACTGGACACAGACTAGGCAATGATTGTGCTTTTCCATTTATTAGGTTATTTAATTCTCAAAATAATTGTCTTGGCAATATTCCCATTATACAGATGTGAAAAAAGAGGCTTGAAAACATTTGTCAACTAGATGATGCTGCCTCTGCTGAGGTTTAATTGAAATCAGGCTTTTGAATTTTTATCTTGAGGTGAAGTCCCATTCATCAGCCTTTCATCTTGGAGGTTTATTTACATAGATGTTGAGTTAAGCTTGGGCTTCAGAGTCAGAACCCAACCCTAGTTCTGCCCCTCATGAGACCTTGGCTGAATTATGTGATGTCTCTGAGCCTTGGTAATGCTGTGGGGCTGGCTTATCAGCATTTCTATGGCAGGTTGAGTTAAGGAGATAGGATTGTCTAAGATTTGCTTGGTACTGGCTGCATAGCCCAGTAAACACCCATATGAGAATCAGCAGCCATTCATTCTGAGAATGGAGCTGAACTTCACAGAAAACAAACCCTGTGTTTCAGGATGCACCTGGAGCTCGGGTGAACCCAAAGCCTTTTGTCTTGTGGAACAGTTAGAGAAGCTCAGACTAAATTTTAGGTCCAGTGAGAAACCCCTTTCCAAACAAGTTTGCCACCTCTGAAGGGGTTCATTAGGCAAGATTTCCACACATAGCTCTAATTACCAGCATACAGATTGCCCGGGGGAGCAGACCGCTAACTAGGTCAGGATCCAGGGAACCTGGCCAGCAGCCTCCTGGGTATCTCTTTCTCCTAAGTGCAAACCTTCTGTCATTTGCTTTTGCAGCACTGGCTGCCTTTGAATTTATGAACCGTTAGACTGGGGTACAAATAAAGCACCTACTCTTAATAGCTTAGTCAGTAGGTGGTTCACCAACAATTTCAAAGAACTAGTAAGTTCCCAGAGGAGGAGCAGTTGTTGTTTGGAAATAATCTTCCAAATTGCATTTATTTCACAGCAGTCTGAGGTCACAATTTCAAGAGCATCAAGAACTCTATTCAATTAGACAACTCGATCAAAATAGATCTGTCAAGATGACATTCCATCTAAAGAATCAATTGGAATGGTGAAATCATTGAACTGCTGCTGTTGTTACTTAGATTTTTTATTTTGATTTTGCAATTTGTTGGTATGGGGAAGCTGGGCATGGGTGAGTGCTGGGCAGTTTGTGGCATCTGTCACTGGATTAGATGGAATCCATTGCTCTCTGGTGGGTGGGTGGGCAGAATTAATGGGCAAAGAAGTGCCAAGTGTTTCTTCCTTGGGCAGATAGGTAACTGCTGAGCTCACAAAAGTGTGGCCGTGGCCCTTTCCTGAGCCTAAGCCTGTCTTTTCTTCCCTCTTCCACTCTCACCTAACAACCTACATTCATCAGCCCAAGGCAAAACTTCCAAGACTCACCAGACCTGATGCAGTCACCTAGGATTACATATTGACATTAAACTGTTAGAAGATAATACGTTTTCTTGGAGTCACACAGTCACTTCCTGGTTTCAGATGGAAAATCCATCTATCAAATACAGATGTTCGAACTACAATTTAGCACTGCTTTTTATCAACTATCACCAGTGAACACACACACACACACACACACACACACACACACACACACACACACTCACTCACTCACCCCGTTTTCTGCCCCTGAAGGTGTATAGGGAGGGGGTAGAATATCAATGAGTGCAAAGGTTGCCTAGGCACATTTCCTAAGATGTCCCTAACTTTGCTGTTGCGTCACTGCATTGTTTTAATCTTGGGCAGGGCAGTGATGAAGAGTCGACCTCAAATGCCCAAATGATTCCTTTTTTCCCTCTTAAGTTTTTTCAAACTCATTTTGAACCAGTGTCTGTCTGCGCTGTGCATAGTACATGTAACTAAAGCCATTGTAGTTGGAAAGGCTCAGAGAGGAAAAGCTAGAGACATGTACCTGTGACTCAGTTACTTATCCTAGCCTGTTCCTCTTTCCATCATTGGCTTTATCTATTACAAGCCATGTGGTCATGGGATAGCAATACCAGGCTTCTCAGGGAAGATAGAAAAAAAAACCAAAAACAATTGCATGAAGTTATAGATCTCAGCCTGGTATCCTTTGCAGAATAAATATTACTTGCACATCTTCTGTCTCTGGTCAGCCTTTGGACATGTCAGTCTAACCTGTGTAGCTCAATAAAACATCTAGTCTCTTTTTTTAACTTGTTGATTTTTTTCTCTTGTTCTATGACACAACTTTTCTTGGTTCTCTGATCATTGTCCCTGGGTGTCCAGTGACGTACCCAGCAAAGAGTAAAGTAGCTGAGGCACAGAGATGACGCTGATAGCCTGAGCACCCTGTGCTCAACATGCCTCACTGCATACCCCTCGCGCTGAAGCTACCTGAGCCGGTAGCCTGCTCTTCCAAAGCCCTGACTTTCAGCCATTGCCCTTAGGATGGCAGGTTGGTGGTGGTTCTGAGTAGGTGTCCTTAGCTCACTCAGCCTTGGTGGGCAGTGAAGGATGTTTGACTGAGGTTCTCCACAGGCAGGTAGGGCAAGGTCCCACAACCCCATCCACAGGTGTTAGGACTCAGAGCTCTTTCCTTTTTGTATTTCCTCTGATCCAGTCTTCCAGTGGATGGTTTTCCATCAGAAATTAACATTTACAATTATCTTCATTTACATAAACCATCATAAATTTACCCCAGACTGGAGAGAGAAGGGCTTACATAAGCCCACACCACACAAACTATATGAGGTTGCTCATCCTATTGGCTGTTCTGGTTCTGAAAGGCTTCAGTAGAGAATTCCTTTAAATGCCAAGATTCCCTCATGACTCAAAGTATGATTCGGTTTACATATATTTTTCAGGAACACATCTGTCATGTGTAAATCAAGATGCATTTGAATAATCTGCTTGCTGTACTTGGAAACTGTTTCTGTTTCTTTTATGTCTCTTTACCTTTTCTCTCTCACTGCTTCTGACAACTCTTCTGCTGCCAGAAATAGAAAAGCAAGGAGAGGTGCCTAGTGTGCACAGCATCTGTCAAGGAGAATGGTGTCCTAGGAAAATCAAGCTACCTTAAGGGACATTGATAAAGGGAGGGGGCATCTGTACCTAAAAATGTGTCATCATCATCTTTAGCTAGTGGTAATTCTTTTTCAAAAGAATATTTTTATGTATGTATATGTAGGTATGCCTGCTTGTCTATAAGAGCAACGCATATCGTACCTATAGAGGCCAGAAGAGAGCACAGGATCTCTTGGAACTGGAGTTATAAGTGGTCATGGCTGCCCCAAGTGGGTGATGGCAACCAAGCCTGGTACTCTACAAGAGCAACCAGTAAATCTCTGAACTATCTCTCCAGCACAACCATTTGTAATTATGTCTTACTATTGAGGTCAGGGTACAGTGTCTAAGTTTTGTGCAGAGATAAAGAAAGCCAATCTACCTTCACTGAACATATTGGGTGACCAACGACTTGAATATATTATTTTATCTAAACCTTCGAGGCAGCTCTGTAATGTTCTTTCCTTATTGTGTGCTCTAGGGAACTGAGGTTCGGAGAATCAGAACAGCTTTTCAATGATTTAGTTTAAGACGACAGTATGCTAGTCATTGGCCATTCATCTTGGTGAGGTTTTTACAAGTGAACAGATGTTTGATTTAGTTTCCCTTGTATGTCATGCACTGAGCTGCACATTGGGATCAGAGCAATGAGAAAGACCTAGAGGTATGTTCTGGATCATAACACAAAGCAATGAAACTACAGGGCTACGTGAAGAATGAATGGAGAGCTCCTGGATGGAGAACCTACAAAGGAGGCCACAACATTGGCCGTGATGACCCTGTGGAACTAAGCCAAACTCTGATCTTACAGAGCTTGCAGTGCCTGCAGCAAGGAGAGACGAGCTGAAAAGAGTGGGCAATGTAGGGGCGAATGAAATCTCTACTCCTCAGATCCGAAGATCCAGAAGCACCCGTTGTAATGAATGAGATGGCTGGTGTTCTCAAGAAGAGCAGCTAGACGAGAGGGAACGTTCGAAGGCAGAGGGCTGGAATGGTGATGGACTGTGAGAGAATATGTACAGTGGGTAAGGTGACCTTTAAGGAATTTGGGGAAGTCAGAGGCACATGACATCAGCTCTGGGAAAGTCTTTGGTTTTATTTTCAGGAATGCCAACAACAGAACAGAACCAAAATCAAGTGCATCCTTCTCACGTCCAGCTCATGGCTGGCCTCTGCATTAAGACCAGCTAGAGTAAATAAACATCAGCCCGCAGGAGCAATATGCGGGATCGCTGGGAAGCAAATGAATATTTACTTTGAAAACCAAAAAGGTCTCCCTCTTTCTCTATAATACATACTGATGTGATTTAAAATTTTTTTTTCCTGCATTTCTCTCAATATTTGACATGCCCATCATCTGTCCCCATTCAGAATGGCCCTTTTCTCTTGTGCAAGCACCGCAAATGCTCTTCTGAGCAGTTGGAATAAGTTCTTGAATAAGTCTCTAGGATTGATGGGGTTGGGCCTGCCTTTCTGAGTGGGATACTGTGCTCTTAGTGTATCTGTTTCTGATTTTATGGGCCCTCTGCTGTCATTTTAACTCATTCCTCCTCAACACAACGATAGACTTTTCTAGATCACCATCTGAGAGCAAAAGCCTTTAAGAAACGATAGAAGACCTGAGTGCTCATGTTTTAGTACTCACTGTTGCTCCCAGGTAGGATTCTTAAATGCTGAAGGACAAAAGCCTGAGGACATGATGCTGCCAGAGTTGACTTGACAGGTTCTTGAGGAAGGTAGGTTCAGAGTGGAGGTGGGGGCAGGAGTCTCAGAGAGAAAGGAACTCCAGACAATGTATCTGATTTTGGCTGGGAGTATGGAGGGACAAAGAAAAGATGTTTATGAAAGCTTGTGGGAGTGGAAATATCTGCATGATAAGAGAACTTTCATGGACCAGAATCACCTAGGTAACAGGTACTGAAAAGGAAACAGTGTCCTTGCTCTCATGGAGCTTGGGATACAGGGAGATCATTTGTATGTAGCTCCATTTCCAACATTAGTGTTTTAAGAAAAACAATGCAAGTTGCAGGAGAGAGAGTGGCTGCCATGAGACAAAGAGCATAGTGTTGGACTATCTCCCCAAGGAGGTAATGACTCCTCTTGAAGCACCAGGGGAATAGCTACAGATGTACTGCTCAGATGGAAAGAGGAGCATTGATGAAGTTGATACTAGAACCCAGAAAACAAGACACTTGGGGAAAATCAACTAAATAGTTCTTGCATCCTATGCCTTAAGAAAGCGACCAGTTGACATCTCAAATTACCTATCCAGCATACGTGTGTAAATGGTGTGTGCTGATTTCTTTGAAGGCAAGTAATTCAAATGTTAGTTATAAATTATATGTTCCTAATGAACAGAACAAAAGCAGGGTAAGATTATGCTGCGAACCTCAGGGTGGGATGGACTTGAAAGCAGGGAAGGAGATGTGAAAGATGTTAGGGCCATGTGGAGATCATCCAGCATCAAGTCTGTCTTCTTGGTTCTTTTCCTAAGGTCATTTTTCTTTCTGAGTTTTAATGTAGCGTTCTCTTTTGTATGCATCCTTGCATCCCCCTTTAAATTCTTTTGGGTAAAGAGTTGTATGTATAAATAAATAAAGAGCATGCTCTAGAAACTCAACAGTTTTCGCTTCTGCCTCTCTGATCTCCACACGTGGCTGAGGAGGTCTGTATCTATCTTGCTGAATTAAAATGAAAGAGCTCTGGGTTTCTCAGAGGTTGTCTCTTCTGTAACTTGGCTCCCTTGGAAACTGAGCAGGAGATTGGGGGTGAGGAAAGGTGTGATCAGCAGAGATAGTTCCAGCTTTTACAACTTCTTTGAAGCAGCAGATGAGCTACTTTAACCAGCACTCAGACGCCTCTGCTGTAAACTCTGAACTCTGTAAAAATAGATGTTGTAGGCATTAAAACCATCTAGCTTATTAATGGAAGAGGGACAAAAGTAGAAAAGAATTGCAAGTTCCTCAGCGATTAAAATGCTATCTTGTTAGTGAGGATCAGAACTTGGGCCAGACTCCTCCACCTAAAACAGGAAATTATCTCAGATTTTATCATGGAATTAAAAATGCAGTCCATTTCTGTCTATTGAAATGGCAGCAAGCTACCAGTGTCTGCATTCATTTTTACAAGGGAGAATTCAGACCTTTGACTTAGGTCCACAGTTTTTGAGCATTTCTTTATTTAGGGAACCAGCAGTATTGGAATCCTCCAAGTAAAAGACCTGTGCTGTTAGGCCGGTATGGGTAGTACTAATCCAGGAAGTTTCAGCCTCATCACCACCCATGAGTGGCATCATAGAAAGTCATCCCTCAAAGCTGCCATGCTTCTCGGCTCCTGTAGAACCAAGAGACTGTGGTGTTAGTTGAAAGGCAGGATATTGAGGACAGAAGATATTAATGGCACTAATATTAATGGCTTAAACGGAACAGCTCTGCCCTGTCCTTTGATAGTTCTGACTTTAACCTTTCCATGATTATGTTTTTCTAATGAGATGAGGGATGGTTGGTTGCTAGTATGCCACAACCGTCAGCTATGTGGTGAGAGTGTTGGAGAAACACTTCTTCTCATCCTGGATGGAGGCTGTAAAGTGCTGGTTGGAGGAAGAGTCCATGGGTCCAGCAGCACTTGCTTCTTAGGCATCTGAAGGTCATATGAAATGGGCATTGAGCTGATTGCAACCTCATAGTACTTGCTTATGCTTCACTGGAGGACTCAAGGAGGACATAAAAACTGTAGGGGTAGGCATTATTGCAACCTCTTCCCCTTCCCAGAATGTACTTCAGTTTTCTTGAGCTCAACAGCTTTCTTTGACTTTCTTTGAGAATGTCTTTGAAAGGGTAGTTAACATTGTTGTCCCGAGGCTAATAGCAACATACCATTAGAAAGCCACCTACTCCGTTCCTTTGTGCTTGGGCACAAGTCCTGTAAAAACACCTCCAGCTGCCATGTACCCTATAAACTGTTGTACTGTGCTTGGCTAAAGAAGTAAAATGTATGATTTCTAGGAGTTTAGGGTTGATTTGTCCTTTTCATCTATTCTGACATGATTTAATGTTCCAGAACTTGTAAAGGGAACAGAGTTCTTTCCTCTCTTTTTTATTGTAAAATTTGTGAATAATTTATTGAGTGACTGAAAGAACTGCAGCTTTAAATTATTAAAATGCATTTTGGTTTCGAAGGAAGACATTAGAGATGTTTGCCTTGGCCCATTCTTACGCCTTTGCACATCAGCAAGAGACTCCTACAAGCTCGGGCATTGGTAAGGTGATTTTCAGTGATTTATAGGGTGACCGAGAAGGTGTCAAAAAAAGGGAACACCAAACAAACAAAGGGACAACACAGACAAGTTTCATTTATTTAAGACAGAGCCTTCCTCTGAAGCAAATACCCTTCTGTTACGTCTCCAGAGAAATGACATTTCCTTTCCCTTCTAAGAATGGCGGTGGGTGGGGGAGGAAGTGAAAGGAAGGAAAAGTAAGGCCCACACAGACAATTCTGGAGTCTCCTCACTGTCCATCCATCTCCAGTCATGGCCATGCTTCCTTCTGTTTGTCACACACTAGATGTGGCCTCCAGGCTCTGGTCTCTAGGGAAGAGTATCCATCCCAGTTAGTCTGGCTTAAATACTACATTTATACTAGGGAAAACAGAAGAAGGCTGGCTGGAGATCTGTCTGTCCTGAAGCCCCCTTGTCTGACCTTTCTGCTTTCTGCTGGAAGTGTGGACAGTCTGTCCAGACCTTAGTCACATAGGAAATGAGACTGCTCCTTCAGCTGGCTTCTTCTCCCTCCCTTCTTTCTTTTATCTCTCTGGTTTCTTTCCTAGTAATTTCTCTCTAGTGGCATTACCCAAACTAAGTTTTCCTCTTTGCATCTCCCTAAATCCCACCAGAAGAGGAAAGAGACCTTCTGTTCTGATCTTAGAAACATTGACATCTAAACTGGTACAAGGATGGCTCCTGATTGACTTGCTAAATATAAATCTGTGTGGGAAATTATTTCTGGGACTGGAAATATAGTTCACATGGTACAACCTAGGCAGAGTAAGTAACAAAGCTGGGCGTAGTAGAAAATGCAGCAGAGGTGCTGCTGTGTGAACAGCGAGCCTTCAAAATAGCAATCCTTATGTCTGCGGCATTCTTCAGCAGTTGCAAAGCATTTCTTCTTGTCAGATCCATTGCTACCTGTTTCTCTCATCTCTCAATTCCTTGAAGGAAATGTGACCACAATTTAAAGTTAATTGCAGTGCCCCCCTTTTCCTTTTGATACTTTCAGAGTGTCTTTACCATACTCACCATACCTACGCATCCATGTATAGAGTTATGACCATAGTTTTGTTATCTTACTAGCTAGTAGGCAGGAGCACTGAGACTACACTCATGGTTGTGTGATACGCATTGCGGCTCTTTATACCAGGTCAGCTCTCTTCTTTGAGTGAATGCAGAAAGACTGGAAAACTAGGGCTGCCCTCTACCTTCTTTGTCTTCTGCTCTTCCTTAGAAGAGCAATTTGGAAGATAGGTCTTAAAAGGTTACAACATATAGCCGAGGGTAAGTCTTAGACCAATTCAGTTTACTCCCCTTCTTTTACTGGAATAAGCACTCCATGCTGGGAACCTGTCTACTCATTTTGGGTGCCAGTACTCTTGGCATGATAGTGTTCTGCGTTTGCTTTCCAAGCGAGGTTGGCCACACTTTGGGATGTTCACATCGGAAGTTATGAGACCATCTCATAGCAGCTTGGGTGTAATGGCCAGCATAATTTTCAAATGACAGAGGCAGACACAGAGCTGTCGAGGATAGTTGTGGCAGGTTACCTTTCCAAATATGTCAAAAAGACATCTCCCATCCCATGCTGACCTTGCTAAGAGGACCCTGTCAGAAGGGGAGTAAACACCTCTCCAGAACTGTCCCTTCTTTGTGAAACTGGTCTAGTTTTATGAGAAGTGATGTGGCAGCACTCTGAATCCAAGCCCAGCCAGGGAAGGGCAGTCATCTGCAGGAGATACTGACCTGGAAAAGTCTCTTGCTGCCTGAAGACCACCCTGGAAGGCTTCCAAATAGATTCAGTCTTGCCTATCATCTCTGCCGAGGAATCAGAAGAGTCAATGTGGATACCGTCTGGTACCCTGTCTAGTACCCCCTTCCCACTATGTCATCTTGCTCCCTGAGTCATTTGAGCCTTCCAAGATGGAACAACGGACATCATGGAGCAGGGGCAAGCTATTCCAGTTCCAGGAAATTCCTGGGTTCTTCCCCTATTCAGAGTTAACACATATCCTTCCAGAATTTTTTTCTACATATTTGTCTGTCTGTACTAGAATGGTTTTAAGTCCCTGAGTTAAAAACGGCCTGTCACATGGCAACAGATAACTGTGTGTTCTAGGGTTTCTACTGCTGTAATGAAACACCATGACCAAAAACAAGTTAATGAAGAGAGGGTTTATTCGGCTTACACTTCCACACAGCTGTTCATCGTCACAGGAAGTCAGGACAGGAAAAACAGGGCAGGGTCCTGGAGACAGGCGCTGATGCAGAGGCCATGGAGGGGTGCTGCTTACTGGCTTGCTCCCCTGGCTTGCTCAGTCTGCTTTCTTATAGAGCCCAGGACCACCAGCCCAGGGATGGCACCACCCACCATGGGCTGGGCCCTCCCTCATTGATCACTAATAGTGAAAATGCCTTACAGCTGGATCTCATGGAGGCATTTCCTCAACTGAGGTTCTTTCCTCTCTGATGATTCTAGCTTGTGTCGAGTTGACACAAAATCAGCCAGTACATTGTGTAATAATATTAATTATAATATTATAATTTTATAATAAAAATAAAACAACACTATATTATTTATTCATGTATTAACTTTTGGGGACAGGGTCTTACTATGAAGCCTAGCAAAACCTCAAACTCACAGAGATAATCCTGCTTCCTCCTTCCCATTGCTAGCATGCACTATCACATTTGGCAGATGATTAACTTTTATAAATAATAAAAATGTAAAGGTATATCAACATAAGGCTGGTTATGGTAATCTACACAATGGAATAGTCTGCAGCCCTTATAAGAGTGTGATAGATCTGAACCTCTTAAGGACAGATATTACAGCCCTGAAGTCATACACATACAAATAACATACAGATTGAGCAGATTGTATTTGTATATTTTGGAATAATAATTAAAGAAAACGAGCCCAGAAATGATGAATTTGAGAGAACAGGATGGGGGTACATGGGAGGGGTGGAGGCAGGAAAGAGAAAGAGGAAAATGATGTAATTATATTTTAATTTCAAAAGCAAAACTAAATTTTTAAAAGAGATTGATATTTAAGACACATTGATAGGCAGAAAAACTAGCTAGAGAGTGGTATGTATCATATACTTGTGTTTGTGTGAAGAAGGAAATTGCATGTTTATGAGTGAGTATGTGTCTATGTTTCTGCCTTGGGGAACATACAGATGCAAAAGACATTTCTGAAAGATACATAAGAAACTATGAGATTTTTAATTCTGAGTCAGGGAATGAGGAGCCAGAGCAGGGAAATGCTAAGTGTCAGGAGAAATTTATTTTCCACACTACTCATTTGCTGCTGTTTGATTTCCTTTTTTAACCAGGAGTGTATACTGTTTTGACATTAATGCTTCCAAAATTTTAAGACAATGAAAATTCCATGTATTACCTCTGAGGGAAAAACAATTACTTACGGAGGATAGCAGCTAAAATTGTCTATTTTTAATTGCAACACAAAGACAGTAAAAGCAATTTATATTTTTAATATTTGAGAAAGCCTTTATTCTACTCACACAACTCCATTTTCTGGATAGTTCAGTCTTATATAGTATGAAAAATAATAGAGAATGTGATGTCATGTGAGGCAGATGACATTATTAGGACATTAATTGTAGTTTCTTTCTGTATGCCTTGACCCTCAACCAAAGCAATATAAACAGCATGTTTAACCACGGGCAGAAATTAACTCAGTCACCCAAAGAGAGTAGTTAATTAGCAAGATGTGGTTTTAGGTTATTGAATGCACCCGTTCTCTCCTAGCAGTGATGCGCATTGGGCCTTGCATACCAGTAAAACATAGACACCACAATTCCCCAGACTGGAGACATCTCTTGCAAGTAGCATCCACCACGGTGCTCTGCAGATAATGTCACAGTTCATTTAGGAAGAGATCTTATGCCACAGGTCTCGGGGAGATTCACAGCATTTGGTGGTGGGGTGCATTTGTGCCTCATTGATAACTTAATTTATATGGTGGAAAAGGGGATGCAGGAGAGGTGATACAGAGTTGGGGTGGATGCATCTCCTGCGCACGAGGAATGGCAGAGATGGATTTGGCTAGCTCACATATTCTTGGGACGTCAATGTTCTTTTGCCAATGCTTAGACAGGACAGCCTGGCACAGCTAAGCCTCTTTCCTCTTGGAAAGAGTCTTCCTTTTGGAACCTGTAGGGTTTTTTTTCCTGAAGTGCAATGGATCTGAACAACCATTTGTCAGTTCTGTTAAATAGTACCTGTGAGTATCCCTGCTTCTACATTTGAGTAAAAATAAAATTTGTTATGTTATGATTGCAATTATTACAGGCATGGTAAAAGCTACTGTTAGGATCTTACACAAATCTAGACAAATTGCTCTGAATTTGTATGTAATCAACAGTTTCCATCTCAATGGACCAAAACCCTGTTCTATTTTATAACTTACGTACTCCTTTTAAGCCACAGTGAACTCTAACCAAGGTAAATCTTTGCAGAATTCCCATTTCACATGTTTCCTCTTCAATTGTATTTTATTTCCCAAAACCTAGTCAAATAAAAAAGAACCAAGCAATTGTTCTCACTCCTGGTATTTGACTACTTATATCATTTTCTTTATTTCTTTGACAAGCTCTCTCTGAGGCAGCCACCATGTCAGAAACAACTGTAGACAACTGCCGGTCTTTTTTGACTTCTTGAAGATGTTCAGAATTACCGACTCCTACCTGTTTTGTCTCCATTCCTGATGGGGGCGGTACATGGCTCCATCCTCAGATTTTCAGGAAACATGGGTACTATTCCATTGGTGTGTTCTTTGTTTTCCCCGGCTCCACAAGGTAGACACATCCAGAGGACAGTTGTTAGCCTTCTAATACACAATTTCATCCACTTCCTGGACAGTGAATTTCTCCCAGATGGGTAACTCTGACTTTAATCTCTTTTTATAACTTTGGTTCTGTGATTATATAATTTTTAAGATGCCTTCCAGGTCTATAAGTCTATGATCCTAGACTATTATGTGTGGCTGCTCATTTGATAGCTCCTATGGGATGTCTTACTATCAGTTCAAAGTCATCGTATCTAAGACCTAACATGCTGCTTATCATCAGAGCAGGGGAGGCAGTCCTGGGAGAACAGGCTGGGGAGCACAGTAGGTTGAGGATTCAGGATGGGCTGTCCAGTCTATTAGCCCTACAAACCTGACCAATATGCAAAGCCTTACTAGTTTGAAATTTTGCAGTTTGCAAAATGCATTTTTCATCTTATAAGGATGTTATAAAAATAAATATGAAATGTTAGATTGACATCAAATGTTAACAATTCGGTTGGGACCTCATAAATGCCAGCGCTGCATTTGCCTGCCCCCTTCTTGCTGATTTTCCTATCTATGCTTGTCATAAAGAACGACCAACTGTGCTTCTGATACAGTATCTGGCCTAAGGTAAGTATTTAACCCCATTTCTCCTTCTGCTCCATTTTAGAAAACAAACTTAAATCACTTCTCACATGTCAAAAATATTTAGGTAAACTACTCTCCATGGCTACGGTTTACTTCTTTCCTCAGGCCTCTGCGACCTGCGCCATACCACTGCCAGTACAGGGTCTTCCGGGGGCGGGGATCTACTTAAATGGCACCATCTCAGCATTCCAGGAATGTCACCTCTGTCCTCAACTTGGCCCTAGCCATCACAGCTGAAGACCCTTTGTCTTTAATCCCAAGAACCCACTCCCTTGGACCCATTCCCTGGGCTCTCAAGTTGATGGGTAGAAATATTTGTGTGTGCCTAGCTCTCGATGTCCCAAACCTCTTCCTGCATTTCTCTCCCTGGTGAATGTTTCACTCTTTCACTTGGACTTATGAAAGACTCTCTTCACATGGACACCTGTCCTAGTGTCTATGTGAACTATTCAACTCCTTCTCGAGTGAATCTGTTTGCTGTTATGTGTGTCCATCTCATGGTGCACTCACTTTACTCATTTTCATTATATCATAATCTTATTTTCAATTTTCCATGTAGCTTCTAGCAAGCTGGTTCTATGTCTCTTCTCTGTGTACATACTTTGGAACATTTAGGATATGCTTTATAAATATACTTCAAATGAGGAAGGGATGGGATAGGAGGGTCAGTGAGGGTTGCAGAGCAAGGACATGCTTGCTAGTATGTCGTTTCCATAACGACACAGAAATAGCAAGTATCTGGCCAGTGGGATATAAGGACAGAATGAAGGGCTGGAAAGCTAAGACCACCCCCTGCCCTCTTTCCCCATTGTTTCAGGCCCATGTCCTTTCTGCAAGCCTATTCCCGTCCATCCTCACAGGAATTGACATGCTTCAAAAGACTGGGTTTGAGTTTGGACCACATTTTTGTTTGTTTGTTTGACAGAACTTTGCTTTGTGTTTATAAAAGCGTTTACAAAGTTTGGGAATTTTGGGGGCCGCGGGGGGGGGGGGGGGGCTGTTGTTTACTACTGGTCAAGTTGACGTTTTAGTTGTATTTCCTGTACTGGGAAATTCAGAACCCTATTTGGAGACATGACAGATCTTTCTTTTTCTCATGTCCTCTCTCCCTCCACACTGAGGCATAAAGGGAATTGTCCCCAGCCTAAACATCAAGTGACTGTTGGTCCCAAAAGGAGGGAAATGTTGGGTTAAGTCTCCATAGTCCCCAACTGCGGGGCTAGAATCCAATGGCAGTGAAATGTACTAATTTATCTTATTTTACATAATTAGAGTTAGGGGCTATTGAACACAGAATGCAAATGTATGCTAAATATGCAAATCAGCCACATTTCCCAGATTTGGAGAAGGGGGAAACGTGGTAGCCTTATGTTAGATGATTCTCTCTTATCTGTGAACACAACTTTTTCAGCACGACAAATGCAGGCAACTGTGCTGCCACAGTTGGGGCTGCTAATTTGAAAATCCCGTTTAGGCTGATTTGAAAAGACAACAACAGTTTCCCAATCACTGGTGTATCCTTTGTGATAAAAGCTGGTCCTGCCATTTCTTGCTTTCTGGAGACAGCTTTCTTTTCCTTTTTTTTTTTTTTTTTTTCCCTTTGCTTAATTTGGGATTTTGCCAATCCCTTTGTACAAAGAGTGGGCCTAAATCTTATAAAGTAAACTCTCACTAGGAAGAACCCTTGCCTGACCGTGTCTTCACAGAAATGCAGCCCTGTTTGGACCTATGATCAGCTTCTGGGTGCAGCTGGCAGACAGCCTCCAATTGCTACCTCTTTCAGTGTCCTGCCTTGCGATGGAGTTGCCTCCCTGCTGGCTTCTTCAGCATCCTTTCCAGGGAAGCTCGTGCTAGTGAACAAGAAAGACAAAAGTGCCGAGCCCCAGCTGTGCTGCTCTTGGAGAAGACAGCCAAGATGGGCATTGCTACTGCAGAGCTCTAGCAGGCTGACCCAAGGTCCTGAGCCCCACGTAAGAGTGGCTTCCTTTTCTACCCAGAGCGAGCATCCTTTCTGCTGGTTTCCTTCCCACCTATGGTCTCTACTAAACATTTTGAACTTCAGGCACCAATTGAGCCTTTGCCTCTGTAAATCACATCTGTGACACGCCTTCTTCATTCCATTGTCTGTCTCTCCATGTTAGAAATGCTTCTGCAGGGCTCGAAGACTCTTCTCACAGGTATAAGTGGGTCAATTGAATGACTTCCCAATGCTTAATCCCTACTGTATATCTATGGTGGCATTATCCTCATGACCCCAGATTAGAGAGGGCAACTTTCAAATTGTTTCACGTGACTGTGCATCATGGTCCTAAGGTCAGGCTCACAACAATGAGGTTTTTAGCATTGTCTTCCACTCTAGCCCCGAGTAGCAAGAGGCTAGGAATGGATAGTGACAGCGGAGAGTGGTGTCTTCAGGTTAAAGAGATATCTATCAGACTCTGTTGCAGAGGGAGGGAAGGAAACAGGGAGACCCTGGGTGGGGATCAGTTTCAAATTACTCATTGGACTCAGTCAGGGAAATTATGGACAATTACTTGAAATTGGTATGCAGTGTTATTATAAGGAGTAGAATAATATGACCATTCTGCCAGTAATTTGGTTAGTAATTTGGTGGTAATCTCTAGTAATTACTGTAAATGCTAACCAGTTCATTTCCAAAATCACATTTCCTTTTGGGTGCTCACTTTATTTCCCACATTTTAATTGACTTTTTTGTAAAATGTGTTAACAGTATTTTACGTTCCATGGTCTTACCTAAGGCTGAGATGTGCAAGAGACAAACCAGGGTTCTCAATTCTGTCTCCAACATCTCTATTGTTGCTACTTGATTCAGATTAATCCCCATGTTTCTCCATTATCATCGCAGTCAACTACGATGTTTTCAGAATATCTCTGTGGTATTATAATAAAGGAAAATAAGACAGCAACTTAATCAAAAGATATAGCCCACTGGGTTTGCAAGCCAGAAAAGATTTACAAGCCTTCACACATTACACTATAAGGGTTTCCACAACAGTCACAGACTGCCAAAGGAGTCTGGTAAGGTTTCTGGGAGCGATACATACAAACAGGCAACTTTCAGTGGTTCAGTTTTACTTTTTCGGTCACTTTACAAATTGATCAGACAAATGAAGGAGACAGAAGAGAGAAGATCAGAGAAGATGAGAAACAATAATGTGCTGCTATGGGACACAGTGGTATGATCAGTGGAAAGATGTGGAAATAAAGGAAGGAGGGTACACTGCTTGTTTAGGTGATGGTACTGGATTGCTACTTTGTAGACTAGGGGAGGGGCAGGTATGCAGAGTTGAAGCCTGACTGAATGTCTCTAGTCTCGATGAGTCTGTGAGATGGGATTCAAAAGACCCCAACTCCTAAGTCATCATCAGAAAGGTTTGCTGTCACAGGATAGTTTGTGCTTGGTGTGTGTTTGTCCTATAGGATCCATACATGAACTAGACCTTTGGATAGATCCCATTTTCACTTTGTATATAATTAGAAGAAAACACTCTCTACTGCTCCTGGACTCGGCTTCGACTAAATTCTCTTGGAGTTGCCTTGGAGTCCTTGGTAGGGAAGGAGGGCTGTAGAAGTTGCTCAGTATAACTTCACACTAAGATTTGGTATTCTTACCCATCACACATACATTTTTTTTAATTGCAAATGTGTCACTCTGGAAGAAGGTCCCCTTCCCCACTTTAATTCTTGCAAAATGTAATTTGGTTCATGGGCTGCTAACTAATAACTTGTAAAAGCTGTCCTCAGCTTTAAATCATCCTTTCTGATAATACCTCATCTAACTTGGGCAATGTACAGAAACTCTGAAGACTCTGCAAGCCTTTAACTGGCTAACTTCTGGAGTGCTCTGAGGTAGACTAGGTTAGCGTGGTTTGCAACTCATGAATTCCACCACTTCTGCCTCATTGTCCCCCTGCTTCTCACTGGGCCTTGTATTACTGGTTTCACACTTCTATACATTATCAATAATGTGTAGACAGCAATGGAACACACACACACACACACACAGAGAGAGAGAGAGAGAGCGAGAGCGAGAGAGAGAGAGAGAGAGAGAGAGAGAGAGAGAGAGAGAGAGAGATACAGAGGACAGAGAAAGAGAGATATGAAATATTGTTTCATATTGATGCTGAATATCATAAATTTCTTATAGTAGATGTTCCCTATGTATCCTTGGGATAGGATTAGAACACAGTGATTTTCATTCTGCATTGTTTTAGACTTTGGCTGCAAGGAGAAGAGCCTACTCACATTCATTTCTTTTACACAGACTTTCTCCACTGAGTCATATGAAGTGGGTGTGTTGAAAATGATTATACTGATACCATTTATCACCTGTATTCTGAAATGATTCCAGGCTGTGGCATGGACTACCTGTCCACCTGGGAGCATTTGATGGGCTCATATTTTCTCTAGATCTGCAAATGGAATGTGAAGTACTTAATGTTTAGACTCTTGAATCCTACTCATGCTCCATGCTCTACTTGTCACAGTATTAGTAGACGGTGATTTCTCATTCCAGATCTGAAAATTGTGTTCAGCCATTCCTATACCCGCTATACTAGTTAGGGATCTTTAGGCACAGAACCCACATGCTCTCTGACCCCTCTTCCTCTTTCTTTCACTAGGGAGCTTGATCTAGTCATAATCTATCTGTATATTATCTGCCTGCTTGTATTTGTTCTATACAGGGACAGCTATTTTTCTGTGTGTGTCTTTATTTAATGTGTGGGATTGGGTATGTAATTCAGTAGTAGAGTGCTTGCCTAGTAATCACAAGACCATAAGTTCATCCCTCAGTGTTCCCTAGTGCCACAAAAATAGCAACAGTAAGAATGTGTGTAAGATATGTACAGACACACACACACACACACACACACACACACACACACACACACACACACACGAGAAAATGTATCTATCTCTCTATCTCTATCTATCAATCATCTATTCTCTTTTCTGATGTGTGTCTATGTGTGTGTGTGTGTGTGTGTGTGTGTGTGAGAGAGAGAGAGAGAGAGAGAGAGAGAGAGAGAGAGAGAGAGAGAGAGAATAAGACATAGTGTCATATGATTAAAGGGTCCATGGAATCCCTGTATCTTGCTTTGAGTAAGTTGGAGACCCTAGAGAGCTGCTGGTGTAAGTACCAGCTTGAGTGCCATAGGATGATGTTTAACCAGATGTGTGCACATCCCATGCACAGTTGAATTGGCACTGAAAGTTAAGCACCACACCAGCCATCTTGAGAGAATAACCTCCAGCCAACACACAGTAGTCTACTAAAATGGTCCAGGAGTTAATGTCATTATTCATATTTGTTAGAAGCAATAATGTGAAGAAACATAAAAGTTAGAACTGGAGGCTTCTAGGTGTATCTCTAATTGGGACATGGATACACTTTGTCACTATACATTGCTAGGCTTGGTATTCAATATTCTGGAAGAAAAATTGCTTTGATATACCCCAAATTGAGGCTGGATAAGGAATAATGTGGATACCATGGAGTATTTCTGAAGATTCTGGCAGATCTGCCCTGCATGTGCTGAAAAAGATAGGTTACATCCCCCTTCTAGCCAGCTTCCCACAGCTCTATGGTCTCCAGCCGGGTGATACTTGAGACAGGAACGCTCTGTCAGGGTCTCAGCTTTTAATGAACCACATAATATCAAATAAGACACTGAGAACAAGTTCATTAAGTAATCAGAACAACTATTGCTTCTGTTTTCTGCAAATAAAGAGGAAATCAGTGCGAAGTCAGATGAACTCCTTAGTTTAACATTGTTTGCAGAGATGGATGCTAGCATACAGGCTACATGACTAAGTTCAATTATTTCACATTAGGGTTTGAGTTTTATAATTTTAGGGCCCATCATTTTCTTCTGCTCTCATTCAGTGCCCCATCATTTATGAAAACCATCTTTTTGGATGTGTACACACATGTATTCTGGTCTGTAGTTCCCATCCGTGACTGGCATCAAAAATGCTGATGGTGACTTTCAGATCGGAATGGTTTAAACCTTCTCGGCAGGTTGGGAAAGACGGATCTCACATTTTGCACAACTGTCTCTGAAGAATGTGGCTGCAGTTCCTCTCTTTGTGGGATATATTTCACCGTTAAGCGGCTACCGCTGCCGCTTGGCATGCTGAGAAGCGATTGAGTCTATGACCACCTTCCCTTGCGTGTGATCATCATAACATCTGAGGCAAAGCTTTGGCTTTTCCTCTCCCACTAGAACAACCACTGCCCATCCTGAATCCTTATTTAATATCACTCCCTGGAGAAAAATTAAGCATTGTTTTCTTTGTTTCCTCTGACAGCCCATGATTGCCAGCTCCTCTCTGCCCCTACCTGTCTTGAAAAGCAAAACCCACATCCCAGCAGGCCCTCCCTTCCTGAGGCACTTGTACCATGACTCCTTAGAACGCAACAGACATGTTTGCCCTTTCTTCTCCTCTTCAGTGTCCAAATCCCATTCTGGGTAAGGTGAGATGAAACAGGTGTACTTGCTCATTCCTGGCCTTTCCAAACATCCTACCGTCGGCACATTTATATTAGATATTGATTTCTGTTTAATAGAATAAGCCAGGAAAAATCACACTCTTTGTTGGCGTTCAAAGGATAAACCATAAAGCCATTAAGAAGAACTGTAAGTGTGAGGATGATTAATGGGACTGGAGGTGCTGTCTACTGACTATTTCCAGATAATGTCTCTGAGAGATTCCGTTGCTTCTGGCTGCAGTTCAGAGCTATTTATTTGCAAGGTGAACCCCTGAGTAATGATGTTTCCCATGTAGCCTGACTGACAGTGTTAAAGAGACAGAATGTGATGGCCCTGAACTCGGATCTTAAATGGTTTACTGTGAGAAGTTGCTAGCAGACTCCAGAGGCTGTGCTTTGAAAGTCAAGATGCCTGCTATCAACATGTCCCACTTCCCATGATTCTGTTTTCTGTGAGGGTTGCTAAGGCTGAAGATTTCTGGGAATAGTGATGGCTAAGAATGGCTAAGAATAGTACATCCCCAACTTCAGTGAAACCAGTGTGATTTTTTTTCCTTCTTTGCATTGGTCTTAGTTTGGACTTGGCTAGTGGTGAAATGATTACCATAACCATCAGGAGCCCAAATTTGAATGTATGTTCCTGAGTACAATGCCCTACAGCCATCTGCTGATTGATGTTGTAACATGGTGAGTGTATCACTGTGGTTCTTGGTTCTTGTTAGTCTAGTACAGATCTTCCAGTAAAGCAACAGCAAGGATCAGCCCTGTCATAGCAAATGATGACAGCACCCAGGACAGTCTCCATAATAGACAAGGCCCTCAGTAAGAATTCATAAGATAAATAAGCAAATGGATGATGGTAATAGATATATGAATACTTGGGAGCTGATATTGATGGTAATAGATATATGAATACTTGGGAGCTGATATTGGGGGTGTATCTTAGGGTTTCTATTGCTGTGAAGACACACCATGACCATGGCAACTCTTATAAAGGAAAGCATTTCATTGGGGCTGGCTTGCAGTTTAGAGGTTTAGTCATTGTCATCATGGCAGGAAGCATGGTGGGATGCAGGCAGGCTTGGTGCTGGACAGGTAGCTGAGATTTCTACATGTGGATCTTCAGGCAACAGGAAGCCACAGTGATCAACTAGGCCTGACTTGAGCTTTTGAAATCTCAAAGCCCTGCCCCCCCCCTCCCCATGACACACTTCCTTCAACAAGGCCACACCTACTCCAACAAGGCCATATATCCTAATAGTGCCACTTACTCCCTATGAGCCTATAGGGGGCATTTTCTTTCAAATTGCCACAGGGGGTATCTATAACACTGTGTAAAATGGTGATTTATTTAAAGATTATGAATCCAGCACTAATATGTGCAGAAGAAGAAACTAAGGCTCAGCTGTGCCTTGACTATGGTGACAGATGTGGTTTTCTTGCAGGACTATTTCACTTTTCAGTTGAGCAAAGGGAAAGGTGATTCAAGAATATTTCCCATCATCATGTGGTATGAGTAGGCTAAATTTTCTCTGTTCTATATGCAAACAATAATTCATTTTTGTAAAAATGAAAGGTTTTGTGCGTTTCAAAATGCTTCTCTCTTTGTCTTTGGGTTTGCTCAAATATAATATTTGGCCTGCCTAAAAGTTTGTACTGATTATATTCCAGACAATCCTAAAACTCCACTAGGATCTGAGACTACTTAAATATTTACTTGGGTTGGTATTTATCTTAAATCATTTCTAGCTGTGGTGAGAGAGGTACTTGAGTCTATGTTGATTATATGAGCCTTATAGGGTGTTGAGTTGTACCCTTATTTCTCAACCTTTCTTTGTACTTTGGGTCACTGTCTAAGTGACCATCTTTGATTTTTACCTTCACCCAGACTTTGCAGAGCACTGTGAACATCAGACTACTCACCTGGAACAGACTGCCTAGCCACTTCCTTCCATCAATCTGCCTTAAGACTTCATTCATGGGGTTTCTTTCAGTGTTCTGTTGCCTAACACGGCCCATCTCTTGGTGATTTTACCTGTCTATTCCCATCAGCAGCAACAACCTCCATTCCTCCCGAGACTCAGAGAGTCATATTAGGAAGAGGCTCTTTCTTTAGTACAATCTGAGAACATTGCAGAAGAGTTTGAGGTCAAAGTGCACCCTTCAGGAAAGAATAAGAATGGAAGAAGAAAAAGAGAGAAAGAAAGAAAAATTGTTCCTTAATTACTCCTTTGGATCATTTTAATGATTATTTTCTCTCAACACGGCTACAGGTTTCTCTGAGGTAATCAGCAATGTCATTTTGACAGCCGGGATCTGGATAGATTTTTCCATCAAGGGACTGAGGCTCTGATAGTTTATCATGGAAAATAATAATGATGATAATAGTAATAGCGAAAATACCCACCTCAGTCATGATTGACAAAATGTCAAGGGGAAAAAAAAGAAGGGTTTAATTGATTGCAGTCATTAAATATAGATAGAAGCTCAGGAGGGAGTCCGTAGCCTGAAAGGACACACCCCTCTGATAACGGAGAATAGTGGGGAACTTAACCCTGGGCAGCTGTGGAAGCAGCAGCTAATCTGGTGTGACAGGGTCATTAGTTATTTCTTCAGCTACCGATTTTCAAAGCACCACGGGGCCAGGGAAGAGAGGTGAATTTGTTCTTTCTGGCAGCCTTTTGTATTTTTAAGCAGATATCCAAACTAAGTTACAGATGTGTGGATTGCCTCTTAATCCCTCTAACACTTTCTTGTTCCTTTCTTGGTTTTGTCTGCTATCGTTCCTTTGTGTTGATTTCCCCATTTCTTTCTTACCCTTCAATAGCTTTATTAGCCTTTCCTCTCTGCAACTGCGCCACACCTCAGTTTCAGGTTAGTTTCGGACGTGCCTTCTTCGTTCAGCATGTGATGGCTCTTTCCTCCACAAACTGTCTTTATTCATTTTATTCTCCTCTGTGCGTTGCCCCCTTTTCCTTTAGCCTAAACCTTGTTTGGAAATATTTCTCTCCCTTGTCTAATGTCACATCCCTCTACCACCCACTGTTCATAAGGATGCTGCTGTGCCCCGCCCAGTGATTTTCTCCCCAGGTAGTAAAGAGGGACTATTTGATCCATTCCACTGTCTCCCTTGAAGGGCGTAGTGAGGAGCAAAAAGCACACCGGGGACATATCTGTAAGGATACCTGCAGGGAATCCTGTATTTGGAAAGAAACTGGAAAGATTTTCATGAAGGAAAGTTTATCATTAACTTGGTTCTAGACTCATCTTCAAGAAATGTTATCAGCCAGGCGGTGGTGGTGCACACCTTTAATCCCAGCACTTTGGAGGCATAGACAGGTGGATCTCTATGAGTTCACGGCCAACCTGGTCTACAGAGTGAGGTCCAGGACAGGCACCAAAACCCTGTCTCAAAAAAAAAAAAAAAAAAAAGAAAAGAAAAGAAAAGAAAGAAATGTCATCAAAATCCGCTAGCATGCTTGACGTATTTTGAAGCTTTGATGAAAGAACACAAGCTAGAATTGCACAGTACTTTAAGTGGAATTATAATGTTAGCTAGATTTGGATCAACTTACAAAATGTCTATGGGAATCTGCGGATGGGCTTTTGACTACAGAAAAACAAAAACAAAAACAAAAACAAAAACCAAACCACTAGCCTCTCTTTTGGCTAGGTAAATCGCAGCCTGGAGATGAGCCTCATATTCACCTGATAGCATAGCCATAGAAGGCTATCTATGTAAAGGGCTGTTGACTTGGCCTTCCTCATTTCATGGGTTGTTGGTAGTATAGCTGGCAGAGTTTTCTTTTCTTTCTTTTTCTTTTTTGGTTTTTTGAGACAGCGTTTCTCTGTATAGCTTTGCTCCTTTCCTGGAACTCACTCTGTAGATCAGGCTGGCCTCAAACTCACAGAGATCCGCCTGCCTCTACCTCCTAAGTGCTGGGATTAAAGGCGTGTGCCACCATTGCCTGGCGAGTTTTATTTTCTTAAAGGCATCCTGTGTATATTCATTGTCTCTGTTCTGTCAGTCACAGAATGTATCAAATTTCAGAAGTTTTTAAAAATTATTTTTTTTCAGATTTATTTATTTTATGTGTGAATGTTTTGACTGCATGTCTGTCTGAACATTGTGTGTGCTTAATGCCTGCACAGGCCAGAAGAGCACATTAGATCTCCTGGAACTAGAGTTATAGATAGCTCTGAGCCACTGGGTACTGCTGGGAGTTGAACCCGGGTCCTTGGCAAGAGCACCCGTGCTTTTACCCACTGAGCCATCTCTCCCACCACAATTTTGAGAATTCTTACTGGAACACGGCACCTTTCATACTAATACATAGCCAATAGTACTGAGGCTACAGCAGGAGCAAGATGATACAACCAAGGGAGGGATTGAGGCATGTATGTATATCCTCCAGTGGCTAATGTGGTTATACACACAAACTTAGAAAGTTGCCACTTTCTGTAGTGAGAACACAATATCCATTCTTAGCCATTTTAAAGAAAATGATGCATCCTTATCAATCACAATTACATGCTGTACAATAGAGCTTTCAATTTTATCTGTCCAATAACTAGTTTTAACCAACATCTGCCCAACCATCCCACACTCTTCCAGACCCACACATCACCACTCTACACTCTTCCTTCAGATCACTGTTTCAGATTCCATGTATGAATGAGACTATGCATGACTTTCCTTATTATAACAGTCTTATCAAGTGCACCCATTTTGTTCTGAACAACAGATGGTACTTCTTAGAATGGTCCAGGAGCCACTGTGTGTAATTATGAGCTTTTCTTTATTTTCTGTTGATGGTCACTTGGGCTTATATTTTACATCTTGGCTATTGTGGATAGGTCTGCTTTTCTGCTTTGTACCTAGGAGAGAGATACTATTTAACACATTGATTTTATTTCCTCTGGATATAGATACAAGAGTGAGATTGCCCAGTCATATGGCAGTTATACATTTCATTTTTGAAGCACTTCCATACTGTTCTTCATAACAATCGTACCAATTTGAATTTCTAGCAACAATGCATAAGGATTTTTGTTTTCCATATTTTGGGCAATGCTTGTTTCAATTTTGTCCTTTTGATAGCCACCTTTCTGACATAAGCAAACAACAGTTTTATTGCTGTTATGTAAAGTGGCAGTACTGAGGCCCAACTCAGATATACTGGGGAGAGCATGCTTAGCATCAGAATCAGACAGACAACTCATATGTCCTCATTTGTCTTCTTTCTTGAAGTAAGTTCCTTAAATTCTCCTAGTATCAGATTTCTGACCTTTAAATTGGAATTAACATCTATTACGTGCAGATTCTGACATGTGCCATGTGGTTAGAGAAGGTGACACAGAGCAGATGTGCCTGAGCTTACAGAAGAAAGACTGTCTCTGTTACTACCTGTCTTAATCTCTGTAGAATGCTCTAGCAATAATCACTTCTGCACTGATGTAAATATATATATACTTGACTGGGTTTTTCCCAAACAGGTATCATTGTTTTTTTCACACGTTGTAAATGAACATCCGCAACAAGATAGGTACATCTGTGCTTAGTCCTGTTGGTCTAGCCTGATATATTTTTAAATCTTGAGAAGTCAAGTTCCCATATGCACTGAAGCCTGCTTTATGCAGAAGATGCCTGGGTCAGTGAGAAACGAACATGGAAGCTACACTAGTCCTGGCCTGCAGGAATTCAGTCGGTGGCTGGAGAGATGACTCAGTGGGTTAAGCACTCACTAATCAAACATGAGAAGCAGAGTTCAGATAACCAGAACCTATGCAGATGCCAGGTGGACATGGTGGTCCACCTGCAGTCCCAGTATATTATAGGCGAAGACAAAAAAAACTCTGGAGCACGCTGGCTAGCATAGGAGCCAAACTGGTGAAGTCGGGGTTCAGTGGAAGACCTTGCTTCAATATGAGGTGGAGCATTGTCAATGAAGACACCCCATGTCAATCTGGGCCTCCACTGGTGAGTATACACATGTATAAGTATACCTATACAAACATGTACAACACATGGAAACATGCACACATGCCAAAAATAACTTCTGTTAGAGAAACTGTCCTCTTGATCAGTGTGAACTGAGTGAGGCAATGGACTGCTTCAATTATGGGAACAAATGGTGCTGTGGGACTTCCTGTTATATCACATGAAGACACTGTTGCTAAGCTCAGATAATCAAGTTGTATTTAAAGAAGAAAAACAGATGCTCTTGCCACCTTTTGAGCACTTCATTCCTGTGGGTGGTGGGATATTTCTCAGAAGTGGTAGTAATTCTTTTTACCCATACACTGTTCAAAGTTTGGTTTTCTTCTTGCCTTATACTGTGACATCACCCCAATGTCCCCCCACCCATGCCCAGTTTCCTCCCTCCTCCCTGTACTTTTTGGTGGGGGTGGGCAACAGGAGCGCCACCTTTCGCTGCTCTTGAGACCATTATTTCCACAGACATTTCACTTAACGTTTGCTTCTCTGGCAAGCCAGGCCCTGGGTCTTCCTTCATAATATAGCCAAGGTGTTCTGAAAGGAAGGAAATAGTTTGAAGTGTACCTGGGATTTGTTACTCTAGATACACCTCATGGCATGGGGATGAGTGGGGTAGAGGGCATCCTTCTTTGCTATATTCCTGGCTTCTGCTCTGAGTTCCAACTCCATCTCCTCTTCGGGATCCTTTGAAGCTGCCCCATTTTGTTAGAGAAACCATCTGTCCTCTACCTTGTGTTCCTTTGTTCAAAAGAACCCCTCTTACTGCAGGACCTAGAACAATACACGCTTCTGCCTGCCCTGCAGGCAAACGTAAGAACAAGTACACATACGTGAGAGCTAACACACAGCCATGCTTGTCTATACAGACGCAGCAGCCAAATGGACCCCAGACAAGGGAAAGCTGCTCTTCTCAGGAGTGTCCTCTGGCCCCATGGCCCTGGCTGGAGCAGATCCATGGACCGGTCACACTGACTCTTCTCTAGTTCTGATGTGTGAGAGAAACAGTGGCCGTTTAGAAGGTCTCCTTTAACAAAACCTAACCGAAAACCTGACCCTGCACTTCACACTTCTCTAGGTACATTCTGTCATTCCATGTCAGATACAACAAAGGGAGGAAGCCAATTGTTTAGGTGTGTCCACTAGCGACTCACCTAAAATCACATGACGGCTCCACAACTGACGTTATTTGGTGTTTGGCATCCAAATCAACTGACAGTTCATTATAGCTTCTTGTTACCAAAGCTACTGCTTTCCAGGACCCCAAGCATACACAATAACCCTTATTTATTATTATCTTAAGTTACAGCATCCATGGAAAATAATACAACGTACCCATCCATTTTACAGGCTAAAATGCCATTTTTTCTCCTACTTCTTTTTTTGGCCTCATTCCCCAGTCGGAAGTCATTAAAGAAGAAAGTGCTTGATGCCTCCATTTCCCCATTTGCGCACATGATAAATAGCACCTCCTCTCCATTTCCCAGAGCGGGAGAGAAGCTTAATAATTTAGCCCTAGCAAAGCGTTTCATACGCACATAGTACCTTCTGTTAGGAGCATCAAGGCCCTACTGTCTTTATTATTAACCAAGAAGATTACTCTGAGCCAGGATCTCCAGCAGAGTCCCCATCTCCTTCCTTATAGGCACACTGGGTGCTGTTCTCTGGCACTTTTTTCACCCGGTTGGTCAATTTGTTCATTAGCCTATATAGTACTATAATTCTGGATTTTCCCATTGTGTCCTATTTAGAGAACTCCAAAAGTCTTCTTTGTACTATTAAATCAAGTGTCCTTATACAGAGGTGAAGTGTTGTGGAGACCACTCTGCTTAGCAGGGAAGTGGGCAGAGGGACCAGAACAGCAAAGTTAGTGACAGGAAGTAACTCTGCTTTCCAAAGCCAGGACTATGGAGTTTCTACTTCTGCCTGGGAAATGAGGAACCCCTAGGCTCAGGGGGTAGGGGGTGGAGGGGAGGGGGATGGTGGGAGTCTCCTCATACTCCTGAATCCAAACTAAAATGTGAAGAAATTATACTAGAATACCAGCATGCTTCATGCCCAGCCATTTCCATAAAGAAACCATTTAAATTTGTCTCACAGTCTACTTTTCCTGAAGCTCTGCCTGCAAAGGGTTTAACTTTTATATCGTCTTCCACAGCCCCCAAACAAAACAAGCATTTTATTTCATCCTCCATGAAAGTAACTTCTATTTATCTTGGTGAGGTTCCCATTCTCGCTAATCTACAGTCAGCAGTCAGATCGTCTTTGTTCTCAGTGCTTTCTGGCTATTGAATCTCGGCGTCTGAGACTCTGAGTCTGTGACAGAGGAAGCATCTTGTCATTTTAATGAATTGAGTTCTCTTCCAGCACGGCTCTTCCCCAGAACAGTCCATTTCCATAGCCATCAACATGTCAGATGTAAAATAAGCCAGGTTGCAGCGTGGCACTGTGCTTGTGCAACTCTGTGTGCGTGCAAAACAACTCAGATTATTGCTGAATCCAGTGGCTGTGAAGACCCAGCTATATCGTTCTGTTCTCTGTCACTTGTTGAGATAACCCTCTGCTTAATCCAGAGCCACTGACAATTACAATGGAGCCGTTAAAGCATGAATGACTTCAGCAAGGGGAAATGGAGATGTGGCAGTTTGTGCGAGGAAAGTCCTCCATCTCGACTTATTTCTCAGCTTTAGAAGTTGATCACTGAATCTATTGGGCAAGGCACAGCACAGCAGGAAGAACAAGAGAAATGAAAACCAGAAATGTAGATTCAGGTTCAGAACCGTGTGGTCCAAGGACAAGCAGTTGAAAATCTCCAAACCTTGTTTTACATCCTCATCTCTGAAGTAAGAGTAATGAAGTTTACTGACTCCCTGTACCTCAGCATGGGAGCTAGAGCTTCTAAGAGAACATTTTAGAGTCCTTTGTATGTTCTAAAATGGTATGCAAATAGCTCTCATTATTAACATAGTTAGTCAAAACTAAAGTCAAACACAAAGGAAAATCCACAGTGGAGAATATGCAAAGCATCCAAAACACAACACAGGGCACAAAGGATTCACCTTGCACAACTGCTCCCTGTCTGCTAAGTGGCCTCCTGGGACAGCTCGAGAGGGAGTCAAAACTTGGTGAGCAGATCAGTAAGACTTGCAAATGACCATCAGGGACTTCAGGTGCAATGCTTGGAAGATGCGCCTCTGGGCTAAGAAGGCATTTCTTGGATAGCGGAGTAAAGACGTCTCACAGCTTCTCATGGGCAAGGAGGCAGGTGACGATTCAGGGAGGCCCCTTTGACTTTGCAGACTCTCCAGCTGCCCATGGAATTTACATGGACAAATGACTTAACCTTTCCCTGACTCAGTTTCCTCATGAATAAAACAATTTGTGTCCTTTTGGACCTTGACCAAGAGTCAAAACTGACTGTGCGCGGATAGGGAAACACTCCCTGTAATTTACGACCTCATTAAGGTGGATTCACGCTTTTTATGGTATGTCATTTTTAGGCTGCTTTTCCTTCCTGAGGACAGAGAGAGGGTGGATGAGGCTCAACTGAAAGGCCTCCAAGGAGATAGAATTCTAAGAGTAATAGAACGAAGTAAAATCTGAAAAACACGTCAGCTGACCACCAGGAATAAACAGATTCCTGGCAATAGCCATCAATAGATCACAAAATTGCTTTTCTCAGGAAGTGTTGGAAACATTTACTGCTCAGCTGGATGAAGTACTTTCCGGGACCGGGTGATCTGCCATTTCCTCCCACATTATCAATCAGGGTTTTTGTTTGTTTGTTTGTTTGTTTGTTGTACTGAAAAACGAAGCTACTAAAACTGGCTCCTGAGGTCTTACAGCTCTTGTGTAGGTTTGGTGGTGCATCGTCATCTGGGCATGTTACGATGTTCTGTTACGGTTATCATCCATTCTGCCTTGGTCTTTGGAACTCATATTTTACTGCTAGTTCTGAGTCTCCAAGGGCACCATCAGCACCTGCTCTGGCATTAAATGCTTCGGGCAGTGTCTCTACTCTTTAAACAATGAGCTGAACATAGGCAGCTCTGGAAGGACCATGAAAATGGTCTGCTGTTTAAATGCTAATGTTGAGGGCTAAAATGATGATACCTGGCCAGGAGCTGTGTTTTCTGTGCTGGCTTGAGCTTACCATTCAGTTCCTCCTACTTGTTCAATTGTAGTAAACATTTTTCATGGGCCTTTTATAGTGTTTGCAAAAATACCTCCTAAGCAGAAATGGAAAAATCCATTTTCCTTTTGGTGCAGTTTGCAACAACTATACCTTTTGAATTGAAAAATGCTTGTGGAAGAATGATGAACAAATTGTATTTAATAGTTATTTATGTGTTCTTCATTTGTTAGTAAATCTGGTCTGTGAAGAGAAATAGCTGTACATAAGTGTATGCATGCATGTATGTATGTATGTATGTATATATGTATGTATTATGTATCTTTCTGTCTATGGCAACAGGCTCTATAGCATACATGCTTTTGAATGAAGGAGCACTTATATGATGATTCCATAGGAAGACAGTGCAGCTGAATGTGTAGTGATACCCTTTGTGTAGTGATGCCACTGCCATCCCAGGTTGGTCATGTGCTAGTGATGATGCTGGTACACACACACAAGTAGGTGCAGTACAAAGGGGTAACGATAGCTCATTATGCTGCTATTTTTTTCTGTACTGTATAGTGATGTGCTATACTATAGCAACCTAAGCCTTTATTCCTACTTTACGGTGTACTTCTCTTTATGAAGGACATTTGCCTGCAAGTCAGTGTGTTGCTCCCACCGGCAGCCTCTGCACGTGTCTCATGCTTATTGTGTCTGTTGATGGGATCAAGAGGCTATGTTAACTGACTCATCTCCACCAGTCAGGTTTGTGCAAGTGCGTTTTGTGATGGTCACGTGATCTGGAGTTGGTCAAAATGCACTGTAGTCATCAAACAGCACACCTGTGCGTGCTGTGCTGTGCACTTGAGTGAGGGCATACGTGTGAGGGGGGCAAATGTGTTTGTGTTTTTTCTCTTTTGATGCCAGGCTCTGCAATATCTGAACACTGTGTTTAGAATTGTATCTTTAACTTACCCACAGGTTCCCAAAATACTCTCATTTTCAGAAGTTCAAATAATATTGTTTTGAAAAAATATAGTAGTGATGCTTGTGTTAGTCACTCAAAACCCAGACTTCTGACTCAGAGGACAAAGGTATGTGTGACCAAATCTGGGCTCACATGTTAGCTCTGTTACCATCCCACCTTCCCCTCACCTGAAATCGAACCCTTTGTCATCCATTCTGGGATTTCTGCCTCTCAGCATAAGGTCTGGCGCAGAGTACATAGTATATGGATCCTTAAAACAATAAATTCTAAGCTTTCCCATGTTGTTTCTAGGAGAGAATCTTAAAGGTATCCACATACAAAATACTTACTGTTGTTTCATAATACCCTTGCTGGTGCCACAGGCTTCCCACATGCTAGGCAAATATTCTACCATTGAGCCACATCATTAGCCCTAGTCATATATTTGTTTCTAGCTTTTGTTTGTACATTTGTTTGTTTGAGACAGGGTCTTGGGCACCCCACGTTAACCTTGAACTCTCTTGGAACTAAGGATGACTTTGAACTTCTGATCCTTCTACCTACCTGATGCTAGGCTTGCAAGCATAGGCTACCATGCCAGGTTTTACCTAAAAATATGTTTTAAGAGAAAAGATCATTGTTAAGTGAGATCCTGAGCTTATAACTAGAACTCTGATCTCATTCTTTGATTTCCTCTTTAATATCTGAAGCACATTGCCTAAACTGTTTCATGTAATTCTATTCAGATATCTTGAATTCCCATTTGCATAGCCTGTTAGACCATTAACAAGTGATTGACGGTAAAGATTTTCAGAGCTGGTCTTTACACACTTATTCCCAGCTAATGTGCCTTTATTTTATTTGCATAATCCAGAACACCAGCATAGCTCCTTGCACAGAAGTACAGACGTGATTGTCTTTGTTTTGGATACGAAGAACCCAAGGCTTAGAGATGATAAGTGATTTGGTTGTAGTTGCGTTGCAAGTCTTTCTCTGTGTCCCACCTGCCAGCTCACAAACACCCATAGATTTCTTATTAATTATGAAAGCTTGGCCAATAGCTTAGGCTTGTTTCTAACTAGCTCTTATAACTTAAATTAACCCATATTTTTATTAATCTACATTCTACATGTAGCCTTTACCTCTATCCTATTTTGAGTTCCTATTCATTCCTCATCTGGCTGGCTTCTCCCTGTGTCCCCACCCTTCTTCTTCCCTGTGTCCTCTCTGCTCCGAAAATCCTGCCTAGGTATTGGCCATTCAGCTTTTTATTAAACCAATCCAAGTGATGAATCTTCACAGTGTACAAAAAAGACTATTCCACAACCCAGTTTCGCAGAGAGTTAGTGACTGCATCATTTCTCTCTACATCCAGCACAGCTCTGTGATTCCACCATTACCCTGAGATGGTGCCTGACTCTGTGAGTCTCTGACCTGCTTTACAGTCTTTCTTCCTGAGTTGTCAGCCCATTGGTGTCAGGCTGGCAGAGAGCTCGTTGCCTCTTGTCTCCTACATCTTGTGCTATTCCAGCTCACAAAATTCCCCAGCTCCAAGCTTCTGAAGCCGTGGCCGATCGCCAATTTAAAAGTGCTACAGAATATGTCCAGGTGTCAGATTCTTGCTTCCCTTGTCATAAATACTGTGCAGGTTTTATTAATCCCTGTGGTGCTTAGGAAGCTGAAAACCAAGAGCCTTAAAGACCTGGGAGTTCTGGGTAGAAGGGAGAAGTAGATACGACAAGGATCAGGGAAGGTGGAATGAAAAAAGGACCCGGGAAGGTCTGGGCAGGGAGAGGAGGCCAGTGCACTCACATGGGATGTGGACTGGAGTATGAACAGATACACCAATGGTGGCAAAACTGTACATGAGGGAGATGTAAACAGACATAGTGGAACCTGAAGCAGGCATGTGGAGGGCTTGAGGGACCTGAGGGGGCATCTTGAAATATGAAGGGAATATAATAGGGACACCATAGGGAGATGATGGGACATGGAAGGGACATATAGGACATGACGTAGACTTGAAGAGGACGTGATAGAACATAAAGGGAACAGAAGAGGGCCCTAAAGACACGCAAGACAGATGGAGTGCACAAGAGTTCATGCCTCTGCTTTGCACATAAGTAAAGAATGAAATCAGTGGGACAGGCCTTGCTCAACACAGATGTGGTAATCCAAAGACAGATGGTCCTTAAAATATGGAAACAGTTCAAGCCTATTCATTCAGCTCTTGCTTAGGACAAAGCCTCTGGACACAGTGAAGCCTCCCTCTAACGGAACTACCTTGATGGTGCCACATAGTCACCAACATCCACCAAAGTCATCCCAGGACAGTAGCACACCTGCTGTAGAGTAAGTCTGGGACAATTACTCTGGTTGCCTCACCTATTAAGCACATCAGCTGCCAGCATTCTCTATGACAATTGTCTGCCACCACTTAACCAGAAGTCCAGAGCAACAACTCCATTTTGTGTTCTCAGGTGACTACAGGGGAGGATGGTAAAGACATCCCTTGTATTGCACTTTACCACCTAGACCCCCAAGCCCAGATCTCATGCCAGAGTGTTCCATATCAACACATTCAAATGTAACTTTTTATCTTGACTCCCAGGGACCAGGCAATATGTGAACATATCACATGATAGTCTCCATCCTCAGCATCCTATTTTCAGATGACTGCTTAATTTGATGTTTCCCTCTTTATCTATTAGTTCACTGGGCTGTGCTGATGACCACTGACCACAGCCAGAGTGAGCTGAGTGGGTTTGGGATTCTCTGTGGCCAATAACGGTCCATGCACAAAGCCATGCACACTGAAGGTCTGACGTACAGGACAACCAGCCTGTGGAGCAGAAGTTGATCCAGCCTGACCTCAGGTGAACAAGAGTAGTGTGCAAATTGTCCTCTTGGAGCCATCTTAAAAATACTCAAGAAGCATCTTCCACAGAGCAATATTTTCTTACCCTCAAAGACCGATCTCAGTGTAACCATGCGAGATAAGGTTTTGCATAAAGGGTAGCTTTGTGATTTATAATCTTCTTTCATGAAAGAATAGCCTGGAAACTTCAGGTCACACTTGTGTCTGAGGATTTGAAATATTTTAATCCTAAAAGAAAAGTTTTAAGAAAGAGTTTAGCTGGCAGGAGCTCTTTTTCAGTAACACTTGGGGATGAGGCAAGGGAAAGCTCACGAAGTCAGGAGCTGGGCCTCACTCAAATCTTATTAACATGCTTTGAAGTTCCAGTATTGCTGCATCCAGAAAAATCTCCTCAGCCCACTGTCTTCGCTAGCTGTCATTGCCCTGCCAGGATACTTGGGTACATATGCAGGAAACAGCCCTGAACTTGGTACTTGTTTATTACTGGATTTATCCAGTTTAGCATTTTGACCTGTGAGAGGCCATTGCACTTCTCTTTCTTTTGAGTATACATCAAAAAGTTAGATTTGATGGTCTTAATATCTTTTACAGCCCTACCCTGTGTGAATAGACAAAAATATTACAAATTTTCTATATTACTTTTCTCTTGTTAAGTAATCCAGATAGGTTGTGATAATTAAAATCCAAGTTATACTGGAAAAAGATGATGGGCCAAGATTATCCAAACCTTAAGTCCCCTCTGGGGTGCAAATATAAACAAAGAGCTTGCAGGAATACATGACAAATTCAAGATATGTTTTCAAAAGGTACTAAATATTGAAAGTAACATTTTCTAGAGCATATATCTCTATGGTGTGTGGTTTTGAAGCCACAGTGCTCCTTGCTAGGTATTTCAGCCTGCCTAATTCTGGTTTGCTTTCTGACTTTGCCATTATCATGGAAAGCATCATTCTTAGCTGCAAAACCGATATACCTATGAGCTAGAAATTATTGATATCTCATGTGAAAAGTGTATTCAGATTAATATCACATGAAGAAATAATTTCAAGAGGGAATTGTTGAACCATGGTCAACATCCGGTAAGAGTCCAGCAATACTCCCTTATTTACTTCTATTTTTACTTCTACCTGAAGCTGGAGAGATGGCTCAGCAATTAAAAGCACTGACAACTCTTTCAGAGGACCCGGATTCAATTCCCTCACAACTGTCTGTAACTCCAGTTCCAGCGGATCTGATACCCATGGCAAAACACCAGTGCACATAAAATAAAAATAAATAAATTTAAAAAATTTGTATTTACTTTTAAACATCCATAATCCACTGTGATTGAGAAATGTTAACTGAAAAATGCTAGAAATAAACAGTTTTTAAGTTTTTAATTGCATGACATTTTTGAACAGTTGATACTATCTCACGGGGCCATCCTTCATTCTGGCTGGGTACCTGACTCATCCCTTCATCCAAGGTAATCAGCACCATCTACCCCTTAGTCATTAGCTAGCTGTTTTGGCACCTTGTATGTCCAAGTAACAATTATTTTGCTTATTGATACCACCTTGGTAGTGAGTGGTGTGAGCAATTCAGACATGCCAGACAAGTGCTTCCTTTAAACGAAAAGATAGAAGCTCTTGATGTACTGAGAACAGAACAGAAATCATATGCTGAGGCTGCAAGATCAACACTGAGAGGAACTGTCTATCTATGAAATTTTGAAATAAAATTGTGCTAATTCTTCTGTGTCTTGTCAAAATGCAGAAGATAGGGCCATAGGTCATGATCCAGCTTAGTCCCAAGTGTTCAGCCTTACAACTATCTTCATCCCACTACACGACAAGTGCAGTACAGCAAGATTTTAAGAGAGAGAGGTCAATTGAGAGTTGTCATATAACTTTCATTACAGCGTATTTTTATAACAGTTCTACTTCATCACCAGTTATTGATATCAGTCTCTTACTGTGCCTAATTTATAAACACATGCATCATGTGTCCATACACGGTTTATATATCTAGGAAACCACAATATGTGCTGGATTCATCCTGTCTTTACTGTCAATCTTATTTAAGACAACCACTGGGAGATAATAAATCCGTTTCCAAAACTCATTTAGCTAGCTTAAGCAGAAGGTAGCAGAAAAATGATACATGAACACATACAAATATATTGGTGTTTATTGTTGAGTATATATATATTTATGTTTATATTCATATGCTTATAAACATGGTTGTTTGGAATATTCAACACCACATTAGCACCCAGGAGTTATCTTTTTATTTTCAGTCAAGTATCTTGAGATTTAAATGTAACTCACCTGATATCCCTTACCTAGTAAATGAAGCCCAGATTTGAAATCTTAGCTTTCCACCAAAGGGGTCATGTCTTTACATCATACCTCATTTTTTAAAGTAAGGGTCATGAGGTAAAATCATCAGTTTACAGACTGTTCAGTTTTACTTAAAGTAGGCAAGTTATTTTGAACTTTGGTTTCCTTCTTTTTGGAAAGGCAAGTGAAGATGTTGACCGTGGAGAACTATTGTCAGCATTACATGAGACACAGCAGATGAAAATGTGCACATATGCACCTGCAGATCATTGGCTTGCACAAAAGGCTACCTTGCCCTATGTTAGTTGCACTTTCTCCATCTGTTTGGACCTAGTCTTTTTCTTTTTTCCTTGTTAGAAAAAGAAAATTATGTCTACCAACTCAAAGAAGCAAGCAAACTTACTTACGGAATATCTCTGATGACATGACAACAGTTGCCGTCACTTTGGAGCAACCGTGGAGTTAAAGATGCTGACATTTGTTTTTTGCACAGGACAGTGCTAGTTACCTATTAAGTACATTACACAAATCATTAAATGTCCCCAAGATTTCAAACTGCTCTTTTGTGTGAATTAACTCCGGGAAACTAAAAATAACCCCTGTCTCTGGGTCTCTTCCTGTCTCCATCCCCACAGCTTGAACCAGCTTTCCTCAAGGGCTTTGGAGAGAAAGTTCTCTTCCCGTCACTCCCACCTTGACCGTGAGCACAATAGATTACAATGGCTCTCGCCATGCATCATGTGTCCATACAGGCCTTCAGGGGACAGGCCTGTTACATTACGCAGTCTACAAGGGCAGGAAACTTAATAAGGTTATCATATTTTCCCTCTATTCAGTGACTTAAGAATACCTTTCTAAAACAAATTCAATCAAATGCTGTTCCATTGAAAGATCAGTCCCAGGGTGAGAATGGCAGGAGGTGAATCAGAGGGTACTCCATATAACTCAGGTTTTAAGCTGAAAGCTGGCCCTTCAGGCCTGTGCTCTGTGTTGGTTTCAGGAATACAAGGAATCTTGTGACTGTCCACAAGTTACTATGAGCTCCAAAAAAGGACAGTTTCAATACAGACAATCTTAACGAGGTATCTTGACTTCCAATACACTCAGCTTTTCAAAAATATTTACTTACATAATTGTGTCTTGACTCCTCTAAATTGCTTCCATATGCTAAACTCAGCCTTTCCTACAGTTGATTAATTAACCTTTTGGGGGAATCTTATGAAGTGCTGTCTGTGGGCTAACAGCTTAGTTGCAGCCATGCGTGGATTTTTGTGCAACAGTGTTTGTGCATATAATCATGTCAGTGTTTTATTTCATCCCTCCTCCTCCTCCTTTTTAATGAATGAGACACAGAAAATGAAAGAGTTAGTACTCATGTTAGGAAACAGCCCTCTAGTATTCACTTATAGCTGAGCCCGAGAAAAGGATGTGAATGAATAAGTATGCACAAAACAGTAAACTTTGACAGAATTGTAAGCAAGAGCCATGGGACACAATGAATAGTACAGCATATAAAGTTAAACATTGCCTCTGAAATGCAAAGTGTAATGAAAATACATTGTTGTTGCCCTTGGACACTAGAAGGACACTTTCCAGAAGGCTATGCTAGACTAAGCATGAGGTTGGTGGAGGACTGGATCCTGGCTCATTCTGTCTGGCTTCTCTTCTGCAGGGTTCCAGATGCTATTCTGGAAGCTCTCTTGGATACAGAAGATGTGTCTCATCTCTGAATGCACATAGGTTTCCTCGTTACTAGAGAAAGCATCACAGGATATTGAGTCTAATCTATTCATCTGCATATGTTCTGGGATCCAGTTAGCTTAGAGACCAATTTTCTTCTGCTCTGTCCAGACAATTGAAATAATGTGGAGTTTTCCCTTCTATGCACACACTTGCATTTAAAGTCTGGTGACATAATATTTCCCCCTCTCATCACTTCACACTTGTTACCTGGAGTCCCCAGTGTGCAGATTCAGAGCTAGGTATCTTGTTTGGTAGCTGTGATTGAGTTTCATCCATGTTCCGCTTCTGCCTGCTGTCTGCCATTCCCAAACAAGGTACCTGCTTTTCTTTGTCATCATCATCATCATGACTATTACTTGAAGGCAAAAGTTTCCAACTGCTTAGTTTCATTTTTTTTCTATTATTGTCCTGAAGGAATTCTGAAATAAAATGAAGAAAGCCATTGTTTACATTTCAAAGAGCAATGCAATCCGTTAAAGGGGAAGTAAAAAAACATAGGCATTTGACTTTGTGTAACTATCGCTTTAAATTAATCAAAGTTGAATAAGTACTCATGTTTCAAAAACCGTAGGATACTGCTCTGATCTCTGACTACATGCATAGGAATAATTCTACACAGTCATTTGTGTTTCTGTGCTGCATATCCATGGTCACAGACACATGTTTTAGTTCATGAAATACTCATCAAGACCCATTATGTTTATTAGCAATAATTTATAGTGATATAAATTTTGTTTTGTGTCTAAAAGCATTTATTCATGTATTTATTTCATAGTATGACAGGAATTCCTAATTCTCATATTGTCCATGATACTGAAGGAAATTGAAAATGCTGGCAGAGGCAGGTTTTGGGTTTGGATTTCTAAGAACAGAGCCTCACCCTAATCAAGGCCCTACACAGTGTTTTATCTGAACTGCTCAGGGCCTCAAAGATTTTGGGTAGGAGGGATTTATAACTTCTCCACAGGGATTGGTCATATTGCCCTTAGGTTTTCCCATCAGAATTTAGCTGGTTGATTTCAAGGGAAACCAGCTAAGTGGTTTGAGGAAGTGGTTGGAAGTTGAATTGATTACCATTGGTGGGTGTTTTCCTCAACCATTCTTATGCAGGGATGTTTCTATAGTAACCCTAAATGGGAGGATTTGGAGAACTTCCAGGGAAAGAACATCTCTGCATGCCAGGAGGATGGTACTCCTCTACTCCATAGGCACAGAAATTTGGGGAATGGGGACCATTCTGAACTTCAGTCTTTACATTTTTTTTATCCAGTTGTGTCTTTTGAAATATCCTCTATGACAACAAAGAAGTATTTCTCCAACTTCTATGAGCCACCCTAGCAAATGAGCAAGCCTGAATACAGGGTCATGGGGACATATGATGGACAGCTAGACCCAGCAGTCTTAGGATTGCTACCCTGTGGGGTCCAGTCTTTATCCTGTGTGACCTGATGCTGGCTTCACAGGGATAATGTCAGAACTGAGTTAGATTGTAGATCACCCAGCTGTTGTCAGCTCGAGATGTGCTTGGCACTTGTGGGGAAAAAAAAAAACAAAAACAAACACAAACATACAAAACAACCTGTTAACCCTTGAGAGAAACTGAGGCCCAAACAGATAAAGAAACAAAGACAGCTTATTTGGCCTTGACGTGAGTTGGAAGTCAAGGAAATCTGACCTGAGTTGCAATTCATGCAAACTGAACAAATGCTCTGGGATTCTTCAGAGTTCAAAGAAGTTTTAAAGACCAAATTGTAGGACTGGGAATGTGTAGTTGAAGTTTTCTCCAGTCCTGCCTAGCCCCATGGACCCCACAGCTGCTTATAAAATAATCACTCAGAAGCTTATATTAGTTAAAACTGCTTGGCCATTAACTCAGGCTAACTACTGACTAGCTCTTACACTTAAACTTGGCCCATTTCTATTAATCTGTATGTCACCACATGTTCCATGGCTTTACGTGTGCGCCATTACATGCTGGTTCCTGGATAGGAGGCTGGCATCTTCTGACTCAGCCTTTTTCTTCCCAGAATTCTCCTTGTCTGTTTATCCCACCTGTATTTCCTGCCTGGCTACTGGCCAATCAGCATTTTATTTATCAACCAATCAGAATAACACTCATTCATAGCATACAGAAGACATCCCACAGCACCTTTATTTAATAAGACCATTTAGAAATTCGTCTACAGGAATGGCATCAGTTATTTAAGAATTTAGATTGCTGCAGGTAGGATGACACTTGTAGGAAGGGTTCAGAGGGAGACCAATCACAGGTCCCCCTCTCATCCCTCCTTCTGCTCCCCCAGCCTCCCCCCATCCCCTCCTCCAAAAGGGTAAGGTGTCCCGTGGGGAGTCAGCAAAGCCTGTTACATTCAGTTGAGACAGGACCAAGCCCTCCCCACTATATGAAGGTGTCTGACTATAGGTAATGGGCTCCAGGAAGGCAGCTCAAGCACCAGGGGTTGATCCTGATCCCACTCCCAGAGGCCCCTCAAATAGACCAAGCCACACAACTGTCTCTTGTATGCAGAGGGCCTAGTCCGGTCCCATGCAGGTTCCACAGCTGTTGGTCTAGAGTTCATGAGTTCCTATGAGCTTGGTTCAATTGTCTCTGTAGTTTTCCCTATCATGATCTTGACCCCCCACCCTTACTCATAGAATCCTTCTTCTCTCTCTTCAACTGAACTCCCTGAGCTCAGCCTGTTGCTTGGCTCTGGATCTCTACATCTACTTCAATCAGTTACTGGTTGAAGGCTCTATGATGACAGGGTATTCACCAATCTGATTACTGGGGTAGGCCAATTCAGGCACTCTCTACACTATTGCTAATAGTCTAATCTGGAGTCATCCTTGTGGATTCCTGGGAACTACCCTAGCATCAGGTTTCTTCCTTACCCCATAATGTCTTCCTCTATCAAGACATCTCTTTTATTGTTCACCCACTCTGTCCCTTCCCCAGCTTGACCATCCTGTTCCCTTATGTCCTCATCCCCCATCCCCTCTCCTCTATTGCCCCCTGTCACCCCCAGTTTATTCATGGAGATATCATCTGTTTCCCCTTCCCAAGACAATGCATACATCCCTCTTAGGGTCCTTCTTGTTTCCTACCTCTTGCAAAGGACCTGGGTTTAGCTCTTAGCACCCATATCAGGTGACTCACAACTATCTATAACTCTGGCTCCAGGGGACCCTCAAGGACCCTGTATCCACAGATGCAGGCATAAGCATAGTTCAAAATGAAAAGAAGTGTTTTTTGTTTTTTTTAAGAAAGTACTCGAGTAATTAAAACAATTCCATAAATGGGGGAAGAAGCACAACAGCAAAGGAGTTCCTGGGGAAGGGAGAGTTAAGGGTGAGACACTCCTGCTTCTTTCTAGTGCTCCAATGTCCCACTGTAATGAACACCGTAGCTCTTGGTGTCTAATGTACTGGAAGCAGAGAGTGCAGTCCTGGTGGTGTTTCTCCACATGCTGGGAAAAAGGTACACAGCTGCCCAGGGTCAGAAGGTCTGTGGGAACCCAAACTAGACTCTGATCTTCCATGTGTTCTCGGCCTCATATTCTTAAGGCATCTCATTGTTCCCATCCTACAATCTTAATTTCCTCCCCAAATCCCTACATATTTTCATTACCTGAAGTATAGATGGAGAGAGAATCAGAAACAGCCTTCTCAGGTTTTTCCTATCTCACACAGTCAGGGGAAAGGATCTGAGTACTGAAACATACTATAGCATGGATGAGCCCTTCAAAGACTACAGTCAATGAAAGGAGTCACTCACCAGGAAAACACACTTGACAGTTCTGTTTGTGTGAGCTGTCCAAAGAAGGCAACTCTTCCAACAATAGGAAGGTTAGTGGCTGCTTACGGCTGCTGACAAGAGTAGAGAGTCAGGGTGCACAATGCCAGCTTCTTTGTCATAAGAAAGGAGTGACAGTTACACAATCATCTGGATATACATTAAACCACATAGACTGCACACTGAAAATGGTGAATTTTTGTATTGTGGGAATTCTACTCCAATATTCATCCACTGGTCCATTTTGTGTGAATGGAATTTTTATCGTGTTCAGTTTTGTAAATTCATGTACCAGTTATCCAGAAAATAGTGAACCCCATGCCTATGCAGCTCTCCCAGATATCACCACATTTCATTATGAAATCTAAAAATAAAATTTATTGCTGTTACTACCAACCTCACTTTGAAAAGTCTTTGAATATCGGGAAACTGTCAAGCTCATAATGACAAATATAAGTTTTCAAAACTTTCATTCTTGTTATGAAAGCTCGGATTCCATCACTGTCAATAAACACTACCTGTTGTTTTCCTTGAAATGACACTTCATTCATTTTTGAGAAAATGTCTGCAAGATACCAATTCCACGTAACTGTGGTTTGTCTGTAGTTCATTCAAGGAAAAATAGTGTTTTATGAAAAATGCAGAAACTTCTGCTCCCAATTCAACAAATCACACATTAGCTTTTCTCTTGATGGCAAATTAAAAGCTAGAATGTAAATATTTTGGGTTTGGGGATTGCAGAAAATTTATGTTGTATGTTTTTTCTCTCTTTAACAATCCTATACAAATATAAAAGGCAAGAAAACAAATAAGACCACAGAAAACTACCTTAATTCAGGGTCATATGAAAGCTACTGGCTTTCAGGTATGCACATAGCTACTTTATGGACACTTATATTCTTTCTTTTAGTGTTGTGAATTAATTCCCTGTGAAATACAAATTAGGTACAGGAGAGAAGCATTCTCAAACTGTCTCTTGTACTAGTTGACTTTCAGTCACTATGGGAGGCAAGACAGGGAAAGATTTTGGAAAAGACCAATTGGAGACTCTTGACCATACCTCCTGGTCTCTATTTCTAATCATCCACCATCTTTCAATACACAGAAGTGATAGATGTATGTTCCTTTTGTTTCACACAGAATAGTAAAATGTGTAGTCAAACCCAGGCATGCTAAACATCATCAACTTGTACTTCATTAAGGATGAATGAAAAGGACGGCTTTTTTTTCTTTTTTATTGATAGAGCATGTGTGGTGATGTGATATACAGTAACTACTCACACAATTTGATGCTACTTCTATTCATGCTCAAGTACCATCAATTTTACTACCAGTGCTTTGGTGCTTTGGGCCCCAGTGTTAATGCAGTTCAAAGGACGAATGGTGTCTTAGAATGGTTCTAAGGACAGGGTCCCATGAACCTTCCAAAAAGGGCCCAGGCCCCCATTGCCTTGCAGACTGTCCTTTGAAAATTTTTATTTTAGGGAAGGCAGTGTGCTCTCTACTCTCTTAGGTTTCCCAACTTTAACTGACATAGATTAACAAGAAAAAAAGCCTGAACACTTCATTTCATAGTTTCTATGTACAGTAGGAACCTTCTTTAACACACATACATACAACAAAAGAGTTAACTGTGTCTAAGTGTTTTTATAATAGATTTAGAAAGAAAGGCAGTTTAGGAGAACATATTCATATGTAAAGAAGAATACACATCAAGAGGCAGTTTAACAAGGACTGTTTGTGCAGAATCCTCTAGGGAAATATGCCTGTTTGTTGATAATAAGAAAGATTTTTAGCCCTGGCAGAAGGTGGGCATCTTTCTCTCTAGGACTTGATGCTCCTGTTCTTAGGAGGAAGAGGGGAGGTCACAGTGGCTATGCAAGCACTACTTGTCAAGTGCTTTTAGCTCAAAATAATCAATGCGCCAAAGTGACATATTTTGAAGTGAGAGATCCTGAACTCCCTCAGTTGTCTACACACTTTTGCTCATCTCCTTTCACTTCAGGATTCTTGGCACGAAAGAGAATTATGCCCAGCATGCAGCTGACTGTAGTTCAGAAGGGACCTAATTAAGTGTGGAGGTGCAAAAGACTTTTTTAACCTCAGTTTTCATCAGTAAAATGGGAAAATAGCAGTACTCACCCAGGGTTTGAAGACAACAGGAGGTTTTAAGTAAAGTTCTTAGCAGAATTCTCAGACTAGTAACTACTTTATGGGCATTTATACTCTTTTTCATGTGTTACGAATGAATTCTCCCCTGAGCTGTTAATTAGATGCAGGGAAGAATTACTCTCGAAGTGACTCTTGCATTGGTAGAATTTTAGGCATTGTGGGAAGCAAGGCAGGGTGCAGACCTACTGAAGGCCCTTGACCTGTGCTGGACACTCTGGCAGAGCCTCTTCAAGTGATGGCACCAGGTCCCTGCTGACCTGAAGCACTTTGTCTTCTCTTAGCTCTCCAGCCTTTGACAAGTAGATAGGATTGCGAAGAAAATTAATCATGTTGAAATGAAATTGTAAAAATATTTTTTAAATGTGATATGCTTTGTGATTTATGCGTTAAATTAAATCTGACAGTGAGTCTAACAACTAATAAGTTTGAAGCAGGATATTTCAAGATATGGGCATCAAGTGCAGCCTGAATTCTGCTGTGATTTTTCTGAATAAGAAGGACAGAGGTACCACCGATTCCTTGTAACCAGTTCTCTGCAGTCATCAACAAGGATGTACTATATTTCAATTAGAGGATAGTAGAAACCAAAGTGTAATTTTCCTCCACATTAAAGTGGTCCCAAATTCTAGTTACATGCCCCGAGGAAGTGACTATGGCCCCATGTTTATAACTTCTGCTCTGGATCACCTTCTGGATCCTGAGGGACTTTTGTTTAGAAAGGGCATAAAAAGAAGTAGGGGGCATGTCAGTTGTCTATGATCAGGAGGAGAAGCAACTAGGCAGAATTGCTGTTTTTATCTGAGTTATGCTTCTGGGATGCATAATTATTTGCTGAGTAACTGCTAGCTTGCCATGTAAATGTAAGCTTAGTTGACAGAGGTTTAGGAGGTAAGAAAACTGCAATAAGCTTAATTACAAATTACAAAGTTACACATCCAACCCTTTTCTGACTCTTCAAACAATACCCTCTCTCTCTGGGTAGTTTCTGCTCCAATCATATATTGAATCACACAAACTGTACACATGACTGATTTTAAATCTGAACTGAAATGTAAACACACACACACACACACACACACACACACACACTTATTTCCCATGGTGCAGAATAGTAAGATAAACAAATGGTTTAATTTCCAACACCCTGTCTGGCCCTAATTGATTCTTCTTACCCAACTGTGCATTTTAACATGTTTCAAGTTGGAGAAATCTTCCAGCACTAATTCGATGCTGCAACCGTTTATGAGCCCTTTAATGGGCAGAGAGGGATTGATCTAATGTCTCAGCACGTCTGGGGAGCACACTGAGTGGCACCTGATTGGTGCACAGGGATGAGTGGGGACTGTCATCTGTAATCACCAGGAGTAGCAGAGCTTATTTTCCTCACATGAGACACGAATCCTGATGCAGGAGATTTCCTGCAAGCATGTTGGACTTTGTCTGGTAAGAAGGATGGCACTTTAGAGGATTATTTATCCAAGGAAGGCTAAAGGTAATATTTAATATGGAACCCACATGTTCCGGTGTGGACTTCCTAGATGAGGTAGAAAGGTTGTCTTCTCATCCTCAGCCCCATGTTAGAGAAATAAAAAATGTTTAGGGAAAGTTCTGACTTTCACAGGTTCAAAGTCTTGGGATGGGAGAGTGTTGGTATCACAGGTCAAAGGGAAACATCAAAGAACTACTGAGATCTGTGACTTAGAATATTTGTCTGTACCGTGGCCAACAAGGATGGTCTCTGTCTCTCCACCAGGAAGGACCTCACTTTCAGCTGCTCATTCTTGTTCAGTCATCAGCGGACCTGCTGTGACCCCCCTGCCTTCGCTTCTGGTCCAGAGCCTGTCTGCTCCCTTCTTCTTGAATCTGTGCTTTGCAATCATGAGCCTCTCTTGAAGATGGTATTCTTTGAGACATGTGTATGGCTTCTACCTGGCTCCAGGCTGGTGTCCTTGGCCAGATGACCTCTTCACGAAGGCTCTCCTCAGCACAGGGTGATAGCATCTTCCTCCATCCTGGCCTGCTCAGTTCCCCATTTCACTTCTCATGTCACTTCACCTCAACTGGCATATTATGTCATTCCATGTTTATTGTGTTATGATTAACCACATGTTTTTAGAATTATTGCCTGTAGGCAACAGTTTTGCCCGGTGTCTCATTGGTGCCTAAAATAATCATTTCTGGCCACTGAGGATAGCAGGGCTTATTCTTAGCATAAGATACAAATCCTAATAGAGTCAGAGGTTTCCTGTGGACACATTGGAAAGAGGCATAAAGTAGGTGCTCAACAATGGCTACAGAATGAATGAGTATACACACACACACACACACACACACACACACACACACACACACATCTATCTATCTATATCTATATCTATCTATCTATATCTATCTATCTATATCTATCTATCTATCTATCTATCTATCTATCTATCTATCTATCTATCTATATATATATATATATATATATATATATCTTCAGGTGATAGTGCTGCATCACTGGAAGTCTGGACCTTGAACTCTTAACTGTTCCCAACACACAACCAAATAGCCCCACAAGTTAGTTAGCATTAGTTTTCTAGTCTATAAAACAGGATGGTTGCACCGCATGCCTTGACATTGAGAAGGCATGGCCCCGTAAATGGAAGAGCAACACAAGCTAACACTGGATGAACTGTATTTTATTAGAAGAGAGCCAAAGAGTGAGAGGACACATCGGCTTCTTCTGTTATTTTCTCTCTGCAATTCCGTTGAGCACGTCAGCTGTCCAGAGCTGTGACTGTGTGTGACAAGGACAGAGGACGTGGAGTAGCATTTTCCCTGGTTTGCCACATGATAGACTCATCTTCCACTGGAAGATTTTGTAAAGTTTGTTCCTTGTTACAATCTAACTGAGTCTTAGTAATTACACTGTGAGAAAGGAAGAAGCCATAGACCTGTGATGCCAGCTCTTGAGGAAACTGAAGTAGGAGGATCATAAGGTCAGGTCCTACCTGGGCTACACAGTGAGTTAAGACCAGTCCTGGAGGCTTAAGGAGACCTGATCTCCAACGTAAAAGTCAAAAGAGGGCTGAGAAGGGAGGTCCAATAGAGGGCTTGCTTACACAGCACATGTGAGGCCCTGTGTTCAGTCCCCAGCACTAAAAGGGGAAAGAAGGACTTTGTGGTGTGCCATCCTCTGAATACTACATGCAAACCTTTGGCACTTTGTGGCTCTGCTATGTCAGTAGCAAAAATTACAGGTATGAGTGGCAACATTTTGGTTCTTGTAGATCTCCCTGGAAATGTTAACACCATAGCCAACACATGGGTGCCAGACTCGGGAAAATGTCAAGTCTTCCATACAGATACCCAAAGCAGAGAACCCCAGGCTGAGTCCCCTGGAACATCTTCAGAAATAACTTTACTATTTTCCAAGGTCAGTAGAAAGTGTGTGAATATAGGACATGCTTTGAAGGAAATCATCCATCATTTTTCCAGAACTGTAAAGGCTGTATTCACATCAGGGAGGCTATTCCTTAAAGGTGACATCATACCTGTAAAGTAGCAGTATAATTTATTACAGAAACAAATTCAGACTCCCACAGGACACCTGAAATCTTGAAAAACATGAACTCAGATAGGAAAATTTGTAAACTTTCTTACTTCCAAAATGAGTAACAAAATGATCCCTGGATCCTGCAGACCCTAGTACTCAGTACTGAGTGCTTTACCTTTTGCTTTTCAACATAATAGGTGTCTGACCCAGCCCACTGCTGATACCCATACAGCAGCCTGTCCATTCTCTCTTATGAGCTGTGCTGGGATGGGTAGCTTCCTCATTCCTTTTCACCCCAGCCTGACAACAGTGGAGTTTTCTGACTGATTAGGGAACTGGCAGTTGAAGCATCTGGTGCTTATGTACAAAACAAACATAAATAAGAAATCATGTACAGATGTGGCTCTAACAAATCCCCAGCAACAAGAAAAGAAGCAGCAGCAACAAATGAAAGTAGAAAAAAATCAATACTGAAAGGGGAAGGAAGAAAGAAACAGAATCCTCCACAGACTATTCTTCACAAGTTTAATTTCAGGCTCAAATGCCTGACCAAAAGGCAGCGTTTTTAGTGATGCCCAAGATGCCTGGAAGAGAATGAGAAACTCACTGCAAGGACCCAATTATGACTCTGCCTTTGCTTTTCCTTCTCCATCAGGGAGTCAAGGGAGATGCTTATCCAGAACAGTGTATTCATAGGAAGAAAAGGTAACTATTGGAAACCACTAGCGCTAATATTTATAATCTGAGGGTGATAGGGACCTTGCAATTTTATTAGGTTCTTCTTCAGAAATGAGGTCTCTCTCCAATATTTTGTTGATACTGGGGATAGAACCCAGGGCCTTGGGCATATTAGGCAAGTGCTGTGGCACCAAGATACACCTCCAGTCTTCCTGCATACTCCTGGATGGCCACCCACTTGAGATACCCTACTTCTTCTTCCACAATGCTGTCAGGTGAGCACCACCATGCCCAGCTTAGTTCTGTGAAATCCAATTTATGGGAGAGTCTTGCTCCAAAGATATTTGGACAGAAAGATAAAGTTTCTAGGGTCATGTTCTACACATGCATCGGCCCAAACAAAAATCACATTCTGTGAGCAGTCAGAGATCTATGGACTGGAAGGTATTTTCACTGTTCTATGCTATGCTCAACCTTCAGGTACTATGTCTGTGCTTTCCCTTAGATTCTGAGAGACACTGAGGAATAACACAGCTCTCCAACTGAGTCCTACTGTCTGAGCCGCTGGAAAGGAGGAACACTATGCTTTTCCTTGCCCTGGGAGCATTTCTACAGCCAACTGTCTGGTGATTGATCAGCTTGGGGGAAACTCCCATATGATAGTGAGAGAAACTGCTTGTCATCTGAAGAGAGGGATCCGGGTTCAGTGAATGAAAACCGAGTGATCTAATTTCTCAAGGACGTGGGCAAACAGAGATATTCAGGGTTGAGTGTTCTCTGTCACAGGACTTTATCAAAACAGAGAGGAATGACAGTGTTAGAAGCCTGGTTCCTCCAGTCCCGTTTGCACTGTGCTGGGATCCTAAGTTCTTAGCAGGCATAACTGCCCAGAGACTAGACAATGGCCACGGGCCTTGATCAGCTCCAAAGCTCTGAGATCTTGAGTCTCTTTCTTCTATTGTGAATGTTGAAGTGGTCAAATTAGAAAGTTACCTCTTCAGGACTTCTCTTTTTTGTAGCTATTTCTGGGATTTAAAACATTCATTTTCCTTTCGAAAGTTTATTAACCAACATGAATTTATAAGGGAGAAATGAAAAGTGTTATTTTCCAAATGCTTTGGACTGTATTATTTTGTATCTGGGCTTAGTTGCCTCATAAGCTTACAGAGACTGTATTAACATCAGTATCACCAGGCTGCAGTGGGAACTTCTAAGGAGAGCCGTGTGTGTGTGTGTGTGTGTGTGTGTGTGTGTGTGTGTGTGTGTGTGTGTGTGTGTGTGTGTGTGTCTGTGTCTGTGTTTCTGTGTCTGTTGGTGGGTTAGCACCATGGCTGCTGATTCGCTCTGTGTGGCCACACTTCAGTCAACCAAGACATCAAGACTGACTGAGGAGTTGGCTTAGACATTTCTAGGGAGAACCTGTGTTCTTGGAAGGAAGTCTAGGAGTAGCTTGGAAAGAAGCACAGAATGTGTGTCTATCACAGTGTTATAATGCCTCGTGGGAATGTGTTCTGCCCTTCCTTAATTAACTTTTAATTTCCGTAACACTAATAAACGTTTAATTTTTAGGAGATAATGCTCTCAGCTTGCAAAAGCAGCACAAAGGAAGGTCAAAAGCAAGTGTCTATGATGGATGGATCCAGGGAGCTTGTCTAGGCTCAGATGCTCAGTGTTCCGTTCCAGCTGGCAACTGAGTGCCGTTCATTACGTCAACACAGAATGAGTGAAGTAAATGAACTTAGAGTAGCTAGTAACTAGTCCAGGGGAAAATAGATACAAGAAAGGGCAGGGAGAGAAAGAGAAAGAGGAGGGAGAAGGGAAAAGATGAAGATGGGGGAGAGGAAAGAGAAGGAAGGGTCTGACAGACAGAGGAGAAAGGGAGTTTTCAGTGTGTCCACTAGTGACAGAATAACAGACAGAGAAACCTCTGTGGAAATGTATAAGACATTTTCAGGATGACTTGTTGGATGTAAGTGTTTAGAAATCTGGGAGTGAGGGCAGTGGAAAAAAATCAGGGCCTCATCAGGGTGTTTGAGTTTGAAACATGGTCCTTTGCTCCCTATCTTTTTGAAGCAACTATCACTCCCTAAACTGTTGTGAGGGAGGATTTGCCTTGGTTACTGATAAATAACAGGGATGGTCCCAACACAAGATAGATGGCAATGAGAGATTGTTCATGTGCAGAAACTTCAGCGGTCGCTTTATTAGTAGTAAAAGCTCACAGATATTTTCAGCATAAATATGAGGCCCCAAGGGCTCAAACGAAATGACAAGGACTCATTGCACATAAGGACTGTGAAATAAAGCTATGACTGCCTCCACTGCAATTTCTCAGCAGAGGTCTCCCTGGATCTTCTCCACCAGGCTTGGTTTTTGCCACTGAAAGGAGGAACCGGAGGGATGTCAGTGCGAGTACTGGCTTGTTTATTATTCAAGTATCTGTCCTCAGTTTCTTTTCTAAACCACTGAGTATCTTTAAAAGTTTCATATTTTACACCTTACTTCCATCTCTTAACATGTATAGCTATAATCAGCTGTGCAGACCTGCTTGTGAGTAATATAGGAAGTGTGACTTGGGGGAAGGACCCTTGGTTATAAGCCAGGGTTGGCTAAACTGGCCTCAAAGACCAGATCTGGTCTGTTGCATGGTAAGAGGATTGCTCCAAATTTAGATGTTCTCAGAAATTTCTTTCTCATTAAAATGGGCAGAGTTCAGCATTTGCAACAGAAAATATGTCCTACAAAGCTTTAAATATTTCCTGACAGGACCCTTACAGAAAAATGATTGACAATCTACACTCTAGATTATAGTTTCTCACCTGAATCAATTACCCAAATCCCCAAACTGCTCCTTCATCTTGTCTGATTCATAATATATTTCTATAGAGATCTTCCTAAATCTTTTGTTAGTTTATACCCTACTACATATCCCCTTAGTGGCCAAATACCCACCGTCTTCTTGTCTCCTTCAAATGCCTGAATTATAGGTGCATGCCACCACAGCAGCTTTGAGATCTCCCTACATATTAATTATGATTACAACATGCTCTTCCTCCCACCCTTTACGTAATTAAAGCCCAGTTCCCTGCATGATGTCCAAGACAAGAAGACATCACCCAAGTCTGCAGCTTCTTGCCAGTCCTCTTCTCACGAAAGAACTGAGCATCCTTTCTTTCCTCGTGAACTTTTTATAACTACGGATTCACTTGCTAGGGATGTGATTGCTTCCATCTGTACCATCCTCCCTTTGAGACCCAGCCCAGGTGAACTCAAGCAAGAAACCCACCCCCACTTGTTCCTTCTCCCTCCTGGAGCGGTCTGTGCACACCTCAAGGATAGAGCTTGTGCCTTTGACATTCGGTGACAATTTGTTAGCTTGTTCTTGCCTTTTAACCACCAGATGATAAATGCCTTAAGGCTTACCTCCTCCCATATTTCACTACTGGAGTTTCTGTCAGTATATTCAGTAAAATGACCAATGACAGCTCTCCCCACCAAACTAGGTGTATGTCTGAGAGATTTCTGCTGACTAGCTTGGGCATATGTTAGGCTGTCTGTACAATGAGACTGATCTTTATATACTTGAGGAGCCTTCCTTAAGGCTCTTCTAGGTACTCTTATTTAAGTCATCACATTATTCAACAAAGCCTCCATGGGTATGTCCAGGTACAGTGGCATCTATGACAATGCCTCTGTCTTTACCATATGTAGCAGATTTTTCTGAGACATATGGATAAGACCCTACAATAGCATCAGTAACTGTGGCCAACCATTTATGCAGACTAGTTTTCTTGGTCCTTATTTGTTCTTTAATAAAACTCAATTAGTATGTATATAGTAGAAATAGAAATAATAGAATCAGTGCCTGTCAACTTGTTAAACACTGCTTTGAGACAGAGTCTCTCCACTTAACTGAGGCTGGCCTTGAACTTGCAGTTTTTCATGCCTCAGTTGCACAGTGCTGGAATCACAGGCATATGTCACCAGTCCAGCTGTGGTTCACTACTGAAAACAACAATGACTGCCATCTAAGTGAGAATGGTTGGAAATCCCATCAGCCTGAGAGCCAAGTGTTTTATTCTGATGACTGGCCTTGGAGAAGAGAAATTTTGGTTTCTGTGGGCCACCTTGATGTGGAATCCATGAAAGAAGAGTGTGGATGTCAAACAAGTGATTATTCCTACTGTAACATAAGAGGAATGTCTAAGAGGAATGGGGCTCATCTCAGCTTTGGCATGTCCTCATTTCCATAGGAAGTATCACTGATATATCTATCCATAGAGAACCTTTGCCTGTGACGAGGTTTGGCAAGTACCTTTGAGTCAACGTAGTGGTAGATATTGCTCCTATTTATATGACCAAGATTGAGAGGGACCTTCTCACAAGCAGACATTACATCATTGAACTGTTCAACACTTGGTTCCAAGTCTTTTTAAAATCATGGTGTCATCAGGGTATTTCGCTGTAGGACAGAGGATACTGTTTTTAAACCCATGTTGGGTAGCAGCAGAAGGACTCAGTCCATCTCTTTGGTCCTTAAACCAAGTTCACCCAGCCTTTGAGCCACTGTAATGTTCTGGGAAGAAGGAAACTGTGGCCAGAGCTGCTAAGCAGTGCAGAGTTTGCTTCCTTGGAATACACATCTTACCAGCAGGGTCCTCAGAAACCTCTAGGCAGAATTAATGAATAATTCATCCCAGGGAAGCATTGGGTGGTACATGTGGGATGCTCAGCCAGGGCTCCTCACAGGTCTGTAGGTGCCTCCCCAGAAATGCTGCAGGTGGATTGTAAAAGGATCAGACAGTGAGCATGGTCATGGGAAAGCCCATCTCCAGCGGGGAGTGGAGGCTAGATGGGCCAGCTCCATCAACAGGAAAACAGTGGTTGCCAATTCTTGTAATTTTCAGCTCTTGAAGACTACCTTCTAAAACATTTTCCTCATGATATATTTTGAAAGGAATTCTCTTGAAATAGAACACTGGCAGGTTGGTTTGGGTCTGATGATAATATCTGGTCTGATGAAACTTTGATACAAAAGAGACTGACATACACTTAGTTAATGTGTACATACTACCTCTTTGTCTCCATGTCTCTTGCATGTTTTAGGATCTTTCCTTCCCCAATGCACTCCTGGGGTTGAGGGGAGGTTTGAAGATTTTCAGTAAATAGTATCAAGAAAATCTCTCATTTTCATATATTTATTGAACAGTTTGTGACATCTTTCACATATAATTTACTCATGTAGAATGTAAAACCCCTTTTGGATTCTAGAAGATTTTCAAGAGTATTCTCATTTGAAATGCTTTTGCATCAGAAGCCCCAGAACAGTCGTTAGTTTTTGGAGCTCGAATTTGCACACTTGCTACCTCAAAAGAAAAGGTTAGTTGTACCACTTATTAGCTAAGACAATGGCAAAGGTATGCATCTCACACACACACACACACACACACACACACACACACACAGAGAGAGAGAGAGAGAGAGAGAGAGAGAGAGAGAGAGAGAGAGAGAGAGAGAGAGAGAGAGCTCTAACACAGCATGCTTATTAATGGCTATTTGGCTAAACCTTCTTGAGTACTTATTTGACTTATTTGGGCCAGGAACTTCATAAGCATCTCCTCCTTCCACTTTGGAACAGCCTTATGGAATAGTATTCTTTTCTCCTCTTTTGATGACTTAGGCTGGTAAGACATGCCTTTGATCTGTGTGGGTGCCCCATGGGATCCCACCACTCCGGTGGTTGCAGCCTCCTTTTCCTCACTACTGTGTTGAGTTTTCTGTCCTCAGCTCTTCCCTAAACAGTGTTCCAGCTCACACCACAGTTCTTTCTAGTTCCTACTGCCCTTTAAAAAAATAAATTCTTAACAATAACCAGAAAAGGATAGAACTACAAAACTATACAGAACACTTTACAACTTACTGCATGTTCACACATGTTGGTACTTTTAGCTCAAGCCGCCATGGGATAACTTTATTCCAACATTTCTTACAGTTCAGAAACAGGTCTAAGACCTTGAATACTTGCTCTAGATGCTACCACAATCAGTAGTGGAGCCTGGATCCACATCCATCCCATGTAACTATTCGCAACCATTCCATTTAACTGCAAAGGGTTTTCCCCACACCGATAATGCTTGCAATCCTTCTATAGCAACAACATAACGGGAATGAGCTCAGGAGGCCCATGGCGACCTGAAAGCCTAGGAACTCTTCTCTCCCCTCCAGCCTCCAAAGTGCAGCTGCTTTTGAGCTCCAGTTGGCTGTTGGCACACAGACACAAAGCTGCCACCCCTGCCCCCAATATTTCAGTGAAGCAAGAAATCTGCATATTTAAGTAAGATGTCCTGATCTTTAAATGTCATTTACTACTTGACATATCTGCAGAGTACCCCCAGGAGGCCAGTACAGCACACACACATGCAAGCTGTGGCTGCCTCCGGTCACTTGGTCACAAGTCCTGCAGCAGACCCCACCACTTCCTTGCTTCCCATTCCTTCTCCCTTTTGGTATTCGGAGTCCATTTCCCTTTCTGTCTCTATGCTCACACTTTCCTTTTCAACTAGCCATTTTCTTTGGATGGACCCCCCCTCCCTTTTCCCCAGAGAATTTCTTCTCCCTGCTATATATCCTCCAGACAACCCAAGATGCTCTATGATGAGATCATGCCATCAAGGACTATTTACAAAGCAAAAGGAAGTGGTTGGACTAGAAAGCCTCCGTCCACAAGCAGGAATGCCTCCACTCAGGCAGGCCATGTCGGGAAACAGAGCTGGAAATGATTTTATTTCAATTAGATTTTAATTAGCTTCTGTCTTGGAACCATTGGATCAGTTGCCGAATAATTGAAAAAAGCAACCCCGTTTGCATCTGTTGCTCCTAAGAATAGCAATTTTGCAGCATCTGATCCATATTTTATTCAGAGGGTGAGAAAGAGGAGGGACGTTGGCAGTGGGGAAGGATTTCAGATTAAATAATCAGTGTGAACATAAGACTGTGAGGGGGTCATTGTGGGAAATCTCTGGATGAGTCCCAGTGGCGGCAGCCTTGTCCTAATTCCACCTGGAGTTAGTATGGAATGGGTAGCAGGAAACATTCAATCAGCAGCCAGCACAGACTTATTATAGAGTTCACAACTCTAATTTAAGCATGTAAGAAAATTAGGAGAGACAGTCATTGAAGCCAACTGTGGGGTGTTGGAAAGGGCTCTGAGCAAAGCATCAGAGACAGAGAGAGTGGCAGGAACTTGTCATGGCTCCCGAGGTCCAGTATCAAAGCCAGCAGGTTCTGCCTCATGGTTCTGGGCAGTGACACTCTTCCGTTGCTTTTTTCCTGTGATCTCTGCTGAGGTAGGGATATCATATTCATGCCAAGTGGGGCTCACATCTGTGTCCAGGGCTCAGACCTGCATTCCCAAGAACATTTCAAGATTCCAGTCACAGCTTTGCAAGACCTAGTTTTTTTTTTTTCCCCTTGACAAGCTAAACAGGGTTTTCAAGGCTATGAAGTTGATGAAAATGCTTTCCCCATGGGAACATATAAGTAGATGTTTCTTAGAATTTTCTCTTGAGGAAAATGTGGTGTTTGCTGGGCTAAGCAGCTTGTGCCCCTATTTCCTCTAGAGACCAGTTTTCCTGTTCATGGGAAAGTGCATTGGGAAAAAAAAACTTCCCACATTTCTCTACATTGTTGTGTGGTTGGTAATGTCTTTGAATAAATGTTTATGGATCACCTCCCTGACACAAATTAAGAGCCATGCCTCTGATTGCTTCTCTGTTCTCCTGAGAGGATGTCCAGAGCCTTCTGTCAATGATCCTGTGGGACGCTCTTCTCTTGGGCCTTCCTCCCAGGACCTCCCAGTGCCTGGGCATAGGATGCTTTCAAATATTTCCATCCATTAATACAGTTCCTTAGGTTGTGGTGACCTCCCAACAATAGAATTAGTTCATTGCAGGTTCATACCTGTAATTTTGCTAATGTTATGAGTAATAATGTAAGTATGTGATATGCAGGATATCAGATACGTGAACCCCAAAGGGGTCAGAACCCACAGGTTGAGAACCACTGCCTTATCTAAATCCCCTGAGGTCTTACTTTGTATATTTCCGTGGGGTCTGGATGTTTTGCAGGGGGAATGCTTTAATGTAGTCCTTTCTCAATACAAAATTAAATGGTAAAAGTCTACTTTACTTCTGCAAATAAAGTTATTGTAGCTGATTGTGATTGTGTTATTATTACATGCATATGAGAAATCAAATTGTGCAAACCACACTGTCTAGGGATTTGTACAATGAAATTGTTAGTCAGTTCTCAGAACTGGTAGCTGTGCTTCTGACATTACCATTCGGTAGGTGATTTTTCAATAAGATTATATATTATCTACAAGTAAGATCTATGGCTTTATCTAGGCTAAATACCAGCATGACAGTGAAGTTACCTTTAAAAACCAATCTATGTAACTTAGTGGGTTCTATCACCTTTCACCCCTATTACTATATCTCATTAGTTTTATTTCCTTTATTGAATTTATTGGAATTTAAATTAATCATGTTTATTGTTCATTTATTTCCTGCCTTGTTTGTCTTAAATGTTAACACTCTGAGGGTAGGAACCATATTCCCAAAGCTGAATCTCTGTTTATAATTAGACTCAGTAGATATGAAGTGTTAGAAGTGTGAGTCAGTGTTACAGCATGTGCCTAGCCTGTACAAGGATCTGAGTGAAACCCCAGGCTACACACACACACACACACACACACACACACACACACAAACACACGCACGCACAAACACACACTGTGGCAAGCATATGTTCGAACTCGCACAAGAATCATGCGCACAATAATAATAAATAAAATAAAAATATGTATTTGAAAAAAAGACCAACCCAGTGAATTTTGACTTGGGGTTACTACAACATTTCCAACAATTTCTGGACTGTCCCTAAATATACTTCTGCAGTTTTATACTATGTATGAAGCAGCAGTTTTATTTTTTTTTAACTTTGTTTTTATTTATTCTGTGTGTTTCACATCATGCCTCCCAATCCCACCCACCTCCCACACACAAATAAAACAAAATGAAATTTAAGAGAAAAAAGAAAGGGGAAAATCTCATCATGGAAGCTGCAGTGTGACACAGTGGTTCATGCAATAAACTCTTTATCTGTACATTTTTTACATGCAGGTGTTCATTGCAAAGAATCATTGGTCTGGTTCAAGTTCCCTGGTCTCTGCTACACTGTTGATGTTGGGCCCTCAATGGGACTTTTCCTAGACATCCTGTTGCTGCCCTGTGTTGTGGAAATCCTGCGGCCCTGGGTCTCTGGGACCAACACCCACTCCCCCACCCCCATCCCCACCCCCACAACAGCAGATCACAGATGGGGTGGATGTTGGGGTGAGCCAACACATCATCCTGGTTCTGGGCCTGGGTAGTTGCAGTGTTGGTCAGCCAGCTGGCTCTCTCCTGTCTTCACCACCAGGGTGAGCTCTCCAGCTTTGCCCTGGCTAGCTCAACCCTTGCAGTGATGAGCAAGGGGTGAGGCCAGTTCTCCAGCTTTCAGGTCCATCTCTCCCCTGCCAATGCCACCACAGACAGGTGAGTAATGGGGACAGCTCTCCCATACTCACAGCTTCAGCTTCGTGACTGGCTCACCCAGACCTCTGCCAACAAGGTCAGCTCTACTGTGCTGCCCAGGTGAAATGCATGGTCCACTTTCCCGAGTTCGGAAGCAGCAGTTTTAGTATTGATGATTATAAAATCAAAATTACCCATCAATTTGAAAATGTTGAAGATGTTCTTCATCCTGCAGCATCAAATATCCAGACGATATTTAACTCTTTATGTAACAATAAACAAGCACATCCATCTCATTAGCATGCAAAATTTCCTCATTTTAATAAGTGATAGAATTATATGTATACCAAAGTATTATTTAAAATAAATTCTTTATAGTTTGTCAGTAAATGTCTAATTTCTATGCCTATTTTATTTGGATGTAATAGGCCCCCTATTAGTGAGTATCTTTGAAGATGTGGCTCCCCGATGGTGGTATTTTGGAAGGTGAAGCCCCACTGAAGGAAGTGAATTGCCGGGAATGAACTTGGAATTTTGTAGTGCAGCCCACTTCCTGTTCCCTCTATACTTCCTGATTACCATGCCATGTGATCGGCTGGCTGCCTTCGCCTGCTGCCATGCTTTCCATGACAGTGTTTATTCCCTAGAAGTGTAAGTCAGAACAAACCCTTCTCTCCTTAAATTACCCTTTGCCACAGCAAAGAGAAAAGTGGCACCTGGGATGATGCACACATTCTCAGGAGGAAAGGGGGTCACAAGTGGGAATGTTAGAAGCCCTGAACTCTTGAAACCTCCCAGATGCTCTTTGCCACACTGTGCCCTCTGCCCAGTGGACTTTCTCTCCCTCCTTCCTTGTGGTTGCTAGAGTGTCCTTCACTTTGCTCAGAGAGAACTGACCATTCACCATGACCCCTTTGTGATGTATACTGTCCCTTGCATACACTGAACCCTCCCGCCCCTGTTTTTGTAGGACAGGGCCTCCCTGTGCAGATAAGCTGTCCTGGAAACCACAATCTTCTTGCACCCTGAGTGCTGGTACTTCTGGTCAGGAGTGTGTCACAGCATCAGGCTCCAGGCTCCTGTAAGGGCTCACACCTCACCCTTCTCCTTCTCCTTCTCCTTCTCCTTCTCCTTCTCCTTCTCCTTCTCCTTCTCCTTCTCCTTCTCCTTCTCCTTCTCCTTCTCCTTCTCCTTCTCCTTCTCCTTCTCCTTCTCCTTCTCCTTCTCCTCCTTCTCCTTCTCCTTCTCCTTCTCCTTCTCCTTCTCCTTCTCCTTCTCCTTCTCCCTTCTTCTTCTTCTTCTTCTTCTTCTTCTTCTTCTTCTTCTTCTTCTTCTCCTCCTCCTCCTCCTCCTCCTCCTCCTCCTCCTCCTCCTCCTTCTTCTTCCTTCTTCTTCTCTTCAATTTAGGACAGAAAACTCTTTGGATTTTTCATAATGATTTGTTAGACTGAGCACTAGGTTGGTATCAGCAATAATGGATAGAAGTATAAAAAAAAAAAGTAGAAAAACTATGCTAGTCCCAGGAGCTCGTGGTATCTTTTCTAAAATTTCCCGTTTTTCCTTTTCTTCGTTCTTACGAACTTTCTAGCCAGAACCATTGACTTTATTTCTTGTGGTCCCTTTGGCTTTAGTGCCAGCTCTAGGGTCCAAAGTTGCCACACAATGAGTTTTAAGATAACCTTGAACTCACTTCTGCTTTCCACATCCCAGAGGGACCTCCCTCCTCCTCACACTGCCCCACCCCTGTTCTTTATGGAGGTCTAGGTTGTACTTACCACTTGATTTTCTTACTGGAGCTTAAATAAATTCTGAGTCTTATTCAGTCATGTGCTACACATCTCTGCTTCCAGTTCTCAGTGATTGGATTTATCTGTCCTTTGATGTCTGTATTAATATAGAACAAATATTAGCAGTTAATGTATTAGTGGCCAAAAGATGAAAAGAAGACTCATGTGAGTGTGATATTCATAAAACTTCTGATTTGAGCTGTCACAATCCAATGAGGCTAAATTTATCCTCAAACAGATGAAATAACACCAGCGGTCCCCCCAAAGTTATAATATTTTAATTACTGCCATTAAAATCTCATAGGCATGTGTCATATACGTCTTGAACTTCAGTCTTGAAACAGAGCTGTTATTTCTCAGGGAATCCTAAGGGGACAGAAGCACACAGTGTTCCAGGAGCCAGCTTGTACTGTACAAATAATTCTCGGCAGAGCACTCGATCCAACCTAATAGTTCTGAGCAGTCAGGATGTTAGCTTTTCTAGCCCTGATGAGCCTCTACACGGTGTTTTCCTTTGTGTATTTTTACTATTTGGGAAAGGCCAACATAATATTTATCTGTGGATTAGACACCATGGATACAGGCTTTAAGCTTTTAGATATGTCTGCTTAAGTTCCCTGTCAAATACGTAGTCTGTGTGTGTTCTCATTGCTTAACTCGCCTCTTGCCGTATACCCCTTACTTCTCACCCACCTCCAACCCCATTTCAGGCAATGGCATAAAGACACATTTATAGGCATGTCAGGATGTAATGTTAGGGAGCAGGTTCTGTCTACCTTCCATGGATGCTTCCATGACATTAGTTTTGGACAGCAGACTCTGACTGCCTGCTGTGCACACGATACCCAATCTCTTATTTAGTCGTTATTTTCATAAAAGGGAGGGTGGCAGTTCAGGTGTAGTTTTTGTTGTTTGTTTTTGAGACTGGGTCTCACTCTGTATTTCAGACTAACCTGAAATTCAAAATGGTCCTGCCTCAGCCTCCAGAATGCTATGATTATGGCACGCTCCACCACACCCAGCTATCAATTGTGTTCTTTAAATACATTTTTAACTCTTTTTGTATTAACCCCACACTACCCAGCCTTCTGATGATCTTCAGTTTGTTCTTTTGAGTCTGTTTTCCTAAGCAAAGGGCCTGTCTTGTTCACATAAAGTCTTATCTCATGTGCTGGGAAAAATCCCTGGCTGGTAATGAACACACCTTCATGTTGGTTTACAGATCTGCCTTCTGTCAACTACGTGGGCATGAATCAATCCTTTGCAGCCTGACCACCTTTGTTGAGGTGATAAATTTGATTTTATGATCTTAACAGGATGGAGGTCTGGGATCTGGCAAGGTAGCAGCCCCTTTCTTGCCCTCTTATAAAGTGCCTATACTCTGGGGACTCTGCTGGAAATAGCTAATTGACCTCTCCTTCCTAATTACAAGCTTCACTACAGCACATATCCAAACCCCAAATTCATCTTTTGGTTGTTAATGTCATCTCGGTAGGAAAATTTCCAGCTAACAAGGTGTTATGGGTTGTATGTGTCTCCCCCAAAAGGTGCATTGAAATGTAGTTTTAACCTCTGGTACTTGTGGATGTGACCCACTTTGGAAATGGTGTTTTGTGCAAATTAAAATGAAGGCAACAGGATGCCTACTAATTCAGTATGATCAGTGACCGTACAAGAAGAGGGAAATTGGGACAGGGATGTGGAGAGAAGAGAACGCTGTGTGAAGCCACACAAAGGAAGACTAGCATGCCACAAAGGCAGAGGTCAGTTCTGTGACACATGCTGAAGATTGCTTGGGTCTACCATCCACTGAAGGACCAAGGACACACCCTCCCCTTGACACTAGCAAGGCTGGGGATAACATCCTGACCTTACCTGGATTTGGTCTTCCAGCTTCAGCACTGTGGCACGGCAAATTTCTGCTGTAGTAAGTGACTCCATTTGTGAAATTTTACACAGCATCCACAGAAAACTCAAGCAGAAGATTGAGGTTCACCTTCAAACTGGACTTGGGGTTCTGTGAGCATTCCTTCTGTCCCGGTCTTTTGGGGATTGAGAATGCTATCCCAACGATCCCCGAGATAGGCATGGTTGGGCTCTGCTGAGTTTCCTGATGCCCTTCTCTTCTTTGCCCATTTAAGGAGGAAGCCCATTGCCTATTAATGAGATTCTAATCAAACAGCCACAATTTTCAGAAAAGAGAGTTATGAGGCAGGACTTCCTGACCCAGAAAAGTGAGACAGCGATTTGTTAAATCTTATGAACTATACTCCTTAAGTGTCAAGAAGCCGGGCATCAATAGGTCAAGAGTGACTGTGTCTTTTTTGTTCTAAACTGTTTCCTGTGCCAGCATTAATAGTAAATTTTCGGCCTTTAAATATTTCATTTCTTTTTCTGGTTAGTCCCCTCTTACTAAGCTATAGTTTCATCCTAAATACATTTGCAGAGTTTCCTTTAAATATTGGTCCATTTCAAATTGTTAAAAAATATATTCCTGAAATAAATTTCAGGCTTTTGTTTCTTTGAATATATCTTATGTGTTTGTTATGTGCACATGTGTGTTCATGAACATGTGTGACCACGCATGTGTGTAGAGGCCAGAGGTCAGGTTTGGGTGCCATTCCTCAAGAGCCATCCACTTGGTTCCCTTTTGAGATGGAGTCTCTCTCTGGGACCTGGGCTTACTGAGTCAGCTAGGCTGCCAGGCCAGCCAGGAAGCCTGAAAGCCCTCCTGTGGCCACCTCCCCAACACTGGGATTATAAGAGCCCAACCCCATGCTTGGCTTTTGAAAGGGATACTGAGGATGGGATCGAACTTAGGTCTTCGGCTTTGTGTGCAGCACTTTAGCAATCGAACTGTCTTCCCAGCCTCTGCTTGTTTGAATTTTAAAACTAGCTCTTTGAGGAAGATGATTAAAGGTGTGGTTATGTGTGATTGTATGTATAAGAGGAGTATAATTTCAGAATCCTATCTTTGGACCAGATGGTACTTCCATGGGAATGATATCCTATCCAAAGGATAAATACTCCACGGTCATACAAACAGGCTATATCTCCTATGGTTGGGAATGAGGAGTCAGGGGGAAGCTGCCTCTTACAATTGTGGTTGAAGTTTGGGCTTCCAGCTTTAAAGAATGTTGGTTTGATCCTCCTTTCCTTTAGTTTTACTGTTCATTCTAGAAGCTTAAATTGAGTTGATCATTTTTCCCTCATTATAATCAGAGAGAGAGAGAGAGAGAGAGAGAGAGAGAGAGAGAGAGAGAGAGAGAAAGGGAGGGAGAGAGATTGAGAATGAACATGCAATTAGATGCTTAATTGGAGTTTGATGAGGCTGAGGGCTGCAGAGTTATAGCATGTGACTAGAGGTTCTTTAGGTACTGAAAATCTTACAGTGGAAGAAGGCTGGGGCTCTACAGGACCACTAAATCCACAAGCATTTTCTGAGCTGCAAAGGTCCCCCAGAGAGGTAAGCATTGTGGACAGGACTGGAAGCATCCTTGCTTCTCCTCCAAGTGGGGAGAGGAGGTTGTTGGAGGCTGAGAGGTAGCTGGAGTGAGAAGGGAAGAGGAAGAGGGTAGCTGGGTTTTGAGCTGGGAAGAGCAAAGCAGTTTCAGCTTACCGCCCACATCTTAGAACGGTGCAGAAGAAGCAGGAGAAACGTCAAATAAATGACAGCAGTGATCACCATAGCCACAAGGGTTCTGCAGGACTTTCTGTGCCCCTACGAGTTTGACAAATTAAGTCTTCATTATCTGAGTCTGTGAGTGTCCGCTAACTTTGAAATGTTGGAAACTTACAGGGAGAGAGAGAAGGGGCAGTTAGATGAGGGATATGAGTGGGTGACGGAGAGTCAGGAGAGCAGGCTAGGAGGAAAGAACTCTAGTGGTCATTTCTAGCCCTCTTAGCCATCCTGATGGATGGATTTGAAGAGGTAGGAGAAGAAGTAGCTATTTTAAGCTGGCAATTAAGAAAATATGTCTAAGTAGAGGGAAAATGGCAGTGCAGACTCGTTGTTGATGTGTCTGATGAAGCAAGACTGATTCACCTACAAACTGACAGCTGCATTAATGGGTCCGAAAATAGCAATGTGCGTCCTGCAATGGCGCGCCCGTCACCTGTGGGCTGTGAATGTAGACTAGTCCCCTTTGGCTGAGAATTGTTTCTACCTGGTTTCCTCCAAGGGTTGCTGAATCATTGCCTTCTATTGTCTGCTAAATGAGCATTTAAATGCCAATTTGTTGTTTCGAGTTTGGCCCTCTGCTCATTGGGCAATAGTGAGGTAGATGAACCTTATGCTTATAAAATTTCCTCTTGTATTTTGTGTGGATTTTTTTTAATGCCAAATGTAATTGCTGTGATTTGCCCAATTGCTTTCATGTACAGGCAGTGAGACAGGTTTATGATACTGGGATATACAAGTCACTGAGCAAAATTAAGCCTTCATTATCTGAGTCTATGACTGCGGCTCAGTTCTAGAAGAAGAAATGCAGGTGGGAGAGATTTTATTTTGAACTTAAAGAGACCTTGCCTTACACAGACTTATCCTAAAAATATCCCATTACATCAGAACTATTGAGTTTACTTATGCTTCCTCTGCATTTTCTTTCACTGATATTGCAGAACATCAAGATTGTTCAGTGTGAAGAAATGCATTCCCTTGTAGGTTTAAAATTAAAATATACTTCCAGCTTTTACTTTGAAGAAAGCTAAGCCAAGTGTGTTTCTTGTCTCTAGAAAGGCAAGATGCATGGACATTTTAAAAGACATGTAGAGAGCCCAAACTCATTAAATAAAAGCAACCCATATACCACATGCACTCACACGTGCATGCATGCACACACATTGCTCCTTAAAGGTTGTATTCTGCAAATGAATCTCTTTAGAAATCTCTGGGTTCTAGTCGTGAGTCAACAACTCCTGGTGTTGTCTATGAATGGACACTGCGATCTTGGATTCTTGGAGGAAGGGACAAACACAAAGTGGCTGATGGTGGTGGCTGAAGGACTCCTGTGAGCCAACACCCCAAGATCAGATGCTTGAGAGCAAGAATAGGTTCAATTTGAATAGTTAAACAAAGATGTCTGTTTGGTATTTCATAATCTATGTCAAGGCAAGGGTAATTCTACTTATCAAGAAGGTGGAGTTCATGCAGGCTAAGATGGAATAACCAACCAGGTACTTACAATATAAGAAAATCTCAAAGTTCCAAGAAGTTGGCACAGATCAATTTTGATCCCCATAGTAATTAGAGGAAATACTACATTAGCAGTAATCTCAAATACTCATTTAAAGTGTAATAAATATCTTAATACATTAACATGCTAAAATATGACACAGGCTAATTTGAGTAATGTAAGGGGGTTATGAAGTGTACAAATGTGATACATGTATATAGAAATGGCACAAATTTATGAAAAAGTATAGTCTAATAAGTTCTATTCTGTTGTTGTCAAATTGAGATTCCCTACACTTTGACATGTCAAAAATCACTGTGTTACTGTAAATATTAATGTGAAATCTTTCGTTTCTCTATATTGCCTGAGCTTAAATCTGTCTCATTAATACAGAGTTGATATAAAAGGTACAGTTCTTACTAAAGGTGTGTCATCAATACATATTTACAACAATGGCTGTGGAGGGACGGCACTCAAAATGTAAAGATGTGGGCCCTTTATGAGAAGGAGACCATAGAAATATGATTTGTGGTCTTTAATCCTAGAACAAGGTGGTTTGACTTGGCAGCCTTTGACTAACACTAAAAGAAAGCCAAAGCGCATTCCCTAGAATTACGTGTTCAGTGAAACAGATAGATGAAGGTATTGGTCAGTGGTGAGCTGTGCTACTCTTTGTGCAAACCAACATTGGACAGAGGCTTGGAACAGAATCTTTCCTCTGTAGTCTTTCCTCTGGTCTTTTTGCCTTTCCCTGGGAGATGAGTCAAGAGGGGACAGCAACATCCCTTTCTCAACCACTATCTGCTCAGGCTGGCTGCCTTGGAAGTTACAGCTCTTCTATTTCTGTCCTCTCTCTTTCTTTCTTTGGCTTAAAACGTGATTTTAATTGAGATGGAAACACATCACCTTCCTCCCTTGCATCTCTCCCTCTAGTTCCAATCATACTTGCTCTCAAGCTGATAGTCTCTTTTTCTTTGTGTGTGCTTGAACACACCTGCTGAATCCATTTTTGTTGTTTGGGTTGATATGGTTTCAGGGCTGACCACTTTGCACTGGACAGCCAATAAGGGGGCTTATTCTTGGAGGAAGCAACAAACACAAGTGTCTCATGGTGAGTGAGACTTACAGAAGAAATCCTATGAACCAGCACTCCAAGATTGGACATTTGAGGGCAAGGACATGCCATCTTCACTATGACTATAGGTCTCTTATCTTTCACTAGGACTCACCCAAATCTGGGTTGACTGAGAAATTTCATGGGAAGAATGCTCTGAGTGGGAAGTTAAAAAAGCTTGGCTGTAACCAGACAAGTGGACAGTGGCCCAGTGAGATTGCCTAGGTCACTTTGTAATGGCCAGTCATGCTATTTAAGTAGGCATCTCTGGTCTATAAATAATACTGAGATAAATAGGAAGGGAGGACACGGGATCACATACTGCTGGATAAGCCTGTGAAGGCAGACAAGGATGCTGTTTGCATTCTTCTACCCCACTCTGCATTTTCTCTCTGCCTTGCCATTCACTGGGGTGCTTCCTCTCCTGTGTTCAAAGAAAGCTGTCACCACTTCACTCAGCCCGGCAGACAGAAAGTTCAGAAGATAAGAAACCCTTCCTGGTATGAAATGCACCGTGAAATGTGTTTGAAAATAAAGTTGTTAATGACAATTGTCATCAAAATTTGCTCCCTCAAATGCATTTTTCATAGTTTCCAGGCCAATAAGAGCCTGTCTTGTGTTGAAATTTCAGACGGTTGGCTAACTGTGTGACAGACAAGCAGGAATGCTTAATGTGTACACCCACACTTGAAAGCACACCTTCACATGTAATAGGCTGTATGGAGACTGTATCTGCACACTAGCCACAGAAATAGACAGGACCTGCAGTCTGTGGCTGCTGTATATAAGCCAATAGTGGCCGGATCTTTGAGCCTTAGATATTTGTGGGAAGTGTCCTTCTAAGGTAGTCTGAAACAAAAGAAAACAAAAGATGAAAACTTTAGCTCAGGGACTGGGGATATGTCTCAATAATAAAGGGCTTGCTTAACAAGCATGAATCCCTGGATTCAATACCTACTACCACAAAAATAATAAATAGTGAGCAAATAAATAAACAAATACATAAATAAAACCCTCGCAAACCTTTAGTTCTTAGGTACTAAAGACAGACACAAAGAGAAAAACAAAATAAAATAAACCTAGAGGCACAAACATACATGTTTATGCACTTATACACACACACACACACACACACACACACACACACACACACACAGAGAGAGAGAGAGAGAGAGAGAGAGAGAGAGAGAGAGAGAGAGAGAGAGAAGCAGAGACAGAGAGAGAGAGAGAGTCAGAGTGAGAGCAGTTGACTGGACAATTACCCTATGGGCCCATTGGCCATGCCATAGAGTGAAGCCCCTCCTGACTTTTACTCCAAAGTTATATTCCCTTCTCTATCTATACTTTTCAATTTGGTAAGCTTGCAGCAATCCTGCAATTAGTAATGCATTTAGGTTAATAAGCTTCCTCTGGGAAGGCTAAAGGGCTAAGAGTAATTCACACGTTGATACAAATTTGTTTAATCAGAGGCTCCCAGCCCCCATTTCTGCCTGATAAAGCCGGCCATGGTCACTGAGGAGAGAAGAAGCTGCCGTTTCTTGAGAGCCAGTTATGTGCCCATCCCAGTGCCTTCATAAACTTTACTCCATTAACCTTCATAGTAAGTTTCAGAGTAGACACCATCCTATTGTGCCCTAGAGAAGATTCAGGCATGGGATGGTCTCAGAACTTGTCTAATATCCTACCAAGCAGAAGAGGTGTGTTCAGATCCAGAACTGTTCTGGGGGCTTCAGTGGAGGGAGGAATGAAAGAATCAGCAGACATAGTTAAGATTTTTGGCATGGACTCTAGAATTCCTTTGATTGCTGGTGTCTTGAGGCCCACAAATTCTCAATGAGTTAGAGGATTTATTCATTCATTTAATAACTAAATATGGATGATCCACATCTTGGGATAGTACACACCCTATATATTCTGTTGTTTCTATAACTGTATACTTATTATAAAACTTCCTTTACAAGTTAGTCACAGTAAGAGATTAACAAAAGTGACGATTGAAAACAGAATAATCCAACAATAGCCTGTAATGAAGGTTGTATGACAATAGTCTCTCTGAAAATAATTGACTGCACTTCTGCCTCCTCCTTGAAGGAAGCACTCTGTGACTTCTCATTGGCATATCCAAATGGCCAGCATCAGTGCGCCTATACTTCAGCCATTATTAATTAAAATATGGATTGCCTAAGCACAAGTACTGGCTGCTCATGACCGGCAGTTGGGCAAGATAGACAGAATCTGTTTATAAGACAAAGATCACTTGCATTCTGGGGTGGATGAAGTGGGATGGTGCACAAGTTCATAAGGTATGGTTTGTTTACATTGTTTCTGGAACTTTGCACTGACTATGTAGCACAGTTAACATAGACTGACAAATGGACATGTGATAAGGTAGATCAGTGTAAATGATGTGAAAGTAAAAGTTAGTATCAGATAGGTAGTTGATACGAGAAATGGAGGAAAAAAGAGATAAAGGCTGAGTTTATATACAGAACAGCCATCTCTGAACTGAGACTTCACAGAAAGGGGACATTTCCCATAAAGAAACAAACTGGAAGAATGTTCCAGGCACAGGGAAGGGGAAATGAAAGGCCTTGGGTACATAATGTAAACTGAAGGCTGGTGTAAAAGGATCTCAGGAGAAAGTTATAACAGGAGCTTATACAGGCAGAATTTGATAGTTTAGGACAGATGTTTGATTATTTTCTTCTAATTGGAAATAGAACCCACTGGAAGACATTTCTAGAAAGGAAACACTCTGATATTCACATTAGGAAGGCCATTGTTGTGGGGCTGGGAGGGTACATTAGTTGTCTTATTCCAGTGTCAAAGGGATATTAGAGAGGCACATGGCTTAGGAAGTGTTAAAGATTCTCCATACATGTTAGTGCTGAAATACATTGAAGCATTGACCGAAGTGAGCTGGGTGGAGAAGAGAGAAATTAAGAGTGATGACCAATTTGAGTCTGGAACAGCTAAAGGGATGATGGTTGTTTCAAGTGCAGAGTGGACATCAGTATTTCTGAAGAGTGTAAGTAATGGTCCAGAACACAAGCTTTAAGATAAACACCAGCTAAGTAGGCAGCTCCAGCAAATTTTCAAGGCTGACATTTAAGCTGGGGAGACTCCAACACAGGGAATGCTTGTTAAGAACACCAAAAAAGATCACTGGGGAAGGGTCAGGAAGAGCTTCAGGATTTAGCTCCAGGAACCCAACAATTAGATAGTGTCCAGCAGAAAAGAAGGGGCCTGTGAAGGACACAGTTGGAGCTGGAAAGAAATAGCAGACCAAAAAAAGTGTGCCTACAAAGAAACAGAAGTGTTCATGGCCTTCTGTACGGGATGCTGATCCCCCCCTCCCAGAGTCACAGTTTCTACTATAGGGAGGTAGCTGGTGCTCCAGAGCCGTTTCAGTAGAGATAGAGCAGGGACTTGCTGGGCCATGTCCTGAGAAAATAAATCGAGTATGAATGGAGGCAAAGAATGAGTAAATATTTTATGATGTTCTGCTGAGATATAACAAAGAAATGAAGTGGTACCCCGAGGAAACTTTCAGCTAAAGAGGTGGCTTCTTTTGATTTGTGTCTGTTCTTTATAAGGTGAGGGTCCCTAAACAGTGTTTGCTGATATGGAGAGGCACAAGACAGTGTGAGGCAATGGCTGGAGTGGTATAGCCTTGAACAGGTGGGCAAGAGAGTGGACTCTACCATTCACAGAGGATGCTGCCACTAACATTAGTTGAGACACAACATCCCTTTTAGCAGATGGAAAAATGAGGTGCACAGCAGTTGTTGACAGCTTCCTACATGTGGTGATAGAAGAAGAGCTTCTTCCCAATGTGCTTCCGTGTTCTTGAAAGTTTATGAAATGTTTAATTGGGGTACGAGGATATAGAGGAAGCAATGTGGAGGCAGGGTGAGCAAATAAATGTGTCAGTCAACTCCACTAGGATTACCTGGAAGACTTAGGTACTAACAGAATCTTTAAATCAAGGCAAGGTATTCTCTTAAAACAGTAGGCATAAGATATAGTCTATGAAGAAATACAATTCAGAGATTAAAAACTGACTCACTACTTACATATATTGTGATATAATAATCATGAATATTCATTAAGTACACTTTGCATGCATTATATTTTATTTAATCCTTACAATTTCATGAGGTAGATCCTATTACAGTCTCCATTTACAAGCGAGGTAGTTCAGAATTGGAGAAGGGAAATGACCTAAGGAAGACCCTAAAGCTAGAAAATTAGTGCAGATGCAAAAAAGCAGCACACTTAATGGCAAGACTGACCTCACACTTCACACCTATCTCCCTCCTTACAGCTCAGCCCAGCTGTGGATGCGAACGTGTACTTGTGGCCTTTTAAAAGCACGCATCACAGGTAACATTGGGGAAAGAAAAGGACATATCTGAGGTTTTTATGTTTCCCTCTGCCATCCATAGTCTTAAGGTTACCAGGGGGGAAAAAAGGAGGTTGGCTGGCTCATCCCTTGGGGCAGAATTGCATCTGTGTGTGACAGCACACACGTATACACCTACTCTTATATCATCTGCTAGATGAAAGCCTTTGTCTTGTTTCTCTTTGAAATTTATTCTCGGCCTCTGAGACTCCGGATTGCTCAAGGGCTCATCACAAATCATCTCAGGGGTTTGCGTTCATTGTTGGAACTTTCCATTGTATTTATAGGAGGTTGAGAAACCAATTCTTGCTATATAGAGACCTGGGTGTGTGGTTGGCTCAGTGGAGACAAGGACAGGGATGAGAGTGAGAGATGCTCCATGAAATCATAGAAGGGGCCGTTGAACAGCCCCTCCGCCTCTCCCACATCAGAAGACAGCTCTGCTCACTCCCTGTGAAGTGTTGGCTCTAGTGGAGTCCCAGAAAGTTACACGAAATGATGTCATGGGGTCTCTAATCACTACCCCGAGCCAGGCTGCAGGTCTGAGGATAGAAGGTAAGCAATGGAAGGCAAATAAATGGCAGAGCTCCGTGTGTTTACTCTCTTTTAATAATTGGCTGATTATGTTCCATTTTTATTTGGTTTCACTGGCAATCAGATAGAGAGCTGTAACACCACTCTCACCTTGTAATTAGCATTAATTCCTTCCCTTTGCTCTGCATAGTCAGGACACGGCTGGCAGAGAAGCCATGGGAGAGAATCAGACGACAGAACTACGCATATGTATGAAGCAAGGCTGGCCAGGGTTCTGCACAGAGATGTTTGGTGGGGAGGGACAGGAACAGGAGGAAAGGAAGAGGGCTGAAAGGGGGAACGCAAAGGAAAATACCTTGAATTGGAGACAAAGGCAAATGGAAGAAAGTGTTGAAGTCAGCACAACAGCCCTGCTCGCTTAATTACCATAATGATGTAAAATAGTCCAATCAGCAATCTGGGGCTAATCTTTCATGTATTACAGGTCTCTCCTTCGTAGAGCTTCACAGCTTAAATGCATTTTTAATGAAGATATTTGAGGCAAGCAGATAATTTTCCCCGTCTTTCCAGGAGGGAATCAGAGCACATTAAATGGGCTGTTCCTCTTCCCTGTAGCTGTCCAGAGTTCTTGCTTTGTCGAGCCTACGGAAGCCAATCGTTTTCCGTATTGGGCGGCTCTACTCCGTGCACTCTTGCCCTCCTTGCACTGTAGCTTGGGATTGCACATTCCTAGGGATGGCAGCCAGGGGGAGCTATGGCTGATCGCAAGGAGCCTTTGCTTTGTCTTGCCTCATGCCTAAGGGGTACCTGGACCTCCTCAGTGGGAGGAGAGGGGGACATGAGGGATTTGGCCTAATGCTATCTCACCCTGACCTGATGCGATCTCAGCTAGCCAGAGAAACTCTGCTAACAGATACCATTGGGAATGTGCTGAAAGTGCTCATGGGGGATCCTGATACATTTGTATGGGGGACAATACCAGCCTAGCCTGTAGTTCTGACCCAGGGAAGGCCATTATCATGCTCTTAGGGCCGAAGGACTCATTTTAGTCTCTCTCTCTCTCTCTCTCTCTCTCTCTCTCTCTCTCTCTCTCTCTCTCTCTCTCTCTCTTTGTGTGTATGTGTACATATACATATACATGTGTTCATGTATGTATGTATCTATGTATATATACATATATATAATGTTCAGCTTGACACACACACACACACACACACACACACACACACACACACACGCACACACACACACACACATTGGTCTTTAAAGCCATGTGGTTTAAATGTCTAAAACAACTGGATTGAACAATCCAGGTTGGGTATCTTAGCAGTATCCCCTCACAAGGGCAGAGTGAAAGGGGTAAGCTGAAGGAAAGAAAGCACACTGTGCAGATGTATGTACTGGATTGGCAACAGCAGCTTCCAAGCGGCCTCTTAATTCCCAGTGTCAGAAGCTTTGATTGTCCCATTGTTGCTGCCACTGAACTGCTGGAAGCACAATTGACTGTTGAGAGGTGTGCAGCAAGATCAGCGATTCCAGTTCCACCCTCCACTATTGCTGCTCCCCACTGAACTGCCTGGCTTCCAGTGGCACACATCTCATTAGTGAAATAACGTAAGGCGAAGGAACATTCAACATTTTTTTTTTCAAAAATAGATGACACACACATACCTAGTACTAAGTCTCAGGCCTCCTTGAAGCCAGACATTTACTGATTTCCTTCTAGGTGTTTTTAAGACACCTGTCCATGCTCTGAACACTCACCGGAGCCTAATTAGATTTAACATCAAATATTCCATGTGAAATAAAAATGCTTTCTCTCCTTCTCCCCTTTCTATAGTTGGCAGAATGATGACAACGTGAGTACCAAGACTTTCTAATAGGATATCAGAAAATGTTGGTGGAAGTAGGGCCTCATTAACTAGGAATTAAAGACTGCCATTTGTTCATCCTATAAATTCAAGATTTCCGGTAGGAACTTTTTATCCTGCACTTCGTTTTCTTTATTTCATCTCTTGTTTCATTCAACTCTTCATTTATTCACTCACTCACTCACTCATTCATTCATTCATTCATTCATTCATTCATTCATTCATACTAACTGCCATTTTCTACCTGCTGTACAATTCTCTTGTCTTTCCTGAGGCATGCACACTGGAAACACTGGAATGAGAGGTGAAATGCTGGTGTTCCTAACAACTTTTAATATCTGAGCATTATGGGTTGACACACATCACTAAAGGAAGCCTTCTGGGTTTTCTCCTGGCTGCTGTGGACAGCACAGCATTCCCTAGTGTCTTAGAGTTTCTAGTGCTGTGATAAAGCAGCATGACCAAAAGCAGCTTGCAGAGGAAAAGACTTATTTCATCTTACTCTTCCAGGTAACAGTCACTGGAACAGGGAATAAAGAACAGGAACTCAGGCAGAGCAGGAGCCTGACAACAGGAATGGAAGTAGATGCCCAGGAGATGTGATACTGATTGGCTTGCTTACTCATGGCTTGCTCAGTTGGCTTTCTTATACAACCCAGGTTCACCTTCTTAGGAGTGGCACTTCTCATGGTGTTGTAGGCCCTCCCACATCAGTCATTAATCAAGAAAATGCCCCAAAGACTTGCCTACAGACCAATCTTGTGGATATGTTCTCAACTAAGATTTTATCTTCCCACATGTGTCTAAGTTTGTGTCAAGTTGACAGAAAATATTCAGAATATCCAGTTATAAACAGTCAGCTGCTTGGATTGTTTTTTTGGAAATCAAATACACTCTTGTGGATTATATACTTTGCATTTCTTGAGCAAAGTATAAAGAGTTAAAAGAAATTATCATTTCTTTTATAAGTTAAAATCATTTATCTTATAATCCAAAAATAAGCCTAATATTAAATATACATACATATACACTATGTCTTTTTTTATTTTTGAGACAAAGTTTCTCTGTGTAGTATTGGTGCCTGTCCTAGATCTCGCTCTGTAGACCAGGCTGGTCTTGAACTCACAGAGATATGCCTGGTTCTGCCTCCTGAATACTGGGATTAAAGGCAGGCACCACCACCACCCGGCTACACTATGTCTTAACATAAATGAGAGAGTACTGTGTGTAAGGGCACCAATAGAACAATGCTACAAAGATCTAGCTTCAGCTTTTCAATTTGACTATTTTATTTTGGTTTATCTTTCAGGTTGCTAATTCTCTATCTAATATTAAATCTGTCTATTGATTTCATTGTTAGATGTTAGATATTACATTACAGAGTTTCTGTACATTTCTAATAGTTTCAAGTAATAGCCTAATTCTCCATTTCTTGTTTTTTTAATCCATCTTTCTTCCATATTAAAAGCCAAAGTAATTGCTGCTATTCAAAATCTTTGTCTACTAATAGATATGACTCCCATAGGCCTGTGCTGTGCACACACACACACACACACACACTCACACATACACACTCACACATACATTTATCTTAATTATTAATTATATTTCCTTTTTCTAGTATCCTTGTGGTGCATGCCTCATGTTTTATTTGAAAGAATCATAAGTTTACAAGTAATAATTTTTCTTGAAAGGCTTTCAGTTTCTTTTATACATAAAATGCCTGGGATGAAAAAATTACTCAATATATAGAAAGGCAAGAATATATCATTGATAATCAATGAAATAAAAGATAATAGAAATAGATCCACATATGATTCCCATATTCAGTTCAGCAAACAAAGACTTTAACATAATTATGATTAACCTGCATGTCAGTTAAAGTTATTTTAGAATAGAATTGTCTATATAAAATATATGATATATAATAACACCTCAACATGACTTTCAACAGTGGTTCTTGACCTTCCTAATGCTGTGATCCTTTAAGACAGTTCCTCATTCTGTGGTGACTGCCACCATAAAATTATTTTTGTTGCTACTTTATAATTGTAATTTTGCTACTGTTGTGAATTATAATGCAAATATCTGTGTTTTCCAATGATCTTAGGTGACCCCTGTGAATGGGTCATTTGACCCCCCAAGGGGTCGAAACCCACATGTTGAGAACCACTGCTTTAGAGGGAAGGAGGGTTTTCCTTTAAAACCAAGATAATGGCTTCATTTAGAGAGACAGCTTAGGACTAGAAAGATGGCAAGAGGTTTCTAACATTTGTCACTCTTACAGTAGACCTGGGTTTAATTCCCAGCAGGAACATGGTGGCTCACAGCCATCAGTAACTCCAGTTCTAAGGAATCCTACAGCATCTACTGGCCTCGGTGAGCACCAGGCACATGTGTGGTGCACATACATAAATGTAGGCAAAACACTCAAACACATAAGTTAAAATAATCTAAAAAGTATTTTAAGAAAGAGCAGCAACATAAAAAAGGAGTAAGAGTGATAGATATAGGTAAGTAGATCGATAGATAATGTGACACACAGCACACATATTTTTATTTTAAAAGAGCTCATTAGACCAACTAATATAAAATTTTATTAAAAATAAAATTAGAAAGGATAATAAAATGTAAATGTAAAGAAAATGGTACCATACTCAAAATTATTTTGGCTAAAATTTTAAATGTAACAATAAATTAATTTTTATAAATAAGTTAGTAAGTTAATTTTTTATCACCATTTTGTATGTGTGCATATGTGTTACTGGATTTACACATGTAAATGTGCGTGCATGTTTGTGTTTATATACATATATCTGCAGGCAGAGTCAATGTGGCATGCCTTCCTCAGTTGCTCTCCACATTGTTCTCGTGACAGGGTCACTCACTGAACCTGGAGCTTACCGATTTGGGTAGACAGGCGACCAGCTAGCTCCAGCAATTCACCTCTATCTGCCTCCCCAGCACTGGGACTATGGGCATGCCCTGAGATACCAACTTATTACATAGATGCTAGGGAACTGTATCCAGGTCTTTGTGCTTTGCACAGCAAGAACTGTAACTTAGGCCTCACCCCAGCACCTCTGTCAGCATCTGACCTACCATGTGTTTAAATTTCATTTAACTTCTACTTAGAAACTAAAATGAGGTGACTTCTTGAAGACCCATGATAACCAAACATGGCTGGCAGCATGCGTTACCAGTCTCATGGCATGGATCCTTAGATACCTGCTGGACCTCTTGTCCAAATGATTCTTTTAAAGAGTTTCAAATATTACTTAACTGAATTCTGTAGCCTCCAGGGTAATAGCAAGGTGTAACCAGAGACTATATGGCACCTGCCAAGTATGGGCTGATGGTTGAGCAGTAAACTTGTACAGACATTTGTAGCTTTTACATCTGGCCAGTAGTCAAGATTATAATTATAGACAATTTTGCAGTCACAGGTCACTTGATAACAGCTTGTTTGTAGACTCACCTCCAACCTGCTGTTTTAACATGCTGGTAGTTCTTTCTGGTGTTCACAGTGAGGTCTGTTCTGACAGGCTTTCCCAGCCTTACAGGCCACACCAGCAATCCAGCTGCGAGCTGAATCCTTTTGGAAATGGGACTCTGGCTTTGGCTCTTGTGGGTTGCTCTAGTATACTCACCTGATCTTTCTTTGGTGGTGGGGGGCCCATGCCTGAGGTGACTGAGCTTAGGGCTATGGTGGCTAGCTTTGGGCTGGCATGGCTGAGGACGAGCCTGTGGTTTCTGGGTTTGTGGTACTCATTCCAGTCAATTCAGGTTGTGAGATGTTCCCGTGGTGAGTTCTGCTTCAGATTTGAGTCCTGGCCTGGCCTGATATTGCCTAGATGATGCCCAAAGGCAGAGACCCTCTAAGATGAAGAGTGTATTTGAGAACCCTATGGAGTTACTAGGCAACTTTATCCTCCACACAGTTGAATCCATTTGTCGTATAGTGCCTCAGATCCAGTTTCGATACCCTGCCCAGTGGTAGTCAGGAACACCTACTGCTGCCTACGTGGGTTCATCTTCCGAGAGAGAGAGAGAGAGAGAGAGAGAGAGAGAGAGAGAGAGAGAGAGAGAGAGAGAGAGAGAGAGAGAGAATCCACAGGGGAAGCCATGTAGCTGGAGAGCCTGTATAGATTATTCAGTGTTGAGCTTCAAGTCTAAAGGCCTTGTGCTGACAGAAATCCTTCTTGATCTGGGAGTCTGTGTTGGCTATGAAAAGGTTATCATCTTAAATACAAGGTGTGGCACCCAAACACCCTTGAGAAACAACCAGAAGAGTGTTTTTTCAAATATCCAGACACTATGGCCCTGCCATCTTGTCATGTAAAATCAACCATCAAAACATGTTTAAGAAACAGTGGATAAGATTGACACAGATGAAGGGTAGAGTATTCCAGTGGTAAGTTCAAGCCTATAAAGTGAGTCAAAGACATTTCGACCCACAGGGTCATTATTTCTGCACATGTTTCCTCCAGTAATGAATGGTTGGGCCCAGGACCCTCCTTTCCACCTGGAACTGTGGTGGCTTTCTCAGATCTTTCTTTCTTTTTTTTTGTTTTGTTGTTTTGTTGTTTTGTTGTTTTTGGAGACAGGATTTCACTGTGTAGGTTTTTTTGTGTTTTTTTCTCCCCCCAGAACTGAGGACCGAACCCAGGGCCTTGTGCTTGCTAGGCAAGTACTCTACCACTGAGCTAAATCCCGAACCCCGGCTTTCTCAGATCTGTGTGGCTCTACCTAGGTCTATGGCTTCCTCCAGAAACGAGCATTCTCCCTCTGGTCTTGTCAGAAGTCATTTAGAATGAGTCCCAGAGGGGCTGCCAACAGTATAGTCACCATTTTCGAATGTCTAGTTGATGCATACATTATTTTATTATCTTTGCCATAAAGTTTAACATTCACTTTGTGTACTCCAAATACTCCTGGTATTTCTATGTGTATTTTAGTAGCCATGGTCTTTTCTCCTGATAGCTGCTAGCACGTCCTCCATTACACTTTTCTTTTAATTAGATTGCACTCATTTTTATTGTCTCCTCAAATATGGATCTATCCAATTTCCCCTCTTCCTTGCCTTTGAAATTTAAATGCAAATGTGTCTTGGTAAGAAGAGCTGAGTCATCCCTTGCCAACTTCAGGGCTCTGTTTACAAGGTTTTGAGGTGTTCTCTTCTGGTTATAAAATGACCTCTGATCATTGAGCCCTAGTTCCCAACTTGCAATCCCGAGTTTCTTTAGGATCATCCTTCCAGTCAACTCTCTGCTTCACAGATCCTCTTTTTATTTTCCAAAGAGAAAAATAAATAGATAAACAAATGAATAGGAAAAAAATGAGTAAAAACACCACGTATGGGCTCATGTTCCTCAATTCTCTGCCTAGCATAGAGGGCAGCACAGTTCCAAAGCATGTTTCTTTAGAATTCTGCCTTCATGTAATTGTGTGTCCTGATCTCCACTGGTTGGGGAGATTTGAGTTGTAGAGAAATACTTGATTTTCATAGTGTTCTGTCTTTGGTATCCCAGCTCTCACCCCAGTCGTCTGAAGCTCCCACTGTATGATGACATGATGTTTTTTAAGATTGAATATGAAAGCCTCAACCACTGCACCAGGCCGCAGATCAATCAAGCCACCACACAGAGAAAATTACCATTTGGCAACATCCATCATCTTTATAAGTGCTACCCACATCTAACACCACCTGAGCCAGCTGCCCTTCTTGCTTGCTTATTCCTTCCTTTAGAGAGTTTGCAAGTCAACTAAAGGTTTTGTTTCTTTCAGTTAGGCAAGACAAGAGCACAGAAATATTTTCACAAATGCAAATAGTTGCTTTTCTTGCCTGGTGTCTCCTGAAGCCAACCCCCACTCACCTTTGATTTTCTGACATCAACAAAGAACTAAGCCTCTTCTTGGTTATTTGTCAGTTCTCCACGTCTCTCTTCCTGTGCACCACTGATTTTGAGAAAGGAAGATAGAGTCATGCAGAGTGGAAGTTGTCATCTGTCATGTAGGATGAAGTAAAGTAAATGCAGGCTGCACATCTGTATTGTACCTGGGTCATAGATCCCTTCCAGTGCAGTCCCACAACAGACTGAAAAGTCACTTGGACTCTTGAACTTGCTCTGCGCTTCTCGGTTTTGTCTGCCTCCCGTGAGTCACTGTCTTGCTCTGCATCATACAGGTGTCAGGTGCTCTTCCTGCTCCACACCAGGAAGTCTCATCTGCGGTTTGAAGTAAATGAATATGGCTTTTGTTTTAAAGCCTGGAGAGTTTATAAATGAGAGTGAAAGGAATGCACTGTTTCTAAACAGTACGGAGTGAAGAGCATATGAAACAAACAGAGATGTTTCTAATTTCTAGAGTAAGGACAGCAAACAGGTTCATGGACCAAGTCAAACCACTCTGTTTTTTATTGTTTGTTTGGTTTGGTTTTTTAGTGGCCCTTGAAGTAATGTGTTTTCTATTTTGAATGATTGAAAACAGACCAAAAGATGAATATTTCATAGCGCATACAAATCATATGAAATTTAAGTTTAGTTGTCCTCAAATAAATTTTTTTGGTATACAAACGTATTCATCCCTTACATATTGTCTATGGCTGCTTTGAAATAACAAAACTAAGTGTTGACAACAGAGATTATATGGGCAGTAAAGCTTAGAGGAGTCACTTTATGGACATTGTTTTTCAAGCTGTATTCTAATGTAGAAACAGACCTAGGACTAGCTGCTTATTGGCCATCGGGTTAAATCATACCTCCATGCAAACTGGTAGTACTCTGCATGATTTCTTAGGGACAGTAGCCATCCAGGACATTAGGCCAATCCTCTCTCTCCCTTTCTCACTCTCTGGTATTTTCTGGTATAGCTTTTCTTAAACGTCATGCTTTAGCCTTCCCTTGTCTCCTCCCTCATTTTCACCAGCTGACTTCATGTTTTGTTTCCCATGGAGAAAAATGAGCCCAGCATGCCTGAGCTCTTTTAAAGGGTTGTCTGTGCTCTTCTTTTCCCTACATCTAATGCCACCTTTCCTCCTTTCCAAATATCTCCTCTCAGCATTTATGGCATGTCCTTCCCTTTAGCATTTCTTTCTCTTCAAGGATTCTGTTCCCCCCAAAGTCCTTGTTTCTTCTAGATCGCCACACTTCACCATATTTCCCCCAACATATAAATGTTACTTTAGCTAGAAAATGTTAATTGCACAGAATAATGGGTTTCATAGGGCATTTTCCTAAATGTGTACAATGTATTGTGACCACGTTTCTCCTGTATCCAGGCTCTGCCTCCATTTACATTCTCATGGGTTCTTTTCTAATAGTCTCCCTTTGCACTCATGTCTCCTTTTTTTAGTGTATAGATTCTGTATGTCAGAGAGGATGTGTGATGTTTGTTTTTCTGAGTCTGGTTTATTTCCTTTTACATGATGAGCTCCATTTCTATTTATTTTCTTGCAAAGGACATGACATATCTTTACAGCTACGTAATACAATATTGTGCATATATAACATACATTTATGTCCATTCATTGTGAATACCACTGCAATAAACATATATGTACAGGTCTCTCTACTATTTGTTGACCTAGAGTCCTTTAGGTACATATTCAAGCATGCTATAGATTTTATAACTTCATTTTCAGGTTTTTGAGGAACTTCTGTAGTGATTTCCATATTTGCTGATGTAAGTTAATCATCAGGGAATAAAGAATCATTTTACCCCACATCCTCACTGAGAATTTGCTGGTTTTGTAAACATGATTTTTGACGAAAAGAGCAAAAGAAAAAAATTAAAATTATCTCAACCCTGTGTCTTCTTTTAGCATGTCTATCTCATTCTTCTCATACCTATCTTTTTAAAAATTCTCTCCTTTGTGTCTCATCCCATGCAAATCTTTGTGACTCATAAAGGAGTATAAATTTTTTTGAATATGCAAGATTTAATATAAGAGATCAGAGTCTGCCTCAAGAGGACCCTAAATTTCTGTGCTAGGCACTTTGAACTTGATCTAAGAGTGAAAGGCAGTGAATGACACATCTCAACCTTCATCTTCTATCTCCCCTCCCCTCCCAGTGTCTGACATGTTTATACCAGCCCTTCATCCTTCCATTCATTCTGGCCATCCAAATTCCAATAGAAGGTCCCGAAGAATGCGGCAAACTGCTGAGCCCTGTATTCATATTGCATCCGCAAAAGGAGAGAGACAGACTCTGATTGAAGTTTTGTAAAGATAACTAGTGAGAGAACAAGGAATGACTTCAGTTTGATGAAGCTGAATGCAAAGACGTGAGTTAAGAAGGTGATAGGATAGGCCAGATAGGGCATGGGCTTCTCTCTTATAATAAAGGGTTTTTTAGGGGTCACTAAAATCAGCTAAGAAGTGAAACTGAGCTCTTTGGAAAGAGATGCTTTCAAGTTCACAATAAATTAAATATAACCTTTTCAACTCTAACAGTGTCATTTTCCATTTAAGTCAGAACAGTTATGACTAATTAGATTGTCTACTTAGGATCTAATTCATGCAATGAGAATCTTGCTTTTTGTGGAGCTGTGACCACAAGGATCTTCTAGTCCATGTGAGTCTGATTCCAAAATCCCATAATTTGTCATTGTCCACAGCAAATCCCCACTTTTAATAAACTCTAGTAGGCTGAATGTTCACTTGCCTGGGCCATGGGAAATCCAGATCATCTTTGGGTGTGACTGTGAAGGTGTTTTATCATGAGGTTGCTACATGAATTAATGGGTTTGGTAAAGTAGTTCAGGTGTATGAAAAGGATCACTCAGTCTAGAGAGCCCAATCGGTGATAACAACAACCAAATGGATGGATAGTGCAACAATCTGCTCCCTAGTTCTTTTTCTCTGCCTGCTGCCTAATCTGCAACTTCTCATCTCCTTTCTTTCCCCAGCCTGAGCTTTTGTGGTTGACTTCCCCAGTTCTCAGACCTTGGGGCACAAAATGAGTTATACCATTGATTTCTTGAGCATCTGGCTTGCAAATAGCAGATCATGAATTTTTTTTCACAATACATCTCTCCTTGTTTATGTTTACATCCCTATCCATCTGTACGTGCATCTGTAAAGATACCTGTATCGATAGCTAATCTCCCATTGGTTGTTTCTCTGGAGATCCCCAACTAGTGAGCTGGAAATGGCTCTAACCCATCTGTCTCCAGTTCAGTATGCATCATCAGGTGTATAGTAGTGTCACCCACAGAACTGAGGTACCCTTTTGGGGTCATTAGTCTCATTGATAAATTGATTTAGAAATGTTTTCAAATGGAAGCTCAAGGACAATTTTATTAGAGCTTAAGAAAGAAATAGAACACGTTAGGTGAAAAATCCTGGCAGCCACCAAGAGGTTAGGGAGAAAAGGCCCTGCCTTTTATTTAAGCAAGCAGTAGAAAGCTTGTTAAGGAAGGAAAAGGGGTCTGAGATGGTGTTGGATGCCTTTAATTTCAGTGCTCAAGAGGCAGAAGGATCTCTGTGAACTCCAGGGCAGCTTGGTTTACATAGTGAGTTCTAGACCAGCTAGGGCTACATAAGACTCAGTCTGAAATCAAAATAAATAAATAAATAAATACATAAATACATAATATAAAGAGGGGAAAGGAATAAGTACCCCCAGGATGGAAATGAGCCACTGAGCTGAGGAAAGAGTCCCCAAAGCATGAAGGGTCTTTCATACAGCTCACTTTCTCACTTGTGTCTCACACAGGCTTTGTTTACCACATGCTGTGTCCCTTAGATGAAGCCAGGAGAAGGAAGGGATCACAGTCTTTCTCTGTAGACTAGCTTCTTTCCAATGGTAATTTGGATGCAGCTTTTCTGTTTGTTTCTACTCTCCAGTCTTAGTAGGACCGTAGTTTGAATGAGTGAATAAACAAAGAAACCTGTGAACTTGGAAGTGGCTGCTGGCTTCTATCCAGGATTTGTTAGTTATCTATTAAATAATGCCTTTGTAGCCAGAGCTGTTCTAGACACTTGAATTTGTGTGTGTGGCAAACAGTTATTTTTTTCTGTAGTTCTAAATTTCAATTGTTTTATGTATAGGAAACCATCAGAAAGATGATGCGTGTAGAGTGGACACATTCTTTGAAATGGTGCCATTGGTGCATATAATACCTATTTGCTAGTTGGTTTTCGGGTACTGTAGCTAAATATCTGAGATAGTTAACCTGAAAAGGGGCCAGGTCATTCTAGATCAGTTTGGGTCATTCTATCTATGGTCAGCTGGCCTGTTGCTTTTCAGCCTGTTGACTAGGTGGTGCCTCATTGTGGGAGCAAGCCCTCAGATAATGATAAGAAACAAAAGGAAGAAATAGGAAGGGTTGGTATGCTAGTATTCCCTTTAAGGATCCCTCATATGAGAAGATCTCCATGAGAAACTATCTCTTAATGTCTTGGATGACTCCCAAAAGCACTGAGAATATAGGACTAAGCACTTCACTCATGGGCCTTTGGGGACACTTGACAGAGCCCCAGCATCTACAGTAGACAGATAAGGCAGAGACATACCGTATTGCAGAGAGACTATGATTCATCATGCCGAGAGGTGGCATAGTGGGTTTTTTTTTTTTTTAAGGAAATAGGGAGGAAAAGCAGGGTCATAGGGGAAGGAAGTGGTCCAGAAGTGAGAGAAGATGGAGGGGGTTAGGCAGCCAAAGTGGTTCAGTGTTGCTTGATTAAGAGTGTAAAGGCAATGGCAAGAGATAGACTACGCTGCACAAGAAGGGATCCTGAAGTGTTTCTGTACCGAAGGGTTTGTATTTGAATATGCCATGATGGTGGACAATGGAGAATTCTTACAGAAGTTCTGTCAAGTTAAAATAGAGCTCTGGTAAGAGTGAGACCCAAGATAAGGATGCAGAAGAGATGAGAGTCCCACTGCACGTAGGTAGTACCATGATATTCTAAGACAAGGATCCAAACGCTGGCTTACCATTTCCACGGTGTAATTGAAGAGATAGCTACAGACGGCTGGGACCTGTCACGACACTGGAACTTTCGAGTGACTGAAGAGGCATCTGTGGATGGACTAGTAAATAAATCAACTCTCTTCATATTTTTCTGTGTGACAACTATTCTGAGTCATAAATACTGCCTAAAAATAGACATAATGAATGGAACTCTGTTATAATTTACATGTTGACCCCAGATATTTGTTTTTGTTCGAGATATTTGTTGTACCCTTGAAATCCCAGCACTTTGGGAGGCTGAGGCAAGATGATTGCAAGCTCAAGATATCGTGGGGTTTCTCTAAAAACCAACTGGAAAGAAATCAAGAAAGAAACAGACAGGCATGTTCCTTTTTGTTTGTCAACAAAATGGGAACTGATCCTTTGAGGGATGGATGGTGCGGGAAGATAAACACTGCTGGATGCTTGTTGTCCTCTGTCAGGTAGAGAGGTTGCAGGCCTTCTTCATCAAAAAGTTCAGGGCTTGTGGGGTGTGAAGAATACTTTCCCACATGGACCAGTCTGTGCTAGCTCCCCCCCCCCTTTTTTTTCTGCCATGGATATGAGGAACCTTCAGCAACTGGCCAAAATGTTCTCATTCAATAAAAATCATGGCAAGAATCTTATGACTCATTGTAGCATGAATCTTAGAGTCTTATTAATAAAACAAACCTGGAGCCAAGTATTGAGGTGAACACTGGAAGATCAGAAAGACAGAACAGGCCACAGCTAACTTCACCTGGCCAACTTCTCAGCTGATTCTGTTTTCTCAGACTGGAAGCCTCTGAGTCCTCATCCAAATGGATCTCAGCTGAACTGTGCTGCCCAAAAGCCTAAAAGCTTAACCAGGTTAGTTTCTGGTTTTCACACCTTTTATACCTTTCTGCTTCCTGCTATCACTTCCTGGGATTAAAGGTTCTTGTTACCATGCCTGGCTGTTTCCAGTGTGGTCTTGAACTCACAGAGATCCAGATGGATCTCTGCCTCCCAAGTGATAGGATTAAAGGTGTGAATGCCACATTTTCTGGCCTCTATGTCTGTCTAGTGGCTGTTCTGTTTTCTGGCCCCAGATAAATTTATTAGGGTACATGATATATTGGGAAACACAATATCACCACAACTCATCATAAGTATTAATAAAGGTTTTGCCAGATTATTTTGTTTGCATGTTCCAACTTTTAAAAATGTTTATGTAATCTTTTCCACTCCCCTCCAATCCTAGTTCTTGTGGATTAATTCATGTTGAGCCAATGTGCGCTCTCTCTCTCTCTCTCTCTCTCTCTCTCTCTCTCTCTCTCCCTCTCCCTCTCTCTATCTTTTGTTTTTTTGAGACAGGGTTTCTCTGTCACTTTGGAGACTGTCCTGGAACTGGCCCTGTAGACCAGGCTAGCCTCTAACTCAGAAATTTGCCTATCTCTGCCTCTCAGGTGCTAGGATTAAAGCCATGTACCACCACTGGCCATTGTTTTCTCAATGTCCCAATTTCTTGTCAAATGTATTAAACAGATAAAATCATTCACAAACCAAAAAAATAAAAATAAAAAAACGGGAGCCAAGATTTCCTTAAGATACAAACAAAATGTGATAATATGTAAAATGAAACATTGCTGAATTTTCAGAAATTAAATTAAAAAGCAATGAAATTATATAAAAGGAGAGAATCAGTTTGAGTTGAGGTCAGGTGTTGTATTGTTTTCTGACACTTGAGACTTTACTTGAATGTTTACACCTTACATAGAACTTCTCAGTATTTTCAGAGCAAACTTGTTTACTAAATCATAGATGGTCAGACCTCTCATTATAGCACTTGCCCATAGATGGAAACCATTGTGCTTTCAACAAATGTGTTTTGAGCACATACAATGTGGAAACCATTCTAAAGAAATATGGGCAAATAGTAGTGAATGCACTCCTGCCCTCAGGGAGAATTCCAATTAGTGGGAGAGATATATACAAAAAGATAACTAATAACACAATCTTTCTAATAACAGAGAGTAGGAGACAAGTTAGTGATAAGATAATCAAGATCATTGTAGTTCCAAGGAAGAGGCAATTAAATTTAGCTGGAAGTGGAATATGAGCTGCCTTCCAAATTTTAGATCTACTTTTAATAGGCAAATAAAAGAAAAGAGAGGACCATCTGGTTTTGCACTCCATCATGCCATTGAAACTATACTCTGCAACATTTCCAATAACCTCTAATTGCTGTCTCTAATAGGCTTTCCTCTGCCTTTCGTCCTTACTCGCTTTGCAGGAATTGACTTGAAAACTTCCTCCCTCTCTGGTTTCCTTAACAGTTTTCTGAGTGTTGACGTTATTTCTTTGGTTGGCTTTTCCTCCTCCTGTGCCATGAATCTGGGAGATTTAGTGCAGCAGGTTTAGTTCTGCCCTTTCCCAGCCCTTTCTTGCCTCCTATTGCTCAGGTTCAGTTTTCATGTACAGGTAGTGCAGCGGAGGACATTGACCTGTAGTTTGCAGTGGGCAGTGTGAGGATCAGCCTCTTTAGCTGGGAAGGTGGGGTAAGTCAGTGGCCTTCAGCATCGGGCACTACGGGGAAGGCTGGAGTATGACCTCCTGTGGTTCTTCACCATCCCATTTACTCCTTAGGATGCTGATTCTGTAAGCCCTGGGTTAAGTAGTTGTTCAGGCTGGTACACAGCTAGCAAGCAAAAGTTAGGCCAACGAGGGGAGTCTGGTACATATAGTTGAGGCTGCAAGCTATTATCTATGGGTTGCAAAAACAGATTAAGAACTAGCTGAGATAGAAACATTGTAGCAAGTAAAATGTGAGTATAGCAGCTAGTGGTGTGATTTCATCCGTTCCGGGCTAAGTTGAGCTGATGCTTCATCTGTCTGCCTGGGGGTGCAGTATTCTTCTCTCAACACTGATGGGTGGTGCTTGTCAGACTTTAAAATAGGTGTGATGGTGCTGCTGTCTCTGCATTTGAACCCTTAGCAGGCGCTGACCTTTCTAATCTCTGAGTGATTAAAGCTCTTATTAATTTCCTGGGGGCAGAGTAGTAGGGGTTCATTAACATGTGGGGCTCTAATTAGCCTGAAAGAATCTGCCTCTCCCTTACACTTCTGTGGATCCAAACTATAAATATAGACGTATAGGGAAAAAAAAAAACACACAGAGCCATCACTGAAAGAAAGAGATGTTGACAGGTCCGGCGCAGATCTTTAAACCAAAAGGAGCACCCTGCTTTCCTCCCCCACCTGCCCTCCTGGGATCTAATCAAGCTTCTCTAGAAAACTGTATCTGGAAGGGATGACCCAGTGTGAAAGAAAACCTGAGGAGGGTTCTAGAACAATCCTAAAAATAATTATTGACTGGGACATACTGTGAAGTCCCTTCTGAACTTGCAGTTCTATGAATAGCAACCGTGAGGAACAGCAAAAGGAATTAAAGTCCCTTGGTGTCAGAAGAAGAAGAAGAAGGGAGGATTTAATAAGAGCTTTATGCCTGGGCAGGATTTTAATGAAGAGGATAATGACCACATTCTCCATTTCTCAACTTAATAAGAAATGAGGGCACAGGTGGCCGAGAGTCGTTGGGTTGGTGCGATATTTGAGCTTCTTCCCCGGGCAGTCAACCTTGTAGGTGGAGCTGGTGAGCAGGCAGGGCCTACCTCTAGTCAGCACACCTGCCGATGGGCCAGGTGCTGCCCATAAAACTCTGATGGCCACAGTGACTCCATCAGTTTAGGTTTCTGAAGTGCTCTGAAGACTGTCAAACGCTACAAGGAATGCCCGGGAAGGGAGCCATTATTGCCACCCTCTGCCTTGTCCCAGAGACCTCTACAAACAGGAAGGAAAGCCAGCCAACTGAAGCAAGGCATTGACAAGGTTGGCTGACAAAGACTAACCATTGTGGCGTTCCTCCTCCCTCTACCCTGAGGTGCTTGGTATTTGAGGCCCAGAGACAGGCATTGTGAAGGTGAGATTATCAGATTCTGTTTTCAACTTTGCTCTTTGGTATTTTCTTCTGGCCCTAACCTAATTATGATGCTGCTCAGAAGTCCCCATCACTGGAGCCCTACCATTTTCTCATTGGCGTATCCACCTAGGCACGATTTACCTGGTCGGACCAATTTCTGAACATGTAACAGAAAGAACAGAACAGAACAGAACAGTTTGCAGAACAGAACTTCACTGAAGGCCTAACCTATCCTTTCAGTCTTGATTTGAGCTCATCAAGTCTGGCACCAGAAAAGAGCATTGGCCAGCGAGAGCCTACTGAGAAGGTGAAGAGAGAGGAGCCTGGATACCTCCTGCCACAGCCCAAGGAACTCAGTGATGTATAATTGGGCCTCTAAGCCAGCCCCATTCAGAATCCGCATGTGGTAAATGGGGACAAACGTGTGCTGTATGGAGGCTGAAACTCACAGAACTTAGCTATAAATCATAAATAAATACTCAGAGATGGCACTTTTTTTAATTAAACTTTTTATTTTTTAAGATGGCATTTTAAATAAATGGCCCCTCAGTATATTATGCTTATCGGATACTCAAGCTTCTTATTAACCCTGGGGGACATTTAGAGATATAGTATTAAAATGTTGCTAAGATTTACAATCTATGGTAAGAAACATTAAAAATAAACTCTATATGCCCATATCAGCGTAAGTGAAATGACCCTGGTGGGGCACTTAGCAGAGTGCCCAGCAAGAGACGAGTGCACAGCTCTGCAAAGGGCAGTCAGCCACTGTCACCTGTCACTGCTGGGTTTCCACAAGGTTCCTCAGTCAGCCCTTTGGACCTGAAGCAGTATTGGAATGGGAGACCAGAGCTTGGATTTTCTAAATGTCTAACCCTTGGCTGCTTCCGTCTGTCTTCCTGCCTCACTTGACCATTTCCCTGCCTCTTGCGATCATGATTGCAGGAGACATGCATGTTTAATTAATTAGGTGTGCTGCTGTTTCTGCAGCCCTGGGAAATGGTTCCCCAAGAAGGATGGTTAGCGTTACCGACTAAATGCATTCAATGCTTGGAATTTTTACTGCTACTTCTGTTTTCCAGGCCCTCTGGAGAGAGCTCTTTTTGGAGGGTAGCCTTCCAGAGGCTGCTAGTTGGGACAAAACAATCAGAAAAGCTCCCCTGCCCACCATACACAAAGAAACAAAGCTTTTCTCCTTAGCCATTTTAAATAGTAAACATAGACTAAGTTGCCCTGAAACTCACAGAGATCTGCCTGTTTCTGCCTCCCAAGTATGGGAATTACAGGCCTGTGATACCAGGCCAGGCTCTGGCTTGTGAATGATACTCATTTAATACAAGGAAGATTTTCACATCTACCTCTAGTCCTGGTTTGTTTCCACTGACTAGCAAAGTGGAAAGTATATTATTTGGGATTAACGATGATAGCTTTATTGATCTTAAAAAATGCTATGGGAAGAGTTCTCTATTTTCTGAAAGTTTGTATAAGATGAGAGCTAATTCTTCCTTCACTGAGTACAGAATTTACCCAAAGTCAATGAGTTTCATCCCCTTAATTTATATGGAATTTTGAGATTTTCCATGAGAGACATTTTTTTAAGAAAATTCAAATTTTCATGAAATGGTCACATTTCTGGGAAGACATCATGAGTGTTCTTTCTCTTCCCCCTGCTTCCCCCTGTCTGATGTCCCAATTCCATTGCTGATGATGGCACTGTGGTCTATCTTTCACCACAGTTATTCTTCATAAAGAATGTTGTCAATCTGATTTGTCTCATTAGGGAATCAAAGTTTCAGTTAATCCATGTCCCGGTTAGCTTTTGTCCACTTGACCCAAACTAGCGTCATTTGGGAAGAGGATACCTCAACTGAGAAAATGTGCCCACCAGACTGGCCTGTGGGGGCATTTTCTTAATTAGTGATTGATCTCAGAGAGCCCAGCCCATTGTGGATGCTACCATCCCTGGGCAGGTGGTACTGGGTTCTATGAGAAACCAGGTTGAGCAAGCCAGGAAGAACAAGCCAGTAAGTAGCCCCTCCCCATAGCCTCTACTTCAGTTCCTGCCTCGAATTCCTGGCCTCACTTCCTTAGGTGACTGTGTGATCTGAGTGTAAGCTGAAATAAAACCTTGCCTGCCTTGTTGCTTTTGCTCATGGCATTTTATCACAACAGTAGAGACTCTCTCCTATCTGTCACTATTACTCTTCCACTTATGATTGCTTTGTGCCCTGTCTTTAGAGTTAAGATTGTTCTTATCTGCTCAAAGGAGAAATAGACATATTCGTGCTGTGTGTTCTTCAGTAGAGTGCAGGTCCCAGAGCTGTAGGCTCTCCTGTGAGCATTGCTTTAGTTACACCCTAAGCTTTTGCTGTATTTTATTATCATTCATAGATAAATACTTCATAATTTATTTATGACTTCTCTGACTTAGTGGGGTTTTTTTTTGGTGTGATTTTTATTTGTTGTTTAGAAATCTGAGGGGTTTTACTGTGTTCTTTTTGCTTCCTGTTCAAGCTCAGAGATTCATTCAGACTTACTCTGGTGGTACATCTGTTGTTAACTATGGTAACTATCCACATCCACTTGAAAAGAATGTTGAGTGTGACACTGCGGGATTTGATGTTCTGTTACTGTCAACTAGATCAAGCTGGTTGATAGTGCTGTTTCAACCTTTTATCTCCTTCCTTTTTCTGGCTTACTTTTTTTCTAATAATTATTGGGTTTGTCAGTTCTTGCTTCACAGATTTATTTGGCACCAAAGAAGCCAAGCTCCTCTCCCATGGCTTGCTGTATCTAGGATGGAGCTTTTTCCAATTTTGCTCTTGGTCTGTACTGCTTTCTATGTAAAATGTGCCTTCTGTATACAATCAATTCATGGGTTTTGCTTCCCTATCGAGCCTGGTAGCCCTTGTACTAAAGCTAAATCTGGGAGCTTTAAATTATCCATTTCATGCAATTATTACTCAGGTCTGACTTCAAGCTACCTTGTAGCTCTTTTTCATGTATCCTTTTTGCTTTGGTTTCTCATTCCACGGCCCCCTTTTATGCTAATCTAGGATTTTTAGGCTCTCTGTTTATTTCTTCCATTAGCATCTCAGCTATAATTGGATTATTATAATTTTCAGTAGTCTATTTATAACAAATGGCATGCCTCCTTACCTCTTTCACTTTACCTCTCACGTATTCTGATACTCATTTCTTTATTTGTCATTCCATTGATCTGCCCCTGTGTCTGTGAGATAGGTCCCTTTTGGACTCTTCTCTTACTGTTGTGCATTGGCTTTAAACTGTCCTCTTTTCAAAAGGAAATTATAAGAAGTAAGCAAACACAGTCGTTTCTATTTACCCATGTATTTACTGTTTCTACCTGGAGATGTGAGTTTCCATCTGGCGTCATTTTCCTTTGAATTGAAAACATCTTTGAACATTTCTCCTCGTGCAAGCCTGCTGACAACACGTTTTCTAGGCTTTCATTTATAGAAAAGGTCTCTGTTTCACTCATGCCTGTGAAATCTGTGCTGCAACTGCTGGGCTGAATTTTCCCTTTCCTTTTTTAGCAATTTAGAGAGGCTGTCCTGTTGTTTCCGCCTCCTATTGTTACGAAGGGAAGTCCAAGAATTGGTGGTGGTGTTACCTCTCTTCAATGTGTCCTTCTAATTTGGTTTGCAGTATTTTGACTATTATGTGCCAACTGGCAGTTCTCTTTATATCTGCCCTCTTTGATGCTTGCTGAACTTAATAGATCAATAGATCTATTAATCAATAGATCAGTGATTTAAAAAATAATAAAAATCGAGAAAGTCCTTTATCGTGTATCTTCAAATGTTTGCCTAATACCAAACTCTTCTTTTTCTTGGGTACCAGCTACACAGAATTAGCTCATTTGGCAGTGTTCCATATGTGTTTGAAGCTATATTTAATTTATGCAATTTTTTTCTGTTCTTAAAGTTGGATAATGTCTATTTATCAGACTTTAAATTCACTGAATGTTAAAATGGCACGGTGGGTATGCTAATGAGTCCATACTGTGGGCTTTCTATTTCAGTGGGACATCTCAGCACTACATTTCCATTTGGTCCTTTTAGTGTTTCCTTTCTTATGTCGAAACTTCATTTATATTTCCATATCGTTTTTATGAATGCATTTTTGATGTAATTATTTGAATACTTTTACAAAAGCTGGTTGAAGCTGTAAGCTAGGTCTAACATCTGTTAACGTGGATTCTGTCACCACTGGCCACTTGTACTTTTAAGAATAGAATACAGTTTTCTCTTTCTTTTCAACACTCTTCCTCATAGCTTGTACAGATAGTCACTAGATTCTGTTGTCTACGCTGAGGTCCTGGTGTTTGCTTTAATACACAGCTCAGTTGCAAGCTGATGGCCTTGACATCACTTGCAAGGACTCAGCATCCAAGCTCTGCCTCCATGGGATGATGTCAAGAGTTCATCATTTTAGACTTTGCTAGAGAGGATACAGCATGCCTCTTTTCCTCTGTGCTGTCCTCCCTGGTAAGGGCCTCCTGTTTGCTGTCTCAGCTAGAGAGCCCAGTGTGGTAAGGAGTAGGGCCAGTTCCACAACACGCCAGACATGCAGTCCTCCAGGCGCTGCTCTTCCCCAGGCAGGCCTGCAGTGCGCATGCCTCTCAGCTCTTATTCCATGGCAGCTGCCATTGGGTAAACTGCTGCTGTCTCTCCCTGTGGGGACTCAAACAGCCATGGCTTGTGGAAACCATTCTCCCTCCATCTATGGCTTAAAAGCCATCTTACAGTGAAGACAAAGTAGGTTCATTCCTGTTTATGATTAAACCTCTGTTTCTCAAGGATTGGGCTATGCCCCACCTGTAACCGTAGCTACAAATGGTCTGTACTGCCAGTTCCAGGAATGGCAATCACATCTTTATTTCAGGAGGTCATTACGACTAACTTGTTGTACTTATGTTCTGCTCCTGTAACCCCCAGCTATTTTGCTTGCCAAATCCCTCATTTGAAAACCCCCTACCCCTGAGATATATAAACCTTGTCTTTCTCACATCTGGAGCTGCTCTCTTAAAGTCCGATTTAGGGTGAAACAGCCGGCTGGCCAGTCCCAGGTGCACCTCTAAAATAAAGCTTGTTTCAACTAGACAGTCATGGATGTGGTCTTTCTCCTCACAGTTTTCAGGTTCAGTTTTTGCTTCCTGGGCTCACTGGTTCCTCCTCTTCGGTTTGCCACCCCACCGTTCCAGTATCTCCAGCTGCTTTGTACTAAGATGTCTGCCCAATCCGCTAAGCAGGAATGGTGCCGTGCTCTGGCTGAAGACAAATTCTGCAGCGTGGTTGGGACATCATCTTTTGTAGAGTCCTAGACAGTTGTGGCTTGCTTTCTTGGCCATTTCAGGCTGGTGCTAGCTGTTCTATATGCTGGGAAACAGTCGCATATGCTGTTCTATGCCTGTTTTTAACTATACACATCTACTCTAACAGTTACTCCATATGACCAGAAGAGGGCGTCATTGATAGTATCTATATAACCATAGGGGAGTGATAATTTCTTCTTAGCGTGCACACTAGATAATAGGAGTCCGTGTTCGGTGAGACTTTGTGTCTACCAACCATTGTTTTGAATATTATACTTATTGACTCCATTGAGTTCTTGAAATAGCTCTTGAGGCTGGGTACTGTCCCTTGAGAAATTAACACAGAGCAATGAAATATCTGCCTAAATTGGTCCATTTAAAAAGTTACTGACTCACTCCCTAGTTACAGCTCATATTTCTAACAATTGTAGGAGAAGCCAGGGAAATGGCTAAAACAGGGAATGATTTCAGACTCAGCAGTGACGGATGAGTATTAGAAATGGAATCATAGTGCTTCTGAGCTGTGGCTCCTTGGTACCATGTTGTGCCTTTGTTACCCGATCCTCCAGATTGTCCTGTATTCACCACTAAGCATTACAGAGCCATGGGAAGAATGCTAAGGGTCATTTGCATTTTCTTCCCTGGCCTTACCTTACTCTTTTCTTTTTCATAGTTTGGATGAGAGCTCATAAAATGAACCAAGAAAATCAGCTTGTTTAAAACACAAACCTTCAGGTGGAATAATGTCTACTAGATTGGCTGTTTGATCTATTGGTGGCAAGTGCTAAAACACATGTGCATTGATTTTCTTGAGGAGTGTATTTCTAAGGGTAATTTAATAGTAGTATTGAGCATGGCTTTTACTGGTGGGGAGGAGGAAGGGAGCAGAGAGGAAGAGAAGGAGCTGCTAATGGTGTTTTCCTAATGCAATTGCTTGGGTCAGTAGAAAGCTGTCACAGCTTAATGCACTTGCTTTTTGAGGATGTTATCACGTACTGGATTAGGCCATTCCACAACATGAAAACAAGAGGCACTTGTTAGAGGGGGAGCTTTTTAAAGACCTTCTATCAAGCAGTTATGATCATTTGAAGAAAGTGGCTATGGGTCTTATTTCTCTACCTTTAATTCTGAGTCAAATCTAAGTGCTAGGGAGAAAAAGTGTTTAGCTTCCACTAGCAGGTGGGAAATGGCAGAATAAACTGCTTCAAAAACCCCTTTGTTCTTTTCCCTGTCCACCCATGGAAATTACACCTTATTTCTAGGGGAGATGAAGGGAGTTTTGGAATGCTGTATTGTGGGGAAACAGGGAAAGTGAAATCTCTAAAGTGCCATTGACATGATGCCCTGTTGTGTTCAGGATAGGAATATAGAGCTGACATAGGAACCACAGTTTCTGACGTTCAAAATTCCACTGAAAAGTTCTGCGCTATATGCTGAGTTTCTGTTTGCCTCCCACTTTCGATTTTTACAGTGTTCAAGACACAGAGTTCAAAACTGCTCTGTAACAGGGAGATTCTGTGATTGGATCACAAAGAAATTCTTAGGCGTCAGTTAACACGTTCCTTGGACAAACGTTTATTGAGTACTAGGAGGGTATGGAGTAGAGATTGTATGCGGCAAGTAAGTATGCACAGAGAGTGGGAAGCTGGAGAGCCAGTCAAGGATGAGAAAGCCAAGTCAGTGTAGGCCAAGGACTTCAGAGTGAATTTTATGTCAAATAAGAAGACATAGAAAGGCTTTCAGTGAGGATAGGGGACAAATGAGTTAATTCACTTTCAGAAAATGACATTATGGATCCTCAGTAGAGAGTTGGATTCCCAATAGAGAATGGTTTGCAAGTAAGAGGTGAAGGAAGAGAAAGAATCAAGCATGTAGACACGGTGATGGCTCGGACTAGAGAATGTAAAGAGGAGAGAACTCACTCCAGGCATGTGTCAGGAAGAAGCCTCAAGATTTTCTGATGATCGTGAAAGGTGGTTAGCCAAGAATGATTTTATCCTGAACTTGATGTTGTGTATACTAAAGTAGTGAAGTTGAGTTCAAAGTGAGTAGAAGTAGATGATAGGTCTACAGGAAGAGAAATCCAGGAACAGCCCCTGGGAGCTGTTGGCTTTGAAATTCTGTAAAAACAGTGCAGGAAAAGAGCCAAGGTTGGAAATTTGATTTGGTTAAAAAGGTAATTGCTTTAAGGACAAGAATTTATGATCTGTGCATAGAAACACAAAGAATGGCATTCTGTTACTCAGTAAATATTCCCAGAGATCATAGGATTGCAGCTCAGAGAATTATCTGAAGATAAAACTTGAGAAACATCAGCACAGTGACTCTACCTTAAAGATTGAGACAAAAAAGTGTCTATATGACTGCTTCCTGCTGTAAAAGTTTCAAATTCTATGTAAGAACAGCTTCTATATTAGCAAATTCTATATCAGCAATGTCAGCTGCTAATAGTAAGTCTGTTTATTTCTTTGGATCTGTAAGTTTATCAGAATCCTGGGAAGAAACAAAAAAACTCAGTGTGTGTTTCTCTTACATTGGGTTAAACTGGGAATTAGTACTATTGAATCCCACCACACAGTGAGCATGAGCAGAAACTAGTTCATTCATACAGAGAAATCTAGTATTTTCTCCAAGCCTGAGCCTCTATGATCTCTTTCAGTTCTAGTTTTAAAGTGTTGAAATATAAGTCTGTCAGAAACATTACTAAAATGCTAAAATGGTGCCAGGCATGGTGGCATACATTTTTAATCCCAACACTGGGGAGGCAGAGGCAGGCAGATCCCTATGAGTTTGAGACCAGCCTTGTCTACACAGTGTTTTAAAGAAAATCTATTTTATGGAACTTTACAAAGTCAAACAAACTGATACACTTTCAGCCACTCAGATAAGAGGCAAAGTTTCAAATGCACATAGTCAAAACTGTAAGAGGGTACCTTACTATTGATCCTCTAGAAACAAAAAATAATTCTCACAAGAGAATACAGTAACAACTTGCTCAGACTTGGTATCTGTTGCTGTTATAAACAGGTCAAAAGCAACTTGGGAGTGAAAGAGTTTGTTTCATTTCACAGCTTATAGTCCATCACCAAAGCAAACCAGAGCAGGAACTCAAGGCCACAACCTAGAGGAAAGAACCCAAGCAGAGACCATGGAAGTATGCTGCTTACTTGTTAGTTCCCAGTCTCAGGTTCAGCTACCTTTCTTAGATAGCCCAGGCCCACCTGCCTAGGGATGGTACCGCCTACAGTGGGCTGGACCCTCTTAGATCAATTAGTAAATGAGAAAATGCCTCCACAGATGTGCTCACAGACCAATCTGATGGGGACAGTGCTTCAACTAGGGTTCCATCTTCCCAGGGATGCCAAGTTGACAACCAGGTTTAGCCATCACACAACTGTCAGTCTATGAAACAGATGAATTTCATTTAACAGGAAAATTTCCAGGATAGATACCATGAAAGCTGAGTCACAAAGAAATTGAAAATAAGGGTAGGCCTGTAAAAGGTAAATATATTAATTTATAAGATGAAGAAACATGTTTGTAGAGAAAAGCCCTGGCCCAGATGTCTTCACAGATGAATTCTATCAAACACTGAAAGAAGAAATAAGACTAATTCTTCATCAAAGAAAGAGAACAAGGTAGATTGTAGAATACTCTCTTCTCATCCTATAATATCATCATTACATTAATACCCAAACCAAACAATAAAGAAAGTGACAAGCCACTATCCCTTAGGGATATAGACTTAGAAATTCTCAAAATGTAAGAAGCAAACTAAATATTGCATATACCACAGCCACACAAGATTGCCTCAGGAATGCAAGGTTTGCTTTATCCATTAAAATCAATTAATATAATTTATGGCATTATAGAGTAATGAACAAAAACCATACAGTCAATTCACTGATTAAAATGGTAAAACCTAACTTCTCTTTTGGGAAAAAACTAAGCAAACTTCTGTAAAAAGCTGGAATGGAAGGAAACGGTCTCAAAATGGAAGAGACATATGGAAGAGAGATGGCCGGCACCCTGATGGATGGTGATGCAACCTTAGCCCCCGCCAAGGTGCAGCCACAGACTGAGTGGGTTTTGAGAGAAGCCCAAGTTTCGGTGGGGATGTGTTTGGGGTTGTAACTGTCACCTAAGGGCTTATTCTTCCTTGCTTTCAGGAATGCCTCAGCTGTTCCAAAGAGGCTGGACAGCAGGAGATATTTTCATTTGTGACTTTAGGGGCTGTGTAGCATACCCTGGGTGTGATTTCTTAGTTACTTCTATTCAGAGTCCAGGGCAGACATAGTCTTTCCTTATTTGGGGTTGATGAGTTGAGCTCTTCAGTTCCTCTCCCTCCCACCCCCATTATGATGACAGAGTTATGAGAATGGAGTTTTTGGCTTTAGTTCGTCTGTCTGCACACTGAAATCTCATCTCTCAATCCCAGATTCCTAAGAAGGTTCAGCTACCCCATTGCTTGCTCAATGGAGTATCCATGTTTCTAGACTAAGGAGTTTACATTTTTCTCCTTGTAATCAGGTCATCGATTATTTTTGTCATACTTTATTTTTTTCTAGTATTTCTGTGTGTTTATACAAAGTTGCCTTGAGTAAATTTATTATGTTACTAAAACTTAGGCCTCTCTTCATTACTATTTAATCATTTAATTTACTGAACTTTAGCAATCAATGCTGGGATGTTGTACTAATCCTACAGTCTGCAGTACACAAACTGCTTTATGGGATTTACCTGGAGTGTCCGGTAGGGGGCACTACCTGCCAGGTCCAAGGCAAGATGGCCAACTTATCTTTTCAAAGTATAACATTGTTACAGCTTCCCTGGACAGACAGGAAAACAAAGGCTCATAAGATTGAAGACCATGGGTTTTACAGCCTGTGTTCTTCTGTGTCATCTTACAGAACAAGAACTGAACAAAACCTTTAACTGAACTTGTGGTGATATTGTATTCCCCCAAATATTGTGCACCCTAATAAACTTATCTGGGGTCAGAGAACAGAACAGCCACTAGATATAGAGGCCAGAAAATGGTAGCACACATGCCTTTAATCCTAGCATTCCACAGGCAGAGATCCATCTGGATCTCTGTGAGTTCAAGGCCACACTGGAAACAGCCAGGCATGGTAAGAAGAGCCTTTAATCCCAAGAAGTGATGGCAGAAAGCAGAAAGGTATATAAGACCTGAGGATCAGGAACTAGAGCTGGTTAAGCTTTTAGGCTTCTGAGTAGCAATTCAGCTGAGATTGATTTGGATGAGGACAGAGGCTTCCAGTCTGAGGAAACAGGATCAGCTGAGGAATTGGCGAGGTGAGGTGGCTGTGGCTTGTTCTGCTTCTCTGATCTTCCAGCATTCACCCCAATACCTGGCTCTGGGTTTGTTTTTATTAATAAGAACTTTTAAGATTCATGCTACATGAACTGAACAAAACCTTTAACTTATCAACTCAACTAACAGATCAAGTTTATGATGACACTGGTATGTGCATTCTTTCTAAACTCAGAGTTCATATTTCCACTCTGCCTATTGGTGCCCTGTGTGGTACATTTTCATATGTGATTTTGAATAACTGCTTCTCCAATTATTTTTTTATTGGTTATTCATCCTGTTGTTGAACTCGTCTTGAGTATTAGCAGTCGGCTAAGGAGAACTGAGTACAACCTTGCCCTGGCCTTCCAGGATCTGCCCTCTGCTATTGTGCTATGTCTGTTCCTTTGGAGGCATAAATATAGAGATCTAAGAGAAAGCACCACTTGGTGCCTTTGGGTTCTTCTTTGTAATGTCCTTTGGGTCTATAAGGACCCAGATTCCCTACCCAATCCATTCTAAGCCCCCTTCTGTGTCTGGCCTTGCCTCTTCCACAAGGCCCTCCGTTAGCCTCTAGAAGTGTCTATTTCCAGTGGTTAAGGACCAAGAACTCATACTGGTCCTTCACCAAATAATATACTAGCAGAGGAAGGAGTGGATTAGAACTAGGTGCTAGGCCACTTCTGGTGCATTCCATTCTGGTGATGAGCCATGGGGAATCCAGGAACTCTAAGTCTGTAAGCTGATTTGAAGGATAATTCATCAAGGTGGGAATAGAAAATGCATTCTAATTAGCAGTTTGCTGTCTTGGTTTTTAACTTTAAATCTTTAGACTTGGCAGCTGTGCCGCCATTTGAACTCTTGCCCTGGGCACTGCAGATGTTAGGAATCTGCAACAGTCAAAAGCAGATTCCTAAAGAGAGCGCCATAATAAAATGTGATGAGAACTACTGCATTCTGGGGTATGGGGATGAAACATAACTCCAGCTATAGCTTCCAGGTTAAGATGTTTATCTGGAAACGTTAGGGAATGAACACTAAGAGATACATGAGGGACACACACAGTGTCACAGTAGACATTCAGGATTACAAATGGAGTAATACTTTATGTTTATTTAGTCAAAATATTTTAAAATCATTAGCCAAAGATAGAAGATGAAACTTGGATGAGAATTGCTTCCTCCTCAGGGTCTAGGGTGTCTAGTCCAGTATCTATGATCTTAAAACACTGCAAAACTTGAGGCTGCTGTAGATGTGGACAGATCCCCGCAGTTTCAACAGTCAAAGCTTGATGGATGAGGTCTAACACCCAGAGATTTAAATAGGAAATTATAGTCTCGAACCACATAACCACGTTCTGTTCAATGGTAAACTGCATGTATGACTAATCTCCCAAAGAATAAGAATGCAGTGAAAATTCCCACCACTTAGTGGTATCATTGTAGTTGAAGTTCTAAACAGTCCTATTAAATAAAAACTCAGTGCCAGCTATTGTGTTGAATTCTGAAAGATCAGAGAGACAGAACAAGCCACAGCTAACCTCACCTCCCCAGCTCCGCAGCTTGAAACTTGTCTAGATATCATGGCTTCCCAAACAGTGAAGTACAATACATCATTTAGGTATTTGGGGTGTTGCTTATGTAAACGCACACACTGTGCCAATAGTAGTGTGAAAGTGTAGCTTGTACAACGGAGAAATACACAGTATTTGATAAGAAGCCACTATGGCACTCGTTTACATGCTTACTACACTACAGTCCACCTCTTCTTTTATAGTGCTGACTCACGTGGAAAAGCATACTCATCTGCCGCAGACAACATGTCACATGCTCCTGGCAGCAGTCTCTGGCATCTCATGGTCTCCATATCTCTTCACTGCATCAAGAAGCCCATTGCATTGACTGTCCTGTGCCATCTAGGTTTGTGACATTGGGCCAATATCCGGGGATATTGGCCCATGTCACAACTGCCAAATTGATGCAGTTCATCCTGCTGCTGAGCAATACCGATCTTGTTATAAACTGGACAGAAGATGAGGAAGACTTGACCAAGGGCAGGAATACAGCTGGTAATATGGAAGACAGAAGAATATTCAGTACTGGCCTTCTGGGTGTGTGCTGGTAACTGATACAGAAGTAATCAGTTGTAGATTATGTCTAAGAAAAGTAGAATTGATCTCCATTCCAAAGAGCATTCAACACCCTCAAATAATTTGAATCAATTGTATCACCTTGGTCACATTCATTCTGCCCCCTTCATAGAAAATGTTGAATAATTCAGGTGCATCAACATAATCTCTTTGACTTTGAGGGTGAGGGAGCAGAATCAGAGTCCTTAAGAGGTTCCTGTCCTTGGATATCTGTCTGTTAATGTTTAGTAAGGAAACTAGGTAAATGTTTTCTTAGACAATGGAATATATGCATATGTAAGACAATGGACTGGTTGTTAAGATATTTGATTTCTCTGAATGGATTTTGAGTTAGAGGAAGGAACAATGGTATGTCCCCGTTCCCCTCTACCTGAGGTTTGTCAGGGCCTGTTGCTTATGTGGTTGCTCCTCACTGTGGGGATTTAAAGTACATTACAGGAGGCTGTGGGTTCTAATAGATCCTTTTATCAGGCTCCAATGGGCCCCCTCAAAACTCATCATGGGGTCACTCATGCTAATGCTCCATTCTGATAAAACAAAGGGAAGCTGTTCTCTCCCTTCCAAGGAATCAGGGGGAAAGAACAGCCACATCTCCCACATCAGAACTTAGAACTGGGGTGGGGACTGGGCTGCAGGGGATGGAGAGGGAGGAGTTTCCCCTCAGCCTTAAGTCTTGAGTTCTCAGAATAGAACAATGAATACAACCAGGGCTCAGTTCCTCTTAACTCTTTAGTTCCTTAATCCCGGTAATATGTAACAAAGTTTTTGCTGTCTACCAACTACTTTTTTGTTTTTGTTTTCCATCCTGTCCCCTCCTTACAAAGGAAAATCATGTTGAAATTCTCAGCCTGCTTTTTGTGTTTTGTTTCTGTCTTTGGCTGCTCTTCGTTGTCTATGAAAACCACCTCTTTTGCTCAGCCCATCAGAACACTTACTTTATTTTATGAAATGAAGCATTGTCAGATTCCAGAATCAAAAATCAAGGCAACCAAGATCTTTAAACTAAATTGCCGCTTTGTCCTATGCTAGTGGTCTCAGGTAAAGAGTACTGAGCAAGGGTAAGAGGGCCAAGGGTTGTTGATTCCCGTCAACCTGAAACTCCTGGCAGCCTTTAGAGCGGCCTCCCTATGTCCCTGGGTGGGTGGCAGTGTGATGGAGCTCAAGGATCCCTAGACCCCAGTGGACCCTCACTGACACACCATGGTGGAGTCTGAGGCCACCCTTATCACTGCAATCTGAATTCACAGTGCCTGCTTCATGTAAATGGCACTTTATCCAGCTGGAAATGTGAATCCTGTCAGGAGCACTGGCTCCGTCATGCTTATCAGAAATACATTATCAGGTGGGGATTAGACTGAGCCGCTGCTCCTGTGCTGCCCAGGCCCAGCGAATAATGAATAATGAAAATTCCATGGACTGGAGACAAACACAATTGACAGACCGGGCTGCAGTGCCAGCCTTTCACTCTGCTGAATGTGACACACGCAGCTCAGGAACGTTTTCCACTTCACTCACCAGGGCCTGTCCTGTTCCTTGGTGGGGCGGGGGGAGGCTGGGCTGCTAATCTCCTCCTTCTACCTCCCCCACATGTTGTCCACCCTTCCTTCTAGGCCTACACCCCTTTTGCACCTTGGACTCACACCCGTATTTTACCTCAAAGGAGCCCCGGGAAATAGCCTAGAAAAAGGAAGACAGTCTACAAACACCCAGTTCCTTTATGATAGAAATGGAGGCCTGTGGGGTGAGGGCTAATCAACTCAGAGACGGGAGGACATTCCTAACAGCCTTAATTACTTTGATTTTAAAGTCATCACTTTCTCTTCAAATGCAGTTGACTTAGAAAGGAGTGGTTAAAGTTCTCAGTATAATGAAGTGTTTACAATAAGTGGATCAAAGTTCATTTTAATTCTGTTTCCCATACTCTCTCATCACCATTTTGTTGTTGTTTTCTTTTCTGGCACTGAAGACCAAAGAGATGGAGAGTAGCAGTAGCACAGATAATAAGTAGCAGGAATGATCTCTCCCCTCTCCCCTAAGAGAGTAACTTGTTTTGTTTTGTTTTTGTTGTTGTTGTTGTTTTAAATATCATAAAAGTAGAATAAACTAGAATGATAAAGCCCAATTTTAAAGAAATTGATAGGGAAAGGTAAAGAAATAATGGGCTTCCCATTGACTGGCTTTTATAACCCAGTAGAGGACCCAAGGGCAAACAGCACTGTCTTCTGCGGAGATGTGGTCTCAGAATGCATAGCTCAGGGCTCATGTGCTCACCCATTCATTCCCTTTGCTCACAAGGTGACTGCCCAGTGTCAGTGGCAAGAGGTCCATGGACACTTGCCCTGATACTGATCAGGGTCTGAGCACTATTGAGAGATGATCACTCAGTGGTCACTCAGTGGCCAGGGCAGGCCAGGTGACAGGGAGCAGGGAGCAGGTTCAAATGAGCTGCTCAACAGAAGCCCTGGCCCCACCTCCTCCAGGAGCAAGATGTGACCTTGGACGAGTACGTAGAGCCACACCACACTCTTCCTGAGACATAAGCAGTTGTACAGATAGTATGGCCACCTCTGGGAACCACCATCTCTGCCATGTACTGGAGCTTCACCCCACAGCAGGTGATCCATAGGAATGAGGGTTCGGAAACCAGTGTGCCAGGCAAGGAGAAGGACAGATGGAGACCTCAAAGTCGCCACCACTGCTTCCGTTTCTCTGTCTCAGAAGGAAGACCATGGGGTCTTCAGGGTGTCTTCATAGGACAGCTTCAAACTAAATCTCTTTTTCTGAAAATAAAAGTGGAAATTCCAAAGATGAACAGGGCATCAGGGGACACTGGCAGAACTTAGGTCTATTTGAGCTTCAAGCTTCATTTTAGCCAAGAGAAGATGCTCAGGAACATCCAACTAACACATTTGGGAGAGGTGGGTCCTATGCTCATGACCTGTAAGGGGTCATTAGGGTCTCCCCTCAACCCTTCTCTGCCTTCTTACACTCTTGGATTAGGTCACAAGGGAGGTATGGCACACCCCCAGATGCTTCTCACCATTCACCTCTTTAATAAAGTCTCTGCGTTCCTCTGATTATCAACGTGTCTGTGAACCAATCATTGTAAAAGGGACACAAGAACCTGCATTCAGCATCTGGCCTCTAGACTCATCTGTACCTGTAAAATTAGTACCCTACTTTATTGTCTGTGAGGAATGACATTTCCCCCTCCCTTCATCCCTTTCTCTCTCCCTTCCTTTCCTGACATTTATTTCTTGCTGGGTGAAATAGCTTTCTTCTGTTCTCACCCAATCGGGAACGTTGTACTTTCTGCTTAGCTATCTGAGTTTGTTTTCTAGTTTGGGTCCAAATTGCTTTGCTGGTAACTCTAGAAATAGTTCATGTATTCCTTTGTTTTCTGGGTCTTTAGCTGAGAACAACATCAAATTCTATCTCCTTTGTCATTTGGTCCACTCCAATATGACTGACTCGTAAATGCTACTTCTGCTCAGGTTCAACCATTTAAAACAAGCTTCCATCACCCCTTCCATTGCTGATTCCCACAATACATTCACAGCCCGCTTCTCTGTATTTGTATTTATAGTTCTCTGTTAACACATTCATATTCATATTGCACCTGCTTTGTTAGAGGTTGCCTAGACAGTGGCAAACAAGGCAGACTTGGTCTCTGCTCTCCTGAAGCCAGAGATGAATTAAACAGTTGTGGAGATACATATGTAAATGTTTTTGTTGAGTGTTATCAAAGACAGCCCATAATAAGCATGACAGGAAGAAAGCCTAATTTAGATTTGTAGGGTCATGGAAAACCTCCCCCAGGCACTGATATCCTGGCTGCAGAACAGCATGTTCAAAGGCCCTGAAGGAGAAGAGCACTTGACACTACATATAAATAAATAAAGCTGGTAGAGCTGGCTGTCACGTGGAGTGGGAAGGTGGAAAAGAATGTCAAGCCCAGGCTTTACAAACCCCTGAGAGTCCTGGTAAAGGCAGACGCTTTGGTACTGAAAGCAACGGGAAGCTATTACTGGGTGTTACCTGGGCACAGACATGCCTAAGTGGGTAGGAGAGACATTAGAAAAGAACATGGATGAAGCCTGTTGGTCTACATGGTATTGCATTGCAGCTGAACCACTTTCAAGCTGTATAACTTTGAACAAGTCACTCAGACTCCAAGTGCATTGGTTCTCATTCTCAAAGGAGGTGTAATACTAATGCTGTTTTATGAGTTAACACATGCAATGTTCTTAGTAACGTTCCTGCTTTGTAGAGAGTGTTGAGTGAGGGTCAGATAATCACCATGATGCTGAAGACAGTAGTAGACAGTGATGCCTATGAAAGAGACTCAAGTATCTGCTCTTCGGAGGTGCTACTGTAAGAACTGGTGTTTCAAGTAAAGAGGGGAAGTGAGGTAAATCATGAAGAAGAAATGATTTCTCACTAGTCCAGGGGACAGATGATGTCTCTTGGACCCACATGGCAGTAAAAGGGGTAGAGAGATGTAAATAGGTTAGACGTGTATTTGGGAGACAGAATCCAATGGGCTGAATGATGGGTTGAATGTAATATGGAGGGTGAGCCATCTGTCAAGGGTAACTTCCTGGTTCACAGAAAGATTGACAAGATATAGAGAGTTAGAGCCAAGGAGTGGAAGGTGGCTTTTCAGAGAAAAGCATTAAGAGCTGGTTTTTGTTGTTGTTGTTGTTTTCAGCACTTGATGAATATGCAGGTAAAAAGAATGCAAAACAGAGTTCAGAGACAGAGAACTACATTTGATATATTTTAGCAGTGAGATGGACTTGCATAGTAGCTCTTCAGTTATAATAAGAAGACAAGAGGGCCTATGATTAAGGGCTAAGAAGCCTGGATATTTAGGAGTTGAGCACAGTATAAAAAAGCGAAAGAGAGGTACATTTTTTGGTTAGTTGTGAATAGGCACATAAAAAATAATAACTTGGTTATACAAAGCATGCAAAGTCCTTGTAATATCCAAGATCAATGTTAATGGGAGCTTATCTCTTCTCCATAATGACCCCATTCGATAGGCCAGTCAAGGTGTATTGGTCCCATTTCACAAGCACAGAGAAAGAACCAGGCTATATGATTTGCTTTCATTTAGCAAACACTAAATCACTTGTAAAAATTATTCATAATGTAGTTTTTGGCTTATTATAAAATAGATTCTGACATATCCATTCATTGTTTAGGTAGATTTTTTTGTTGTTGTTTATGATAAAGAAATATAGACTAAGAGAAGTTATTCACAGGCATCAAGTCAAACAATGGAATTTTTATCACTAATGTGCACATTGACTTTTGAATGTGAGTTGTTTATTACGCAGTGGGCTCTAGAGTATGTACTAAAGATTTGTTTCCTGACCCAGGTCCAACTACTCACCACTCAAAAGACAATGCGTAGGAGAAGTCAGTGGGAAGGAAATCAATTTTATTTAAAGACTATTCCTATAGATAAAGGCCTTTGCCCTCCAACCTTTCTCTTAGGGAATCCAGGGAGACAATGGGCTTCTATAGGAGGCGAGGAAAGAGCAGGGAGGAATAAGCAATAAGACAAAGTACTAAAGGGAGTCTTCCTCATCCAGGGCACCCCCATCTCCTTCTCTGGCTAGAATGTTACCTCAGAATGGAGTTTGACCACCTAAGGCCTGCTTTCTTCAGATAGATACATTGTTTTTCTGCAAGTCAAACATTACAGCAATTTGCAGGCTTTATGTTGACGCAGAATTGGAAAATAAGGTCAGATGTTGCACAATCTGATGTCAGTTGAAAGTCCCCAGATGCTTTGGGGTCTATAAATATAGAGAGAAACTGTTTAACACTTACTATGTTAATCGTTTAGGTGTGCCTTCCCATTAGGAGTTAGAATGCTGCGCAAAGGGAGGGTACTTGACCTTGCAAAGGACATCTCACTACTAACATCTTCAGTTACCAGGGTACACTTGAATTTTACTTCGGTCTAGAGCATCACTGGCTCTCAAAGTTGGTATCCACAGCCTGATACGTACCCTTGGTATCCCTTGAGAACTTTCCAGAACAAAACAAGTATCTTGGATTTATCTTTGGTGTATTGACTCAGAAACCCTGTGTGTGTGCCTGCAATGCCTTCTCCATGATTATGTGGAGGCTGTGCTAACTTAGGGTAGAACTTCCCTCTTCCTGCTGCCTGATTCCTGTCCCTCAGTCCTAACTCTTACCTATCTGGGAGGAGCAGGGGATTTCAAAGGTTTGTAAGCTTACTTCGCAACTCTGTTTCAATTTTGAATAATGATAGATATTCATTTTATCAGGCACTGCTTAAGTGCCTACTATCCACACTCTGGTGACTAGAAAAAAAAAAAAAAGATCTACTTGGCACAATCTAATTTGAAAATTGGAGAAACCTAATTTTTATATTGTAATAGTCGTCTTCTCCCTAAGGTTTTTTTCTCATAGTGATCTCCAAGGTCCTGAAATATTCCTATTCCTAAAAGCACAGAAGGTAAGTCCTATCTTTATCTGCCAGGTGGGTTAAGTGAAGGAAAGGGGAGCTACACAGGAAATTCCAGATGTCAGAACTGCAGCTGCTCATTCATCTTCCTTGGTGACAGCGAAATTGCTTACTCTATCTGAGTTATCCAAGAAATTTGTGATTTAATACCACCCCCGCTTCCTTTTATTTTAGTGATCACCTTAGGTTTGTACTATTGTGTGTAATTTTAAATTAGTTGTTATACTCAAATGCCTCATTTTGGTTAACACTTTAATTATGAAGTCACTTCGGCTTTTAGATGAGTTACAGCTGAAGTAATGAACAGTATTTACTTTCATTAATGACAAGTTTCATTCTTCTTCCTTTCCACAATACCATAGTGGAAGCTTTCAAAATGGGGGGAAAATCTAATAAAGAGAGAACTCGCTGTGCCCTGCTGGTGTAGAAGGGGAAGGGCTGGAGTTAGGACCGTCTGGGTAGTGACAGGGGGAGTGGTGGTGTAACAGAGCTTTTGTGATCGCTTCCAACAGTCTCTAGTGGTCTTCTGGAATAAGGGCTGTTACCTTACATTAGCCCTGACTCTAAAATAATAGTGCTTAAAACGTCAACTGATCAAGGGCCGGGGGCTTTGGCTCAGTAGATAAGAGTTCTTTCGGCATAAACATGAGGACCTAAGTCCAAATACCCGGCATAATCAATAGAGCTTTTTCTATAAGACACTTCTGCCTGCCTTACATCCTCTAGGGAAAGACATGATCCTATAGGTCTGGGGCAGGTGCCACAAACTGTTAAGTCCCCCAAACTGGAACAAATGGCTTGGTGCCTATTAACATATCAGAGCAGATTCTGGCCTGCTCTCCCAGCATCACTCAGCACTTGTGGCTCCTCCCAGCTCTCCCAGCATGCCTTAGCATCTGTGGCTCCTCCCAGCTCCCCCAGCACCACTCAGTACCTGTGGCTCCTCCCAGTTCTCCCAGCATCACTCAGTACCTGTGGCTCCTCCCAGATTTCCCAACATCACTCAGTACCTGTGGCTCCTCCCAGATTTCCCAGCATCACTCAACACCTGTGGCTCCTCCCAGCTTTCCCAGCATCACTCCGCACCTGTGGCTCTTCCCAGCACTTCTCACCTGCCCCCTACCGTAAACCTCTCCCTTTCAGGTCTGGGCTTCTGCTGCTTCCCTTCCCCCAGCCTGATCTCATATAACTCAGCTATTTTGACTCCACTGATTTCTTGGCCTTTTGGTCCAGGCTGCCCCGCGGACAGCAGCTCCACCCTTGCTCTCCTTCTCCTCACCCTTCTCATGGTCCGGTTTACTGCCGGCCATGTTCAGCCTGGACTCCTCCCTCTGCCTGCTTTCTCCCTTATGTGTACTATAAAATTCTTCTCCATGCTTTAGGAGTAGTCATGTCTTCCTCCTTTTATCTTTTCATTCACAAATCTTCTATGTAATTCTGTCAGTCAAAGATGGGGATAGTAGGATATTTGCAACACCGTTCATTTTGATCATTTATAAATGTTTTACGTTCTGTAGGTACTTCTGAGTAGTTAAATATTCAATAGAAAGTACTTCACTGTATCTGTTTTAATGTTATTGTTTGTCTTTGGAGGGTATTAAAACACCCTCATTTTGTAGCCTTCTAATCCTCCTGCCTCACCCCTCCAAACAAGTCCTGAGCTAACAGATGTGTACCACCATGCTGTGCTATGGGAAATTACTTTTGTTGTTGTTGTTTAAGTAAGGGAAAGACATATTTCAGTGATACAAGCAGGTGAGACTCGGCCACTTCAGTCTCGCCTATGTTAAACAGAGGTAATAGCAGCCCCTGTCTCATAGGGCTGTGCCAAATAAGTGTTCTGATATATGCTGTGTCAGAGTGGGTTGTTCTTGGTTGTGTTCCTCAACATTACAACATCATCATCATCATCCTTATTACTCATGAAAATGCTATGTGAACTCCATTTTGGTTTCTTTTGGTGAAATAGAAGAAGACATTTTCTAAGCAAATACACTATGCATACATGATGTCAAGGATGGTGTGTAACCTACCTAAAAGAAAATACACTTTGAAAGAATTGTCATTGTGGGAATAAACACAGAGCAATTGAAAACAAGCCAAGCCTGTTTATTTAGATCTTGCTGAGCAAAGAGGTCAGTACTCTCTCTTACATTTCCATGAGGGGTCCAAGGCAGATAGAGGAGGGAAAGCTTGAAAGAGGAGAAAGGGAAAGCTCCAACTATGGCCCTGGTGGAATTCTTTGTTCTGGGAGAGGTTGCGGATTGCCGGTAGCTCACTTGAAAGGGGCCTTCTCTGTGGTCCATAGAGGGCACATTTGACCTTCGCTGGTTTGTCTATAAGAAGTAAATACAAAATAGAAGAGCTGTCAGTAATAAATTCAGTGCTCCCCATATTGAGCCAATTGTTTCCAAGACTGCCTCATTCATGAATGGTTGGTACAAATAGTAACTAAGCTTATTGGAATCTCACTGGTAGCATTCTAACTTTCCGTCTGGTTGGTATAAATGTTCAGGGTCATTTCCTGGGCTGTTGCTGTAAGTCTTAGGTCATATTCAGTTCTACTTATCCTCTATCTATTTTATGTTAGGTTCTCATTTTGCTAATTTTTAATAGAACATGATTTTGGCTAACAGGGCCTATGTGATCACTAAATCAGAATGGCTGACACCTGTACTTAGAATTTCTGCTAGTTACAGCAAGGATGGCAATGGTTCAAGCCTGTAAATCCCAGCTGCTCAGGAGGCTGAGTCAGGAGGTATACAGTGCAAGGCCAGACTGGGCTACATAGCAGGACCTGACCTTGATATAAATAATAAAGAAATAAACACAAACTGATGTATTTTCCTAGAAGTTATAGGATTATCTTGATGTTACAAAAATATTCTGATAGTAGTTGCTAAGTGAGGATTTCACATGGGCTTGGTTTCAGATCTCATTTTAATGGGTACTATTTTTCTTTCTTCCCTCTAGGTATATAATAAGAGTTTCCTTAGTTTCACATACAGTTTTAATAAATTTAAGTAATAATTCTGTGCTCTTAATGTGAAGGGGTGATGAATGAGATCATTCCAAAGAACAGATTATTTTGGAGTGATTTACTAATGGCTTCAGGGGTGAAGTATATATTTATTTGTCTCTTTGTATGTTTTACTTAAGATGAGTAGTCGGCCTCTGTAACTAGATTCAACCAAATGTAGACCGGAAAAAAACTCACTTAAAAATTGTGTCTGTACTGAGCATGTGGGGAATTGTGCCTTGTCCTTATTCACTAAACAAGAGGTATGATGATACTGCTTAACATCATGGGAGCATTTTTATTGAATTAGACATCTGAAATAATCTAGCAGTGGTGTGAAATGTATAGGAAAATGTGCATAGGTTACTTGCAGGCAATATATAATTTTTCTATAAAGGATTTGAGAATCTACAGAGGTTTTTTTTGGTCCATGAGGGAAGGAAGGGGAGTTTTAGAACCTGCCCCCCAAGGATTCTGAAGAATGACTGTATTTACATTTTATTCTAAGTATGATTTTATGATTGAACTGTATTCCTCTGAGGCTCTGTTAAATGACAAAGCATTTCCCATGGAGATGCCACACATGCACATCTACTCACCCCAAGTAGAGAGCTTACAACAGACCAAAGCACAGGTAGTACCAAAGTCCAACTTGGTAAATCAGTTACTTTTACTAGGGTTACTTACTGGAATATGGGTGAGGAGTAGGAATTACTTACAGGAGTAGGACTGACTCAAAGACAGCTGCATCACCAAGGCCCACCCCAGTATGGATGACAGCTCACAAAAGCTGGGAACCTGGAACACACTGCACAGCCTAAGGACAGATCAAAAGGTTGGAGAATGTCCCTTTTAGGTAACTCAGTTGATCTATGCCTCTTCCAGAGCAGTTAGGATGTTTTCTGCTTCTTCCAGGTAGCTGGTCTGCTCTCAGAAGGGAGGGGCCTAGTGAAACTGGTCAGTTTCAGGGTCTTCCTGAAGCTGTTTCGAGATGTTTGATTTATGTTTTAAGGAGCTTCCCTAGGAGATGGAATGGAATGTCTCAATCTCTGAGGAAACTGCTATACAACATGCTCTGGTAGAAAGGATTCCAAAACATATTAATTGATAGAGATTAACTTGTAAAGGAGTGAAATTTGACAAGGAACAAGCCACCAAGGAAAACTAAGAGTTAATTGTTTCCATGTAATGATTCATTATGGAATTGCTCTGATGAGGCATTTAAATCTGTCCTCTTCTGGTGCATCTCTTGCCTTAGGGGCGCTAGTCTGTTATGCAGATGACTTAACATTACTAAGGCAGGATATTTTATATACTAAAGGAGTAAAGAGGTCTTGTTACTTGGAATAACTTGGGAAATTTATGTGTCTTGTTGTCATGAAGATAAATAAGGCTAGGCTTAGTACTCAGTTTTCATACTGTACCCTCTAAGTCCAGACTCCTCCACCTGGCTCTTTTGTGCAAACTTGCTTCCTGTAAGAAGTCAGGGAACTCAGTACTTTTAGAAAGGGAAAGGACCAGAGGGACAAACTCTGCCTCATCTTTCCAGTCACAGGTGAAGAACTTTGGACACGTAAGGTCAGTTGTCCTTTTTGTGTTCATACATTGAGTTATCAGCAAATCTCTAAGCAGAGATCGGTTTTCTGTTCTACACCGAGAAGTTGCTGTGTCACTCTGAAAGTGAGTGAGTAGATTTCAGTTGTATTTCCATATGGACACATGCCTCTATAATGTAACTGTGCATATATATACACACATACTAAATAATTATTCCTTTGAGTCTCTAGCCTATAAAATGCTATAAAAAATGACAGAAACATTTGTCTCTGTCCTGAAGGAGGAGACTCCTCAGCTGGAAACCTTTTAGTCTTCTGAAATACGGTAGACTTGGCAAACCATATGTGTATGTACCTTGTATAGCATCTGATGGTCCCCATAACGACCACAAAGAAAGAAACAAAACAACAACACCCCGAAAAAGAAGAGTTCAGAAGTCAGATCATGAGCTCATGTAAGAGTGAGGTCATATCTTTCTGGATTGTCTTCCTAGAATTAACATTTCTGTAGCTAAGGCTACTCCCAGATCTTTTGTCTTGCAGTTGTAGCAAAAAGGAAAACAAAACCTATGAGAAATGACCCTCGTTTGCATGGTCCATCTCCATTGGTGAGTGTGCAGATGCTGATAGTGTGAGGGGCCTGATAGACTGGCCTGAGTACCAGTGTGCCTTGCTGTCTCCATGGAAACCCAGTCAGCATCTGTGGGTGATGGTTCATTGAGGAGACACACCTGCAGCTCTTAAGTCTAAGCACATTTGCTACCTCCCCCTCACTTCATTCACATCTTTTTTATTAAATGAGTCAATCTGTCACCACTGACTCTCTCAGCAGAAGCCCAAGGTTCTGATCTGAAGAAAAAATAAAACTTCCATCTTAAACATTTGCAAAGACTCAAAGTAGTACAGAGATGCTGCAGATGAAGCTAAACACAGGGCAGGCCTCTCTGAATGAATGACTTAATTATTCTGGCTGCTCCTGTGCTCTCTCTCTCTGTCTCTCTCTCTGTCTCTCTCTGTCTCTCTCTGTCCTCTCTCTCTCTCTCTCTCTCTCTCTCTCTCTCTCTCTCTCTCTTCCCTCCGTGTGTGTGTGTGTGTGTGTGTGTGTGTGTGTGTGTGTGTGTGTGTGTGTAAGATATTTTGACTATTTCTGTCACTTAAGTTACTGATAGAAGACAGCATCTGATACTTTCATGGTATGCCTGTGATCCTTGGAGATGTTAAATATGTACTGATAGACACTTTATGGTCTGAATATGAAATACCCTCTGTAGGCTCATGTATTACCAGTTTGGTCCCCAGCTAGTGTGACTACTTGAAAAGGTTCTGGGAAGTTAGGAGATGGGAGGTACCTGGAGGAAGTAGATCTTTGGAGGCAAGTCCTTTGTGGTATGTTGTCCCTGGCCCCTTCTTGTCTATTACTCTGCTTCCTGTTTACAAATAAGTTAAAAAAAAATCTCCTGTCACATATCCCTGCCATCATATCTTTCTTCCCAATTTCCTGAGGCCAAGTGACCATAGGCTGAACTTTGGCAAACTGTGAGCTAAAAATAAAACCTTCCTAACTTAAGTTTCTCTCTCAGGAATTGTGGTCACAAAAATAATAAAACTTAATAATGCATATGACTTAAACGTTCATTTAATCTAAAGATTATTTTCCTCCTGATTTGAAAAAAAGTACCCCAAATGACTTCTCTTTCATGTAGGCTTCCTATATTATGCTCTGAAGAGCTAATTACTGCTCTGGCACACAGCTATCCGGGTATAGGCGATAATTACCATATAATGTGGGGTTCTCTAGAGAAACAACCAATAACATACACACACAGAGAGTTGCTTCACACAGTTCTAGAAGCTGAGAAAGCTTGAGGTCTGCGGGTACAAAGCTGGAGACTCGGTGTTGTGTGGAGTTTCAGTTGCATCCTAAAGGTTAGTAGGCTAAGCCAGAATTAATCTGCTAGTTGGGTTCCAAGGCACGAAAAGACCAATGTGAGAGTCACAAAACCAGGTAACAGAAGTTCTTAAGTGCTCTTCTGGTCTCCTCAGACCTGGACTTGACTTGATGAGATCTACCCAGGTCAGAGAGGACAGACTGCTTTGCTCAGTCTACCGATCCAGACGTGGACACTAACAGGCACTCCCAAGATAATGCTCAGTCAAACGTCTCGGTGCTGTATGACCGTGTCCCTCTGATGCATGAAACAAGCCATAACAGTGCCTTCCCGTCCTTATTGGACTGTTTTGATGATGACATCTAAAATATTCTTTACCAATAAGTCAGGCCTTATCCACTGCCACAAATCCTTTCTGTAAATGAACAGGGCATACACAAATAGGGCAAAGGTCAAATCTAAACAGGTAAATGAAAAGACCAAGCAGATGCCATAACAGGCTGCTCAGGCTTCTCTCAGAGTTCAGGCCTCAATTTCAGTTTCCTGAGACTGAGCAAGCAGCCTCTGGGAGGGCCATGAAAAAAAGACATAGTCCTTGCAGTAGCTCCCTTTCTGCATGTACTCTGACTGCTCAAAGTTCAGCCAGATGTTTACTGTCTAGGACCCCTCACCAACTTAGAGTTATGTGCATGAGTCAAGGACAGAGCCTGGACCACTGAGCAAGCCCCCACAGTCAGTACGTGCTTGGCCAACCAGCCCCCATGGCAGCTCAAAGACAAAGCCTGGGACTTGTGCTGGACTGCCCCCAAAGTGATAATTGTAACCACCAACCAGTAAATTCAAAGGTTACATACCCTCACCCAATTAAAAGAGAACAGAGATAAAAATAAACCAATCTGAGTTGCACCTGTGGCAAACCCCCCCAACTGCCCTGAAGGGCTTGTGGTTTTTGCCTTTAAATACCTAGCCTCACAAAGAAAGAGCAACTCCTCCCTGCCTCACTGTATTGGGTGTAGGAATGAGTTCCCTGTCTAGACTTGTATCTACAGAATAAACCTTGCTGTTGCATTCTGGACATCCAAGGTCTTCGGTGGTCTCTTTGGTGTCATGATCTGGGCATAACAGTAAAGTTCTTATGTTTCACAATGTGATTTTACAACCTGAGCTACAGTTTCCAGCAAGCCCTCTTTTATAAGCTTTTGGTAGTTATTAATTTAAAATACATGTATTTTTCTTTGTTTCCTGAGTAAGATAATGTTTTTGTAATTAATTAGTTATTAATAGTGGCTTAAAATGAACTTAGCCAGTCCCTCCAGCACTTGCCCACCTGTGGTAAAAACCCAAATGCTGCAAAACCATCATTAATTTAGTCTTATCGCCAGCCTCTCTCTTGTGGGCCTTGACTGTTTGGAAGTTTTCACCGCAGCCTACGTGCTTCCGTTTGCAGCCAGCTCAGACCCCTCTGCACTGTATTCAGATCTATGAACTGATGAATGTGCGCAAGCTGACTAATGAGTTTTAATCTCACATTTTTCTGTTATGTACTTCTAAACACCTCATAGCATCAAGCAGTGGCCATAGCCCTTTACCCAGATATCCAGTCTGGAGAGGATATAAAAAGGGTATTTACCAGGAAAAAAAAAAAGAAGTCTGAAGGGGAAATAAACAAGCCATTGTTAATATACTAGGGTGCAAAGCCCTTGAATGCCCCATCAGAAAGCTTCTGTATATGGTCCGTCGACTGCTGGCACCTGCTGATCCTACTTGTAACCCCTCACATTCATTAGAGCTAGCAAATCCCTCGTCGTCTTATGTACAATGTGAGGCAGAGATCTACATCGTTAATTAATGTTGCAAAGTGCAGCAAGCGAATGGACTCATGTCCATGGTGCCGAAGGTCACGAGAGGCTCCTGCCCTTGTTTGTTTACTGAGCTTTACTGTGATTAGCTAAGACCTGATAATGTGTTTTGATGGGCATTGTGAGGACAAATTTGGATTTCAGAAGCATTTATACTCCTTTCAGAGATGTCAGCTCTCTCTCTCTCTCTCTGTCTCTCTCTGTCTCTCTCTGTCTCTCTCTCTCTCTCTCTCTCTCTCTCTCTCTCCATCAAAGTCAGAGTAGCAGTTTCTGGCTTTTAAACTAAACTAATAAAAAATAAGAAAGAAAGAAACAGAAAAGAGAGCCGAGCCAGCATACATGGACATGAGCTGCAAAGGTTAAGAACAGAAGGAGAATCAGAGAACAGTTCTGGTCTGTCAGGAATGAATTAATCAGACCATTAAACACATCTTTTAATCTAAAGTATCCCTTTCATTTCTCTACGTGTAAAACAAAGTGATGGAGAGCTGATGGCGGTACCTGCCATTGCTTCTTATTTGCGTCCGCACAGGCTGGAGTTCTGGCTTCATTAGCATTCCGGCAGGCAAGGGCAGCACAGGCAGACTAAATTCAGACTCTAATGGAGAAGTCCAGGCAGCCCCACACCCTCTCTGCCTCTCTCAGCTTGGTAAAAAGTACCAAGAAAATTCATCTATTATCTCGTCTAATCAATCTATCATCACTTAATTTAGAGAAAATGCTCAATTTCAAAGAGTTCTCCTTGCCCTGCTACTGCCGTCCCTCTATAAACTAACAGACTACCCATTCATATAGTATTTTCATATATAATGATTAGATATTATTATTATTCATATATAATTTCTGGAAATGCAAAGATCTCCATGAGCCTATGTGTGGATGTTCAAGCTAATAATAGAGGAAAAACTAATGTCATCTCCAAGTGTACACAAATCGTAGAAAGAAAGTGTCCTCAGATTTTTGCAAGGGACTTGTATCATGTGCATCATAAGTTAAAAAAATATACAAGTTTCAGGGTTAAGAATTGTATATCTGAATCAGATGAAATTTAGATTTAATTTAATACCTCTTGCTATTTGTATCTAAAAGTACACTGTTGATGAAAGTAGAGATATGGGAGTTGAGGAAGGGGTACTCCCTTCTGCCTCCTATGGCTCTGTAGGAATTATGGCTGCATCAAAATCAATCCAAGTGAGTCTATTTAATGGGTAATAGCGATTTATTAAGGTATAAACTGAGGAAATATACTCACAAATACGTAACGGAGTAGACAGCTGAAGTCATCCTCTGATCTGACCTGAGTGAATCCACCTTGCAGGCAGGAACAGGGAGAAGAGGCATGTGACCCTTTTTCCTCTCCTTTTAAAAGGCAGATGGAAGGATGCACGACCTCCTTGGGGCCCTATAGCCCAAGGTCATGGGCAGAGCAAATACCACTAAGTGGCTGAGCAGCTCACTTCCTCCCTTTGGCCTTTGATTTTCCCTTCTGTGAAATGGATTCCATGCCCTTAAAGTTTCCTCTGTGCTTTGACTAGCAGGACTTTATTTGCTGTTGACATCCTACGGAGAGACTTAGAGCAGCATGGACAGATAAATTAAGAGTACAAGAAAGTAATTGCCAGAACAATACGGTAAAATCTGGAGAAAAACAAGAATGGGGAAAAAAATCATGTTTCCTTGCTATGCAAATTATTTTTCTATCTAGACAATAGTTGCTGCTTTTCATATTTTACCTTTGCACTAAATTTTATGTTCCTCCAACTCATCATTTTTAACTTGATTCTTGTTTCCCCTCCTGATTTTTTTAACGCCCTGTGCTTCTTAGTAAGAAATAATAGGTGGTCAAGAAATGCTCTCGGTTGAATAAACCGGTATGTACCATGGCAGGTGGAGGGAGGGCAGGATGACCACTGTAGCCACTGGGTGCCCAGGTCCAGCACAATCTGCCTAAAGCCCAGTTTAGCAGCATTCTTGAAATGGTCGTTTTCAGGAGCTACGTGATTAATGCGGACAGAGAACACTTGGCAAGCTGTTGGAAAAAAGACACTTTATGGGAAGCTGTCAGACACAACATGCTTCCTCTCCCTGCTTATCTAATCATGCCTGCATTTCAGTGTTGCTAGAGCTGCTGCCCTGCAGATCTGCTAAATTACTGCTGGTCAGTCTTCGGAGAGAGCACAAACCTTTTTTCCCAGGAAACAAAGAGAGACAGTTGGCTTGAGTCTCTCCTGGAATTTACTACCCCTCCTGCTGAGCCAGAGATGAGGCATGCCAGATGGAAGGCTGGAAGGAACTGGGCTTTCCATGTCCCTCCGCAACCCCAGTATAGCTGGAAGGGGTGTGAGGAGGCTTATGTCATTACAGAGCCATAAAAGAACCAAACTAGTTCCAAGGTGGCCTATGATCTGTCTTTAGATATTCCAGGAAGTACAAGTGTGGGACCAGATTCAAATAAAAAAGCCCTAATCCCCATGAATTGGCTTCCTTCCCCCTTCTCCTTCTATCTCTACCTCCTCTCCCACTCTTTGCCACCCCTTTTTGGAATCTTGCACGATTAAGTGGCCAATTTGTCTCCCCAGCACTGAATTTTAAATGGAACAGCTAACTGTGTGATCACATTATTAATATTTATACCCTGTCACAGAATGTTGACAGATTAATTATGCAACATAGTATAAAAGTCAACAGGAAGCATGGGTGAACTGGACATGAGCAAAGTTCATTTATTAATAGCTAAGCCCATGGAGGTCTAGCATATATCCCAGGATGGCTGCCTGCTCTTGGGAGCTCCACACCCTAGTTCCTTCAGATGCGACCCATTGCTTTATCTCCATCCTTTAGAGTGCACATCTGGTTGTTTTCAAAGCCTTTGTGTGTACATCCACACTGGATCTCCCTGGGAGTTGACCCACTGAGCAAACACTTGCAATGCAGAGAGACAGTGTAGAGATGAGTGACATTCTAGAGTGTGTACTCCCAGAAATGAGCTCCCCATGGGTAGGTGTAAGACAAATTGCTAAATGGTCTTATTAATAAAAAACCTGGAGCCAGATATTGGGGTGAAAACTGAGAGATCAGAGGAATAGAACAAGCCACAGCCAACCTCATCTTACCATACTCAGCCTCCAGAGAGAGCTACTTCCTGCATACTCACACCTATATACCTTACTGTGTCCTGCCATCTTACTTCCTCTCTTCTCCCAGCTACATCACTTCCTCTTTCCACCCAGCTCTGTCACTTCCTATCTGTCTGTACAGACCTCCATACCTTTATGGTTAACTAGTGCTGGAATTAAAGGCATGTGCCACCATGCCTGCCTCTGTTCCCAGTGTGGCCTTGAACTCACAGAGATCTGGATGAATCTCTGCCTCCCGAATGCTAGGATTAAAGGTGTGTGCTACCACTGCCTGACCTCTATATTTAATATAGTGGCTAGCTTTTTCCTCTGATCCCCAGGTAAGCTTTGTTGGGGTGTACAAATAAAATACCATCACAGGTAGGTTCCTTTTTTTTTCCTGGAAAACAATCATCATTGATTGGTAAGGATGTAAACACAAAAATAGGAAAGTAGAGTCCAGTCCCTCTGCAACTGTCACTCATCTGAAACAACAAAGCACCCATTTGGTACTGGAGCATGATTAAGGGTAGTGTGAGATGTCTTCCAGCTGCATAGCTCCGTATTGTGCCACCTTGTCAGTTTGTTTCTTAGGACCTTGAATTCCTTTGGGGATGACGGGGCTAATGAGAAGATCTCCTTACCATTCAGACTCACTAGTGTAAAGTAATGAGTAGCAGCTACTCCAGTAGACCCTGGACTCAGTGCTGGGCCCTTGTTTGGTCTTGGTCAAATTATGCAAGTTTCTAAGGCACAAAGCCATTGTTTATGAGATGGAAGGGTGTACTTAATGCTAGAGTTCCTCATATAGATGGTGTATATAGAATGTTTAGGCATAATGTTATTAACTCACCTATAAAATGTTAAATAACATATTCTGGAATGTCCTGAAGAGAAATGGAATGAATGTGAACAGAATTATGTGACTATGCTGTCATGCATTCTGTTGGTTATTATTTCTCTATTTTTCTGTCCTGTGTTTAATTTCTGTACTCAATAGAGCACCATCTTATGGTTATATTGGGCAGCTACACTTCTACCCTGGGGTGTAGCTAGCATCTCATATTGTATGTATACCTCCAGTGAATCAGATGTAGTGTACTTTGAAAGAGTCCATAATGGTTAATCTTGATTGTCAACTCAGCTGTATTGGTGGTTGACAGGAGATTACCTATTGATGTGCCTGTGAGGGCATTTGCAGAGGATTAGGTCTTTTGGACAATGTAGTAGTGAGCAGAATTATCCATTCTTAGGCTCAAAAGTTGAATAGATTAATGAGAGAAGATGGAATTGTGGAAGACAGGGCATAGACAAAGGAAGTAGGCCACTTGGGGCCTTGTGCTGGGAACTGCACCCTATACTGGTCTCTTCTTGTCATTGGTCCACACAGACTCCAGGCCTTGATAATATGAACTTCTGTGCTTTTCCCCTACCCACTACTACAGATTGATTCCTGAGAAACTGTGAGCATAAATAAATAAGTTGCTCTTTATCAGGACTGTCCATCAATCACACTACTGTATTCTCTGAGCCTCTGCACAGTTGCTAGGCTCTGGCATCCCATAGCATCTGTGATAAATGCTGACTGAGAAGCAGTCACATTGGTGCTGGTGAGATGACTCATCAGCTAAAGACACTTGACGAAGCCTGGCAACTTGAGTTTGATCCACAGGATCCAAACAGTGGAAGGGGAACTGATTTCCTAAAGTTGTTCATGGCATGCACACACACAAATGCACACACAAAGAAAAATATATAGTATGATAACAACAACAACAACAAAACCAGCTACATTATCGGGAGTAGAGACCTTACTGGTAGAATGTCACTGTCCTCTTCACAGGAGACTGTGCAGTGACACTTCTGTGTGTTGATCATCACAGAGTGGGGAGGCTTGCGTGATAAGTGTTATATGCGTACATTTTATCATTGTTCCTCTCTGTCAATTTGTATGTGTGCATTTTGTGGTTATTCAAAGATGGCTAGGTAATTCTGTAGAGACAGTCACTTGAATCATTCAGTTACCAGGTCACATAACAAAAAGCTGTTGCAATCACAACACATCAAATCAATTCTGGGAGTTATATACCTTGTAATCACGCAATGCAAATAATCAAACCCAATAAGCTGGCGAACCTTCAGTGTCATCAAGTAGAACTCCAGTTACAAGTAGCGATGATAGCCTTAAATCAGCCCTTCAACTCACATACCTCAGCTATGATAGTCACTGATGCACTTCCCACGCCTAGCTGAACATTGAGCACCCAGAATAATGCTGCTCCAATATGTGGGAAGTCAACTGATTAAATTAACCACTGAGTAATATTTGAAAATCATCCATGGATTTAAAGAAAATGTGTCAAGTGCATGAACAAAGGCACCTGCTCTCATATTCTTTCTGATAGTAGTGTTTTCTCCAGGCTCACCTGTCATCAGCCATATTTGTGAGGGTAGACCTAGAGATGGGTGAGGAGCGCTCCATGCCTGCCTAAGTGAACTGTGATTAGTGATAGGACAATAATGACTGGCTATGCTAAGATGTATCACTTTTTTAAAAAAACAATTCCCAATGTATATATCTACAATACAACTCCCACACCTAAGGCTCAGGGATCACTGTGGAAGTGGAGGCAGAAATAATGTAAGAAACAGGGGAACATAAAGTTTACTGAGATTATATCTCCTAGGAATGTTAGACGCTATACCCATAAAGTCTCACCAACATGACTACCTAAAGTTTAGGTGAACAAGGACAATGACAATAGACACACTAACATGGACATGGACAAGAAAGCCCATGACGGAAGCCTACACAAAGAACTACAGGCAATTAAGGAATGCTGAGAGCAGGGAAAATAGTCTTCCCCAGGGAAGATCCCTCAGATTGATTATCCAATACAAAATGGTCAGCCCTGAAAACATATATACGAGTAACTTTATATAGGCTGTGCAGGCTGTACTTAAGTATTTAGAAATATATACATAAACTGTTAGTGAAAAAGAGGCCAAAAATTAGAAAAAGAGAAAGGAGGGGTATATAGAAGGGTTAGGGGGAGGAAGGGGAAGGGATAAATGATGTAATTATACTATAATCTCTCAAAATAAAAGGAATATTTTTAAGAGATCTTACTAGTCACTTGCTACACGCTTATCACTGTTGATGTACCCCTGTCATGGAGACACAAAAACAACATTCTTTGTGTGAAGCAACACAGTCTTTGGAATAGTAGGACAGGGAAGAAAGTAGTAAGGACAGTGTCTTCTTTTCTTTTCTTGATGCTTTGCTAAAATATCCTGGCAAAAGCAATTGACGGGAAACCTGGTTTATTCTAACTCTTGGTTCAAGGTACAATCGGTCACAGTGGGGAAATGAAGGCAGGGGGAGCTTGAAGTCGTTGGCCATGTCACACGCACACCCCACGAACAGAGCAAATGAATGAATGCAAAGCAGAGCTCAGCTCCCTTTCTCCATTTTATACAGACCAGAAACTCCTGCCCTGGGGAATGGTCCTACCTATAATTAAAAAGGGTTTACCCTGTCAATTAACATAATCAAGATAACTTTCTACAAGCATGTCCAGAGGCCCTTTCTCCAGATGATTCTAGATACTGTCCAGTTGACAATTAATACTAAATATCATAGACACCAATACCCATAGACACAATGGGTGCATGGCTTAGGAAACTGGGGACCATTTAATTCTACCCTCTAACTGGATACCGTGGCACATACCTGTAATCACAGGACTTATAATGTGGAGTCAGGAGAATGACAATTTTGAATGCACCTTAGGTTTTAGAGACCATGGCTCAAAAAGAAAATGAAATCTTTTTCCTGGAAACAGACCTCTTGTTAGCTGAAATTATTGTCTAACATGTTTTCATGGAGAACCCCTTCTTCAAACTTTGGGGAATTTAATTCCATTCTACAAGAAGAACACAAGAATCCCCAAAGCTTTGGATGTGGGTGTCCAGCTAAGGGACCAGATTTTTTTTTAAGTACCAAGCTCTGGATGTCAAGCTTAATGTCCTACCTCATCATCTGTTTGTCACATTGCCTATTTTTATTGGCTAGAGCTTATGTGATACGCTGAACAACCTGTAGGTCAACATAATGTGTCTTGAGAGGTAAGTCAGTGCCCATCAGCTAGTAGATGCTGCTTAGTGCATTAGTAAAATTAACAGGGCTAAGGAGTAAGACTTATCATAATGTGTGCATGAGATCAGCAGGAAGAACAGAGTAGTCCTCGTATTTTGAACTTCTCAGAGCTGCGTTTGTGTCAGATAACCTTTTAGGATTGTGGTTCTCAACCTTCCTAATGTTGCAACCCTTTAATACAGTTCCTCGTGTTGTGATGACCCCCAACTGTACAATTATTTTTGTTGTTACTTCGTAACTGTAATTTTGCTACTGTTATGAATTGTAATGTAAATATTTTTTGGAGATAGAAGGTTGACCGAGGTGTTACAACTCACAGATTGAAAACCACTGTTTCAGGAGCCTCCTTATTAGCTTGGGCCCTAAAGAAACTTAACATGTGAGTACAGCCTGTTCAAACTGAGCCACACTACACGTAAAATGGGACAGCAGGATCCAAGATCTACCTAGGCAGGCTGTGTCACAGGACACAATCATTGAAAGTCAAATCCTTGCAGTTCCACGAGGACGATGGATTAGTGGGAGCTACTTAAAATAGTCTTCCCTTCTTCCCTATTCACAAAAGTCAATTAAAATGTGCATGGCAAGAATCTGCCTGTTCAGAGCTATGAAATTGATAGAATTATTTTTAAGTACATTTAAGCTTAGTGGAGTCCCTTAAACCTGTTGTACCACCGGCACAGTCATGAGAAAGGAAGAGATGACCAAAAATTAAAAAGGTAGAAGAAACAGGACATCCAGAAGAAGGGGGATGTAGACAAGGACTGAGTCATAATACCCAAGGAGAGAGGAGCAAAGGGTCCCCTGTGAATTGGGCACTAAGCCCATTTTTCAAAAGTGAAGAAACTTCTAGAATCTGGGTGCAGAGCAGTTTCTACATAGAGCGGGCTCACCAATGTGAAGGTTAATTATGAGGCAAGAAAATGCCCCCACGAGGTAAGGTTTTCTGTTGCTGCCTTTTGTTGGCATCTCCAGGAGCCTGCGAATACAGAAGAGGCCCTTTGATAGCCACGCTGGCAGTCGTCGACTCTCCCTGTGATCCAGCAGGTTAATGTACCGCTGCCAACCCTCCAGAGTGAGGCAATCAGATGCACTGCTTGATAGAAATAAAATGCAATGTGGGGATGAGGAAGGGAGTCTGCGGTTGGTAGCTCAGCTCCTGGCAAAACCCTCCTCCAATCAAGCCCTCCCTGGAAGGCGGTATTAGCAGAGTGGCTTAGGGGCACCTGTGATGCAGAGATTAATCTCCCCTTTTTGTTTTCTTTCGGGTCTCTCTAGGCACTGCTGAGTGCAAGAATTTACGTTGGCTTCCTTCCTAGAAGGGAGCTACAGGCTGCAGAAAGAGAATGTGTCATCAGATGTCACCTCTCATGGTGTCTCTGTGGCTGTCTGTCTGTCGCTCTTCCCCTCCTTGCCCACCAGCTCTCCTTCCCACACTCTTCTGTGATGTGATGCTGCGCCCAGAATCTTTGTCTCTCCACAGAGCAATGGTAACAGCTCTGATACCCCACCCACAAAGGCACTCTCTTCTTCCCTGGTATGTCAGCTCAGACCTTTTAGAGAGAAATTAAGTGAATAAAGGGAAAGGGAGCTGGGTTCTGGTCACATGTCACTGTGAGCCTGAAGCTTCTTCCCGCCGAATGCAGACATCTGTGGCAAGTTATCTAATGGCATGAGGACTATCTTTAGAGATCATTTTGAAATGTTGAACAACCACTGTCCCACAGTGCCTTGCAGCATTTGCTGTGGAGTCCTTTTTTTTTTTTTTCTGCAAAGTAAAAATCTCACTGTAATGAACTAGTGGATAGGCTTCTATTGTCTGGAGGGTTGGGGTAAAGAAGCTTAGAGCCAGTGCTGCTCACTCCAGGACCACCCTGCACATGCGCATACTATTCTGAGCGGGTGGAGGGAGCAGTAGAGGTTGCCTAGTCCTAGAAGGTGGGATATTCCAGCAGAAGTCTGCGGTAGTTTGCTAAATTGTCAGAGTGGCTCTCTTCCCCAGCACATATCTGACTATTAATCACCATGACACGCTGAACACCACTTGTGACTTTTTTCATGTTCTTTCCAGGCTGGTTGCAATTAGGTTGTGCTTTTAGATCTTAGAGCTTTGATAATAAGGTTCTTAGTATTCTAGAGAAGGGCTTAGGCAAAAAAAAAAAAAAAAAAAAAAGTGCTCGCTAGTGATTTCTTCCCATTTCTGCTGGGTCCAGTGGCTGAGGAGTGACTTCACAGTAGCATCTTATCTCCCCCAGTATGTTGATTTTTAGCAAAACAGCAAAGGTCCTTTGGACCTAAGAGTCAGTGTCCTAGAAAATGGCATCTACCCTTGAATGGAAAGCTGGTACCAAAAAACAGTGTTCTAGGCATTTCGGGGGAGGCTGGAATATAGAGGCAGAGGTCCTATTCCTGACTCCTTCCCTGGCTATTTCCACATCCTGCTGAGCTGAGCCCAGCCATGCTTCATTTATAAGAAGCACGCTAGTGTCTATCTCATGTGCTGTTAAATAGATGTGAGATGTCACCCCTATTTATTATAACAGCACAAAACTCTTGCCTGAAGAGTCACCTTGATGAGAGATGGATTCTTGTGAAGAATCACAACCGGAAAGCTAGAGAAGCATAAAATAGAGCTCCGAGTTTATATTCTGTGCATTTTCATTGGCTTTTCATGTGGCCTTTCAGAGAATTAGATTTCCATTTTGTTATTGTTAATTGATGAAGTTTCACAGATTGATTGGGAAATAGGACACGAGCTGAGAATGTGGGGTATGTGAAAGGTCTCACACAAACTTTTCCAGGGATTAGTGTGTTCAGTGAAGACAACAGGATTAATTGCTCATCTTCCATTTCTCACCGATGCCTTTTTCTGACTCCAGAGCCAGTAATAAGAACCATTGGCACATTGAACTGCATTTTTCTCTGTTGAATTATCGACTAATTGATTTATTTCAGACATGGCCTTTCTACTTTCTGTTCCTGGGCATCCTGCAGTGAGTTTTGTTACCTTCTTGGCTCTGTTTACGCTTCCCCATTGTGCACGTAACTGGAAACTTGGCATGCAGCAGATGGGGGAGATACATTCTATAGATATCAAAGTTTCTTGGTTAAATGCCATTCTCTTTTGAGGTGGATGGCTCCCAAGACCCTGAAGGTTTTGGAAATAGGCTCTAAATAACCTCTTTTTCGATGTGAGCACAGGGCTCAGCGGAGAAAGGTTATTTCAGTGGCCCTCAAGGTTAAAGTTGTTACTTTTCCAGATGGCTTCTATCTGGTTCTTGGGATTATATTGAGCCTCCCTATGGCCAATCTCCTAGTACCAAGAATAGCAAGAAGTGGAAGCCAGCCACAGTGAGGGCATGTAGAGATTGAAGGGTTAGGTCTGGAGCATATGGGGTCTATCACAGTCCTGCGGTGGCAACCCCAGGAAAAACAAGTCCATTCCCAGGACTGCTCATCATCTTTATTTCCCATTGCATCAGTCACTGACCTCCTGAGTCCTCCTTTCTTCTGCTTCTACTTGCATCCTGTTTAAAACCTTCCACAGAGTTATTTATGTAGTAGCTGCTCCAACGCCAGCTGCCATCAGGTCTAGCAAGCTCCTTGGAACTGCTTTGAAGATGGCCACCTTGGCAACTGATACAAGGAGAAAACCTGGCTGCAAATGAAAAGGGTGAGCTCTGCCTTAGCTTAACCTTAGAACATGCAACTTGGCTAGCTCTAGCTCACGTTCCCCTTGCAGGGAACCGGGTCTGCCTTGCCGTTTCCAAGTGCTCTGCCAACCTGAAGCCCGGCAGCACGGTGACTGCAAAGTCTACTTCTGTTCGTGCTTGCTCAGTGTTGCATGGACACATCCCTGTGCTTTCATTTAGTCCCCCTTACCTCCTGCTTGTGCATTGAGCATTTATTACTCATCGCCACACTTTTTGTTTGTTTGTTTTTCGAGACAGGTTTTCTCTGTGTAACAGCTCTGGCTGTCCTGGAACTCATAAAATCCACAGGAAAGATCCACTTGAGGGGCAGGAGGCAGTGTTTTTGCTTTCGTTTGTTTTGTTGTTGTTGTTGTTTTGCCTTTAACATTTGGAAGGTAGATTCCACTATGAGAGAGGAATCCTGAGGTGAAGGAAATGTATTTCTCTTGAGTTCTTGTGTAACTCTTGCACTAAATGGTCATACATTGTGGTTCTAGTCACAAACTGTGAAAATGTCTAGCCAGTTCCCCATCCAATACATTTATCACATCTTTCTTTGTAGACCCCAATAACACAAGGCGAGGCTCTCCCCAACCCATCTCCAGTGCAATAACAGCCGCTACAAAGCCACTCAGGCAAACGGCCCACTCCCTCAAGGGAGTACTTTTGGAGTTGACCCTAAAGCACAACTTCAGTCAGGAATAAGGATGCTCAATTGTTCATAAACCCGACATTTATTACTTGGAGATGTTTTTCTTCTCCACAGCACAAGCCTCTCTTTACAATTTTATCAAATGACATGCTGCTTCCATCATGTCCCACTTTCTCCATTGGCTGCGGGCCCCCCCCCACCACCACCACCACCTGTGGACTTGGTGTGGCTCAGCAGTGCAAAACCTGGGGCCATCACTCAGAAAGGCAGGACTCCTGGGTAAGGGCCAGGCAGATATCCAGAGCAGGTGTGGGCTCTGGTTTTCTTCTTTTATTTATGAGGCAGCTGTTGAGTGAGAAGGTAAATAATTGTGGCTTCCCCCTTTGAAATGCGCTGGCTCTCTTTGGCATTTTCTAGATTGCCAGGTTAAAGCGGAATGCAGAATAAATCTATCACAAGCATTCCAAGGCCCAAAGTGGTTAGCCAATCACAGCAACTCAGCAACCAGCTCCCTTCTGAAAGGAGGAATAAGTATGCTATAGATCTACATAGTTCTCTGCTTTTAACTTGCAAGCCCCCTAATGTCCGAGTCCGCAGTGCCTCCCGCCTTGCTTCCCCTGAAGTCCAATGTGAAGAATTAATAGTTCAGAAGCCACGTCACATTTTTTTGATATCATATATGGAGAGAATTTCAGACATATCCTTTCCCAGCTCAGAACCACAGATAGTCTTTAGGACCCTCATATAACCTAAAGCAAGGATAGTGAAGTAGCAGAACTGGGAATTGTCTAAAATAAGCATAATAGAAGTCCAATGATAGTCTCCAATACAATGTGCTGCTAACTTGTTATAAGAAAAAGCTACATTACTGGTGATTCATACACAATGATAGGCATGATAAATAAACCCAACCCTGTAATGTACCTCCATTTGACTTGAAAGAGACCCTTTTCTTTGTGGATGGATCTGCTGGTTGGGAATTGGTATCTTCCTAAATAGACAAAACTCAAGACTTGTCGTGATGAAGTCCAGTTTGGATTGCATTAAAGTCAATCACAAGGGTGACGGTTCTTACTATGAAGCAGCATACACATAAAATCCTTGCAGAGTTTTCTGGTTTTTCCTTTCTCTGCCACACTTTTTCCCAAACCTACTTCAACTTCAGGACCCCCTCCCCCTTTCCCATCTTGTTTTATTGAATTATCCCAAGATATTCTGCTTAATTTCCCAAGAATCAGAAATTTTTGTTTCACACTCATACTGTGTCATTGCATGAGGGATTGAGTAAATGCAAAACCAAAGGAGAACGTGTGCCTCCTGACAACAGGCTCGGGGAAAGTTGAAATGGACTCTGGGTAAGCACATGGCTCCATTCAAAAATGCCTTGGAGGCTCAGTAAAGCACAGGGAGATGGTGAGCTAGAACAGAAATTCAGTGCATGGCAGACCATGACTGCATGAGTGACAGGGGGAGTACACAGTGCCAGGCAACTGGGCATGTCAATCAAGTGGAAGTCAAGCAGAAATCAGCCAAGAGTGCTGTTAATGCATGCCGAACCTGGAGCCAGGCTTTCCGGATTCACGCGCTAATATTAGCTGGTGACCTCTGACAAATCTCATAGCTTATTGGATCTTTCATTTATTCATGTGGAAAACAAGGACATACATCACTAACCTGCATGATCACACACTCACCACTTGGGACCCTTTAAGAAGATCAAATGAAGTAATATATATGGTTGCCCTGGTAACTATAAACAGTCTGCAAATAGATACTTCTTGTCAACCTTTCACTTTGAAATAGTTTCAAACTTACAGAAAATTAGTGAAATTTCCACAGACACACGTTCAAGAGTGGTTAACTGCTATTAACATTTCTCAATATGATTTTATCTTTTCTGTGGATGGATAGATAAGTAGATAGATAGATAGATAGATAGATAGATAGATAGATAGATAGATATAGATAAAGCACATAGTGTATGTAGTAATACATATTTTTCCAGCCGCAATTTTAGATTAAGCTGAAGACGCCATCCCCTTTCTCTAAATACATCAGTGTTTATTTCCCAACAACAAAATAATCTCTTCAGATTATAAAAATCACACTATTTAATCTTGAAATAAGACTATTGCTTAACATACAGTAGTTGTTAGAAATTTTCCAGTACTGTTGTCCTTTATAAACTTGTTTCCTATCCTGAATCTAGAACAAGACCACACTGTCCCTTCACAGCTGCCAGAGCTCTTTAGTCCCTTGGCTTTTCTTTTTCTTCCAAGACATTGGCATTTTAAAAAAGATTTCTTTATTTATCATGGATACGGTGTTATGACATGTATGCCTGCACACCAGAAGAGGGCATCGGATCCCATTATAGATGGTTGTGAGCCACCATGTGGTTGCTGGAAATTGAACTCAGGTCTTCTGAAAGAGCAGCTAAGAGTCAGTGCTCTTAACCTCTGAGCCATCCCTCCAGCCGAGCATTGGCACTTTTATAGAATGTCCTTACATGGCCTGACTATCTGGGTTTTCCAAAATTTTACACACTGAAACCCTAATCCTCAGATTAGAGTATTGAGAGGTGTGACCTTCAGGATATTGTTAGGTTGTAAGGGTAGAACCTGGCGTCATGGGACTAGTGCTGTGTATGAAGGAGTAGGGAAGGGTTTCAGTGCCTTTCACAGCACAAGACAAAGATGTCCCTATAGTCCAAATTTCTTTGGACCACCAGCTCCCAAATAATGACATGGAGACTTCTTATTAAATATGAAAGCTTGGCCTTAGTTTAGGCTTGTTCCCAAGTAGCTCTTAGAACTTAAATTAACCCATTTATATTAATCTACATTCTGCCCCATGGCTTGTTATCTCTCCTCAGTACCATATGTTCTAGTTCCTCTGAGTCTCGCTAGCTAATCTCTACCTCTCTGATTCCTTCCCAGAATTCCTATCTAGGAAGTTCCAAGTATCCTCTTCTGCCTAGCTATTGGCTGTTAAACCAATTTATTAAGCCAATCAGAAGGTGCCTTGGCAGAGACATATCTTCCAGTGTACAAAAAGATTATCCCACCACATGTCCTGTTGTGCCCTTGTGCCTGGATTCAGACTATTTGTTTTGTGGCATAAATCTGTGATGTGCCCTTCATGGTGCATCATATCACAAAGCGCACATCTGTTTGTCTCCTTATTGGTGATGCTATCAGAAACCTCTCAGTTAAGGTGCTCTGTCATGATTATCCATTGTGTTTTGTTTGACTTCTCCTACTGGAATAAGTAAGTAGTTTCCTAAAAGATATTTTGAGACTATGAAAATACCTTGCTTCTGTCAAAGTCTTATCCACCAGTTTTAGCATCCATTGATGACTGGTGAGTTGGCTGTTACTAACCCCTGAAGTGTAATAATACTCACTATTACAAAGCTGAAGGGGAAGAGTTGATCTTATGGAGAGATGCTCTTGGGAAGGGGCTTGTGGAACAACTAGAAAATGGAAGAAATTCCCCTTGCCAGCTTTTATTTGGCTATGAGCTTGGAATGAGGATATTTTCATTGTGGTTGACCTGGAAAGTAAGAGGGAGTGCATGATTATGTTAGGTACCTCCTGTTTGAAGTCCCTTCTGCCTACCATTGCTTTTCTCCACCAGTCCGGCATGCATATCCTCAATGAAAGATCTTCTGCTTATCACTGCTATTCTCCATCCATCCAGCACGTACATGCCCAGCCTTCAGGCACTTCCCCCCTAGGTTTCCTTACTCTACCTTCCTAGGAACTACTCTCCTGAAACTGATGACACCATTGACTAACTGCATGCCTGTACACAGCAAACTGATGTACAGATGATACATGGGTGTGTGATGTGGTACAGCTTAACCTCCCAAGTATATTCTCCCCATCTAGAATTTGGGGGCTATTAATATTGAATGTATGAGATTATTGGAATAAGTAAACAGATGATACATTAAAAGTCCTTCTTAGGCGTAAGTGTTTAGGAAAAATGTGAATTCTCACTCTACTCCGGGAAAACCTCTGTTTCATCTAGCAGAATTAAAGGTTGGATAAGCACACATATTTGCTCTCTTTAACTTTTCTCTCCTCCCTGATAGGGGAGGAAAGACTTCACTGGTTTCTGAGGCTGTCATTCCCTAGGCCACACTGAACTTCAATTAAACTTAAAGGAGGTCTGGCATTTCTCCCTCCCACTGCCAAGTCCACATGGTGTTGATGTAACATGTTCTCCTGATCTAGCAAGGCTTCTACAAGACTCCATGGTTGGGGTTGCAAGCCCAGATCCTCCTCATCCAGGCCATGGAGACTCTCAGTTTTGTTCCTCCATTGTACTTGTGGGTCCTTCAGAATGTAGTCACAGGGTACTTGTTGTTGGCCTTGCAGACCCAACTTCTCCCCAGGCAAGGCCATGGGACCTGAATAGGATGAAGCTGGGAGGAAGCCCAAAGGCTCATCTCTGGAGGTAATGGAAGTGGCTGTCATTCTCTTTTGGTCTCGACCTCCATTGTTTCTGCTCTTCCCAAAGACTCCAGGAAGAAACAGGATGTAAGTGACGAGTAAAAGAAAAAGCAGCCTGTAAGAACAGCCTATGGTATAAATATAATAATTAATAGCAAATGATAAGATTACATTATTTGAAAGGTTTCCCAAGGGAGGGATGTTTATGACCTCGGCTCGGCATATGTGCCATGATATTCATAGTCCCACATTCACATACACAAGTGCATATGCATATACACAAATGTACACACAAGTGGATGGGCACACACACACACAAGAATGGTGAGAACACATTCAGAGGACACAGGGCCAGCTTGATGGGAAATGAAGTTCAAGCAATTTAAACTAATTGTAGTACATTGGATGAAATAAAATTTCATACTCACACGAGTATCTAACATGCAAGGAAACAACTAACCAGGTGTCAGAAAAAGGAAAGCATTTTCTTACAGAAAAATACCAAACATCAACGTGTAGGGAATGATGGAGTTAGGGGGAAAAAACAAACGAACAAAAATCAACACACTATAGTCAGCCAAAACTGAGTCTTTTGGAACTGGAAGGTGGTGGGCTTACATTCGTGAGCTTATTTGTTTACCTTGGAATTTTGTGTTTCAGAGCAAAATACATTATCTCTGTGGTATGATGAAGAATCCAAGGAGCAGAGGAAGAAATGGCAGAGTTAGAGCCAGGCAATGCCTACTTGGGTATCCAAGTTGTTGGGAATGACAGACAAACAGATCCATTACTTAGCAAGGCAGTGCTGTGTCAGTGCAATTAATGACATGCTGCAAGGCTCTGGTACCTAGAAACTGGAGGCGTTCAAGCAGTATGGGGTAGTGTCTGCCTTTTTCTCTTCCTTGCCTCTCACTAGGTAAACATCATTTACTCGTCTAAGTATTTACAAACTGTCTGACATCATATGTGGTCCTTATGTATGTACATCACAAATAGTATCTCCTTAAAGAGGCCTGCATCTAACTCTCCTGGAATTCTCACTTAAAAGAACATTTTGATTAGCAGAAGCTACAGGAAATAGAGACAGTTTTCAAATTGGGCCAATGCAATGCAGGTGTAAGGTATGTTTTTGTTTACCTTTGTATATGACTTAGTTTTGTGATAGCAAGCACAATACCATATGTATGAAACATGAGAAACTGAGGGTTTTAAAGTAACTGAGTCAGTTGTGTAGATGCTATCATGAAGTTTTGAACCCACAAGCAGCTGCAGTAGTATGGTGGTATAATGAAGAGAGATGATGACGGTGGTGGTGACAATGATGGCAATGGTTGTGATCCTCGTGGTTAAGCTGATGTTGATAACAATGATAATGATGATGGTGATGATGCTGACAATAATGTCAGTGACGATGATGATCATGATGATGATGGTGGGGATATATGATGACCATGGTAAAGATACTGATGGTGATGATGGCAGTGGCCATGATGATGAAATCTGATGATGATATCGACATTACTCTTTGTAAGAGGAAACATAATCCTGGAAATGTATATGATTATTGTTTATCACCTTTTATCATGATAGGCAATGACCTATAATTCAGCATTAAAATATCCTAATGATCCATTCTACTTTCTTCAGTTATTTCTCATGTTCTAATTACTTCTCTTCTATACTCTTCTTATAATCACCCTAGTCATTGTGCTTTACTATTAGGAAGAGCAGATTCCTTTAAAACTGGATATGAAGTCACATCTATTTACACCTATAATTGGTAGTACCTTCTACCTGTACTGTCAGTTAACTGAAATCAACTGTGACCTGAAGGACATTAAATGAGAAATTCCAGAAACAAAAGTTGTGGATTGCATGTTGTTCCCAGTGTCTAGAAATTTAGAGCTGTCCTGCTTTGACTCCAATGGGATATGAGTCATTCTTTTACCTAGTGTATCCTCCTCATTAGTCATTTAGTAGCCATTTCAGTTAGTATATTAACTCCCAATGCCACAATGCCATTGTTCAAAAAGCCCTTATTTTATTTATTAAGGGTCCTAGGGTGTAAGAAAAGTGATGCTGGCAGTTTTATTGTGATATGGTATTAATTATATTTTATTATTGCTCTATTTTATTATTAGTCAATTATTTATTCATGTATTTATTTATTTTTCATTTATTTTACATCCTGACCACAGTTTACCTTCCCTCCTCTCCCTTGTTCCCTCCCCCACCCTGTGCCTCCCTTCTGCCCCTCCTCCTCTCTGCCCCACCCCCATACATTCCTCTGTTTCTGGTCAGAAAGGGGCAGGCCTCCCATGGGTCTCCACAAAGCATGGCACATCAAGTTGAAGTATGACTAAGCTCCTTCCTTTGTTTTCAGGCTGAGCAAGGCAACCTAGTAGGGGGAATAGGTTGCCAAAAGCCAGCTCAAGCATTAGGGACAGGCACTGATTCCCCTGCTAGGAGTTCCACAAACAGACCAAGCTACACAATTGTCACATGTATGTAAAGGCCCTAGGTCAGTCCCATGCAGGCTCCCAAGCTGCCGGTCCAGAGTCTGTGAGCTCCCAGATTAGTTATTTCTGTGGGTTCCCTTGTGATGATCTTGATCCCCCTGGCTCATACAATCCTTCCTCCCTCTCAACAGGATTCCCCAAGCTCAGCCCAGTGCTTGGCTGTGGATCTCTGCATTTGCTTCCATCACTTACTGGATGAAGGCTCTCTGATGACAATTAGGATAGTTTAGGTACCCCCTCCACTCTTCCTAGAAGTCTTAGCTGGGGTCATCCTTGTGGATTCCTGGGAGTTTCCTTGGCACCAGGTTCCTCCCTAATCCTAAATTGTTCCCCCATCAAGACATCTCTTTTGTTACTATCCCCCTCTGTCCCACCCCCAACAGCCCAAACCCATCCCTTATATTCCCACCCCTGCAACCCCCTACCCCCAGTTTACCCAGATATCTTCTATTTCCCCTTCCTAGGGAAACCCATGTGCCCCTTTTGGGGCCCTCCTTCTTACCTAGCTTCTCTGGGGCTGTGGATTGTAACCTGGTTATCCTTTACAGCTAATATCCACTTATGAGTAAGCACATATGATGTTTGTCTATTTGGGTCTGGGTTACCTCACTCAAGATGATTTTTTTCTAGTTCCATCCATTTGCCTGAAATTTCATGATGTTACTGTTTTTTACAGCTAAGTAATACTCCATTGTGTAAATTTACCACTTTTTTTTTATCTATTCTTTGTCTGAGAGGCATCTAGGTTATTTCCAGTTTCTGGATATTACAAATAATTCTGCTATGAACATAGTTGAGCAAATGTCCTTTGGTATGGTTGAGCGTCCTTTGGGAATATGCCCAAGAGTGGTATCACTAGGTCTTGAGGTAGATTGGTTCCCAATTTTCTGAGAAACTGCTATATCTATTTCCAAAGTGGCTGTATAATTTTTCACTCCCACCAGCATCGGAGGAGTGTTCTCCTTACTCCACATCCTCTCCAACATAAGTTGTCATTAGTGTTTTTGATCTTAGCCATTCTGACAGTTATAAGATGGTATTTCAGAGTTGTTTTGATTTACATTTCCCTGATGGCTAAGGATGTTGAACAATTCTTTAAGTATATCTCAGCCATCTGAGATTCTTCTGTTGAGAATTCTCAAGTTCTTTATATATTTTGGAGATCAGCCCTCTGTCAGATGTGGGGTTGGTGAAGATCTTTTCCCATTCTGTAGGCTGTCACTTTGTCTTATTGACAGTGTCCTTTGCCTTACAGAAGCTTTTCAGTTTCAGGAGGTCTCAGTGTCTGTGCTACTGGTATTCTATTCAGGAAGTTGTCTCTGGTGCCAGGATATTCAAGGCTACTTCTCATTTTTTTCATCTATCAGGTTGAGTGTAACTGAACTTGCATTGAGGTCTTTGATCCACTTGGACTTGAGTTTTGTGCAGGATGATAGATATGGATCTGTTTGCATTCTTCTGCATGCTGATATCCAGTTATGCTAGCACCATTTGTTGAAGATGATGCCAACACCATTTGTTGAAGATGCTTTCTTTTTTCCATTGCATAATTTGGTTTCTTTGTCAAAAAATCAGATGTTCATAGGTGTGTTTATTTATATCAGAGTGTTCAATTCAATCCCATTGACCCACTTGCCTTTTCTTATGCCATATTATTAGTCATTTTTAATCTTTTATGTGCCTAACTTATAAATTACTCTTTATCACAAGTATGTATGTATATAATTAAAAGTAGTATTTATAGGATTCAGTATTGTCCACAATTACAGGTATCCATTGGGAATCTTAGAACATAACCCCCATAGATAAGGGAGGGGTACTATATATACAGTTAGAACTACTAGTCCTCTATATTTGGGATTTCTACAACTGATGCTTGACCCACATAGCCATTACCACCTTGCTCATGAGGACAGGGCATAAGTCGTATTTGGAGCACATTTGATGATTGAAACTAACCTTTCCCAAGAAGCTCTTTCCTTTACAGGATACTAAGTTCATGTTTTCACCTGCATTTGCCTCCCAGCTGTTGAGATGTCCTTTTGCATGCTCTTTGCTGCCTGCAGTGTGGCAAGACTGTAGCAAGACCACTTGACTACAGTGAGACATTCCTCATCAACATTAGCTACATGGTCTAGGGCTGTATAGAAGGCTGAAAATAGGCTAATCCTTTTATCTAGATTATAATTTTTTTTTCCGAGACAGGGTTTCCCTGTGTAGTTTTGATGCCTGTCCTGGATCTCGCTCTGTTAGACCAGGCTGGTCTCGAACTCACAGATATCTGCCTGGCTCTGCCTCCTGAGTGCTGGAATTAAAGGTATGCACCACTGCTGCCTGGCTAGATTATAATTTTGTTAATGGTTGTCTTATCCAACTGTGTGCTCTAGTATCAAACAAGTAGCCAAACAATGCTCTAGGTTACCTAACTGAGAAGGAATGAAGAGAGTTAGATGACCTATGGTTTATTTGAAGAATGAATCTATGAAGTATGCAAATTATTCTAGCCTTTAGAACAGCATCTCTTAAACTCATCCCTTTTGGGCCTTTTAAATGACCCCAGTGTATTTGTCAGAATTCTCTATAAGTACAGATTCAATAAATATAAGAACTCATTAAGTCAGCTTTAAAATAGTAACAACAGCAGAATCAATCCCACATGTGAGCTTGGAACCTGGTAGTTACTTGATTCTTGAAGCTGGGTGCTCAGCAATAGGAGTAGTCACCCAATGTCTGTCTTTCACTAAGGGAAAGGAAGTGATGCTCATAATTGGTGGTAGTTGCTTAGTCCACAAGACTGAGTGCCTCAGGAGTCCCCTCTGATACTGGAAACCCAGAAGTTTCCTGGAGAGATGTTGTTCCTTAGTCTAAATGAAAGACTGGAGACACTGGTTCTGATAGCGATGAAGGAATCATCATCATCATCATTAGCAGCAGCAGCAGCAGCAGCAGCAGCAGCAGCAGCAATAAAGCAAATTAACACAGCAGGGAGATGGAAGGGCAAGTAAGCAGAGGGCAAGATGTTCTGCTTTCTGCCACACCCTTTGCAGCTGGAGGGCTGCCAGAAGATACCACCTTCATTTGGGATGTATCTTTCCACACCAATCAAGACAATTAGGACAGTTCTTCAGGTAAGGCTCCCTACTCAAGTGATTCTGATTTGTGCCAAGTTGCCATTAAAAACCAACAATAATAATCCACCCCTTGTCACCTTGACACACAAATATGTCACTCTGAAACTTATTGCCTTATGCAGGCACTCATGCCTACACATTAATTAAATAAATAAAGACTTTAAAAATGATAAAGTAAGTCTTAAAAACCATAACCCTGTCCTCTACATCCCATATTTACTTTATAAACTAAGTATAATCCACTTTAAAAGTTCCTTTTGAATCCTCAAAAATCCCAATACTTTAAAAAAATCTCATACCTCTTAATTGTAAGCTCCTATTGTGATGGGTGTGTTTGGTTGTCAACTTGTCTACATCTGGGACTAAACCCCCAAAATTCAGGGCACACCTGTGAGTGACGTTTTTGCTTAATTTGAAGTAGGAAGATCCACTTCTAATCTTGATTTTTGAATTAGTAAAACATGCCTTTAATCTGGATCTCAAAGTGGGAAGACACAACTTTAAACCAGGCCACACTTTCTGCTGGAAGCCTATGTGGGAACATGGAAGAAGGTAGCTTTGCTCTTTACCTGCTTGTTCTCACCTTGCTAGCATATCCATTCTTTCACTGGCATTGGAGCCTACTTCTTTGGGATTCCAGCACATAATGAAGACCAGCTGAGACATCCAGCCTTGTGAACTGAGCAATTATTGGATTCTTGGACTTTCTGTTCATAGCTAGTCATTGTTGGATTAGCAGGACCAAGCCTGTAAATCATTCTAAAGCATTTGTTCTCTAATCCCCTTTGTGTGTGTGTGTGTGTGTGTGTGTGTGTGTGTGTGTGTGTGTGTGTGTGTGTGTAAAGAAAGATCGAAAAAGATTCATTCTATAAATTCTGTTACTTTAGAGAACCCTAAGTTATACACCTATGAATATCAAAAACAAGTTACATATAGTCAACATATTATGGTACCAAAAGAGAAAAAAAAATCATTTTTCAAGGGAGAAAAAGAAAAAACAAAGCCATAGCAAAAAACAATCACAATAAAGCACTCAGGTCATATAGGTATGTAGAATGTGTGTAGAAATTCAGTATTTACTGAAAATAAATTACCAAAAAAGTTATTTCAAAGAAATTCTTTGGTATACATGTAATTTTACCATTTATTAAAGAGGAAAGCATATTTGTATACTATTGAGAAGGATGTGCTTGCTTATTTTTTCATAAGAAACTGAATATTTGTGCTGTGGAGATGGCTTAGGAGTAAAAAAGCTTGCTGCATAAGGCTGGCAACCTTAGTACAGGTCACCAACATCCACAGAAAAGCTCCAAGCAGCAGGAAAAGTGCAGGTGGCATCTGGGTACCCCTACTGGGAGATGAGAGACTGAGACAGGAGAATGGCTGAAAACCTGTGGGCCAGCTAATCTTGAATAGATAGTAAATTAACAGGAAGAGAGACCCTTTCTCGATCAAGATAGAAAGCAAGAATTAACATGGGAGACAGTCCTCTGACCTTTACTGTCATGTGCCATGTTACGTGTGTGCTTATCTCACACATAAATTCCATATTAGCTGGATATTTGATATTGTGGTCCATAGAGCATCTTTGACAATGTTCAGAGTTTATTAATACATTGGTTATATAACCATCCGTATTGAGAATGCTGCTTCACACAAATGCTACAAAATGGCAGATATATGTTTAGGGCCATTTCAGAAATTGTTGGAAATTCTATCCTAATCCCAAGCCAAAATTCACTGAATGGTTTTTTAAATTAAATTTTAGTGAGCAACTGAAAAAACAATCATTTTGAAAATCAAATATTCTCACATAATACAACATAAAGATATACTAATTTGACACATGCTGAGGAATGATGATAGGAAATTATTATAAGTCTTCATTTAACATAATAAAATCATTATGTTTTATAAGAGCAGGAAAAATTGTAAGTACAATAAGAACCACTACATTTCATACCATGAAATGATTTTGAACCTGAGCCAAGGTGTTTTAGGCAGCATTAGCTAATGTTGAGCAGCATGAAGATGCCATGCACAGTGCAAAGAATGGATGGTGTGTGCTCAGGACCACAGCTGAAGCAAAGACTGACACGTGGATGAATCCTGGCAGGAACACTTTGGCCTCCTTACAAGTTTGACTTTGTATTAACATTTGGTCGCTCTAGGTTCAGAAACTTTTTACTCTTGTCAAATTTTCCTAAGTCTCACATTCAATTATACAACCCCATATGGGTTCACTATCCACAGTTAAAGAAGCTAGGGTTTATGATATATTTGTAATTTATTAATACCCCCACTTTATAAAGAATACATAGCAACCCTAAAACTTTTATTCAAAATTACTTTTATTTTATATTTTAAAATGATTCATTTATTTTATTTTATGTGTTTAAGTATTTTGCACACACACACACATATCTTTACCTCATGAATCACTAGTGTCAATGAAGATGACTGAATCTTCTAGAACTGGGGTTGCAAATCGCTGCAATGTAGGTATTAGAAGCAGAACAGAACTTGGGTCCTCTGCAAGAGCAGTGTATGTTCTTAACTTCTGAGCCGTATCTCCAGCTACTCCTATGCTCCCAAGTCACTCTTTCAAAAGGCTTTAATTAAAGGATATAGTAGAAATGTACATTATGAAATTACTTAATAAAATTTAAAGTTGAACAAAGCAGATGTGAAACATGTTTTTGGAAACTAAAGAATATTTAGTTATGCTATGGTTTTCATGTAAAATGCCTCCAGAGGCTCATGTATTCAAATACTTGATCCGCACTTGTGGCAGAGTTTTGAGAAGTTGTGGAAACTTTAGCAGGTTGGGTACAGTTGGAGGAAGTGGGTTGCTAGAAGGATGGGCTTTGAGGGATATAGCCTGACCCCAATTCTGGGCTGGGATTCTTTCTGTTTCTTTATCTGCTAAGAAGTGAACAAGTCACTGCACAGTGCTGTCATCACTGAGCTAATTCACCCCCCACCCATGCCTACCCAGACATGATTGTCTGTAACCCTTGAACCAGGAGCCAAATTTAACCTCACCTCCTTTATTTTTTTCAGGTGATCTGTTAAAGCAATGAAAAAACAAAACAAAATAAAACAGAACAAACAAACAAATATAAAACAACTAACACAAAACTTGGTACCAGAAGTAGGATTGCTGCAGTGTAAACATTACCTTGTGGTCCATAGGTCTTAGAAACCGATATTTCAAACTAAAGTTCCTTTGGAGTTTCAAATGAAAGAAATCTTCAAATAATGTATGAGGAACTCAATGGAGCTGTCATAGCAGGAATTCAGAAGACCAAAATGTTGAACAAAAATGTGAATAGTAAAGTCCAGGCTCAGGAACTTTCAGAGTTGATTAAAGAATCTATTAGGAATCTAGATGGAGACCATTCACATTATATTATGGCAAAGATGTTGGTTGTATTCTGTTCATGTCTTAAAATTTGAATGAGACTAAATTTAAAAGTTATAGCCTAAACAGTTGGAGGAAAATTCAAGATAGCATAACATTCAGGCTGAAGTATGTTGTTGCTGGGTGCTTTTGGTGAGATTTACCTTGAGAATTCAAAGGAAAAAAAATAAACAAAAAGATGGAGATGGGTGTCCAAATATGTTTAAAGTTGAATAAAAGAACTGACAATGTGGATATAGTCAACATAGTTATAACTGTTACAGAGATTAATGCAATTAAGAAGAAACCAAGGCTTTTACTGAGACAGATTCAAAGTGTGTTGATAGCAAGACTCTACCCTTGAAAGCTGAAGCCTATAACAACAAAAATTTATTCGAAAAATTTTCATCTGAAAGGAATGTACTAACACAAATGAATGCCTGAGAAGAGGGAGCTGCTGTTGCTGTGCCTTACACCAACAGGACTACCTAGGGAAATATTTTTTTCCGGCTTAGCTGTACAGTTACCCAGAGGTTGCCTCAGTCATGGTCCAAGGGGATCTGGCTATTGCAAAGTCTAACAGTAGAATAAAAAATCACCCATATGGTGGTGGGTTTGTAGGTGTGCAGAATGGAAGAGTTGCAGGGTATTTGACGTTTGCACCAACACTCTTGGAGAAAGTCGGTGAAATCAGAGAGTGTGCAAAAGAGTTGGAGTACCTGTATGGAGTATACAAGCAAGCAATACTGAAACTTTAAAAGTAAAGTAGCCTAAGTTGCCTTGAGTCTCAGAAGAGACTTTGGACACTTGAACTGTTTTGAGACTATTAAAGACTGGTGACTTTGAAGTTGAAATAAATGCATTTTACATTACAAAGTGGCCATGAACCCATGACTAGGTAGGTCATAGGTCATAAAGGAGAAGCTATTACTACTATTCTGCTGGGTTGACATAGTAGTAAACTAACTCCTGAAGACTTATTGTAGTATCCATTAGTGCATATTTCAGTGCTCATCAAAGAAGCCTCTTCTTGCTGGAGATGGCATTAACACAGATGCATAAGTGGTCAGGGAGTATAGAATAAAAGAATGTAGAGTTAAGCAGCACTAAATGGGACTTCTGTATCACATTACTATCCAAATCTTCAGAAACATCATGGAAGAGGGGACAGAAAGATTATAAGAGCCAGAGGCAGTGGATGACTATAGCAAAGCAATGTTTCGTGGCTACAACAGAGTGATTGTACACATGATTTTAAACATCTTGGACTGCATCCATAAGACCTGTGCATACAATGGCCAGAAAATTCCAATATGGAAGGGGGAAGATAATCACAAAGTACCAACCCTAGTTCAGGAGTTTTTGTCACTTGAAGGCTGTTGGGACAGAGAGTGTCAGTTTTCTTCAGCAACGCAGCCCTTGAAAGTTTATTCCTGCTTCAGTAGGTGGTGCCCATGCTAGCTGAGGAGCTATTGGTAATCAATAGCTGCAGGATCAGGAGAGTTAAATGTCTTTAAAGGGCATGGTCCCTGGTAGGTATAACACAGTAGAGGATGGCTACTTGTTCATGGTGTCTAGGCAGCATTGCAGGAACTCTAAGGGCTCAAAAGAATCGGGACACAAAAGTGAGTGAGCATGGAATGGGGAGTGGATCTAAGAGGAGATGGGAGAGGGGGATAAATACCAAAATACAATGTATGAAATTCTCAAAGAATTAAAACATACAAATAACACTTGAAACTGGGAGAAAATATTGATGGTGGGGCTGTGCGAGAAACTAAAAGGGAGAGATTTAGGGTGCAATTCATCAAAATACATATTATTCCTGTATGAAATTCTTAAACAATAAAATATATTTTAATATATGGAAAGATGGCCATGAGCCCACTGGGGCCAGGGGTTGAATGTTATGGTTTAGGTGTAAAATATCTCCCAAAGGCTCATGTTTTTGGACAGCTGGACCATAGCTGGTGGCAGTATTTTGTGACACCGTGGAGCATTTGTGGGACAGAGGTCTAGCTCAAGAACATGGGTAACTTAGAGGTAGGCCTGGAAGGTTATAGCCTGACCTTGGTTCTGGCCCAAGCCCTTTCTACTTCCTAGTTGGAGCCATGTTAACCAGATGTTTCTGCACATTACCAATCTCACAAAGTTATTTTAGCTACTCGGTCTCTCAAACTGTAAGGGACTAGCCCTCTTGAAATGTGGGCCTAAACCAACGATATCTCCCTTAATTTGTGTTCTCAGGTATTCTCTCAGAATGATGAGACTAGTAACTAGCATAGCTCATAAGAATGGACATTGGTTGCTTTGATTGGGCATATAATCATATTTTGTTTCTTTAGAAACATATCAGATTTTTAATGGTGCCTACTAAATATTTATGGGACAAATGCCATAGTAACTATAATTTATTTTAAAACATTTTGGGAGAAAAGATGAATTAAATGTGACAAATTATTAGTAATTTCCATTCTACATTATGACATATAAATTTTCATTGTGGTTAGGAAATGTAGGAACCGTAGAAAATTGCAAGTATAAACTGTTTTCGTATTACAAACAGCAGTCCCCTATTATTCCATCCTATACTGGGGGTCTCTTATTTACTCTATATTTGATTTTTTTTCAAAGTAAAACTTTTCTGAATGCATCTCTTTGTCTAGATGACCTGTTTTAATTACTGTTCTATTGCTTAAATAACATACCTGTGAAGATGAGCTCAAGGAAGGAAGGGTTATTCTGGGTCACCGTTGAAGGGTACAGTCTGTGACAGCAGGAAGGCTATGGTGGCGGTGACTTGAGGCAGCTTGTCATATCACATCCCCATTCAGGAAGCAGAGAGAAGAATGCTACTGTTCAGCTCACTCTCCTTTTCACTCAGTGAGGATCCTGGTCCCTGCTCACACTTCGGGTGGGTCCCTCACCTAAGTTAACTTAATCTAGGCACCCCTTTCACCCATACAAAAACATTTGTTTCCTAGGTGATCCTAGATCCTGTCAAACTGATAATCCCCACCATCTTGGAATATTTTCAGACATGTTAGTACAGTATGAAGCTGGTCAAGGCTTCATTCCTCACCCCCCTCCCCCCCCCCCCCCCCCCCCCCGCCTCTCTCCGCCCTACCCTTAGAACACTGCTGGTAAGGTTATAGTGACCTCTTTTATGAACTGCTTGCTTTTCAGACACTAGCACAGCTCTTCCCTGTGCCTTTGCAATCCCTTGGTTTTGCAAAGCCCGTCACCCTTCAGTACTCCAACCTGGCATCCACATCCTCTCACATTCCCAACTCAATTCATGGTCACATCAGTCTTCAAGCATTTTTGAGACTGTCTTCCTGTATACTATCCTCCCTAGCCTGCTGTCTCCCCTCACCTTCCACGTCGGTAGAGTCTTGGTGCTCCTTCAGCATTGTTCACTGCTTTAGTCTGCCTTTCCCTGATCAGTGAAGTCCTGTGGGCTAAGAATGACCCCTTATTCATCTTCTTGTCCATAGAAGGCATCCTTCACTGTCTGGATCTGGGACCGAAGCGCTAGCTTTTTGGGTGCATTGCACATTGCAGTTGCGCAGTGTTGCTGGCCCTTCTTCAGTGAAGTTGACCCGCTCAGTGCGGCCATGGAATCAGGTTTTAGTGGGAACTCCTTTTTGAAATGAGTATTTGAAGGCAGGTCTTAACTCCAGCTGGGTCTTCTTTCCTCCTCCTCCTTCTCCTTAGTGGGCCTCTTTCTTTTCTTGTTTAAAAAAAAAAAGTTAAAATTGATGAACCAAGTAGCGAAAGAGCCTTGGAAGACAGGTACAAACCCAAAACAAAAGGCACCTGAGAGTTCAAGGCTTATTATTCTTTTTCCCGTTGTGCTTATGATATACTTTGACTCAGTGTCATAATCTTGGGATATTGCTGATCAAGCCATAGAGTCTTTTTTAGACCTCCAGTCTATGGCCAGTTCTACCTCCTCTGTAGTTTGATAAGTCACTGATTACATACCAAGCCCTGCCCCAAATAATCTCACTTATGCCCCTCCATATTTAGGCAAATAGATTCTCTCTCTCTCTCTCTCTCTCTCTCTCTCTCTCTCTCTCTCTTTCTCTCTCTCTCTCTCTCTCCCCTCTCCCTCCCTTTCTCTTTCTCCCCCTATAGGGTAGGTACAAATTGACAGCTATGTGTATAGGCATCTAGCTAGCTAAACACTACTTATATATAATAGACACTAAATTTTTATTGGCTAAAAGATGAAATGAATGAGGACAATTATATTTTTAACAGCACTCTCTTAGTATATTGTTCTTGGACTTTGCATCTCATATAATTCAGGAATACATTATGAAAATGAATCAGAATGAGGGAGATACACTTTAAATTAAATGAATTAAAAATGATTATTTAATTGCTCTCTGTGATGAGTGTTCTGAAATAGACATGCAGAGTGCAGGAGGAGCATATTGGCAGAGTCCCTGAGACAGTCTGAAAGCCAGGGGAAGTATGGCCTCTAGGACAGCCATTAGAAGGTCAGAGAGACAGGAGAGGGATGACAAGTGGCAGGATTGGATGATGGCAGGCAAAGAAGAGCCATGTGAGGAGAGGGATCATGCAGTTTATCATATAAACTCATCTCTTCATCCAAACTGAATTTGTGTGCTGTAAATTACTGCACTGGAACCAGAGTCAAGAGTGGATGCAAGGAGCAGGAAGGCCACCATTACAATGGCCCTGCAAAGAGATGATTGGTAGCTGTGATTACAGCAGTGACGAGGTGATGATGGGAAGAGAGAAAAGTAGATAAATCTTGCAGAATTTAGAAGGTGTACTCAACAGGGTGGTCGTGAGGCCTAACAGTTGCTCAGCAAGAGGTTTGTCTCTTCCACGGATCCATCTATATCCCTAGGAAAGTTGTAACTGCACTATGGCACAATTTTGTGTCAGTAACAGGAGAGAACCATGTTTAGCTCATCGTAAAGCTGCTTCTGTTTAAAGCATTGGGACTAAATTCTTTGTTCGCGTTGGATGGAAACTAACGAAGCTCTTACTCAACCTCTGGAGGATCAACAACCACAGATGCTTTCTCCCTCCAGCCTTTAGTGGGGGATTTTCCTTCTATGGCGCTGAATTGCATTTCTCTCCAAGGCTCCTCAACAAACAATTTACAGTGTAAATATATTTGTTGGCATGCAAATCACTCCGCATTATGAGTCTTGATTAATATTATAATGTGTTGACGAAAGCCTGTAAGTGGTTCTTGGAACTAAGGTTTCAGACAAAGATGGGCTGTTTGGGTGCAGAATGTTTGGTGAATATTAGATTAGGCTTTTTGTTCTCTCTCTCTCTCTCTTCCTCCCCCTCTCATTCTAAGGAGATACTTGGTGTGAGTGGTTACAAACTTCAAAATGGACAATTAATACAACCATTCTACCACCCAAACTGCAGCACAAACACTCCTCCCCATGCTCACTTCAAGCCTGCTTTTGTGCCCACAGGCTGGGGCCTTTGGTTCAGCTATTTAGCCTTTGGTTCATTTCGAGAATCCTGTCTCTAGAGAAGCATTGTTCTGCAGTATAGTGCACCCTCTGAATACGTGTGTGTGTGCGCGCGCGCGTGCGTGCGTGCGTGCGCGTGTGCGAGTGTCTGAGATGGGGGGTGAGTAGACCATAGTTAAATCCCCAGTCTGTCCCCCTGGAAGGCAGAGATAGTGCCCCTGGCTATGCTCTGGGAAGCCTGGCTCCTCCTCTTCAACAGCAGCAGTGTAGATGCGGAGACAGGCCTGTGGACTTCCACCTCTGGCAGCTCTGGTATTGACTGGCACTTTTCCTTCACACGCGTCGCTGGAAGAGCAACAGTTTGACAGAGGGCTCACACATCCAGTGGCACGCCGCAATGAGGAGCACCAGGCTTTGGACACAGCCTGAGCGTGGCTGTATTTCAGCCCTGCTATCTGATACTTGCCTGACCTCAGCCAAGTTCCATAGCATTCCAAGTTTCTGTTTTTCCCCATTTGGAAAGGAGGGTTGATAATTCCCATTTCTTGAGTTTGGAGTGAGGATTAAGCAAGATATTTGAAGTGGCTTTCTCCACCATGAGAGATAAAAGAATAAAAGAGAAAGTGCTTGGTAAATGGACTCTTTACTCTGTGCCCGGCCTTGGCCTCTGGACCACTAATGCCATGGCAACAAACTCAGCATTTGAGGGAATGTCCTAAAGGTGGTAGATTTTTATAGTATCTAATGATCTCTGGGAATTACAAACAACAATTTGACTTTCACCCACATGGGACCACCTTTTGCAGATAGAAGCCTGCGGTCTGTATCTTGGTCTGCTTTCTTTTGGAATGGGTGGTGACCCGGGTTTTTGTCAAGAGTGCTCTGGATGCTGTGTTCTATCTCCCTCAGCTGTCCATGTCTGCATCCTAAGGGTCACAGAACAAGCTTCTTAGGAACACTGCCATAGTCAGCATGGGTGCCCAAGCCTTCCAGAGAGAGAATCCAGCATATGAAGGCCTGGAGGGAATGAAATCAGCAGGCAGTGTGGGAAAATGGAGGAATGCATTTGGTTAATAGAAGGCACACTGACTTTTCAACCAAAGGAGCAAAGAACCACTATCAGGTTTTGTCTGTGTGACACTGTGTGCCACACCCATTCTCCTGCAAAGAGCCTTGAGAATACCTCCATCCCATTCTCTAAATAACTTGTCAGTTAGTAAAACTCCTGGGTAGATAGTGCTGTCTGTCCAGTAAACTTCTTGGGGTCCTTGCATAGAAAATATACAGTATTAACAACCCATCAGGCAGGCCTGGGATATGTTTGGTAGTAGGAAAAGAGTCTTTACTGTTCCATAAAATAGCATTCTATTTGGTTCCTGGCTTATAGACAGCCACCTCACAACATTCTCAAATAAAGGGGAGGAGCTAAATTTTCTGATATGTTTTCTTGTAAGAATTGGAAATCTATCAAGAGTGCCCCACTCAGGAGACCTCATCTGGAATTTCCAGCTTCAAAAATTCCATCACACTGGTAGTTAGAGGAGGTTTCAACATAAACATTCTTCCAGAACAAAAGCATATGCCTAGCATCTTTCTCAAATCTTCCTTGATGATAACATCAATGACTTCTGCCTTACCAAAACTATGATGATCAAACCATATTTTATTACTTGGTTTGAAAACTTCTCTCTGGTATCTGCTACGACTTCTTGCTTCTCCTCCTAAGGTGTCTTGCATTGAATCCTGATTTCCTTGTTCTTGGGCACTGGAGTTCTTGGCATCCAGTTCCGATTCCCTCAGCCTCTCTGTCTCTGAGGACCCCCTGATGACCTCCTCCCATTTCATGACTTTTAACACTATCTGTGTGCCGAGGACATCTCTATTTTTATGTTCAGCCCTGGAATGTCCCCTGAAGTCCAAAGTTTGGTGTTCATTTCTGCTTGAATGCCGAAAAGACTTTCCAAACTTAACTTGTCAGTACTTAACCTCTTGGGTCTCCAGGTTGGAATTACCTCCACCACCCACTCGGGTACCCTGACAACCCATGTGTTCTTCACCCTCCCCATCCCTCTGCTTGACAACCCCAAGCTTCTTATTGTTCAGCCATAACTAGTTCTGCTTTTGACTGTCGTTTTATAGTGTGCACTCTTCACCAATTCAGGCAGTTAGAACAGAGAACCATAAAGTGGATGACTGGAAACAATGAAAATTCATCTCTCACTGTTCTGGATGCAGAACAGGATGCTGGGATGAGATGAAGCTCTGAACATACTCCAGCTCTGATGATGGCCTTCTTCCAGGCTGCAGGCTGCAGTCTTCTCTTTTCTGTGAACTAGAAGGAGTGAGAGAGCTTTCTTGTATAAGGGTGCTATCTCATTCAGGAGGGCTCCAGCTCTTGGCCTAGTTCCCTTGCCGAGGACACAGGGCCTAATATTGCCACACTGGGTTCTAGAATTTCACCAAACAGACTTTTTTTTTGTCTGCTGGAAGACAAACAAGTCAGCCTATAAATTATCCCACATATAATCCACCAAAGAGACCTACAGATTTTATCTCTCAAATGCATGTGCTTCTCAGCTGCCTCATCTCAGCCATGCTGGTCCAAGTTTCTCCAGTATTGCTTCATCCCCTCTCTAATTTCCCTGGGTTCATTTCTAGCCCCCTCCACATGCATCCTCACAACAGAGCAAGAAAGCAATCCTGTTAAAACAGAGAGCCACTCACATTTATTCCAATTCAAAGACTCCCTAATGGGTTACCTTTTTTTTTTCATGATGAAGGGCACAGTTGTGGGTGCAGTTGGACCTTGCACCTTGTCCAGTCCCTACACTGCTGTGCTCACAGATACTATTTCCTGTCCTCCTTGTTCTCATCCTCTTGCTGAGTAGTCTTTGTTTTACCCAAACACAGTCATTCCTTTAGCTACGAAGAAAGCGTGTGTGCATATTATTCTCTTTCTTTAATTTTTGAATCTCATTCTCAAAGTAGAGAATACGTTCTGTGAAGCTGGTCAATTTGTTGCAGCCCCTACTCTATATATAGCCCTAGAACAGCACTTTACAGAAAGCAGGCAATAAATATCTGTGAAGGAGTAGCAGGAGAAAAAGATGCAGAAAACCAGATAGAATTCCATGAAGCCAGGTCCACATGACTGTAATATCAACAGAATTCTAACATTGCTGTAGTCAGGGTTTTGTCGATTTCTTCAAGAGTCACACCCATCCTAGGACCAATCATGATAAATTTACTGAAGAACCAGTGTTGGGTGGTCTCAAGTTCATTATTGTCTTCAACCCCTCTGTGTCTCTATCTGTCTTTCTCTCTCTCTCTCTCTCTCTCTCTCTCTCTCTCTCTCTCTCTCTCTCTCTTTCTAAATGTGAAGTTGGAGGATAAAAGAATATATAATGGCCAAAATAGAATGGCTAAAATAGAAGAATCTATTGGAGTAAGATGAAGGTTGGTATAGTATGACTCTAACTCATAACTCAAGTATGAACTTGCTTGCTAAACCCTTTAAAATCTCTTTAATTTATAAAACAGCACAATGTGCCCCCCCACAAACTTATTAACCTATTGGGAATCTACTTCAGAGGATGAGTTTGTCTTGACACTGCTAATGCCCCTTTAGCTCTAGATCGATGAGACTGACCCAGTTATCTCTTATCTCTTCATATTCTCATCCCTTCCCTTTGGATGTCTATTTTCTGAGGTTATGCCCGTCTTTCACCTGAGTCACAAAGGAAAGCATGTCCTTACATGCAGGATGTCTGAGGTCTGAAGAAGATATTCTGGTTTGATTTATACAACTGCACTATCTTTTCCTGGGCTGTACTTGGACCCACTGTTTTCTGTGTTGGGACTATATTTCCTCAGAGTGCCTGAGTAACCAAAAATGCTTCGTGTTGGCATCCTCCTTCACAAATTGACAAATTGCTGCAGTCTGTGATCTTTTCTGCGAAAATAAATTCCACCCTTAAAGCTTTCTACAACCAGGCCCATCTCCTGCCTACATCTCTTTATCTGTTGTCATAGACCCAGAAGAACCTCTCATACACCCTTGACCAAACCTGACTTCTGTAAACCGACCCCTTTCCAAGCTTACACCTTTGTCCATGAGTCCTGCAGTTCTCAACTGTCTTGGCTTCCTTCCTGCCCCTAAACACTGATGCTGGTATCGTTCCATCTCCATTTGTCCTGGGTGCTCACACATCTTCACCCCCCCTCCGCTTTGCTCACAGTCCTCAGGCATGAACTTTGGAGCCTCACCCCATTTCACTTTTCTATTTCAGCACCGTCTCAGTTGCACTGTGAGCCAGTAATGATCCCAATTAAGCTCTAACATGAACATTGCTTACATTATTTTATTTAATTCGCCTAGCTATTTGAGGCAGGACTTCATGTTGTTACCATTCTATGAATAGGAAGCTAAAGCTGAGAACTTGTTCAAAGCCAGCCAATCAGTGGATGACAGGCAGACAACTCACCTCCCAAGGCTTTGCTTCTGCCTTTGAAGGGTAGTTCATTATCTCAAGCTTGTGTCATTGTTTTTGCGAGTGTCAAGCTTGTTGAAAGTCCTCCACACAAACTCTTGAATCGATGTGGACTCTGCTCCTGGGTTGCTCCATCACTGAAATGGCATCAGCCGGGAGATGCTCCAAAGGATGCTCTGGGGATGTATTAGTGGGGTGGATAATGAGGCTTACTGAATGTATTCTGCCTGGGAGCCCTGATCCTGACCTCTGGCTCACTCAGTCTACTGGGCCTTGATAGGCCATACAGGGAGGTAGCACAGCCTCCTGGAACAAAACGCGACCTTTTAAACTTTACACACACCTGGGTTTGAACCCCAGATCTAAGGCTCTGCTGGACCCTGGACAAAAAGCAGCTTCTGAAAGATACGAAGAAGGTAGGGAGTGGGAAACACAAAGGGTAATGAGAACTGGTCTAGTCACAGACAGAGGTGCTTAGGAGATTCAAAGAGATCACCTGTGTGGAACCTTTCACTCGGTCCCTGGCATGTGGGTCCTGCCTCACACCTGTGTTTGCTGTCTTCAAAAAGGTCCTTTACCAGACTCCTCAAGAATGGGGAACAAGAGCCTCCAGATGTGCCCTTTGTTTGCCCAGGCTTTGTCCTGAGCATGCTGGGGAGTCTTGTACAACACCACTTTCTCCTTGTCTGCTTCCTGGAGTCTGGGAGGTTGTGGCTGGTGAGACAAGGAAAAGTTCTGTTATTTAAAAAGAAAAAAATGTAATGGAGAAGAGAAAAAAAACCCTCTTTAGAGGAGTTTAGGGAGGCAGAGCAAATAAGAAGATGCTGGCTACTGCTGCTGGAGAGGGGTTGAGGCTACCCTGGGCCTGCTTAAGTTTCACCTCTGTATTGATTTGCTTGAGCATCAAATGACAGCAGTATCGCTGTCTTTTGCGTATGCCTGCCCTGGATCCCAGGTCTGAAGGCAGGAGGATCCTCGCACAAGCTTCTGTCACCGTTTCTGTACTAAGTACAGTTCCACGGCAGTCTCTAGGCCTCCTAGATGACCCTGAAAGTCTAACCATCATCTCATAGAAGCTGTTTCTACCTGGCATGGCACCTTCCTCCTTAATTACCCACAGTCTCACATTCAAGGTGCAATGGCTCAGAGACTCTGAAACCTTCATTGCTGAGGAAGTGGTTGGGAAGATGGGAAAAATCCTCAAGAAAGAGAGAGAGCATAAGACCATTGTCCTTTTATTTTCTGTGCTTTCTTGGAGACAGCAGGGCCTTTTGCATCACTTTTAAATGGTTGCCAGGGAAACAGAGCAAGAGACAGGAGAAAGGTTATATGGATACTGGCTAGAACTAATGTGCTTTTTAAAAACATGAACTGACAAGTGCTTAAGACTTCAGAGGTTCTGGGAGCATCTCATTTTCAAAGTTCCCCTTATCAGAGCCTCAAGTACCTTCATCTGATCATTAACAATGTTTTAATTGCTTGTAAACTATAATTCATCTCCATCAAAGAGTTATACTGATGGGTTTTATGAAGCATGGCCTTATAAGTGAACTCTCACTGGGTACTTGGAATGAGGTGTTTGGCATGCTGGACCACAGGTTCAGGGGCTTTGGCATAAAGGAGCTTGATTCCGGAGGCATCATCTCCGGCTGCCTCTTCCTGTAAGTAAATCTACAATCACTAAAATACACTCAAGTGTCATGGGTGCTGCTGTGTGTGGTAAAATTTGAGAGAGGGTCAGAGTAGGAAAGGAATTGGTAAAAGGACACATATGCACACCACAGCTGTGCCCTGAGCTCCCTGTGCCCTTATGTGGTGTGACTCCAAAAGACCCTGCCTGCTTTTCCTTGTACTGAAAAGTCATGTGGCCCATTGGCTTCAGTGAGTACTTGTGAATTTTTGTTCAAATTCAGTTTCACTATTGTAGTCTCTACTGAGTATCTGTAACTCTTGATTGCTGGGGAATCTTCCACTTTGTATTTTTTCTCTCCTCATATTCATTTACTCAAGTTGCACTGCATTCCTTTGTACATGTTTGTTTATTGTCCTCAGTTCTTGACTTCATATGTATTTCAAAGGAGAATCTTGGGTGTGCCTGACAGCTCCATGCAGGTGACCATTGGTCAGTGCAGAACAAGCTACGTGGCATAGGCCATCTAAACCCTGCCTAGGTGCTTCTTTCGTTTTCAATAGCAGACAAGAGAAGTCAGCATAACAATTTCCATCGAGTACTTTGCAACATTGCTCATAGCAGCCTGGCTGACACCTTTCATGGCTAGGGGTACCATTGGAGTTTAGAATGAGCCAACACCCACTGGGCGGTGGTGGCGCATGCCTTTAATCCCAGCACTTGGGAGGCAGAGGCAGGCGGATCTCTGTGAGTTCGAGGCCAGCCTGGTCTACAAAGCGAGTTCCAGGAAAGGTGCAAAACTACACAGAGAAACCCTGTCGAAAAAATAAATAAATAAAAAATAAACAGGAATGAGCCAACACCTAATTATCAGGAAAAGGCTGAATCCAAGTATTAAGATGGGTCAGCTTCAGAAACTGGAGTTGAACACTGGATACAAGAGCAGAGGTAATGAACTTAGTGCCTGCTGAAAAGCTCCAGCTACAGATCGTGGGTAGGAAACTGCATGGGAAATGGGTTGGGAGCAATGGACAAAAGTGCTGAGCTGGCACCTCAAGGGCAAGTCACTGCCCCAAATCATTAGAGGAGCAGCAACATAAGGACACATTTTCTGTTACCAAATCCTTTACATATGCTCTACTTCCTCCACACAAGCCATACTACATTTAAAATTGCAGTGACTGCTAACTCTGGGCAGAAGGGGCAAACGAAGCTTTGGGACTGAGAGCAGATGCTGAACGCCAAGGTTCTCAGCATGGGGTGATCCGAGCAGGTGCACATGATCCAACGCATTATGCCATGTACACACTACATGGTGTTGAAAAAAAACCTATCTGTCTTGGAGAATGGTCTTCTCATCTTCTCTTGCTCCTGAATGTGAACTGAATTTGTTGCAAACTAGAAATGAATATAGACACTTTAGAATGTGATAATGGGAGAGAATTCAACATAAAGTAATGACGTTGGCCTCAGTATGCTCTTCGTGTTCCAAAGATTGTAGAGAGAAATATAAAACTACATACTTGACCAACTTATGTCTTAGTCTTGATTATAATCTGTGTTTTCTTCTGGATTCCCAAATAGAAGTTCTTACATTCTTCCAGCCAAATCAAGGGGATATCAAGGACAATTTCTTTTTGAAGAATTATTTTCAGGATAGAAAATTCCATGATCTCACTAAGTATATTTGTGCACTTGCGAAAAATATGTTCATGCAAAATGTCTGTGATCTCTTCTGATCTGTGCCCTGTCTCATAATTTCTCCTTCTTGGAGGGATTTGGGAGGAGATGTCAAAAGATTAATGAAGGGAGAGTATTGTGTTGGGATTGAATGTTCCAGTTCCCAGCACATCCAAATGTAGAAATCTGGTGGAGTTAAAATGGGGTGTGCGTGTCCTTAATGGTGCTTCCTACTGCCTTTTGATCCTAAATCTTAAGTATGTGCCATTTGCCATATGGCTCTGTGGCTGGAAGTAATAACCAATAATGTCAAGCAGAGAAAAGGGGGCAATCCAACAACAAGGTCTTGGCTCAGCTTACCAATTCCTGAATGTAAAGTGGAGGAAAACCCATCCAAGTGCAAGGCCTTTTAAGATACAAGAACCTGTCTACTGGGGACCTGGATCCTTTGTCTGACCAGTCATATTGATGACTCCATTTGTCTCTACAGTACTAAGTTGAGAAGGGAGTTCAAGCCAGAATACAAATGTAGTAGAAGGTTTTACTGTGTAATGTTGTTCACTTACAATTCTGGCATAATCTGTTCTGGAATACTGGTGGAAGTGGGTACTTCATATATTATATTTTTATATATGTCATATTTTGATACACATGTATATATTATGTAAAGATACAGTATATTATATAACATGGCGAATCATCAGAACTTTTACATTGCTTCTGTCTTAACTGATTCAGGCTGCTATAACAAAAATGAAGAATGCCCTCAACACATTTCTTTTTCACCATTCTTACAGTCAACAAGTCCAAGGCCAAGGCACCAGCAGCTCTAGTGTCTGGTGAAGAACTGCTTCCTCATTTGTAAACTTCTGTCTTCTGGTCATGGACTCATATGGCCGAGAGAATATGCTGTAGCCTCTTTTTCCTTCTCCATCTGGAAGACATCATCCTCATGCCCATTTCTCAACCAAAATATTTCCATAACTATCACCATGTAATATTATTTTATTGGGAGCTAGTGCTTTAGCTTATGAATTTGGGTAGACACAAACATGTGGTACACAGGAAATATGAAGACTGCTGACATAATCTGAAAAGGCTGTATATTGTCTGCCCCATGGGAGTGGCACCCTAACATCACTTACCTGACATTCACAGTGCTGATAATCACACATCACCCTGCACCATTCACCAAAATAAATCATTTTATAATTATCATAATAACATGAATTTCAAAATGAATGATTATCTAAAAACATACTCTGAACAATGCCATTGTTTTGGTATCTTTAATGATGAGAATTGAAATTGCAAGATGAAATGATTTACATTATTTTAGGATAGAGGAAAGAGTGTACATGGAGCTTTACACAGTCCCTCATTTAATTCACATAACAATTCTAAGAGCTTAGTCTCTCCATCATTCAATGGGAGAAGAGATCTAGGCACATTACTGAGGGTACACAGAGACTGAGCTGAGATGATTGCTCACATCATTGAGTTCCAGGATCATGCTCTTTCTCATATTCTAAAGCATCAGACTTAAAACTTATAGTTGCTGTGAAGAAAGGAAGTAGGAAGGATATTAGTTCTGATGAGAGTGTTTAACTTTGTTCTCAGGCACCTCACTATGGTGTTAGGGTTTGGCACCTCAATTTTAGAGACTTTGAAGAGAAGTGAACACATGAGACAGTGAAAATTGTACAAGCTTCAGGATGGATCGGATTGCTTGCACCTGGTATAGGTACTGCTAATTTTGATGCAATCAAGAGGTGAAATGCCTAAGAAAATGAATTCCCATGTTGACAAGAAGTAAATGCTGCATCTGAATCTTTGGGTTTTATGTTATGTTATCTCCATTCCACTATAGTCTGAGCAAGCAACTTTTAAGTAGGAAACAGGTTCCATGCATAATTTTATCTTAAGATACATATTTCACATAAAATAAAAAAGGAAATGTCAAATAACTAGTTTGGGAAAAACCCAGCTCTCTGGTGACCAATACCCCTGGAAACATACAAGCTGAGTGTTATATTTATTTATTGATAATGCTGCTCTCCCATGGACTGTGTTTATTTTAAAGAATTAAGTAGGATGAAGGATGAAATTAATTTTATTTTGAGACTATTTTAAGCACTTACTGCTCCGCGGAGAAACTCTGGCATATTATGAAACACACCTTGGGAATCACTGCCCTAGATACAGTAGCAAGGTGATAGGTGCTACATAATGTAATAAATTATAGTGAGAGGGCTCCTGAGCCTTTGCTCCCCACCAGGGCACATGGTGTAGAAATACTTTGAAGAAACATTGAAGAATGTCTCAGGGCAGAAAATCTTAACACCTATAGTCATTTTTTCTAGCAGTATTCAAGTAGTTTTATTTAGTACCAAATCCATTTACTCAAGCAATATACATTTATATAATGTATACTTTTATGATGTGACAGACAAGGTGGATTTTGGGAAAGATGCAGTGAACCACACTTACCCAGGACTCGACTCTCCATGGGCTCCAGAGCAGGAGAACAGATGTTAATTTAAAAACTCATAAACAGACACATTGCAAGTAAGAAACTGCTTTTCACTTCCTCAGTTAGATGCAGACAGTACCAAGAAGTCCAGTCGGATTTTAACGTCATTCTCTGATTACTTCACATTGACGTATCTTCAGAGCATTTGAAGCTTCAGAGTGTTATGGAAATAATAGGAGAGGTATACATGTAAGCAAAACTCAAATTAAAATATGCATGTTATTACCCAATGTGTTCTCATAGTAGAAACTGAATCAGTGTTGTGGAAAAATTTGGTGGAGCAAAGGAGATGAAGTGACTGAGTTGTACCAAACTCAATAGAAAGGGGTGAGTGACAAGGGAGCTTTGCTTTTGGTTGTGTTATGATGCTGGGAGAGTCGGTAGACACCAGTGAGATTGATGATATGATGGTGATGATGATGATGATGATGATGATGGTGATAGTGATGATGATGATTGCGATGATAATGCAGCTTTAGGCTCTGGTAAACCTGAAAGAACATCATTCAAGAATTCAAAAATACTACAGTGGATACAATTTTATCTTTTCTTTCCAATCTACTCAGCATACAACTGTCTTTCCTGACATCTACCACCAACATACATGCCAATTTACAACATCTTAGCCAGACATAGTGGTACAGGTCTTGTCGTCCCAGCTATTCAGAGGGTGAGACAAGAGAATTTTAAGTCCAAGTTCTGAGACACTGTGTCCCCAAATAAAAACTAAAAAGGAGAGCTGAGTATATAGCTCAGTGGTAGAATATTGGGCTAGCATATATAAGGTTCATCTCCAGTACCACAAGCAACAAGACACAACCCTGCACCACCACCACCACCCGCCACCCGCCACACACACACACACAGACACACACAGACACACACACACACACACACACACACACACACACACACACACACATACATACATATATTTGTGTGCAGGCATGTCATCCTGATTGTCGGCTGTCTATCAGCTGGTGGGATTCCCAGGAAGTGGTTATTCCACTGTGATAAGCCCCTCCCATGGCATCTTGTAGCTTCCCAGCAACACTGCTCAAGGCTGTATCTAGTGGCTGATGCCTGTGGTGGTTCCTTTCCAGATATCACAGCTGGTGGTGAAATTAATTCCAGTGAGGAGAGGAAACAATAGAACTTTTCATCAACTTTGCTATTTCCATTGCAAAGTAGACTGACAAAGAGCGATTAACAAGAGAAAACTATATAAATTTTATTTACAAATGTATCCATATGGAAGAAATCCAATGATAATGACTCAAGAGATGGTTAGAACGTGGATTTAGGTGGCATCATTTTATTTTTAATTTAAAATTTTGGTGGTGCTATTGATGGAACTTGGGACCCTATATGTTCTAAACAAGCACTCCACCACTGAACAACATCCTCGGTCCTAGTATACCGTCTTAACAAAGAACTATCAATACATACAAATGTGACAAGCCAGAGGTTAATGGGACTTACAGAAAGATATATAGGATGTGACTAATGGGAGCTAAGGATTACTTTAGAGGGGTTCACATAAACTTGTGAGCTTTGTGTCCCAAGCTTCCCAGGGCTGGCTCTATAGATGTGCATCATTACCCCAGTTAAAATGTCTTGTTTTGATTCCCATTGTTAGTAACACTTCTGGATATTGTCCCCATTTGGAAAGCTTACTATGCAAGGTTAACTGTACCACAAGTCACTCTAGGTTGTTTGTGGCAGTAGTGATGTGAGATTGCGGTTGAGATCTATAGCCTTGTTAATAACTGGGGGATGTTCTTCTACTGAGCCACATCCCAAGTCCTCCTTGGGTTTTCAATTAATGCAAAATAGCAGATTCAGCTATATAATAGCCAAGAGACGTTAAAATAGACCACTTACCTTAAGGGCTACACCTGGTATTTTCAAAACACAGGAAGCAGTAAATAACTGCAATGTGTCACACTCAGCATTTAATCTATGGAGAATGTAGGTTGCTGCTTTCTTTATGGAAGCTGCAGAGAAAAGCATGGCCCCAGGTGAGGACCCCATGAAACTGGGGAAAGACAAGTTGTGTGTTTCCCTGGACATGTCTCTATCCAGGCTGTGGCCTTCAAAAGCCAAGGAGTGTTCTCTATGGAGTTGTCCATTGTAAATATTCTTCAGAGACCTCCAACTGGAAAATCACAACAGGAGGTTTCCATTAGTGAAGGTTGTAGGGATTGGTGTGTATGAGTGAGGGGGGGGTATGTGTGAGTGAGGGGGAGTAAGATATGACACAATATAATCCTTCTTACATGACCTCGCTGTTGTCAGTTGCTCAGAATTTTCAGCATGAAAATTTATGAAGTTGCCATGCCTCTCTATGCTTAAAATCATGCTCACAGGGAAGACAGCAAAACTAATCCAACATTTGAAAAACTCTGACTTTAGAAGTTTAACATAAAACAATTTCTTTAATGTTTAGAGGGGCATCCATGAGCTCTGTGGACCAGCTTTGATTATAAGGCATTAGTCCCTGCTGACTTGGCATGTTGTCAAAGAATAGACACAGAGTTGAGGTTGGACTCTGGTCTCCCTGCTTCTTTATTGTTCAAACACAGGCACTTTGCATAGCTGCTCACCCTATGCCTGCCAGTTGCTAGTGCATGGGCTCTGCTTATTTATTTAGCCAAGCATAGTGTGGTCCATGCAACTTAGAGGGTATAGGCTTCCTGATGAGTACTGGCCAATCAAAGAGGAGGAAACAGAGAATGAGGACAGTTTGCATAAGTGAAATCCAGAGAAGCTTCTCAACTGCTTTCAGAACATAAAGGCATTTATGGCTTTTACGGCATTTACCAATGTTGCTGTTTCAACATTTGACTCTAAAACCTAAATCACAACATCTGGGCATTCACCCCCTTTCCCTTTTCTCAACTTCAGCTAATCCCTGAAGCATCACCTGGTTTATTCCATGTCTAGCTGGGAGTGAGTAGTCATGCTTTGTTGCTGTGAAAATGGCCAAAGGGAGCTGGTGAAATACTTGCTGCTAAAGCATGAGGCCTTGAGTTTGATTCCCAGGACATGTGTATAAAGCTAGCATGTAGATGTAACCAACCTTCTTATTAAATAAGAAACACAGAACCAATGCAAAGAAGAAAGCCAAGAGGTCAGAGCTAAGAGCTAAAACCTTACCCTTCCTCCTGCAGTGGTCCTACCTCTCCGAACTAGAGCTACCCATGTGTTAAAGTCTTTATATAGAGTTCCTGTTCTGCCTTCTCATTGGTTGTAAAACCAACCACATGACTGCCTCGTCACCACCTTTCTGTATAGGCCTCCAGGTTTTCCATGATTGGTATTGAGATTAAAGGCATGTGTATCCAATACTGGCTGTATCCCTGAACACACAGAGACTTACCCAGCTCTGCCTACCAAGTGCTGGGATTACAAGCGTACGCCACCACTGCCCTGCTTTCCTATGGCTTGCTAATAGCTCTGATCCCCGGGAAACTTTATTTATTAACATACAAATAACATTTTAATACAAATAAAATATCACCATACTAGCTGTGGTGGTGTGATCTGGTAATCCAGCATGAGGGGGTCGGGTCAGGGAGGCAGAGACACAGGCTTCCTGAGGCTCGCCAAATAGCCTACTAGCCAACTTGGCTAGTTCTGGTGAGAGATCCTGCCTCAAAAAGCAAAGTGGATGGCATATAAGGAGGAATGACCGCTGCGATTGTCCTCTGGACCTTACCTCCTCCTTGCGCATTGCATACATGTGCTCCATGCATCTCTCTCTCTCTCTCTCTCTCTCTCTCTCTCTCTCTCTCTCTCTCTCTCTCTCTCTCGTACGCACGCGCGCGCGCGCGCGCGCGCGCGCGCGCGCGCGCACACACACACACACACACACACACACACACACACACACACACACACATGACCATGAGCCTTCTTAGAGGCAAGAAAGCTTTTCATAAGAAAATAACTGAAAAGTAAGAGGAAGTTTTCTGTTCAAAATGACTTTTAATTGGTTCAAAAGTACAACTCAGCAGTATAGGGATGGCTAACTAAATTATTCTACATTTATTCAAGGAATTATTTTAAATAAAAATATGGAGAGTATATAGTGTTCTGTAAATGACTAGCAATCAGTAGAAAGGGAAATTATTTTACTTATGCTCCAGCGATGTGATTATTCACATTCACAGATCCACAAATAGTAACTTATGAGATCTAAAAGAGAGCATGATGAACTGAAAAGATGGATCTTGTGAATTTTCTTCCTCATTTTCTGTACAATTGCTATTATATTTGTGAAACAACAAAAGCCGGAGTGATTAAGTACCCTGAGCACCAAGGGAGCATAACTCCATTCTAAGCATTAATCATTTGGTCTTATGAAGAAAAAGAGATGTCCACCTATTTGAACCCCATTTCACTGTGCCCTATTTTAATTTTAACGAACTTTGGGGTGTTTACAACTCACCATCTTACACTCATTGAAAAATCTGAAGTGTCAATGCTGTTCCAGGTCTTACAGTGATGCAGAGGACATCAGTGATCACATGGAGACAATAGTACCTTGACTTTGGCAGATTCTCTCCAACATCAAGGACCTAAGTTCACTTGCATCATTCCTTTCTCAGCCATGAAATGATGACTAGTCCATCATCTTGGAATTGTAATAACTATTGCTGTATCTTTCATTGTAAAGATTAGTGTCTTTAAAGTACAATTAGCATCTCGGTCAGCATCCTGGAACAGGCACTAAGGAATGGCTTAACTGCATGACCGGCTCAAACTCTTAGGAGATGATAGTGTATTAGATAGGGCAGCAGTCCTATCTTTCAGCTGTGTCTAGAGGATCTGCCCCCCACACACAAACAAATTGGTGTTGAAGTGTTAACTGTTGGAAAGAGTCTTCTGATGAATACATCACTTTAAGTGTCTCAGAGCCAGGCTCTTCACTGTGTAATCCTCCTGCTTCACACTTTCCAATTTCAGCAAGTGAAGGGGTGTAGTTCCACTCCTCCATAGAAACATACCCATAAGTTCAGGGATACACACTTTTTCTTCTCCAGTACCCAAGAATGATGTGGCTCTTGTGGTGCAAGACAAATTCTTCCTCTTAATCCTCTTCTCATTCATCTGCCACAGCTTTTTGGACCATCTACTATCTCCTCTGTCTTTTATCCATCTCCCGTCAGACGTCTGTTCTCCCTGAGCCCTGTGATTTTAAATATCTCATTTCAAGCATTGGCTCTCTCTATTTTTTCCAGTCATCCATGTTAAATGTTTGCTCCCCAAAACGTATTATCTTCATGAAGATTTTTATCTTTTGTATGTTTTTATTACAAAGTAAAACATAGCCAGGTATGGTGGTACTCACCTTCAATCCTAGCACTTGGAAAGCAGAGCCAAACAGCTCCCTGTGAGTTAGAGGCCAATCTGGTCTACACAGTGAGTTCCAGGCCAGCCAGAACTGTATAATGAGTCTTCATTTGTCTGCCTATCACCTTCTTACTCTATTTCATCTCATTATTCAAGAAACTATCATTTAAAATATTTTTTTTATTAATTCTTTGAAAATTTCAAAGATGAGTACAATATATTTTTGGTCATATTCACCCTCGCTCCTACAACCAACTCCTCCCTGATCTATCCTATTTCCTACCCCTCGCAGTTTCCTGTGTTACTTTAAAAAAGCCTCATTGAGTCTAATTTATGTTTCCCATACATTCATGGGTTTGGGGTCATCTACTGCAGCATAGTGATTAACTACTAGGGATTATGTCCTTAAAGGAAAAAGACTCCCACTTCCCTAGAAGCTATCAATTGTCAATAGCAGGCAGCCAGAGCTGCTATGAGTTCATGAAAGCAGAGGTACTGTCATGTCCTGAACTATTTCACTCTAATCCTTACTGAACTCTGGCTGTTAGAATCCTCCTGCCCACTCTTCTAACATGATCCCTTGAGATTTCGCAGGGGGATTGATAGAGGTGTCCCATTTGTACCTAAGCATTCCACAGACACTTATTCTCTGCATTTTGGCAAGTTATGAATTTCTATATTAACTGCCACTCACTGCACAAAGAAACTTCTTTGATAAGATCTGAGAGCTGCATTCATCTATGAGTATAGAGACATAGATCTAGAAGTTAGTTTAACACTCTATCCATTTTGTAAAATAATGGTAGCAGGTTCACCCTTGAGGGCTGTGAGCTGCCCACCCATGATTCTTGGCCAGATCTACAGAATCAGGCATGTGTTCTAGTCTGTGGAATGAGCTTTTAATCTAACTAGAAAGCAATTGTCCCACAGCCTCTGTGCCACTATTTCATTCATAGACCTATCTTGCTATCATGGTCATTATTGTAGCTCACAGGTTTTTCTCCTAGCAGCCTATATAGCACCTTCCAGTATTCTGAAAGCTAGCTACTATGGAGGAAGCTTTCTAGTCTGTATCAACTTAGTATTTCTAAGTCCTATGACCAAAATTTTTGGTGTCTTCCTCAACAGGGCCTTATCATCAAGTTCTGGTAGAGAAATCAAGGGTAAATAATATAGACTGTGTTCTTTGGGGGTCTCTGGGACACCCGCGGCCATGACCAACAACTTAAGGAGATTGTACCTGGCACTTGGCCTTTTATTTGGCAACCTGTATCTTTGGGGTGAGCATTTACATCTATGTAGGGTAACTCCAATTCAACTCAAAAGTGTGTATGTGTGTGTGTGTGTGTGTGTGTGTGTGTGTGTGTGTGTGTGTGTGATCTTCCTTTCCTATCTCCACCCATACCCCCTTCCTAGTCTCCTTGATTCATCTCGTGATTCTAGTTAAACACACAAATCTAAAGATTCAAGGCTATAATCCATATGTGACATTTGCCAACAGAATAGAGAAAAACTCCTTGCCAGCTGTACATCGGACAGACAATAAGTTTCTAGAACATACCAAGAATTCAACAAAAGTAGACGTCAAGAACACAGAACAAGTCAGTTAATAAGATGGATATGGAATGGAACAGAGCATTCTCAAAAGAAGACATATAAATGGTAAGAAATACTTTTAAAGGCATTTGCCATCCTTACCCATTAGGGAAACGCATATTCAAACTACATGAGATTTAATCTGTTCTCAGTCAGAAGGACAAAGATTAAGAAAAACAGTGAAAACTACTGTAGCCACTATGGAAATTAGTGTGGATGTTTCTAAGAAAAACTAGAAATATGCCTACCATATAACCAGCTATTCCACTCCTGAGCATATACCCACAGGAAGATGCAACATAATAGAGAGACATCTGTGTTCATTGCTTCTCTAGAGAAAATATCTTGGCCAGGCAAACAGCCCTGATATCCATCAACTAATGAACAGATAATGAAAATGTGGTACTTATACACATACAATGGAATTTTATTCAGCAGTTAAAAAAATAGAATTCTGAAATTTGCAGGTAAATGGGTGGAACTGGGGAGAATTATACTGAGTGAGGTAACCCAGACCCAGAAAGACTGTTGTTTAAAATTTAGTGATTCTCTTTCTGGTTCTTCTTCCTTCAATAATTCTATTTCTGCTGCATGTTCCTTGCCCTTCTGTTTCTGTTCAACTTGTCGATTCCACTAAAAAATGCTTCTGAGAAAGTTAACATTATCTTCTAAATGTCAGATCCAGTGGATGCATCTCAGGCCTTATCATTTGAGACTTTTCTTCTATATTTTTTTTTTTTTGTAATTGGCTGCTATCTTCTCCTTAAGAAATGTATTTATCTCCCTCCCTGTGTGTGTGTGTGTGTACGTACGCGCGCGCAACCCCCCCCCCCCCCCCCCCCCCCCCCCCGCATGTATTCATGCCACAGTGCATGCATGTAGGTCAGAGTTTAGCCCTCAGGATTCAGTCCTCTCTTTTCATCATGGACTCTAACTCAGCTTGTCAGGCTTGGTGACAGCCATCTCTCCTGCCCTGTCTTCTCCTGTTGTATCCATGAACACAAGCTCATGATTCACTGTTCAAAAAGGCCAGTTCTTTGAGGAAAAACTTTTGGGGCAAGGAAAGCAAAGAGGCCAAAAGAAGATGGAGTCTCTTACCAGCAAAGCCATCTTCCCTAGGGTGTAGGCCCCAGGACTATGTAGAAGGTTTTAGGGATGCCTGTCACATAGAGGGGTGACTGGGTAGCAAAGGAAACCAAGGCACTGACGTCTCACTGTTCTTATCTGTCAGCCATGTCTGCCATGAGTTTTCCTGAAGCTAAGGAAAAGTTACTGATTAGATTGTTTTGTGATGCCTGTCTTTTTAGTGCTTTCTACCAGAAATAGAGAAGTTGGCTATTTTTATTAGGATAGGAAAGACATCTTTTTTATGGAGAATGGGGCCAGACAGTGAATAATTTCCTTTCCCAGAGGACTGGGAAAGAGAGAGAGAAACATTTCCTCCAGTGGACAGAGGGCTTAGCGTTCTCTGGGGAACTGTATAACCTGTGAGGTGCCTTCAGGCCTAGGTGTCTTGCACAACACGGCCAGTGGGAATGAGTTAAAAGCAACCAGAGCTGCCAGCTTCACTCAACTCTCCCTCGGGTACCGGTTTCCTACAAATTAACCATCTCTCTTGAGTTTCTTTCTGCTTTGAGCATTCCCCCAGGTCTCCTTCTCATACCACACTTCCTAGAGCTGTCCCTGCCATGTGGGTGCATCTCAGGACTCTTTTAACATTTCTTTTTCACCCTGTCTTCTTCAGGACCGATCATCATCATCATCATCATCATCATTGGTTCAAGTGCTGCTGGCCACCACACCCACCTCCCAGAATAGATCTTTCTTCTGAGCTGGGTGTGTAAAATCATCTCTTAGAGGAACCTCAGATTTACTGCTCCAAATCAACCCTGAAAGCCTCCCCATTCATCATTTCCTCTGTAACTTCTTTGTACATTTGCCTCAATGAGTCTGGTTAGAATATGGGATTTGTTTCTGAATCTTTTCTTCGAATGTCATCCACTATTGAGCAGTCATTGAAGCCAGTAACTTTTGCTAGTACATTATATTAACTTAACATTTTTATTAGCATGTATGTATTGTGCAAGATGATGGGATTCATTATGAGAAATTTATCCATGCATATGATGTGCTTTGATCATATTCACCTACTTTTACATTTTACCTGATTCCCTCCTCTGTCCCCTAATAATCTCCCTCCAATTTTACATTATATCTATTTATTCGATAATATTTTAAACATTATATTTTTTTAATTTTGCACCAGTAATTTAATTTAGGCTTTGATTATCTCTCACTCAAACTTCAAAAGCAAAGGTGTCTTTCCTATCTGCCTGCAACCACCCTCCCACTACCCCCTTACCATATCTTGGCATGGATTTTCACGATCCCTCACAAACAGAACAATTCTCTTTGTAAGTAGAATGATCCTATTAAAACAATACCTATCACAGCATGTGTAGCTTCTCATGTCACTAGCAAATTGAAATTTGTTTTTTAGTGCACATGGCAGTCTGACATATGCCTTGATTTCCACTCACATTTCATTCCTTCTCCACCCCCTACCATTTACACTCATGCTTGATAGTGTTACCCACAGTTGTGTGTCAATTCCTACACTCACTTTACATTTTTGTTCTTTCTGCAACTGCTCTTCCTAGAAGATCCTGCCTGGAATTCCAAACCTTTAACTGCCTACTATTTTCAAGAACCAGTTCAAAGGTTATGTTCTTTGGAAACTCTTGCCTTAACCCCTAGTTAGGGTTAGATGACCTTCTGTGTTCTAACATAGCATGCTCTGTCTCACTGATAACACGATGATGCACAACCTTACCATAGCTTTATAGGGTGTCCAGGACATGAGGTTGAATTAAATAAATGTATTGATTATAGTGACAGAGTCCATGTGTATAAAGCAAACAACTTTTATTTATAAACTGATTTATATTTTATTGTTATGAGGCACCAAACTGGTACTTTTCTCTGAGTTTCATCTAAGATATCCAATATTTTAGATATTTCGACTAAGATTTACTTGGGTTGGTCTCACCGTCAGATTTATGAGGAAAGTTGACCTTTCTAGCAATTGTCTGAGTTTCAAGAGTCCTTTAAACCCAATTACCACTAGACATGAGTGACTATTTAAATTTAAGTGTAAAATTGGTTACTATAGCCACACGTATTTCTGGGACCTAGTAAGCGCTTGTGGTCATGCTCAAGGGAAGCACCGATTGTGGGTGCTTTGTTCCCACAGGGGGTTTTCCCGACAGCACAACAGTGGGTTAAAACAACAGGTAGAGCAATACTCAGTCATGGACTGGAACAACAAAATGCCTGTTAATCTTCACCCCGGCTTCAGCAGGACCTGAGCTGGTCTGTCCTTGCTCTCTTCACCTGGCCAGATGCACATCACCACTTGCTTTCTGAGTCCGTAAATATGCACTTCCTGTGGTGTTAGTAGCCAGTTAATAGCCAGCTTTGGCTGTCAGCTCAGGTCTTAGAGGCCAGTTCTTGGGTCTCCCCTTTCCTGGCCAGACTTTGCTACCTGTTGCTCATTCTTTTCTCTCACACAGTTTGGGTGAGCTTATTTATGGCAGAAAGGCATCTACTCTTGAGCTAGGTAAGCATTCTGACTTGCCATAGTCCAGGTACCAGATCAGATCTCTTCTGCAGAGAGTCCTCTCTGTGACCATAGTCACTCAGATGCTTTTGCAAGCTAGGCCATTACCTTATACAGATTTCAGGGCATCAGGTTCCCCAGTGAGCTAGCATGACTCCACTTGAAAGAGAGATTGGGTATAGGGTATAAGGAAGGAATGATTTATGAGACTTCTGTCAACAAGTAGGGCACTCTCACATATTCTCCTGTGTTTTACAGCTCTCTTCTGCCAGAGGCTCAAGGTGCCTGACATTCCTGGTAGGTTGACTGTAACCACACAGGCATTCCAAGGGAAGCTTGACAGTTATGGGAGGGTCCATACATGGGTCTGTCACAAGTTTTCCCTGGAAGGTAAACATGCATGCTGTTCTTGAAGGACTCTGCTAAGCTATATGCAATATCCATTTCTTCCCCCTCTTGTCCCTGGCAGCAGACCATGAAGGACAAGCTGCCTTTGCTCTCCAACTCTGGTTCTATCTGCTGTCAGAGAGGTCACTGTGGAGATTGCAAAATGCGATGTTTCAGCCTCCGGGACAGTTAAAATATTCCAATGCTAAAGACCTATCTTGGCGTCATTAAACTGTGCTTTCTTATTCTGCATTAGAATGTCTTCAAAGACACTTAGATGGTCCAGTGCACACTGTGGTGGTATTGTGTTCCCCAAAATATTGTGCACCCTAATAAACTTATCTGGGGTCAGAGACAGAACAGCCACAATATTAAACATGAGGATAGGCAGTGGTAGCACATGCCTTTAATCCTAGCATTCCAGAGGCAGAAATCCATGTGTTCAAGGATATAGCCAAGCATGGAGACTCATGCCTTTAATCCCAGAAAGCGAGCCTTTAATCCCAGGGAGTGGTGGTAGAAAGCAGAAAGGTATATAAGGAGTGAGGACCAGAAACTAGCAGCATTTGGCTGCTTAAGCATTTGGCTGGTTAAGCTTTCAGGCTTTCGAGCAGCAGTTCAGCTGAGATTCATTCTGGATGAGGACTCAGAGGCTTCCAGTCTGAGGAAACAAGATCAGCTGAGAAGTTGGCTAGGTGAGGTTAGCTGTGGCTTGTTCTGTCTCTCTGATCTTCCAGTGTTCACCCCAATACTTGGCTCCGGGTTTGTTTTATTAATAAGAACTCTTTAAGATTTCTGCTACATCACACACTAGACGGGGTTCTCTCATGCCAAACACCCTTGGCACTACAAGGAGAACAGTTTCTCCTCCTCTGAGGAACAGTGTCTGACACACAGAAGATCAGGGTGTGCTGACCTGGTGATCAACTAAGTAATGGGAGAGATAGGCATAGGCGAGAGCTGGATTGTTGGTGGCAAATGGTGCCACTCAGAACTCCTCCTTTTGTGGTCCACTTGTCAAGCTAGTCATGTGACTCCAAGAGAGTGACCATGAGTCCTTTGGGATACACTGTTTCCCTATGAAAAGGAACTCTCCATGTACCTGTGTTGCAGAGATGAGTAGAGGTTGATATTTGTGTGGTGCTGGTGACAGTGTCTGGTTCACAGTGAGTCCTGGTCAGCATGATGAGGCCTGATGTGGCCTGGTGATGAATGTGAGCTGTGTGCCAGGGACCTTAAAAGCAACTCTGATTGCTGGCCTCACTCTCCAAGGGCTCAGGGGAGAGCTTGCACTTAGGGCACAAGCAGATGAGCATAGCATCCTTTAACGCTAAGAAAGAAGGAAAGAAGAGGAACTAAAGAGGGGAAAGAATGGAATGAAAGATATATCAGGCATTGGGGGCCCTGCCCTTTACTTCTGCCAATGAGCTTTAACTTAAAGGAATAAGAAAAGGCCCCAAATGGCCTTACTATTCATTTGTTTGTTTGTTTATTATTTATTTGTCATAAAGAGATCCACATTCCCAGTCACTGCTTGTTCTTTCCTGGCCCGGATTCCAACTGTAGCAGAGCTGGACCTAGCCCCCACCAGCTTGCTAGCCCTCACATACACTCAACTCACTGAGTTCCTTGACCAGCACAGAAGGAATCCCTTCAGCATTTCCTCTGTAGCTGGAAGGAATCTCACAGGTCACACGCTGAGATTAAAGCTACAGAATTATAATGGCTTTGCTGTATTATTATTTTTTAAAGGGAACTTAATGTTTGTCTCAAGTTTTAATCCTGCCTGGGAGCTAAGACTTATTCCATCAATTCCGAATGTGCAGGGTCACACCAGCAATTTCTCTCTAGTCTTCTGGCTTGCTCTTTTGGAGTTTGCTTTTTATCTCACCCTAGCCTGGCTATAATCTTTTCTCACCCTAGCCTGGCCATAATCTTTTTCTGTGTCCTTGTGCTGCTGTGGTCCTGAGTACTTGACCCACGGTGTCCTTGAGTCGCCGAGGGGATTCCTGTAGTTCCCTGGCACAGGCACTAAAATGTCAGAATACTGCAGGGGCCGGCCCTCCAGAGAAGCATCCTGTCTCCCAAACATTTCCTGTGGCCATCTCTGAAGGGCATCCCACAGCCTGAAAACAGACTCTCCATTTGCTGTAAGGCCCTTTCCCCTCACCTCTCCTGCCAAAGGAATTTTTCTCACCTCCTCCAGAACTTGAGGAAAAGGAAGACACTCCTAGAATAGTGTATAGAGAAGTCTCCTGTAGAATCTCTAAGGCTAAGGATCAAGGGAGAGATTTTCTTTTCCATTTCTGCTGTTAACAATGCCTGGAGGGCAGGCATCCCAGAATGCATTTGCAGCCTCAGGAAAGGGGTAAGGACAGACAAGGCTTGGGAAGAAGGGAAACTAGCTGACTTTAATAGGAACTGAATTTAAGGGTAAATATTCCCAGTGCCCTGCCACACCTTTCAAGGTAAAACTGCCCCTGGAATGGTTGTGTTTGGTATATGACAGCCTATGCTAAGTGTTGTGTTCATAATTGGCTCTTTTGTTTTACAGTCATCTTAAGAGGCGCACATGTGAGTGAGGGGCTTAGAAAGAGTAATTAACTCCCTTGCGTTCTACAGTAGGAAGTGGCAGAGCCTGGATCCTACCCCAGTCAGCTTGGCTAAAAGCCCATACTCTGAACTACTCTGTTCTCATGGCTCCCCTCAGGTGATTTGTGCAGTATAACAAGACAAAAACCTACCAGACATGTGTTCCCAAAATCTTAAATTTGCTACTAATATATAAGCTTGGTAAATAAATGCATATTTTAAGTAGCTGTGGTCAATCTCTGTGTAAAGGCATGCTTCACTCTCAATATGAGCAGCCATAGTCAGTTACCTGCATTATTGTCCTGTACCCCCCCCTCGCCCCAGATTTGTATTGTTTCAAATCTGGGACAAACTGCCCAGGTGCCTACTTAACATATCAAAGTGGACCAGGCCACCAGGTTCTCTCAACATCCCCCAGTCCCTCCCTGTTACAGGGTGTGGCCGGCATACCTGCCCTCTACCCTGAACTCTTCAGCCTATGAGAAGGGATGCCCTTCCCCCAGAGGCTCTTCTCTATATATAATCCAGACATTTTGGTTACCTATCCCTTTTTGTACCTTTGTCCTCCTGGCCGCTGTACATGATTCCCCCTCTTCCCTCTCTTTTCCCTTCTCCTTCTCCCCACATGGCCAGGCTCAATCTGGTCATGTCCACCCTGGACTCCTCTCCCAGATGTCCCTGCCTCTGCCTATGCTCTCCCACATATCTACAATAAACTTTTTCCTCCACCATACCTAGGAGTGTGAGACCAAAATGAGCCATCTTAGAAATAAGACCAAAATGCTTTCACCCTAAAACTAAGGCCTAAGATTTCTCCTTTTAGGTATAGGCCGTGAGTTACTGGAATAGGCCATGAGTTGCTGAAACCAGTCAGTTCAGATTCCAGAAACCAGGAAGTGTAAAAGTACAGAGTCACAAGGTAGTCACAAGGAAATGACTGCCTGACTATGGAATGTCCTCTCCCTGGTTCCCCGGGTAACTGTTTGACCAAAGAATGTTCCAACCCTGGTTTCCAGGGTAACTGACCATGAAAATGTCCCCACCTGAGGGCAGCCAATGAGAAACGGTGGCAGGCAACCACCCCCTTTGAAATAAGATTAAGCCATTATTACTAGAAAGTCCCTAGAAGTGAGCCAATAAGAATTGTACCCATACTACCACCCCTAAATGATGAAACCTTGTGGTTTTTGCCTTTAAAAACTGAGCTTCCAGAGAGGCAGGCAATTCCTCCAGCCTCCACTGTGTTGGATGTATTGGATGAAGTCCCTGCCTAGGCTTGTATTGCTTTTGGATATCCAGAATTAAACCTTGCTTTTGCATTCCCTCGTGCCCATCTTCAGTGGTCTCTCTGGGGGTCGTGATCTGGGCACAACAGGAGCAGTCATGTCCTTTCCTTTCCTTTTTGTTTCTTTTTTTCATTTAATCTGTGCATCAGCTTTGAATGAAAATGAGATCATGACTTCTCCAAAGTATGGTGGAGGAGAAGGATTTTACTGTAGATGTGAGGGAAAGGACAGCCAGAGACATCTGAGAGGGTCCAGAGCAGGAAGAGGAAACAGCAGAGAAGAGGTGGGGAGGGGGGTGAGAGAGGAAGACCGAGTCAAACAAGAGAGCATGTGGTGGAAATGGCAGGGTTAGATAGGAAAGAGAAGCTGGAGTAAGGAAGTGAAGCCCTGGGGCTGAAGCAGTTTGGGTAGGGGCGGGGTGAGAAGGACTGGAGTGAGCCAGCAGACACATTGGTATGCTAATAGGTACCACAGTTAGCCATTTGTCCAGTGTTTCTTTGGGATCTGACAAGGTTCTCTTCAGATAAAATACACAGTCAGGCTCTCTCGTTTTACAATGGTCCATTGTCTATGATTTCATGGAGGCATCTATGGAATTCCACTTAGGAATCAGATTCGAGTATTCCCATCCACCTCTTAATAGTCCCTTGATGCTTTCTCATGGAACTGTGGGTGGTCAAGAACATGCTATGAAATCTCCATGAGTGAAGGAATGGATAAAGTGAGGGTGCACTTAGTGGGACTGAGGCAACTGTGAGAGACCCTTCACTCTCACCCATGGGCCAAGGCTCCAGAGAGCTCAAATTGACTGCCTCCGTGATCTGACATATCTGTCCTACTGCTGATGACTCATGATAAATAAGCTAGGGAAATAATAGATAGCTGCCATCAAGTCAGGATGATGTTACAATATGTGAACCCCTCCCTGGAAACAGCTGCTTCTGAATTTGGGACCAAATTGTCTTTGTCCCTCATGATTGACCAGCTTAGTTCTCAGCTCTGGGGCTCTTCCTATGTTCCAGACATACAAGACAAAGCTAGCTGACTGGAGTAATTTAGCTAGTTCTCTCTCTCTCTCTCTCTCTCTCTCTCTCTCCCATTTTAGATTAGCATATTTTTTCAACTCTGTAAGGAAACTTCTGGCATTTGAAAAAAATAAGTTTCCTTTCTTTCTAAAATTAAACCTTAGAAAATAGATGTGACATGAGTTTAGACACTTGTTTGAAAGAACATGCATTCTCTTTTGCATTTGACACATAAATATCTCCACTTTAAAAATAAAAACAAAATATCAGATAGCTTAAAGCACTGTACTCTTTGGATAGTCTTCCTCTCCTTCCCACCTTCCTTTGCTTCTAAATATGGCCAGAGCCTAGGCTATTTCTGCTTCCTCCACTTCTACAGTTACCACTCAGTCCCCCTTGATGACAATCAGTTTATACTGCCCCCTCCACTGCCCCTACATATGCTTGCTGTGGTCTTCTTATGACTGTCTCACTGCTTTTGACCTCCTTGGACACCAGAGAAATCTTTCCAAGTGTCAACTGGACCATCTTGCTTCTCTGCTTAAAGTTGTGACTGTCTACCTTGCATGCTTCTTCCTAAAATGACACTTTGCCAGGCACCTGTCCAGCATGCTCCACCAGGCCCTCCCTTTGCCTCTGTCACTCCCTTAGCAGGCTGTTCCTTTGCACAATGTCAAGCACGTGCCCTGGTGGCTCATGATCTTGTCTTTCCTCTGGCTGGGCTAAGAGTCACCTAGGTATCAGCTTTTCTGTAGACTTTCCAGTCTCCCATCAGGTTTACACATGCCACATGAATGTCATCATGTACCTCACATCACACTAAGTGTCTCAAAGACACTGGCATTCTATTAAGCTGTGGCCTCCTGGAGAATTCTTACCTAGTGTCTACAGGGAAGCCAGAAAGGCTCTGACACATAATGTGTATGAATGAGATAATGGATGAATGAATGAATGAATGAATGAATGAATGAATGAATGAATGGATGAATGAATGAAAAAGTGAGATTATATTTTAGATTACAAAGTATCAATCAGTATAGGAAAATTTCATGAAAAGAAACACAGTTTTGCATGAGGGATTTAGAACTTAGGTTTTAGTTGAATGATTTCTGGCTAAATTATCTGGGAAGATAATTTTAATTTATTTATCTAGAATTATGTTTTTATTTTGCCTCACTCTGAAATTCTTTATGGGAGTCTGTTAGGAAAGAGTAACAGGCATGTGTTGAATTGCTGTTATTTAAAAAAAAGTCTACATATACAAGATAATATCACTGTGTGTGACATTTAAAAAAATATTATAAATAGGTCACCATTGACTATGCTGTATCTCCAGCTAATTTTCTTGCCAGTTATCTCAATAATTGGATCCTGGGTCAGTCTTTAACAGAAGAAGATTTGACAATAAAGTGGGCATTTAGAAACTGTCTCTCCATAATTCTGTCCAGAATAAGTCCTCCATAAATAGTGAGCCAATTAGAGGTAGATGCGCTGGTGAGGTGCTGAAAGCCACACCAATGAACAAGCAAAGACTTTTAAATGCCTAGGCTCTTCAGGAGCTTTAAAGTGACAACCTCATTTTTGGAAATCGAATTTTTAATTGTAATGAGATTCTAGAGACTTCAGGACAAATATTTAGGCAGAGGAGTGTGAAATCCAGAGTGGGTGACTGTCTTAGTTAGAGTTTCTATTGCTGTGAAGACACACTATGACCATGGCAATTCTTGTAAAGGAAAATATTTAACTGAGGCTGGCTTACAGTTTCAGAGGTTTAGTCCATTGTCATCATGGTAGGACATAGCAGCATGCAGGCAGACATAGTGCTAGAGAAGGAACTGAGAGCTCTACATCTTGATCTTCAGGCAGCAGAAGGCAACTGTGTGCCACACGAGGCATGACCTGAGAGGCATGACATAGGAGACCTCAAAGCCTGCTCTCACTTAATACATGTCCTCCAACAAGATCATACCTCCTAACAATATCATTCCCTATGGGCCAAGCACATGAGTCTATGGGGGGACATACCTATTCAAATCACCACAGTGACTATTTTTCTTTTTCTGGCAGGAGAGAAATGTTGAGAATCCCATGCTGCTCAGGAGAAGAGTCACAGCTCCCTTCAAGGGGAGGGTGGCCAAAGTGGGCTGGCTGGTAGCTCCAGATAGGCCAGTTATTTCATATTTTGACTACATGTGTCTCAGGACTTGATCATCAGTCTTGCCAAAGCTTGAACTGACCAGTGTCATAGACTGGCTCCTCCAGAGGTTGGCATATAACGTTGTGGACTCACCCATTGATACTTCTCCTTTCAGTGCAGAGACCTCTCTTCTATCATGGATGCCTTCACTCTCTGCTGTGGTTAGACCTTGGTGTGTGCAAAGAGTAGAGAGGGGCATGTAGCTATATGATCTGACAGTTTCAGTGGGCTTACCACATTAGAAATTGTATGGGCTCATGCCAGATCTTTCTAGCAGTGCCTATGAGAGGGTAAATGACCATTCTAGGCTAGAGCTCACCCCCCTCCAATAGAGTTTATCTGTGTAGTAGCCAAGAGACCATGGGCTGTGTTTCTTCACTACCATCTGGTAATGGTGGAAGAGGGGCCTAACATAGCTTTGTTAAAAGAAGACATTTTCAGCGTTTTATTTCCTTGAGAAGGAATTTCGGACCAGATGATTACCTCTCTACCCCTTATTACTCTCATTGGGTAAGTTTGGATTCTGAGTAGATCACTGAATCTACTCTGAGGAAAAAGATAAAGAAATAATAGGATAAATGGGTAGATGATTAAATCTACTCTAAAAAGAAAAAGAGGAAGATGTAAAAATGACAAAAGGTAGATCATTGAATCTATTATGAAAAGAAAAAAGAGAGAATATGGATATAATAAGATAACAAGGGAGATTATTGAATTTACTTTTAAAAAGGAACTACTTGTTTTAAATAGGATAAGTAATGAAAATTTTTTGTCTGAATCTGTCAAACTAGACATTGTTAATGTAATTCTTGACTGTATATATTGTATATACTTATTGGATATAGTTTTTCTTGTATTAGTTATAAGCTTTTTTTAAATTTTAGACAAAAAAAGGGGGAAATGTGGTGGTATTGTGTTCTCCAAAATATTGTACACTCTAATAAACTTATTTGGGGTCAGAGAACAGAACAGCCACAATATTAAACATGGAGGTTAGGCAGTGGTAGCACATGCCTTTAATCCTAGCATTCCAGAGGCAGAGATCTGCCTGAATCTCTCTGAGTTCAAGGCCACACTGGAAACAGCCAAGCATGATGACTCACGCCTTTAATCCAAGGAAGTAATGGCAGGAGGCAGAAAAGTATTTAAGGCATGAGGATGAGAACTATCGCTGGTTAAGCTTTTAGGCTTTTGAGTAGCACAGTTCAGCTGAGATTCATTCTGCATGAGGACTGAGAGGCTTCCAGTCTAAGGAAACAGGATCAGCTGAGGAATTGGCAAGGTGACGTAGCTGTGGCCTGTTCTGTTTCTCTGGTCATTCAGCGTTCACCCCAATACCTGTCTCAGGTTTGATTTTATTAATAAGATCTTTTAAGATTCCTACTACAGGAGTCTGGATGTCTATTTATCTGTAGGCTGCAGGTGTGAGAAGGAAATTGCCAGGTGGACCTTTTGGGTCCTCTTATGGTGGAAGTGTGGCCTAGCACACAAACATTTAGTTTCTTCACTGCTTTGCCATGTTTTTATTTTGACAGTAACAATAATAAAGTGGGAGTAACCCCATTGTAGCTATGGACAAACAAACCCTTACATTAGGAACAGAGTTCACATGGCACATGACTTCTGGCCACTCTCTTATTCCCTCAGTTGGTTCTAAATTCTGGAAGTAAAGATGTTACTGTGCCTTACCCAACACCAACCAAAGCAAATAGACAAGCAAACCATTTGCCAGGGGCATGCTTTCACAGCACATGGGGAATGATCTAGTTCTGTCTCACTCAAAAGGTGAAAGAAGAATGCCATGACCTCTGGCTGCACAGAAAGTTATATGATAGAGACCTATGGAACCCCCACATGCAGAGCAGATGCACACTGGACCCTTATTGGGAGCTGCCACAGGGTCCTGCCTGGGACTCTGTTCTCAGGACTCCCAGCTTCTCCACAGCATTGTCTGTCTTAGGAAGATGCTAAGTACTATAAAACCAGAAGCTGGAGTCTTTGCCTCTCACTTCCGTTCAAGGCCTGAACGGAGTCTCAACCATATGTCCAGATGGTCACTTGCCCAGAACACTGTAAACAGGATATTTTTGGTCTGGTAGGTGACTGTTCCTTTCCACTGAGATACTGCCTTCTTCCGGTTTACCATCCCTCTTGTGAAGTAGTATAGAGTGAGACCTGGATTAATGGAAGGGAGTAAGGATCCAGGTGCTTTGCTTATGAAACTTGTGCTCATATGGTCCCCACTAGTTTCCATGCACTGTGAGGTCATCAGTGTACCATGCATGAAGGAATCCAGGAATGTTCAGCCCATTTTATTTCCCAGGTAGATCATCTGACTGCCAAGGGACAGGGTCACATCCAGGTATGCCACCAGGGTGTTTGGCAGGAGCTAAAGGAGTGGAGTGACATGAATTTACTAGTGGGGATTTTTTTTTCTCTCAGATGCCTAGTTAAAAAGGATTTTCTATCATCGGGAAGATACATCATAATATAACAATTAAAAGCATACCCTGTAGTGCTTCAAAAATTATAAGATGCTGTAGTAATTTATTTTATGTGTCTAAATAGTCAACTCAGAGACTATTTTAGACTTTTTCTTTAAAATTCAAAAAAATGTTAAAAATGGTATTCTTAATCATAAAAGAATTCTACCCACCCAATTTTAAAAGTTGCAGATACCATAACCTAAGCCCACATATAGTGCTAAATTATAATGAGCCAAGTCACGCCTGCTCTGCTGCCTGTGGGAGAGGGGAATCTTCTAAGATTTCAGAGGCAGAGGAGCAAGCCACATCCAGAGGAAGTGGGTGAAGGAATGTGTATGTAGCAAAGGGCAGTGGAGCCTCTGAGTCCCCACACAGGAACTCTTCCAATGACTTTGAATGAACCCTGTATAGTATGTCACGCTAAAGCTGTGGTGCAAGGGATTTCTCAAGGAAAGCAAAGCCTCTGATAAAGACTCAGATTACTTCTTGCTGGACTGCAGGTCTCATGCCTCCTCTTTGGATGGGTAGAGCATTTATTTCCACCACTATCCAGAGGGTGACCTCAGAACCCCGAGGCTTTGAGCACTCTCCATCTCCCTCTGCTCTCTGCGTCTTCAATCCCATCCGCCCTCTTCACTTTGGTTCTCTAAGATATCTTCAACTTCTCTTTCTATCTCTTTTCTTTGATATCTACTTAAACTTTGCAGGCTTTCTCTCCTTCCTTTGTTTACATCCCTCTGCTCCTCAGCCTTTTCTCAGAAGAAACATCTATAATCAAACTTCCCTGGTTGCTCCCATCCCATCATACACAGTTTTTCTTGTAGTGAAGAGCTGTGTCCCAAGAACTGTGTGTGTGTTGTTCTAGCAAGTCACAAATCTTATGTTGGGTCCTGAAATTGTTAACTTTTCATCTGAAGAGGGGCAAACTTTCTGTCCTCTGCTGCTTTTGGCTTCAGGGAGTGTGTAGATTCATCAGCTGTCGCATGTTAGCTGTGGGCTCCGTAGCAAGGCTGACTTTGTAGATGTGGCCTAATTTAGGAAGGAAAAAGCAATTTGACATGTTGTGTTGGCCCATGTGTCTGTATGAGTACTAGTATTGGTTCCACAATGCTCTCCTCAGCACTCTCAACTACTATTAATAGTATGATTTTATTTTGTGAATGTTGTTGTATATGTAGCACTGTTCGTCATAATGAAATAAGTATTCAAATCATTTCAAAATCTTAGTTTTCAGCTATGTGCTCATGAGTAGCGCATATAGTTTTTCAGATATTAATAAATTATTCATTTTTCTATTGAGATTGATTAAGATTATTTATAAGAAAAATTCTCCCTTTTATACATCTTCAGGGCCATTGTAAATATTATTTGTTCAAAGGATTATTGTAGGCCATGCTGGTGACAGATCCTTAATAATTGATCATTCACTTTTATATCTACCTGAAAATACTTTAAAATTATGGAATTAAACTACAGAGTTGTTTTTTAATCACAAGTTATATCTACCTTTAGTATTGAAGAAAGGTATGCATTACATGCATATCAAATAGGAAAGTTGTATATTTTGTAAAGAGATTCTATTAAATTGTATCTTCCAGAAGGAATTGTTTTTATTACATTTCTGATAAAGATTTTATCTACATATAACTGTTACTAGGTCCTTCTTTTCCAGGGAATTACAGTTGTTGTAAAGACTATGATAGATTTGATGGATGGATAGATAGATAGATAGATAGATAGATAGATAGACAGATAGAATATAACTATTGTTGGTAGATATATAAAAGACTAGGTTAGTTGACAGATGATGGATGATATATGACAAGGTAGGTAGGAGATCAAAGATAATAATAGATAATTGATAGCTAATAGAAACAGATGAGATAGGTGATAGGTAGATGATTAATAGATGGTTGATATATCTACTATATAACAGTTGCATAGATAGTAGGTAGGTGGGTAGGTGTCAGACAATAGATACCTTTTTCCAGTATTGTAGCTGCGGTTGTCCTTACTGGACACAGGTCCCCTCCCCTCAACTTTGTTTCCTGGACAGTGCTGAACCTCTGGGATTAGTACAACCATGTCTTGAAGGGAAGACCAAGGACATGGCTGAAGTAAAAATCACAGTGCCATCATTAGCTATTTGCTTCAGGGGTGGGTATGGGTGGGCTATGGTGGCTTCTCACCTGGCTGTCCCCTCCCCTTTCTCTCTGCTATCAACAGACTTCATGGTAGACTCTACCTCCCAGGCTGAATCACTGTCTACATAGATATCTAACTGTTTATTGACACAATTGTTGTTCTAAGAAATATTAATTTGAAAAGTCAGAGGTCCACAACTTCAAAAACACCATCTATAGATTATCAAACATGGGTCATCCCCTTTGCATATATTTACATATTTTTCTTGCTTGCTCACACAAACCGGTAAGGTATGATGCACTTTCCAATCTCACAGATGTGTAAAGGGAAGTGTTTTTCTCAGTTTAGGCAGCTCTGAAGAAGTACTGTGGACAGGTGGCTAATGAACAAGAGGAAGTAATCTCTCACAGTTCGGAGACTGGGAGTCCAAGATGAGGGCGCCAGAATGGTTGGGGTCTGGCCAGGGTTCTTTTCCTCTTCCGGGTTGAACATGATTAATTTTTCTTTGTATCGTCACCTGGGAGAAAGCAGAACATGCAAGAAAGTGCTGTGCCCCCTTTTATGGAGGCACTCCACTCCAGAGACCTAGTAACTGCTGCCAAACTACACCACTGTACACTGTCCCCTAAGGGGTCTCCTTTTCAATATAGGGATTTTAGAAGGATACAAACATTCAACATGTAATGGAAAATTAGCAAAGATGTGTAAATTGTTCAGGGTTAATATGGACAGATATGAGGATAAAAATCTAAGTCTCCCCTTTCAAAGCCTGTGTTTCTGACACTATGGCTTGTTCTCAATTTATGAACAGCTCACAGGCACAAATTGTGCATATTCATATGCATAATAAGCATAGCCTTTATTATGAAGCCCCTGCTCAATAAATCCATGCTGTTTAGATTTCTGAGAGGGAGAGTCAGCTATTAGAGCCCCTGTGAGTTGCCAGCATGGGTTTTGGTAAACAGGTCCAGGGAGGGAGGGAAGGAGAAGATCCAGTAAGATCTGGAAGAAGTGAGAGTAGGTGTTTCAGGGAGGAGGGGGGGAGGTGTTGCTGGCTGGCCCCCTCCTTGCCTGGGATCAGGGAAGGTGTCCAGGACCCCATTAGGTGTCCCTAGGACTGCAGGCAACACAGAAACCTCTTTCTGGTCTTCGCTGGTCCCCAGAGTCCTTCTTCCTCGGCACCATGAGATGTTTTCTGCTCCATTTCCTCCCCAAGCCCTCAGCTCCCCCTCGGAGCTCTCTGTTGTCTTCCCCATCATCCTAGCTGGAATAAAATATAACTGTGTCTGAAAAGTACAGAAATCAAAGCTCCCCTTGGGGATTTTTTCCCCGTATCACCTGTCGAATTGAAAACTGGTGTGTCCTTGAATAGATATGTATTTCAGGCCGCAGGGGTGCTAATTTGCAAGGCCCATTACTCAAATAAAACATTAAAAAGAGACTTCCGTACCCTGGTGCTCCCAGCCCGTTTCCACTCCAGCACTAACAGTACCAGCGATAGGTTTCCTGTCAAGCTTCAGAGCCCAAAGTCAAGATTTATCAATTGGTATTCTGACTTTAACTTTTGCACTTTCATTACGTCCTCGCATTGTGAGCTCAGCCACAGCTCTTCCAGCTTCTTACAGGCTGCTCCTTCTCATGCTTGAAGCTAATGTGGAAGACTAAGTGGACTTGGAGAATGCTGCCAGGGGTCCGAAGTGACCACTCTGCTGTGTGACCAGCACATTGTCTGTGAGGTGGAAAACCCTGCAGGTGAAAATCCTGCAGTTGGAAGGGATACTCTGGGACACTACTGGGGCCCCAGGCTGTGGGTAGCCCTGTGGTGCTTTGCTTCTCATGACTCAGATGTTTATAAAAAAGAGAGGTCCAGCTATACAGAAAGGTAAAAATTCTGCTGGAAATTCCATCTTCTGTTGTATTTTCACGGAGTCCAAATGATAGCATATTTATCCTTTAATACTATAAATTAAATATTTGCATATAACATAATTTCATAAACCCTCCCCAATGTCTGTGTCGCATGCTGCTCTGGGGAGTATGACATAAATGAATTAATCAGTTCTCTGCCACTATTTACTTAAGTTGTCTCTGCTGCACTGACTAGCGTATTAATGCTAATTTACCTTGCAGGCTAATTCTGAAAAATTACCACTTTTTATGGGACAAACTCCTTGAAATAAAAGTTCTGAGTCCCTAACTATGAGTCTTCTAGAACCTTGGTGGCTAGGTCTGGTAACTTTCCGCAGATGGGGCACACACAAAAATGATTCCAGATCATTTTCTTTGCATAGTTATGTTCATGCTCATAACTTATATGATTCATATGGACATTGAATGCCAAAAAATATGGTGAGGTCCTCAATCTCTGCTCTGTTTTAGGTTTTTGGCTGAGCCCAGCTTAGGTACAAAAATGTGACAATCGAACATATCAAAGAATGAAAATTTGTGTTAAGATAGGAGATCTAAGGAGATTATTGCACCTCTATGACTTAGGTTTTCTACAGTGATATGAGATATCTTTATGCTTTAAAATTAATTAAAACATGATATACTTTAGGTTACAGGAAAGTAGCTTCTATTTTTACTGAGAATGAACATTCATTCTGCAAAATACTTAGTGCTCCTTGCTGTGTGCTGGGGATGATAGTCACCTTACTGATAAATGGGATGGTTTCCCACCAAACCCTGCCTGGAAACTGGGAAAGGTGATTGCAATTTAGAGCAATTACAGCAAACTATTGCACCTGTAGAATTAGAGGCCATTATCCCGGAATCTTAGATGGATTAATTAATGAATCGGCAAATAAAGCCCATGATGAATTACGAAGCATGGTATCATTATAATTTTATGATAAAGCATCTCTCTGTATGATATTACATTTCCGAATGAAATAGTAATGAGTCCCTCAACATCTTAAAGGAAGTCCTAAGTCCTTCCAGTTATAAGACAGGAACAAAGGGGAGTGAGTGGGAAAGACATGCCCTTTTATTTTAACAGGAGGACATGCTGGGGGTGTCTAGACCTGGGCGGTGACAGCGGGTTAATGCTGTGTAGTGCTGCACAGAAATGGCCTCGCCCACATCAGAGTGAAGAGAAGGTGTTTTCACCCTACTTGGGCCAATGGGATTTTAAATTCATCTTTATAACCTTTTAATTTTTTTTTCTTAGTGAACTGCGCATATTCTCCTCTCCTTTCCTAGCCTCCAGTTCCCAGGGCCGACGCTCCACATCAAAACTGGAAACCCTGCAAGAAGCAGGGACTAAAATTGCTTTTCAGTGGGTCCGATTTCATGCTGAGCAGGAAACGGGAGCTGGGAGATGAATTGGAAGGCCACGCTTGTCAGCGAATGAAATGTGATGAACCTCAGAGTTTTATTGACATGCTGCGGAGGAGCTGGCTACAGCAGCTGGTGTGGTGTCTTCCTAATCCTGTGTTCTTGGGGTGGGAGTTTGACCCGGTATGTTCTGTTAGAAATGATACATATTTATTAGATGCTAGAGCTTAAAAGAGAGAAAGAATGTGCCCAGTGGCAGACACTTTCACAACCAAAGCTTTCTTTTATTAAAATAAATAGACAATTTCAGTGCAACAGCTCTTCCTTGGAGTGGGAGTTGCATTAAGTGATGACCTTCCTTCTCCTGCACAGAGAAGGGAACTCTGTCTAACCACTTCTTGGGGAGGAGGAATGTGGGGGAAGGTGGGGCACCTGTGGAGCATTTTATGGGTTCCAGGAAAGCAGTCTGCAGTCCTGAGAATCCTGCAGTTCTGCTAATTACATCCCTTCTCTCGTTTGCCTGGATGAAATCAATTGCAAACAACATCCAGTCTTGTTTTCCTCGGTACATTCTTGTGTGATATAGCTGTGCTCACAAGTCTTCCTTCCTCTCCAGGAATGGCTTCCTGACACTCCCCAAGGGACACTGGCCTTCACAAGGCAGGGATTATGAAGGGCAGGTACACAGGACATAATATAGTGCTTAGTTCTTTCAAACAGGCTCTAACAACCAGAGAGCCAGAAAGAGATCATACATACTTAAGGCAGTCTCGTTATTTGGTTAAGTACATCTTTGCTGTTGTTGTTTTTTAAACTACTCTCTGTGTGTGTGTGTGTGTGTGTGTGTGTGTGTGTGTGTGTGTGTGTGTGTGAGTGTGTGTGTGCTACATTACTTTTCCTGGGAGGACTCACAGAAAAATCTGCTTACGTCTAATAGAGATGGCAACACAGACCAAGAAAGGACTTCATTTAAGGCAACCAATGACTTTCCTGGAGTGACTTACAGAAGCTTGTGTGATGGGTTTTGACAGGCAAACCCGTGACTCAAATGCAATAGGATTACTATAACATCCCCCTCCAATATGGGTAACAACTCATGATAACTGCATCCCTGGCTCTGACTGCAATCTTGCAGGCAGATGCTCCACTTAAGACTTTCCTCTATCGCAGTAGTTGTTTAGCACCTGTGTTGATGTCCTGGTAACATCTCTGAGGCTTGTGAGTTTGTAAGCCTTGAAACCTCCCCTTCCTTTTTGAAAAAGTATGTATGTACAGGTCCATGTTCAATTTATTTTAAGGAGGAAATGAGATAATGAAAGGATAGGAAAAAAAGGAAGAGAAGATCATTTTGCTTGAGAACATATACAGAACATGTGTGTGGTATATGTATATCTATCTACTTACACATAGCTTATACATACAACTTCTGTGTACATCACAGAGACACAATGGACGTCTCTACAAACTCACACAGTGCATGCATGGTGACATAAATACATGCATAACACACGTATACATGCATCCATGCATGCACAAACACAAACACACACACAGTGGCGGCATGTGGTTTAATGATTTATGTTGGATGTAAGCTCCAAAGTGCTGACTACCGACTGTCAGCTGTGTTAGTCTAGCCCAGTCGTTCTCAACCTTCCTAATGCTGCAACCCTTTAATACAGTTTTATACGTTGTGGTGACCCCCAACCATAAAGCTGTTTTTGTTGTTTCTTCATAACTGTAATCGTGCTACTGTTATGAATCATAGTCTAAATATCTGTGTTTTCAAAGGGGTTGTGACCCACAGTTTGAGAACCTGTTGTCTAGACAGTCATTCTCTGTGAGTAGATTTCCTGCAAGAGAAGGGAACTAGTTTAAGTGGCAAGTACCAGAAGTAAAGTCCAGCAACTTACTATAAGATGCTTTCAAGGTCTGCACCAAGGTTTAGAAAATGTTTGAAACCTCACAAGCAGGGGTTAATACCCAGCTCTGCAAGTTTCAGGTGGTTTAATCTGTCCTTAACAGTGCTTGCTCATACTCTTCCCATTTAATGTCACTCCTTTGGCTGGGTTCTTCCCATTTTTCCCCCTTTGCCGAGATCATTTTGAGTCTTCATGTTATTTTAGCCTCCATGTTCATTGAGTTTCCTCTTCTGTAGACAATCCTTTGAGATTTGATTAGGAGGTAAGACTATAAGGAATGGGTTGCATATCCTGGAACATGCCATGTCTTAGACTGTCTCTGTGATGTCCCCTCTGACATATCAAATATAAGTTGTATTTCTGGGCTTTCAGGCTGATGTCATCCCTCCGTCCCCCTCTCTGCCATGAGTGCTGAGCAGGTGTGGTCGATCACCTTTGAGCCTGTGACTCAGTCACTTCTATCCCCTTATTCTGTCTCTTCCCTAAATTCCACTATAGGGAAAGCTCATGCTTTATTCAGAAAACCTTCCCTGAACCTGCTCATCTGACTCTCTTAGGTCTTTGATTCTTTATGGAGTTACTACTAACAACATTTGTCATCTGGTGAAGAGTTCTAGGACACTTTTACCTTTCTTACCAGAATACAAGCACTCAAGGAAAGAGCTCACATTACTAGCTCCTTTATCACTTAAACCATGATGTACACTGTCCATAACATAGGTATTTACTTATCGATTATTTTACTGGTGAGATAGAAAGTTTATGCCCAAATAAAGCTCATAAATCCTAAACTGTAGTCCTGCCAGACACAAACACATAGCATGTTTCACTCAAGGGAAAGCCACACCAATGACAATGGGAATAGCATGTTGTCTTGGTGTGGATAAGATGAACCACTTCATTAAAATAATTATACACTACAGTGTTTGCATGTAAGGACATGTTTCTTAAGACGTTGCCTCATCACTGAGTGACACATGAGTGCATGCTGTCTTTTGTCATTGGTCTCTTCTGAAACTGGGAAAAATAAAGTTCTTCATCATAGAAAACTTCTTTCATATTTCAGTTCACACCCACAGCCCATTTAAAATAGACTCTACATTAAATACATCTTTATCAAAAAAGTTTGTCGATACCAGTATAGACCGGAATTAGAAACTCACTACCACACTCATGTGCCCTTCGATTATAAATAGGAAATGTTTATGAGATTACTGGCTATATTACAGATATTTAGTAAACACTAAACATTTATTTCTTAATTGAGATAATATCATATGGTAATTTATTTAAATGTATCCATGTATCTTATTAAAGTGAACTTGTGTTAAAAGTAATGCAGCTTGAGGCAAGAACCACTGATAAATGCTCAAATTAGTGGGCAAAATTTAACGAAACAGGATATTTGCATAGCTTCAAAGTGTCTTTCCCCAATGTTTGTTAATAATTTTTTGTTTGGTTCTGAGGATTGAACCCCGGGTCTCTTACATGCTAGGCACATCTTTTAATACCAAGTTGTACCCTCAGTCAATTGAATTGCTTTTAATGATCATAAAATCTTGGATGTCCTTCTGGGAAGAACTTAATTCATCTTCCTTATAGTCAGACTAGATATAGTGACTCTCACCAGTTGAGTGGAGCATGGAAAAGGACAAGATATATAGCTTTATAAAGTGGAGAATCATGGAAGATGTCATAGGAGCCAAGAGACCTGCACGCACACCACAGTGTTATGTGAGCTCATGTCTCCTTTGATGAGCCACAGCTCTGCTCTGTGCTTCCTGAGTCTGATCCTGAGAAAACATCAGATAAACAGACCAAGGCTTTCTACAGAATACCTGACTGTTAATTCAAAATCAAATGTAACAATGACCAAGACACTCCTGCAGATTGAAAAGACTTAGGACACAGGGCAGATAAATACAATGTCAGGGGAGGAGTGCCAAAGCTAAGGTATCTGGAGGATGTCTGCAGTTTAGTTAGTGGTGCAATTCCCATGTTAATGTATTGCCTATGGTTATTAGACCATGGCTATTTAATATATGTCAAGACTATACAAGAATATCCTATATTATCATTGCATAGCTTCTCTAAGTTTAAAAAAAGTTCAAAACAAAAAGGGTTTTTTGTTTTTTTGTTTTTCTAAGGAACATGATTTAAAAAAAATCCTATTTAACTGGATTCCCTTTGTATCATAAAGCATGCTGGATGCTGGTCTGATTCTGTTAGGCAAATAAGATCATGCTTCCCCGAAAAGGGAACTCTGAAGTAAGGAAGATTCTAAGTTTATTAAATATTTGCCTTCCCTCTCTTAAGGCAAGTAAGACTATATGACCCATGACACTTGATCAAGAAACGATGAAGCTAAACATTCCGTTTAAATATGTTAACATGAAATCAGATGTATATTAAATGAAATATACCAGACTCAGGCAAATACTACATGTTTCTCTCACTTATAGAATCTATACCTAAATGTATGTGTGTGTTTGTGTGTATGTATATGCACGCACACACATGGGTATATGCTGCTCATAACAGTAGAAAGGGAAATATGAGAAGGGCGTAAAAGATCTTAAGGGAAGAGGAAGGGAAAAAAAGAGAAGATAATGAATTTATGTGACATGAAAGCAAAGATGATGGTGATTTGGAAGAAGACTTGGAAACAGCAAGAGGGCACCAGGGAAGTGGGAGAAGGTGCTGAGGCAGGGTATTCATCACTTTGCATACTAATTTTAAAAATTAATAAAAGAAAAGCATTTCCTTAAAGCATTAACCTTTATCTGTCTCCTTTTATATCTGTTGATCTTGCTAGCACAGTGCATAGGTAAAGAAAACATATTGCTCCTTTTGTGGAATTTTTAGAGCAATCTGAAATTTCCCTATTCTGATTGACTGAGACATGTGTTCCTCTCTTTCTACCCTTTTTTAAAAATAATTTTTTTAATTAAGAGATTTTCTATTTATTTTGCATACCAACCACAGATTCCCCTGTCCTCCCTCCTCCTGCCTGCCAGCCTTCCCCCCACCCCACCCCATATTCCCACCTCCTCCAAGGCAAGGTATCCCATGGGGAGTCAGCAGAGCCTGGTACATTCAGTTGAGGCAGGTCCAAGGCCTCCTTCCTATACCAAGGCTACGCAAAGTGTCTCACCATAGGCACTAGGTTCCAAAAAGCTGGCTCATGAATTAGGGACAGGTCCCGATCCCACTGCCTGGGGACCCCTATACAGTTCAAGCTAAACAACTCATTCTACCCTTTGACTCATGAATTCTCAGTACTTACAGAGGATAAAGATACACCTTCTCTAATTTCTCCCTTGCCAGGGTCTGAGTAAATCACTTCTCCAATAACACCTACAGGTTAAGGAAGATCCAGGTGAGTTTTACCTATATGCCTACTTAACTTGGTTTTAGGTTCTGTAGTTTGATCAGACTTGAATATAAAGCAATAATGATGACCATGCTTCATCCCAAGTTGTGTCTTAAGATAGATACCTACTCATAGGGAAGAGAGTTTCTTCCCCTTATTCATAGTGCTACTATCTAAAAAGATACACCGCCTTACACTGGAGGGATTGCAAAGGGAATAAAAAGGTGCCTTCTGGGAAGAAAGATGTTAATTTGTCCAGGTGAAATCATTAGCTTGGTGATAATGAGGACCATATAAGCTGTAGATTTATAACTTCAGAGTCAGAAGGATCAAGACTTCTTTGGTCTAGTGGGACAAGGTGGGAACCATTTTCCAGTATTTCTGGCATAGACCCCATTCACCACTCTTTAGTGTGAATGAATACAGGATAAATACAAGTGTTGCAGAATGTAAGGCACATCCAGCCCATCATGGTGAATTTCAATGGTTGATTTTGGTGAAAGATTAACTTGCAATTTCTTTCATCTCAGAAATTCTACCTGGTGATTTTACTGATCTCCTCTGAAAAAAATCATTCTCTTTTGTATGACAGCCCTTTATCTGTATGAACAGATCTGTCGTATCCACCCCAAGTCAAATGTTTTAAAGCTTAATATGGTTCTTTCATGAATTCCTTGATTATAAGGTTAATAGAAATATATGTATTAATATTTTTCTTAAAGGGAGTTGCTCAGAGCAGAGTACTATGTGCAGTCTGTTTGTACACATTAGAATCAAAAGAGGGACACAACCAGTCTATGAACAGGACTAGATTTTACCATGTGCTGTTTAATGGCTACAGTGTATTAAAAGAACTTAATTTAGGAAACAGTTCTTCCCATTGGTCAAAACACAAATGTCATGGAGCCATTTCTCATTTTACATGAATGATGTAATGTCACAGCTGTGCATGGATTCCTCATTAGTGTGGTATAGTTTTGTTCTTGTCAGGATGGGGGTTTTGGAGAAATTCAACTCAATACAAGTTACTAGAGTATGTCATATGGGGTCTCAGACCTGAACAGCCAAGCAGAATGATGGCAGAAACTGGTTAGTAAATAACATCTTTTTGCTTTCTCTTCTTCCTTGGTGTTTCTCTGTACATCAACAATTTCATGTATTCCTTGATCTCCTACAGACTGTTGGGAAAAATGAAAGGCTGGAACATATGTGCTTGTTGCCATCTCAATCCGTTGGACTTTGCTTCTGAGGCTCACTGCTACAGTTCCACACATTGCTGCTCCCAAGTTCACTCCCTCACATAGCATCTTCTATTCCATTAGCTCTGTCAACTTTCTACAGTCAGATCTCCCTCAGAACCCCCCCTGATCCTTTTACCTGTGGAAACAGTGTCTGACTATTTCATCATCTGGCTATTTCAATTAAATTACATTAAAAAAGCATACAGTAAGGTTAAAAATGATCACTATATCACTCCAACTTTCTTCCATCCCCAGAAGGTTAATTGAAAGGCGGCCATCTTGGCGACGTTTAGACAAATGAGGATAATTATGTGTTCTCCAGCTCTTTGCGAGGTTAATTGCTTAGATGTATGAAGCCTTGAAGAACAAAGAAGGAATAAATCAGAAACAGGAATATGATCTGATAATGTAATTCAGTATATTCATGTACAACTCAAACAAATAAACCCATAATTAGATGAATTTGCTCAGTTGCATGTATATATTGCCTGTTTAGTAGGGTCAGACACTCAGACACCCCAAATCCATACACTGTATTCATAGGACTCAGAGAGGGTGTGGTTAACTATGTAAAGATATAAGGTGGCTCCTACGCGTAGGTGGAGGGGAAAGGGCAGGCTTGCATAATAGAATTTCACTGCATTTTGTCAATATATTCAAGTAGACGATGACCTTTTACCTCATAATCATTCCCTTACCCACTTTTCTTCAGGCAAAATCCTTTTAAACATCTAGGGGGGAAAGCAACAGTCTCATGAACATAATAGTTCTAGAAAGTAGGAAAGGACCAACAGGAATAAGGGTGATGCAACTGGTACTCTTCTCTGCCACCATCTCCCCATCCACTCCTGCTGTGAGTAAAGAAAGACACTCAGTCTGGAAAGGTGTCAAAGTGACTGACTCCAGTATGTTGGTTCTCAACCCCCCAATGCTGTGACCCTTTAATACAGTTTCTCATGTTGTGGGGCCCCCAACCATAAAATCAATTCATTACTACTTCATAACCATAATTTTGTTACTGTTGTGAACTACCATGTAAATATCTGATATGCCCCCCTCCCCTGGCCAAAGATTATGACCCACAGGTTGAGAACCACTGCTGTAGCAGATTACTTACAAGGCACTCAACTTACTGCCTTTATGTTTTAGCCATTTAATGTATACTCCAATTAAAGCAAGCAGACACTCTAGCTCTGTACAGTTCGTTTTCAGCCAGTTCTGTCTACTACCACTTCTAGGATGGAGGTCCACACAGGGGACCCGTTGCTTCACCCACCTCTGTCATTCCACCTCCCTGGCTCTGTTGGCTGAACATTAGCTTCCACTGAGTTAACCTTCTGTTTGTCACTGTATTTCATGTTAGTGCTTTGTCTCTCTGTTAGTTCTGAAAGTTTTAAGTCAGTAAAGAGAATTTACATCCGAGCTTTATAAATGGTGTTTTCTGTGGAATAACTTTGCTTTTCAATAACCCCCGTATAACTCTCTCTCAGCCATTTGAATTGAAATGTTCTTTCCATCCAGGTCAAATGGATCCTTCTTTCCTACTCCATTAATTGCTTGAATTTATTCTGCATTTCAGTGTGCTCCATTGCTTTGCCCTTAATTTCTTCATTTTGCCTGCTTGTGCCTAGATTCTAAACAAATCTGTTTGCTTTGGCTAAGACAATAAATTCATGTATCTTCAACATATCCATAATGCCTTGTGTCATTTGATTATTATTACTTTATTCAGATACTATTAGATAAGAGGTTTATTTTATAATTGTGTGGAAATCTGAGAACAGAGGCTTCAAGGTAATTTGGAGGGTTGGAGATGGAGTTGCAATTTCTCCTTCTGAAGTGCCTAGAGACACCAAGGCCCTAGCATGAACAAATGTTTGTTGAGGTGAAGAGCAATTGCAATTGCAGAGAACCTAGGTTTGGTTCCCACACCCACATGATAGCTTACAATTATCTATAACTCAAGTCTGAGGGTATCCAAAGTCCTCATCTGACATTTGAGGACACCAGATGTACATACATACATGCAGGCAAAACCTTCATACACATAAAAGAAATAAAACTAAAAAAAAAAATTATAAAGAAACAAAAAGCCTTTGTCTCTGAATAATCATAGTCTCCATGAACTCACAGCTAAGCATTTATGGGTGAATCCAAGGCCACAGTTGGCCACCAATGATTTTATTTATTCTTTGAGAATTTCATATGATACATTTTAGTCATATTCTTTAACCTCCCCTAACTCATTTGAGATTCCTCCTCATCTCTCTACCCACCCAACTTCATGTTCTTTCTCTCTCTTAAAAACAAACAAACAAACAAACAAACAAACAAACAAACACACACAGTATGCAGGTAGTTTGTGTTGATTGGCTAACTCTGAGCATGAGACCTCTGCCGTATTGTGATTAATATACCCAATGACACTCCGCTGAAGAAAACTGATTTCCCTTCCCCCAGAAACTATTAATTGCAAATAGCTTTTTGGCTATGGGAGGGATTTTGTGCCCATTTACACCTCCTCCATACTGGGATGTCCCCTGGCTTGAACTTATGCATCCGGTGCATGCTGTCACAACCACTGTGACTTCCTATGCACATCTGTCCTGTTGTATATGGAAAACAAATTCCTTGAAGTCATCTACTGCCTCTGGTTCTTACAATCTTTCTCTTCTCTCTTCCGTATACATAGCTGGCCCTTAAGAGAAGTATGATATAGATATCCCATTTAGGCCTGAGCATTCAGTCTTTTTTTTTTCTCTACATGTTGATAAGTTGTACATTTCTGTGTCAATTGCCACCTACTGCAAGAAGAAGTTCTCTGATGAGGGGAAAGTGATGCCCTGATATATAGATATAGATATATGTCACTAAAAATCATTTTATTACTATGTTCATTGAGTTGAATAATAGTAATAGGTTTTTACCTAGATCCCTTGACCTGCATAATTTCAGATTCTTTGCTTTATTGACAGTGTCAGGTATGAGTTCCATCTTGTGAGCTTTAAATCTGATTAAAAAGTGGCAACTCCAATAACATTCATACCACTATTGCAATAGTGGACATATATTGCAGGCAGGATTTTATTGTAGATCACAGGGTTTGTAGCTGGGTGAGATTGGTGATCCCTTTTCTCCCCCAGTAGTATGTATAACACATTCCAGCATTATAAACACTAACCAGTAGGATAGAGCTTCCAGTAGATCAGCTAGATTTCTCCACATTCTATGTCATAAATATGTGGAGTCTTCAGCAACAGGGTTTTATCACTTAAGTTCTGGAGGGTGGCCAATAGCATTAGAGGTAGATTGTAATGCTTGGGGAGGGAGTATATAAAGCCTCATAGCATTTATTTTTGTCTTTCAGTTCAATGCTGGAGTCAATTTATTAAAGGCATCTTGAGAGTAGTCGCTAGTCATCTGGCCTCATTGCTTTCCAGGCTGCTGTGCTCTTGTTAGTTAGGACGATTTCCAATGTCTCTGGTTTGATTACATCCTACTTTTCATCCCCAGTTACCTCTCGTCTACAGTCTTATTTAACACAGACTTTTTTTTAAGTTTAATTTTTTTTTGGTCAGTATATCCTCAGCTTATTCAGAATACCTGTAATGAAATTTGAGTCCTTTAATATACATCTTTTGAAAGGTTTCTTTTCTTCTTCACTTAAGTTTTGACTCTTTTATTGACATAAAAATTTAGTTTAAGTTCCCCATAAACCCATAATAGAAAAGATTTCCTGACACCATACCAGCCCTTATGTTTCTAGACTCTATAGTTCTGTAATCCTGGGTTCTTCAGATAAACTCACTATCCAAGATCACCCCTTAAGATTCAGGTGCCACATTGCCATCATAGTCTACACACCAAGTCCATTCATTCCAGTGAATGACAACACTAAAATGAATTAGGGTTATACCCATCTCTGCAGATCTAGGTGCCAGGCCTGCCTTGTTATCTGTCTCTATCATACCCTCAGGCTGAGAATACACTAGTATCAGGTTGGCCTCTCTGGATCCAGGTTGGACCCAAGCTCTAGGCTCATCATAGTTAACAAGTGTTCAAGAGATGTCTCAGAAGACCCAGGTTCCAGGTTGATATATATATATATATTCAGACTCATATGTTAGATCCATATGCTTATGGCTAGAGGCAGAGCCTGAAGCTAACCTACAAGAATCTCTGTACAGGTGAACTAATAAAGGAGTTTTCTATTAAAGACTGATTGGCATCATTGGAAGGGGAGACTAATTTATCTAATCTACAGGCATCAATGCAAAGCCACAAGGGAATGTGACCATCAAAGCAAAAAACATTGTGCCAGCAACTGACTGAAAAAATGGAAACCTGTGAGCTACATGGGAATGAACTCCACATAATTATGTTAAAGAAGTTCAGTATACTGTAAAGAACACAGATAGACATCTGAATAGAGTCAAAAACAATGCATGAACAAAACAACAAATTCAACCAAAGTATAGAAGTTATATAAAAACAACTGAATAAGCATCCTGGATGTTTGGAATGCAATGACTGAAATTAAAAATATATCATTATGAGTGTTTGCACAAATACATGCAAGCAGAGTACAGAATCAGTAATCTTAGAAGCAGATCATTTGAAATTGTTCAGTTACAGGAAGTAAAAGAAAGGAATGAAACAGTGAAGAGACCTAGAGTATTTATTAGACCAGCAATCAAACCATACAGGTTCTCTTTGATTTATAAAGAAAACATGTCCCTAAAACCCCATCATCAAGGTTTGAAAATATCACGGGTCAAAAATGAGCCTGATATATGTAGCCTATTGAGCGCCACAGCTTAGTAATGGAGCACAGTACAGTGTGGAATTTTAGATCATCACTCATATGCCTATGTGGCTGATGGGAGCTGTGGATGGCTGCTACTGCTCAGCACTATAGAATACTAGCTATGAATATCACACTGCTTATGAATGGCCCAGCAAAACGTCATAATTAAGTTGAAAGTTCCTAGGAGGGACTGGACGGGGGAGTTGGGAGTCCATATGACCCAGATGCATTGTTTATGTGTATAAATTGTCAAAGAATAAATATAAGATATTCTATTTTAAAAAATCAACCATAACATTCCTGCTGGATACATACTTTACACTGTCCTAAAATAAAATGTTAAGTTAAGCCTCTGTGAGCTGAGAGTGGTCTGTATCTGACTTACAGGTATTCCAGAAGGAGCAAAGAAAGAGAAATGAGAAGAAAATACATTTGAAGTCAAAACATGAGGGCAAAAGCACTCTGGAGATGGGAGTGAATACCTATATCAACAAAGAAAAAAACCTTTAATAACCACAAACACACTTCATTAAGACAAATAATAGTCAGATTCTTTAATCAAAGGCCAAAATAGAATTTTGAAAACAGCAAGAAAAAAGCAGCTGAACAAATACAAAGAAACCTCCTTCTCTATAAGATCAGTAGTAGAAATTGATATTTAACATCATGAAATAGTGTAATGACATTTTTGAAATTACTATAAGAGTGAACTTGTGGAATAAGAAGATTATATCTAGCAAACAATCCCTTAAGGATGAAGGAGAGGTAAAGAATTTCCAAGAAAAAAAAATGAAAGGAATTATATTGTCAATAGACTTTCCATAAAGAAATGCTAAAGAAATTTCAGGCTAAAAAACATATAAGAATTCTAATAAATGTATATAAAACTCTATTAATATTAATATTGATATTAATTTAGACAAATTCCAAATGCTATACTTTTAAAATAGCATGTAAGTCACTTTTAGCTCTAATATAACATTCTAAATATTAAAAATAATTATAGATATATGTTGATGAATAAACAATTGCATGCAAAATATATAGGTATATACATTTGTCAACATCATAAAGCATAGGAGATGTTAACATGTGTTATCATGTTAATACATGTTTTGTATATATTTTGCGAAACTGAAGGTGTTGTCAACTTAAAATAAAATGTTATAGTTATCACAATTTAAGGTATGCCCATGGTAATCACAAAGAAAAACTGATAGTGGATACAATAGAAAAAAATTAAAGAATCATACTACATCACTACACACATTCATGCACACACCCATAAATCATATATCATATATCATCACATTACAAAACAAAAATCGCCAGGCAGTGGTGACACACCTTTAATCCCAGCACTTGGGAGGCAGAGCCAGATGGATCTCTGTGAGTTCGAGGCCAGCCTGGTCTACAGAGTGAGATCCAGGACAGGCACCATAACTACACAGAGAAACCCTGTCTCAAAAAAAAAAAAATCATAGGTGAGAATTAATCAGTCAAAAAGCAATTAAAATATTAGTAAGAAATGATTAACAGTTCAATCTAGTATAAATGATTATTAAATCCATCAATTAAAAACCATGGAATGGCTGATAGCTAAACAGCAAAAATAACAAAATGAACCAGCTGAATGCTACCCACAAGACAGCTGTGTCAGATGTAATGTGATACATAAACTCAAAGTGGAGACAGGCAAAAATGCTTTTTATGCAAAGGGTAGCCAAAAGGGAAAAATGTGGTCATACTTTTACCAAATAAAATGAATTTTAATTAAAACAAAAACTGATTCAAAAGACAACAAGGATCATAATCTACTAATAAGGAGGTCAGTTCATCAATCCAGCAATTGTAAATGTGTACACCCAACACTTAACAACTAAAATTTTACTGTGGGTTTTCTCTGCTACTGTTGATGTGAACTCTGTCCAGTGGACCTCTCCCACAACACCAAGGTGTCCACAAGTTGCATATGATCAGGCTTACTGGTAGGGGTGGCACACTTGATACAAAAGACAAAGAACTGACTTCAGGGTTGCATATCTCCAAATGTAAGAGCCCCTTCCTGGTGGCATATTTAACTTTAAAGGGGGATTATTTAAAATGTTCTCATTTGTTGCATTAATATTGACTGTCAGTGCTCTGCATGCCCAAAAAATCAAACAAGGCATGGGGAGCACTTTATTTGTGGGTCCACATGCCCTTTCCTGCTCTAACTTTAGCTCCATTCCCTATTCCTTTCCTCCATGTCTCTGGCCTCCATGCAAACTGCCCTGGGACTCTGTTTGGCAAGATCACAGATATGGTGGAATATTCTCTTGGGATGTGGCCGCTTCTTTTTCCATAGTTGCACAATTTTACTGAATGCCCGGTCTACCAAATTTCCATCTCCAGTGCTCATTGGTGTTCTGTGACTGTGCCTTTTAATCCCCAACACACACCTCACTGTATTATCATTTTAGGAAGGAGAAAGACTGATAAATGTACTGGGTGATATCTCCTGATTCAAGGTCTCCTGGTTTGTTTGAGAAGTAGATTTCGCTCATCCTATGTGTCATTAAGTGTGCATTCAGATCTACCAACTGCACTTCCCACGTGTCAGCTAAGCCTAACTTAGACTAATGAAGCTATTCAGCGCCTTCAGGAAAGCTCTCAGCATCTATCTCCTTCAAATAAGGCGTCCTTCTGAATGAGTTGTATAGACTCCTGGAGTGTTAAAGCCCCTATATGCTGCTCCATTGCCCACTTCAAAGTACATGTTCCTTTTCATACTATCCATGCTTTTGTTTTTCTGCTTTTCATTTATTTCCTCCCTTCCCTTCCCCTTCCCTTCTCCTTCCTTCCTTCCTTCCTTCATTCCTTCATTCTCTCCCTTCCTTCCTTCCTTCCTCCCTTCCCTCCCTCCCTCCTTTCTTCCTTCCCTCCCTCCTTCCTTCCTTCCTTTCATTTTTTTAAGCCTGGAACACACTATATGTTTACTCCCTATTATGCTTTGAGTTGCTTTTTCTCCACAAAAATTTATGTTGAAACCTAATTGCAAATGTAATAGTTTCAACAGGAGATGGGACCTTCCAGAGGTAATTTGGTCAATAGGGGATTCACATTTATGGAGGAGTTATGGTTACTCCCATGAGAGTGGTCAGCCAGGAGAGTGTGTTGGGATAGTGTGATTCAGGAGCCTTCCTATGGTTTCCCTCACTACATGAGTCCTTTTCTGCACACCCCCTTCCCCTGGGCAGTTGCTGACCTCATGGTACTGAACTTCCCAAACTGTGAGCCAAATTAAATCGCATTTCCTTATTAGTTGTGTAGTCTCCACTATCCTTGTTCAGCAACAGAAAATGAATGAGGACATTTTCCTCCACACATTAACAAGAGTACTCTTTTTTAATGATTATATTATATTATTATATTACATTATAGGAGCATTTATTTTACCTTAATACTCAGGACAGGCTGCAGACTGAAGTATTAAAATATTGGAATCCTGGGAGACCATTTTGGGGTCTCTCTTTCCCCCTCCTTCCATTCCTATATCTTCAATAAGTTTTATCACATTTTATTGTAGTTTTTGTGTGTGTCTATAATCCTAAAGTGTCACGGGAGCATAGGAACATGGTATCAACTGAGGTTTATTTGGTTACAAGAGACAAATAAAAGACACTCTGGTAAAACCAAAAGGAGATAGCTTTTCTCAACCAAGGTGTCTGAAGATTCAGATTGCAGAGTTCGGCCCAAATTTACTTGTGCCATGGACATCACAAGCCTTCTCTCCTTTCTCTGTGCCACTTGTCGTCTGTGGCTTTTACCACAGGTTTGTTATTTTCTTGTCACAAGGTAACTCCAAATTCAACTCTGCTTCTCCACTAGAGGCTCAGACCAAATTAAGGAAGGGAAGTGGCAAGAGCAGTGTCTGTGTCCCTGACCCTCCTAGCATTCTCTGAGAGATGTCTACCCGCTTCTCATTACACAGAGCTGAGTCCTGTGATCAACTCCCACTGCAAGAAAATCTAAGAAAACTCGTCTTTATGTGTTGCACAATACCTGGCATTTACTAAGCACTAAAATATTGGTGTTTAGAGAAGACGGTGAATTTTAGGCATGGGAGGAAAGCCATCCTGTAGGCTAAGAAATCTCGGCTCCCCAAAAGCAGAAATGTCCTTACTAAGTTTCGTAGCTAATATACGGCCTGATTGTCAGGAGTTCTAGAAGGAAAAATCCAACTGGCCTTCTCTCAGCCATCCTGCAGGGAGTTTGCTTTGTATTCTAATTTCTGGACCTAATCTGGCATGATAAACTGAAATAATGAATTGTGTGCATTCTGTAGTTTGAGTTGAAGATTCTTATTACTGGGTCGTGGCCATTTCCAGCCATTCTTATTTTCAATCTGAAACCAAATCACAGAGAGATAACTGTTCAGAGGTGCCTACTCTCTCCATGGTGGCTGCTTATTATTTATGGCCCCAAAATACAGAATGAAATTTCAATTTCTAAAGGAAAATAAAAACAAATTATAGTAAACCTTCACAAGAAGGGAAAGGTGGTAGCCTGTCACCACTCTATTTCCTCAAATAGGTTATTTGATTTTGCTTAATTGTTGGTGAAATTTTCTCAAATTGGCAATTATAATCTGGAGCTGATTGCTTACCTAGGTAATTTACAGATTTCTCATTTGGCAAGAATCCTTCATAACATTTCCCGTCAAGTAGGGCTTCAGCATTCCTCAGCTGAAGTTTTCTTCTTACACATATTTTACATCTGGAGGGTGTTATTAGTTTTGCCTACAGGATGTTTGGGTGCTATTTCTGTTAACAATATATTTCTGATGAAATCAAATCGCAGTTTTTTCATAGTTAAAAAATATTTAGGATCCCAATGGCATTAATTATTTAATCCCCAAAGCAGACTAAATAATCAAGCACAGGTAGAAATTTATTAAATTATTCTAGTAGTAATAAATCAATTTTTTGGTGTACATAGTGGCTTTTATAACTTTGAGGCTGTCTTCCTCAACCCCCTTTCAACAGTCTTCCCACTTCTTTCACTTGTGAGTCTAGTCTGAAATCCAAGTTTAATTATTCTTATTTGCTCTTGTGCTGTGCATTAAGATAGAGTTTATCCAGTAGTCCAGCTGTTTTGAAGATAATTGGTGGAGAATTCAACCTGGTATCAAATAATCCTCCTGGGCACAGAGCCAAAGCAGAGACATATTCTCCAATGATACCAGGCTCTCCATTACTTGTTAGCCACAGATTTTCTACCTTCAGTCAAATACTGTGCATTGTACAATAAAGTTAAGCACTTGAATTACAAAGCATGATTTGCATTTTTAATAAGTGTCTGCCTTAGATTTTAAAAATTACTACATTTGGGGAGGATTTTTGAAGTAAGTGGAAAAGGTTATGTTTCTGTGGTCAATTTCAACCAAGTGGTTGGTGGGAATTGTCTAGTTTTATGTATTTGGCATGTACTTGAGTGCTGAGAGGTATTTAGCCCATAGTTGCTCGTGGTGGCTGCTTTGTTTAATTATTGACACTGCAGATGCTGATGGAACTTCTGTTTGGAGGTAGGCCCCGACCATCCTCCCAGACTGGGATGAAGTTGTGAGGAAGGTTTATTGGTCTCTGCCTCCAGAAGCAGGACACTGAGCAAGGGCGTTGTTTCTTTCCCACTGTGGTACAAGTGCCCCTCTTGGGAGATCAATTCATTTTCTACCAGATGGTTTCATTGTTAACTTTCCAGCAAAGTGGCCTGCTGGCTTGGAGTCTAAGACAGAGTAGAGAGCAGGATGTTTGGGTTGTGTTTAATACAGCTCACCAGCATCATCTCTGCCCCCTGCTCCACTCTGGAACTAAAGGAGAAACTGACAAGCCCCACAGGACGCCTGATCCTATAGATGCACGAGCTGCCTGGCAACGAGTGTTAATTAGCAGCAGCTAATTACAGAGCTCATTTTATATGGAGTAAACTGAGAGCTGGACATCTCCCACCTTCCCTTCTTTCCTTCATGAACAACAGCTTATTCTTTCGTAGCATCCCCAAGAGGAGAATGAGGAGCTGGTCAAACCTGATCTCCCTATTGAACCTCAGGTTCTTGAATTTTCAGGTCTGCTAACATTGCTTGCGATAAATGATGCTTTTCTTCTGCTGCTTTTGATTGAAGAACACTAGAAATCAGTTGGGGAGCAGGTGCTGCATTGTGTTAGATTAACGCTGATTGAATTCTTACGCAGCCAGCTGATTGAAGCACGTGTTCCGCAAGTTTATGATTCTGCAAACACTAGGCTGCAGCCAGGAGGGTATTTTGCCATATCATGTCCCTTAATCAACACCCTCACATCTGTCAATACTGTCAACATGCAGCTTGGATTCCCCAGTCCACTCAGTGAAATAGCACCCTACGCTGGTCACAGGGACAAAAATAGATTTCTAGAAGAAAAAGGAGTCTTGGTTCCCAGTGTTGTTTCCTCCTCATGCTGAGTAGATGAACATTTACACTATGAGAATAATGAGATGTTCATCAGACTTGGTAACGACACTGGATGGTCACAGCCTTCTTCTCCACTTAACAGCATGGAGTTTGCTCACAGGATGAAAAAGGATGAGCTGGTGGTAGAAAACGCTTGGAACTCCCTGTGGGAGTACACCAGGTGCTATCTGTGGATGTATAGCCAACAACCAAGGGTACTATCTTGCATTTGAAAGATGCTGTGTAGCTCTGTCATATACTAGACGCCACCCTATGGGAAGGAAATGGAATTTGCTGCTAGGAGAACTGGTACAGGCATAGATTATAAGGATTTGGACAACCCAATAAAGAGAAACAGGCTACAGTTTTTCTTTTTCTTTCGCAACTGTTAACATGTCTGTGGATGTGTGCATGTGTGTGCTTGTGTGTACACATGACACAGCATGAGTGTGGAGTTCAGAGCACAACTTGCAGGAGTTGGTTTTCTTCCACCTGGTGGCTACTTGGGATCCAATTCATGCAGTCAGGTTTGGCAGCAAGTACCTTTATTCACTGAGCTATCCTGCTGACTGAGACCACTGATTTTCTGTAACTTAGAAAGTAGTCTAGTGAGCCCCTAGCAAGTTTGGCTAGGGAACAGCCACAGTGGAGTAAGGTCTGAAGGCATGAGCCATACATGGACTTTCTTTCCTTATTGAGTACATGCTAGCTCATTCAAAATTCACATATGCAATTATTTTTCTCTTATAGATAATATATGCAAATTATACATGTTATATATGCATACATTATACACATATCTCTTATACAAATTATCCAAGAGTGAAGAAGATGTAATTTTTGATTCAGTTCCCTGATAGGCTTTGTATGTTTGTGTGTTTTGTGTGTACACATGTGTGTATAGATGTGTGCACACCCATGTGTATACATGCCCATGGAGGCCTTAGGTCAATGTTATTTGTCTGTCTTAATTATTTTTCACCTTACTTTTTGAGACAGGGTCTCTCACTGAATCTAGACTTTGTTGATTCAGCTGGTCTGGCCAGCAAGTGTGGAGAGCCTCCCGTCTCCATCTCCACAGCACTGGGGTCACAAGCCTGCTTGCCACCATACCTGGCTTCTTTTTAGCACAGGTACTGGTAGTAGAATCCAGATCCTCCTGTTTATTCTGCAGATCACCTACCAACTGAGGCATCCCATCAGCCCTAGTTTCTTCATATACTAATGGGATATCCCCAACTTTCTAGGACTCTGAGGCTAAAGGCATTAATGAATATAGAAGCATCTCTTCCAATGTTGAAGCTAGATATTTTTAGTGCTCTGATAAGATAATCAATGGAGCCGGAAGGTTGAGTGATGACATTTGCATGTCATCCTCATACAAATGCACTTCTCTGTATGGAGGGCTTATAATCCCTTGTGATATGTTTAAGCTAAAATTTACAGCATGTTCTAGAATTCTGTTGGGTGAATCTTGACATATTCACTCTAATGTCATAGCTTTAGACTCTCTTCCTTTATACTCTAACCCAGTACTCAGCACTATGCATTATGCACATAAACACACATGGAAACAGAGACAGTTGCATCATGCACATGTAATATTGATGTCTGCATAACCTGTGATAGGAAACAAAGGAAGGATTTGATACACCAGCCATTCAGTTTCTCTGTCCCTCTAGCACTTACTCAGAGAGCAAGAGTAAGCTAATCACTTCATATATTGACTGCTCTATGAGTTCCTTTTAACATCCCACTGGCAAGTGACTATACTAATAGAGGTTGGGGTGTACCAATGTATCATCCAAGCTTGTGGTCTCAACATGTTCCCACTGTTCCATCTGCATTAGGATTCCTCAGGAGAATATTTGAAACATACATCCACTGACACCACTCCACTCCTGCCAGTGCAGGAACTCTGAGTGGAACGAAGAAATCTTGATGTGACAGTTCCTGGAGGATCCTGTGACAGTTCGAAATTTGAGAACCTTGTTGATTGCTTCTTAGCCTTCTGGCTAAGATGAAGCATAGAGAACCTGGTCCAAGTGAGATCACAAATCACATCTTGAATATTCTGAGTCTTAGGCCAGTGTGGTGCAGTTTGCCTCTGCTGCAGGAAACTAACTGAATGCTGCTTCTGCTGCAAGAAAAGTCATGTTCTCTCAGGTTCAAATGTGACCACTCCAGTGTTTATATTTTTTTTAATTTTTTTGTCCTAGAAATGCTTACTTAAGATATTAGGCAAATATTAATCCTGCATTAACTTCTTCATCAAAAAGGTATAAGGCATACTTATTAGAAAATGAATCTGCTCAGACTGCTTGTATGTCTGAGATGGGACTTTCTGTAAGGCCTGGCACCTTGCATGGGGTCTCACACATAGATAAATGACAGACTGGGTTGGAGGGCCAGTGCTCCACTTCTAGCTGTGTTCTTGAATCCTGTGCATCTTAGCTCTTCATGCCTCCTGACAACTCCTGTCTGCCCTCCAGAGATGTTAAATATCATTTTTTGAAATTGAACCAATTCAGTCAAAAATAGAGCTAAGCAAATTTTCTTCGGAGCTGCCTCTGACACTGGGTTTAGTTTTGAGCCAACAGATGAGGCTGCAGGCATTTTTCTCTGCCAGCACCCCTAGCTAGGAATGGGATTGCTTTGACTTCAAGACTCACGATTTCACCAATACGTGAAGAGTCTTTGCCCTGTTCCTCAGAACAAAACCATTACTGTTAAGAGCAAAATTTGGACTGTCAGTCATCCAAATGATCTTTGCTCCTCATAAACTTGTCATTCCCAATCAATGAGAAAACTGTGAAAATCCTGACATAATGGTCAAATTGCCCTTCACAACTTAAATGACATTATTGAATGTTTTCTTTGTATATTCTGAAAATAAGCCTAGAAATGCATTCCACACAATTGTGGCCCATTTTATGGACTTAAATGGCAGCCTAGGTACTTACGATCTGTTACAGCATAATCCATGGGACAGCTCTGGAGTTCAAGGCACACACTCACACCATCTCACAAACACTTTGCCTCGCAACCTTACCAAAAGAGAGCTTAAAAAACATATTGAATCTATTGAATAATATGGTCTTTTTTTCTAAAATGCAGGCCACTTTTATGTATTGCAAAGTACTTATTCATCAAAAACAAGGATCTCATTCTTTTGTGTCTCCTTAAGGAGAGTTGAGGACGGCAAATTCTAAATTCTGATTGGGAAGCTATTGGTAGTCATTGTATTTAATACGTTGAACTTCAGAGTGGATAACTGAGTCTGTCTTCAAAGCATTTGGTTTCCCAAGGTCATGGCAAGGTTCTCAAGTGTGAGTTCCACACACGATAGTGCCAGTTTAGCGCTCTCGGTTTTCTTCTCATTCTTCCATTTGCTGTCTGGTCTGGGCAGATGGATGATGACACATGAGCTCATCCCATGATGTTTCTACTTGGGGAAAAAAAAAGCTTACATTATCTTTTAACTATGCAGGATGAATTTTTAAGTTTAATTTTTGACAATAATGAAAAATAATATAATTCCTAAAAGCAAAACCATTAATTAATATGTTTGGTTTATGTGTAAAAGGCAGCATTTCCCAATGCTTCTTAAGAATCTTCGTAAAGTTTCCATTTCCCAGATAGGAACATGAAAACCATGTGGGTAAGTGACTTTGTGTAAATGGTACCAAAAGTTATCCCTAGATTTTAAAAGTCACTTGGAGTGCATTATACAGCAAATCACAGAGAGCTCAATTTGCAAAGCAAATTAGTAGAATATCTGTTTTATATCAAACATTCAACTCTAAAAGAGTCCAGCACGCTGCTTTTTGGTTGCATGTAGAAGAAACTAAAGTGACTGATGCAAATTAGACTTGCCGTATTCCCAGAACCAAATCACTTTCTACACACTTGGTACTTAGTGCTTCAATTTGGAAGCTGATTTTGTAACAGACAGGAAGGCTGCATTCAGAAGGCAGCACTATGATATGTCATAAAATGGTGAGATTAAGATAGAAGACTCTGACTTAAATGCGAGTTCTGCTTTTAATTCCCCGAGTATTTGAAGGATTAAAAAGAAAAGGCTAGAAAAGAAAGAAATAAAAAGAATAGTTTTATCTGCTGAGGAAATGCTGCATATTAAGTTTGCAGAAGAACGTAGGATTTGTACAAGGGATCTTGAGTCACAAATCAGCGTGATGACACTTCTTGCTATCCAGTTGGATAAAATATCTTTATATGTATAGCTTAAAGTAAAGCAGTTTATAATATTTTATGGATTGAACTATAGAAGTCCAAGCCTTGAATGGAGCATTCAAATCTACAAGGTGTTTAGCATCACAACACTGACCTTGGCATGATCAAGCTAATTCAAGGAAAATTTGGTATCTTGGCAAGGTGTAAAAGTTCTTAACACTAATCCATGTGTAGCAAGAAAGTAGTTTACAAGGAGAATTGTAAGCCTTCCTATTATTATTTAGCATCTATCAAGTGCAGACAATATTTCTAGCAACTCCCATTTAAAATAGAATTTGATGCTACTTTGTCCAAAGACCCTGTAATATTTGTGTGATTGATCCCATTATAATATAAGATCTAGGAGGAAGGGGACCAGTGGAAGTAGGGACAGTATATGACAGGGTAATGTGCATGACAGATGAATAAGAGTAAAGTGCTCATATGCTTTATGTGCATGCGTGGGCATGTCATAGTGAAATCAATTGTCCCGTACAATGAATGTACACTTTACATATACATATATGCACACACATGCATCATCTAGTTGAAAATATTTTGGAACACTGGAGTAGCATAAAAACTACCCCTGGTGTCCAAGATGGCTATTATTTTCTAACGTATCACTCATCAAACTCGAATGCCTTTCTGCTTTTCTTTGCCACAGTCATTTGACTTTGGTGTCCTTCAAGGAGGGGAGTTTCCCTATAAAAAATGAAATTTTGGTGGGAAGAAAAGTATTGCTAGGAGACCTGTGATGGCAAAACCATTTTAAACATTAATGGACAGCACAGAATGCATGGTAACACAGCTCCAGTTGTCTAACAGTCTTGGGAACTACGAAAATGGACAGTTCAGGAATAAGCTGGGAATGCTGGAGAGTGGGACTAGAAAGAACACCCTCTGAAGTGTTTTGAGTAGTGAAAGGATTGGAACAGGGAAAAGTAATGCAGGAAATGCAGAAATAAAAAGTGTTTGCATTAGAAAGTCGATGTAACAACTTTTCATTTGGAGTAAGAAACTGAGGAGTGGAAAGGTGTTCAGTGAGGTCAATCAGAGTTAGCTTCTGAGGAGTGAGGAGTTTGCTGTCTCTTGAAGAAGTGGTTTGGTGAGGCTAGATGGTGAGGCATTTGTCGATACAGCCAGTTTCAACTAAGAAAACCTAGAAAAACATTGTTAAAACTTCATTTTTTGAAGGCACAACACTGTCTTCATTTTCAGTGTTTTATTTGAGATTGGCAGGTTCCCCAAAGACAAGTCGCACAATCTGAGTTAGAGATGATGATACACACACACATCTGCTTCAGGGACCTCTGGACCTGCACCTGCAGGATAGCCTAATGGTGATAATATGAAAAGGACTGAAGGTTTGGAGAGCAAGCGCTGATGTGATGGATCAGGATCAAGGAACGGACAACTCTATAGGATAGCCAGACAGTATAATGACAGCAAGTAGGAATAGGCATTAACAGAACATGCCCCATGTTGATAGCTCAAAGTAAATACCAGCTTGAGCAATCATGAAGACCCAAAGGAAGATGCTTTTGCTCTGAGGACCGTGTATTAATCCAAAGTTATACAACACAGTGGATGCCATCGTATGAGGCTAATTTAATGATGTACATTGTTGGGAAAGGATTAGTGAAACCTCCCATTTTGATGGCCTGTTCCTAATTTGCATCTTTAACGAGGTGGGATCCAAGCCAGGTTCTGTTCCTTTGTGTTTACTTCGAAGGAACTGTGTTTATTTCTGATAATTACAAATAAATCTTTCTTCCCTTTCTCAAGCTGACTGAATAAAAGATGTTGGGAGTATGTTAGTGCTATAGCTTGAATAGCTATCCAAAATAGGAGAAGTAAAATCCAATTATAACTCCTTCAAAAACGTAATTAATGTTTTCTTCCAAAGAGGATGCTTGCTACATTTCATTTTGAAGCAACCATCTTCTGCATAGCTTCTTGCAGCTTGTCTCAGAGAAACCTGCACCATGGAACCAGGGAGTCTAAACCAGGATGCTACAACTAGGTGGTCCTAATAATGCCAAGCACTGGGAAGATGTATGTTCAAGAGAACTCAAACCTGGACTTTAAAAATCTAATGTGATGAGGAAGCTTTTTGATTCATTTCCAGAGAACTCAGGAAAATTCAGCTAATCTCTCAAAGCTGACGAAATTTAAAGGTCTGCCAAAAAAGAGGGAGTGGGAAGAAACATATGTATTTCTAAACCCAACTAAGTTGTGCACCATTCGGAGGTACTTAAAAGCCATTTCAATGGCTGCAAAAACTACGTGGAAAAGCCGAGGACGCATGTATTATAATAGAGCCCTGGGGTAGCAAGAGGAAATTAGTATGTTTTAAATGTAAGCCTAATCCAGCGATACTCATTTAGAAGCTCCATTGGCAGAAGACAGTGCAACCAGGTTTAGACATTAGTCCTGACATCAAACTAAGAATGATCTCTCCAGAAACACAGCTCCCTCAAGTATAATTTATTCGTTTTGTGCAAATAAATTGCTAAGAAGGCTACTAATAGATGGAAAAGCGAGAATAATTTTTAAACATCTCACCGTTAGAGCAAATTTAAACCCAAGCTGTTTTTACCCTTTAGTTGTAAGACAAATGGGAGGTTCAAGCAAAGAAAATCAGCCCAGGGGAGACATTCATCACTGAGGAGGAGTGACCATAAGGCTATTTATCTGTCTGTCTGTTGGTTGCTTTCTGAAAAAATATGAGCCAGAAGCCCAGCCAGCACAAAAATTTCTACCCAATTTTCACTCTCCATTCTTTGTGTAAATAGTAGGCACTAAAACTGTACTTGTTGAATCAAGGCCTTTTGGTTATAATCTTTATTTTCAAAGAAAGACTTGGGGCCTTTTCTTTTCCTACTGAGGTAGAAAGATATGAATTAAAGTCTTTATAAGCCAATAAAGGAATTTGATTTGTATTTGATGTCTGTGTTCCCTATGGGAATGGCTGGATACTCTTGTGTATCAATTAATGCATTCTCTGTATATTAGATCTATCAACTAAATATGAATTAGGATAAGAACACTAGTTTGGTTTTTTTATAGTCAAATTAACTCTGTCTCTTGCTAACTATGTGACCTGCAGCAGCAAAACCTGATCTTTTTGAGACTTGACTTACTATTCTATAGAATGGGAGTAAAAATCCCTTGTGTGTAGATGTTAAGATAATTCCTGTAAACGATCAGATGATATTGTCTGAATATAGCCTTTCTTTTCTTACAGCTGTGCCTTTATCACTTGTCCCCTTTCATTTTCTTGTAAGTGAAAAAGGCTATAAGAATATAGCATAATATGAATACAAACACCAGCATCTCAGAGCTGAGCTGTGGATTAATCAGGTAATACATTCCTAGAATCAGAGTAAATGAGCCGAGGGACCCAAGCCCAGTATTTGCTTTGTGGGACTCCCTGAGATAGGGACAAATGCTGTGAAAAGCCCTTGTCTGTGGCCTCCTGTGTGGATGAGAGCTCTGCCTCTACATAGAAGCACAGTTAAATAGGGCCTTGGTACTTTAGTGGTTGGCAACTATATGGGGAAAGAGGTTGTTGGGTAGTGATTTGGTTTACTTATAGCTGATTTGTGACCGTCCAGACCTTGAAGGTCCCATTCTCTTCCTGAGGCCCTCTGAAAGGTGGCAGATCACCTCCTTAGCTCCTCTTCATTGCTCAGAAGCACTTCTGGGATTACCACAAGTGACCCTGACGCTAAGCATTGTTTATCCTGCGAAGGTGCTTATTTGGCGTCTTCAGAGTGACTGCCCTCTCTTCGAATTCTCAGAGTCCATCCCTTTGAGCAAGTGTTTTTGAAGAATCTTGCCCCCCTTTCTGCCCTTTTAACATTAAAACAAAGAGAGGGCCAAGTCTTTTCTCTTAGAGATGCTGTGCTATAAAATATGAATGAGATGTAGAATTTTCTTTCTGACCCCTTCTTCTGTGAAGCAGGGATCTGTGGCCTTTGCTGTCCATTTTACTAACAATTCTTCCAGCCAGGTAGAAAATGCCATCAGAAAATGAGATTTGGGTGGCTAGTCCTGTGAGATAAGACACAGCACCAGGTTAGCTATTTAGCCTCATTCCCTGCTCTGCCTCTTGGCCTTGGGACAGAAGCTGTGGCTTGGCAGCCATTCCTGACTGAGGAGAAGCCAGGGGTTCGGAGGGTCCATCCCCAGCCCCCATGCTACCATCACTGCAGTCACCTGGAAGCACTTTTTCCAGAGAAAAGTAGAAACTGTGGAAGGCCAAGCAGGAGGCCCTGCTGCAGAGTCCCTCACCCCCCCAGGGCAGCGTGTCGCTATCTCCGGTGAAGCCACTTATGCACCTGCCACTGTGATTCAATCAAGGCCTTGCCTAATAGGCCCCCAGAGTGAACACTGACCAGTTTTTCTTCTGGAATACAGAGAGCTGATCAACAGGGTTATCTGTATTGTTGACACTAAGTAAAATAATTCCTTGAAAACTTCAAAATTAGCATTTCCAAGTAAGGAATGGCCACAATTAGAACAGAGGTGGTTTGGCCATAGTGGCCTTGCTACCTGCTGCCATCATGAATTTTCTCACTTGACCTGAACATAGAGGCAGCTCCTTTGCTCTCTCAGGCTCTGGGCTTGTGATATTTATTCTTGAGCCCTGAAGAGGTGGATCAGGACTCAGGAGCATCTGATTACCTAGTGGGGTGTCTTTTAGCACTTCATGAAGTCTCAGTTCTCCTATTTGAGAAGCGAACCTGCCCATTAGTATTGTTTCCTCTGATGACATAATTGCTGATAATTACCCAGAAAAGACTGTTACTGTTGTACCAGTTGCCTGGAAGGCTGTGGAATCATGAGAGGGACCCCATAATACTAATAACAACAGATTCTTGGGCAGGAACATGTAGAATCTACCCCTGAGGTGCTGGGTGAGAGGCCCACATACTGCGCAATGCTTTGGCCAACGCTGTGGCTTCACAGCACTTGAATTTGCCACAGCTCCTTGTGAAATTCCAACCAATAGGCCCAAGCACACTCTGAACTGCACATGGGCTTTTAAAGACACTTGATTCCCTAAGGAAAATATATTTGTGTGTTAATATTCTGTTCCTCAAAATATTGTCACCCCAATAAACTTATCTGGGGTCAGAGAACAGAACAGTCACTAGATAGACATAGAGGCCAGAAAATGGTGGTACATACCCCTTTAATCTTAACATTCCGAAGGCAGAGATCCATCTGGATCTCTGTGAGTTCAATGTCACACTGGAAATAGTCAGGCATGATAACACACACCTTTAATCCCAGGAAGTGATGACAGGAAGCAGAAAGGTATATAAGGCATGAGGACTAGGAACTAGAGCTGGTTAAGCTTTTAGGCTTTTAGCAGCAGTTCAGCTGAGATCCATTTGGATGAGGACTCAGAGGCTTTCAGTCTGAGCAAATAGGATCAGCTGAGGAATTTGTGAGGCGAAGAAGCTGTGTCCTGTTCTGCTTCTCTGATCTTCCAGCATTCACCCCAATACCTGGCTCCAGTATTTGTTTGTTTTTATTAATAAGATCCTTTAAGTTTTGTGCTACATATTTGGAATAATAAACTAGGATGGAAGTAAGTCTGATTTTCTGAGAAATCTACTGAAAGTTCTTCTTCTGAGGACATTCACCATCATCCATCCTGCATCTTCCTTTATCCCCAGCAGACCATGGGGATAACCACCAGTCACAGACATGCATTCCCAGTCACTGTGGTCAACTGAATAGCAAAGGAACAACAGGGATGTCTTTCAGTAATGTTGTCCTTGAGGTGTCTGCATGCTTTTCCTCCTCTGTTTACAGGGCTTTTGTTAAGTTGGTTTGTTTGTGTTGTTTTCAGGAGTAGTTCATATACCATAAAGAAAGCATGCACTTTAATATATTAGTATAATTCTGCAACCATGCAATTTTAGCATTTTCACCTCCCCCAATTAATTACCCCATACCTGTGAGCAGTCACTCCCCATGCATCTCCTAAGTTTATTTTTTTTCCAATCCCAATAAGCTACATTTTATGCTATAGAATTTCCCATTCTGTAAAGTTCACATAATGGAATCATGTCCTATATGGTCCTTTGTGATTGTCTCTTTTGTATAACATCATGCTTTCTAGCTTCATCAATGTTGAAGAATGCACTGCTACTTTCTGTATGCCTTTTTATGCTTGAATAACATTTAGCTGTGTGGATTTAACACGCTCTTGTTCTTCTGTGCACCCATTCATTAGAAAAAAATTATTTTGGAATGGTACCATGTACAAGCTTTTGTGTAAACATACATATTCATTTCTCTTGCATATGTACATAGAAATGTACTTGCTGACTCTGATGGCATAATAGACTATTTTCTGTTGCCATAATTGAATACCACTGGCTGAGTACCTTTTTAAAAAATAAGTTTATTTATCTTGCAAATTTGGAGGTCTGTCATCAAGCAGGTCTGTCTGCTGAAATTGTTCCTGCTGGGGACCAAAGAGTTCCAGGACAGTGCAAGGCACAGAGGGTGAGATCACTCCTAATTTGTTATAACTGACGAAGGATCTTGGTGTTACAAGCACTCGAAGTACACATTAGGCTGTACTCTTGGTCTTCTACATTTCACAGATTTAGTCAAGTGTAAGTTGACATGTATTCATGAGTGAATCATACAGCCTGGATTCACAGCCTTGACCTTCTTCTGAGCTCTGCCTTCTCATCCCTCCAACCCCTGGCAATCATTGAGATTTTTACCCTCTCCATAGATTTACCTTTTCCAGAGTGTCATCTAATTGGATTCATACACTATGTAGCTTTTTGATTGGCAACTTTTACTTACTGGTACACATTTAAGTGACAACCACATCCTTAATGGGCTTGAAAACTCATTTATTTTTAATGTTCAATGATATTCTGCTATGCGGATATACCATGGCTTATTTATTCATTAGCCTACTTAAGGACATCTTGGTTGCTTATATGTTTTGGCAATAATAAATAAAGCTGCCATAAATATTCATGCTCAGCGTTTGTGTGAAGTGACATAACTCTTTGGGGACAAAAGTAAGGAGGCCAATTGTAGGATTATGTGGTATAAACAATTTGGTATTGTTCAGAATTGCAAAACCATCTTCAAAATTGGCTGCATAGCTGTCCCTTCCCACCTTCAGGGAACAGGCTCGAAAACACCCTCCAGCAAGTGCCAGAAACCACAGATCCCACTGAATCCTAGATATGTTTTGTTTTTGCCAATACCTACCACATAGAATGGTTTATAATGAAGTTTTAATATATTATGAAGTTTTATTAGGAAAGGTACACTATCACCAATAATTACTAAGGAGAAAATAAAACCATTATAATGTTTTACTATAATAAAATATGTGAATGTGTTTTTCCCCAAGATACTGCACTTTACTGTGCTTACCCTTCTTTTGGTGATAGGAGGTGAGACAGCATATGTGATGAGATGGAGTGGGGTAAGTGACATAGGCATCATGATGTAGTATTAGGCTAGTGTATAAGAATTACCTGAAACTGTTATACTATGGCACTCATCTCACCCTTGGCACAGCTATTAAATGAGTTACCAGCACTTACTGCATACAGCATGAATATGCTGGGAAAGGGAGATGGTTTCACATCCTGTGGGACATGTACTAACTATGCCTAATCTTTGGCCATCACCACTCTGTTCTGATTACTGAAATGATGGTGGATCTTGAAGTCAGCTAGTGTCAATTTGTTTTCTTCAATATTGGGTTTCCTATTTTGTGCCTTTCCCCTCTACATGTAGCTTTGGAATCAATTTGTCATTAATCACAAAAGAACTCACAGGGGTTTTTGCCTGGGATTACATTGACTCTATAGATCAAATTAGAAAGAATTGAAAACATGATGGTATTGAGCCTTTCTGTGCCAATGTGAAATATTGCATTTATTTAGTAAGCCTGTGATTTCTCATGTCAGGCTAGTGGGTTTCCCTACCTATTTTCTGCACATTTTGTAGATTTAACACTACATATTTCACCTTGATGCTAATGTAAATGAAATTGTATTTTGAATTCCAGTTAATACTTGGTCTGGAAGCTTTTAGGAAAGTGATTAATTTTTATTTACTCTGTATCCTTAATACAACTGTTTATTAGTTCACAAACTTGTTTCCTTTTTAAATAAATTCTTTCATATTTCCTATAAAACACTCACATAATGAATTTTTTGTGAATAGAAATGGCTTTTATTTCTTTCCCTCCAAATTTATTTGCTTTTCTTGTCATATTGCATATCTAATACAGAAGTGAAAAGGACTGATGAGCATAACATCCTTGGCTCATGATTGGGTTCTCTCTCTCTCTCTCTCTCTCTCTCTCTCTCTCTCTCTCTCTCTCTCTCTCCCTCTGTCTCTCTCACATACACACAAATTAGCTGTCACCTTTCTTTCATTCTCCAGTTCTCTCTCTCTCTGCCTTTCTTTCCTTTCTCCTTCCTTTTCCTTCTTTCTCTTCTTCCATTCCACATTCATTTAATCCACTTTTTCTCCTTATCTCCCTCTTGCTTCTTTCCCGCACAGTCTTTTTTTAAATTTTATTTTATAATTTAATTTAATTTCACATATCACCCACAGATTCCCTCGTTCTCCCCCCTCCCCCCCCCCAACTTTCCCCCAGCCCACCCCCCATTCCCATCTCCTCCAGGGCAAAGACTCCCCTGAGGATTGAGTTCAACCTGATAGATTCAGTCCAGGCAGGTCCAGTCCCCTCCTCGCAGGCTGAGCCAAGTGTCCCTGTATAAGCCCCAGGTTCCAAACAGTCAGCTCATGCACTGAGGACAGGTCCCGGTCCCACTGCCTGGATGCCTCCCAAACAGATCAAGCTAATCAACTGTCTCACTTATCCAGAGGGCCTGATCCAGTTGGGAGTTCCTCAGCTATTGGTTCATAGTTCATGTGTTTCTATTCATTTGGCTATTTGTCCCTGTGCTTTTTCCAACCTTGGTCTCAACAATTCTTGCTCATACTAAACCCTCCTCTTTCTCACCAATTGGACTCCTGGAGCTCCACTTGGGGCCTGGCCGTGGATCTCTGCATCCGGTTCCCTCAGTCATTGGATGAGGTTTCTAGCATGACAATTAAGGTGTTTGGACATCCTATCACCAGAGTAGGTCAGTTAGGGCTGTCTCTCGACCATTGCCAGTAGTCTATTGTGGAGGTATCTTTGTGGATTTCTGTGGACCTCTCTAGCACTTTGCTTCTTCCTATTCTCATGCGGTCTTCATTTATCATGGTCTCTTATTCCTTGTTCTCCCTCTCTGTTCTTGATCCAGCTGGGATCTCCCGCTCCCCTAAGCTCTCTTTCCCTCGACCCTTGCCCTTCATTATGCCCATTCACGTCCGGGTTGTTCATGTAGATCTCATCCATTTCTCTGTCATTGGGCGATCCCTGTATCTTTCTTGGGGTCCTGTTTTCTAGGTAGCCTCCCTGGAGTTGTGAGTAGCAGTCTAGTCATCTTTATTTTACATCTAGTATCCTCCTATGAGTGAGTACATACCATGTTTGTCTTTCTGAGTCTGGGTTACCTCACTCAGGATGATATTTTCTAGATCCATCCATTTGCCTGCAAACCTCATGATGTCATTGTTTTTCTCTGCTGAGTAGTATTTCATTGTGTATATTTACCACATTTTATTTATCCATTCTTCAGTTGAAAGGCATCTAGGTTGTTTCCAGGTTCTGGCTATTACAAACAATGCTAATATGAACATAGCTGAGCAAGTGCCCTTGTGGTATGATTGAGCATTCCTTGGGTATATGCCCAAGAGTGGTATAGCTGGGTCTTGGGGGAGATTGATTCTCAATTTTCTAAGAAAGCGCCATATTGATTTCCAAAGTGGTTGTAAAAGCTTGTATTCCCACCAGCAGTGGAGGAGAGTTCCCCTAGCTCCACATCCTCTCCAGCATAAGCTGTCTTCAGTGTTTTTGATCTTAGCCATTCTGACAGGTGTAAGGTGGTCCCCCCGTCTTTTTTTATTCCTTGTTACATATAACTATTTTAGTTTCCACAATGTCATATGCAATTATAGTTTAAATTGCACTTACCTGATGAAAATGACAACTAACTTATTTTCTTATATTTATTGGCAATTTGTACATCTTTGGGGAAATATATACATATGTACATATATACATATGTACATATATATATTCAGATTTTTATGTTTTCAATTTTTTGTCCTTTTTCTTTTTTGAGCCATAAATGTTCTTGAAATATCTAGAAACAAGTCAATTATCAGGTATATAAATATATTTTCTTCCATTTATTTATTTACTTATGATAAGGCGCCAGTGCTCTGTAGTTTAGGCTAGCCTAAATATCACCACAGTTCTCCTGCCTCAGCTTCCTGTCTATTAAAAGTGTTAGCTACCACACCCATTTTATTTTCACTTTCTTGATGGTTCTTTTTGACCTGCAAATGTTTGATAAAGCCCCATTTATCTACATTTTCACTTGTGGCTTATGCTTTTGCTACCATACTTAAGAAACCATTGTCATTTAATTCAAAATGACAGACTTATATACATGCTTACTTATAAAAATTTTTAAATTTTAACTCCCATTTATAGGTTGTTTCTTTAAAATATATACAGTGAATTACAGATCCAAGTTAGTTCAAATGCATGTGAATATCTAGTTATCTCAGCACTACTTTTTAAAGGTTATCTTCCCCCATTCAATTATGTTGGCACTATTGTAAAAAATCAACTGATAATAAATGTGACAGAAGCTTGAGAGATGTCTCAGTGATTAAGAGCAATAACTGTCCTTGCAGGTGACTGGATTTGGTTCCCAACACCCTCATAGCATGGCTTACAAATGTCTTTAACTCCATTTCTAAGAGATCTAATAGCCTCTTTTGGCCTCTGCAAGCATCTGCACACTTTGGCACACACACACACACACACACACACACACACACACACACACACACACGTACATACAATAAACGAATAAATACGACAGTTTCTGAACTCTCAATTTTATTCTATTGATATATATATATATATATATATATATATATATATATATATATCTTAATCCAATACTATATTGTCTTCCTCATCATAAGTCTCATAATAAGAAAATGTGGACACTCTAACTCTTTTCTCATTTTTCAAATCTATGATTATTCTTGTTCTCTTTAATTTCTTAGGCTCCTGATGCCAACTTTAAAACAGAATCCAGTTGGAGTTTCTTTGCAGATCAGTTTAAATCTACAGATTGATTTGAAGAGTATTGTCATTTTGATAATATAAAGTTATATCACACTTGAATATTGGATATCCTTTATTTTAGGTATTTTTTAATTTATTACTTTAGTAAATTTTAATTGCCAGAGTATATGTTTTATACTTCTAATTTCAAATTTTAGTTCAATCAGTTCTACTCACTTGATGCTATTATTATAAGTAGAATCATTTTCTTCGTTTTTCATTGTTAATCTATAGAGACACATTTTATTATATTAATATTGTATTCATTTCATATTAATATTAGTTAATGTAATAGACTTGAATAATATAATTAATTAATATATTCATAAACTTGTTTATTCATTCTAGTCTGCCTCCTTTGATAGGTACGTTAGGGTGTTTTGTACACTAGATACATCATCTGAAGACAGGTCATTTTAATCTTTTGTTCTAGGCTGGGTTCTGATCTAATTGCTCTGACTGCAACCTTCAGTATAATATTGAATAGAACTATTTACATGCTCCTTTCATCTAGAATGCACTTAGGTACAGAAATAAGTGTTTTGTCTGGGGATGTTAAGATGTAATTAAAGCTAAACCATTGTGTGTGTGCATTTGTGTTTGTGTGTGTGTGTATGTGTGTGTGTGTGTGTGCCTCCATCCTTTTTTTGTAAATTGCCAAGGTAAAAGCTTTTACACATTCAAAAAGTTGAAATAAAAATGTATATACTTTCAAATTTCTAAGCAATGCAAAGCCCAAACTACTAAATTATACCTTCTCCTCTGGTAACTCCCTTTTGAAGCTGGCTCCTCTTCCTGCGAGCTATATTTTCTAACCACACGTGGGAACTGAATGATGTGAACGAGGGGCCTATGAAAATAGTAAAGGGTAAAGCTTGAAATCAAAAGGAGATGACCTGGAAGAATAACACATTCTAATTGCCATGGGAAAGGAGTGCAGGGTTTGCCCTGTTCTCCATGGAAGAGTCGGGAGCAGCAGGTGGCAGTGGAGATGGCATTATAACCCAGTATAAGAAGGCCTTCCAAAATCCCTACCTGCTCATGTCAGAGGAGGGGCTTGGTGGTTTAATAACCACATTTTCACACATTTCCTGGACCACTTATATGAAGTATGATGATCTTAACAGTGTAATAAACTAAACTTTAACGAAGAAAGTAGCCACAGCCATTCCTCAGAGCTGTAAGGTGCGCTTGATTTTATTTTTGTTATGAGAGGGCACTTCCTGTCTTGGGTCTTAAGTTGTATACATGAATTTTAGGTAACATTTCCCCTGTCAAGAGACCAGCAAGTCAGTCTGACCCAGTTTCCATTTACAAAACACATAACTAAAATGGTTTGATTAATTGCTGGCCATTTACTCTGCCAAAAAGTTCAGCTTAAGTGGCAAGGCCAGGTTCCCTCCCTTGCCGTCTGCTGAGCCACGCTCAGCTTCCTGAGACTTCAAATGCTGCTTGTTTTGGAGGGTTTTGAATTTCTGTCCCCTCCATGGTTGTTCCAATGCAGCAAACCCCGAAACCTCCCTATCTCTCTCTGTTTCTGCTTCCTCTCTTTGCCCTAACACTGAAGCTTCTCTTAGATTTACAACAAAATGCTTTCAGAGGTGAACTGGCTAGCTGGATGAGATTGTTAACGTACATTTGCTTTGTTCTTAATTAGATTCCTTCAGGGGAAACCTTCTGGCCTAGCTTATTATCTAGTTTTGTTGGACTTTGTCTGCTTTATCTAAACACTTTGAAGAAGTCTCTTCACCCATATATTACCTAAAGCTTGCAATAGAGATTTGCACAATACTGGCCAATTGGAAAAGGATAGAACGTGGAAAGCCCTTATAAAAGAGTTCCTAGTGTGGAGTACTCTTGGGAGGGTGAGGGAGGGAAGGAGAATGAACAGATAGGCTGGTACAGACTGGAACAAAATTTTAGAACTACTACCAACTTGGCTCATGGTGTCTAGTTGCTATTCACTTTTGGGGAATTCTGCTTCTGAAAAAATTAACATTTCTATTTTGAAAGTCACTATCGGGTAAAAAACTATTGGTAGGAAGACTCTCCCTGTGGAGTCCTAAGTGATTTCTGATGACTGATTTTTCTAATTGGAAGCATAGTTAGCTCCCAGTACCCAAAGTCCAAAATGGAAAATCCTCAAGAGGTTATCGACTTCGAAAGTGGGGCTCCCTATCTTCCTCCAGTTCCTATCAGAGAACAGAAAATGTAGCAATCAATCCATATCCAGTATGTAGATCAAATACTGCCTGCTGTTTATCATTGGCATCTGCAGCTCTTGCTCGGGTCCTTGATTCCTATGACTGACCAAAATCTCTTGTTTCTTTTCTTCAGTAGTGACAAAGACAGTGTGTCTTAGAGTCTCTACTGCTGTGATAAAACACCATAATGGAAAGCAATTTGGCTGGCAAGAGCTTTAATTCAGCTTACATATGTAGACCGTAGTCATCCATAAAGGGAATCCAGGGCAGGAATTCAAGGCAGGAACCTGCAGGCAGGAACTTGAAGCAGAGGCCATAAAGGAACTGTGCTTCCTGGCTTGCTTAGTCTGCTTGCTTGTACACTCAGAGATATCACCACCCACGATGGACTTTTCCCCTCACATTGTTCACTAGTTAAGAAATTGCCCCATAGGCTTACCTACAGGCCAATCTTATGAAGGCATTTTCTCAGTTGTGGTTCCCTCTTCTAAGATATGTCTAGCTTTATATTGGGCTGACAAAAAGCACCCAGCACACAGTCAAGGGCTATTCTCTGATCTCTGTAACCCCACTGCCCTATGACATCTCTCTCTCTTGTGTATTTCTCCTCCTTGGTCCACTGTTTCACCATCACCCTCATCATTCCCATGCGTTCCTTCTGTTGCTTATGAACATCACTTCAAAGCCTTGGCAGTATCCCCAGAGGGCAGAAATACATCTCATCTAACACTGAGCAACTTGGTTCTCCACCTTCTTAATGCTATGACCCTTAAACTTGGTTCTTCATGCTGTGGTGACCCCAACCATAAAATTATTATTATTATTATTATTATTATTATTATTATTATTATTATTGGTTTTTCGAGACAGGGTTTCTCTGTATAGCTTTGCGCCTTTCCTGGAACTCACTCTGTAGCCCAGGCTGGCCTCGAACTCACAGAGATCTGCCTGGCTCTGCCTCCCGAGTGCTGGGATTAAAGGCGTGTGCCACCACCGTCCAGCATTGGTAAAATTATTTTTGTTGCTACTTCATACCTATAATTTTGCTGCTGTTATGAATTGTAATGTAAATATCTGTGATTTCCAATGGTCTTAGGTGACCTCTGTGAAAGAGTTGTTTGACTCTCAAAGAGATCATGATCCACAGGTTGAGAACCATTACCTACAGTATCACAAAAGATGACAGCAGTTGGCAAGGGATGTCCCAAGCATCATTTGCCACAAGCATCTTGAACAAATCACCCCACCTACATGTAATAACACTGCCCTCTATTATAATAGGTCTGAGTGATTTTAGAGTATTAACAGGGCAGTGGCAATAATGACGACGAAGATGATGACGATGATGATTTTCTAAAGTGTTAAAAGTGAAGGTGTAGGAAGAGCAATGTCTCTTGCTTCTTAGAAAAGTGACATCTGCCGGGCGGTGGTGGCGCACGCCTTTAATCCCAGCACTCGGGAGGCAGAGCCAGGCGGATCTCTGTGAGTTCGAGGCCAGCCTGGGCTACCAAGTGAGTTCCAGGAAAAGGTGCAAAGCTACACAGAGAAACCCTGTCTCGAAAAACAAAAAAAAAAAAACAAAAAAAAAAAAAAAGAAAAAAAAGAAAAGAAAAGTGACATCTGAGCCCCCAACACTTTCCATTCCCTATGTCCATTTCCATAGCACTGGAAACAGTGCTACAGGTCTTAATAAAGGTTTTCTAAATCTCTGTCCTGAACATGAGTACGAGTAGCAGATGAATCTGACAGAAGACAACAGAAAGGGTGAAAACACTACCTTCTATGGGAATGGACACAGCTACCATTCATCCAGAGTGATCAGGGAAGGAGTGCGGGAGGGATGGTGGAGCAGGCCTGGGCTCAAAACAGTTCTTGCTCTCCTAATTATGTCCTGATGGGAGCCAAAGAACACAAAGCAGAGGTCCCACTGAGAGCCTCAGATTGCTTCAAGTGACTCTAGAGCACTACGCTAAGATGACAAATACTTTATAAAGTGCACCAGCTTTTTTGAGAGCTGCACGCGGAGCCTGGGAGGAGGTAGAGGAGTCTGACCTCCATCTTTATGGAGGGGAGGAGCAGGGCTTTTGTAAACACCTTGAGTTGGGTATTTTCAGGAGCTCAGACTTGACAGTTGTCTCTCTTATGTATATTCTGTCCCGATTCTGGTATGCACAAGATGAATAATTTACCAAAACGCACATATAAGTATCTCTTTATTATTCACCATAATGAACTCAGACAGGAGTAATTCCCCACTCGGCCTGAATCCCCTACGGCTTAGCTTCACAAGACTCTGCTTAGCTTTCCCATAGACAATGTGAGTAGGAGACACTTCTTTCTGGACTTGAGCTAGGGAAGGTGTGTGTGGAAAAAATAAATGCAAAGCCTGAACAGACCTAGGGCAAGGGCAGTGTGATGTCAGGTTTTTACAGCGCTGACAGATCAGTGGGTTACCAAGTCAGGAAGTGTCACAGGAGACTCAGAGTTGTCAAAGGATAACAGAAATTGGTAGATAACATGTGTTCAGGAAGTGCATATTTACATTTAGCATTCACCCGAGTAGAACACAAGGTGGTCCGTCTGCTATGGAGTGCAAATTATGTATTTGGAACCAATTGGAAGGTATTCTTTCTGTTTCCCTTCTTCCCCTCATCTCCTTTCCTCCCTTCTTTGAGATCCATGATCGGGAAGCCCAACTTTCCTTTGCTCCTGAGTAACAAGTGTCTACGGAGGCTCCAGTTGCACAAGACATCCAAAGTTCCGCTTGGCTCTCCAGTTCACATACAGTTTAGGACCACCTCATATATGCTGCTGCCCTTCGCTCAGCATAGGAGCATGTATAGAAGGCCTCCTGCTCTTTCTTTTGTTTCTCTTGGAGAAACTGGGGCACTGAGAACACTCCCTTCTACCATGCTTGCTGCCCAGAGTTCAGGACTCTGGATGAATTCAAATCAGCAGCCCCTGGGCCTGAACTGGAAGCATTTGCAAAAGTTAACCTGAGACTTTCTTGCCCTTGGGGAATCTCTCTGGGCCCTTCCTGACACGAGGAAAGAGATTTCCTTGCCTTCTATTTTATTTTTTGAGGGAGATAGTTTGCATAATCTACATAAAATAAGCCACTGTCCTGGAGAAGATGATTGGCTTATTAAAAATACATAGCATATATTTTTAAACAGGCAGAGTTGACATCCTACATACTGGAGAAGTGCTTATATGAATGATGACGAATTCATCGCCCACCCCTCCTCCCCCATCTGTCCCTGCCCATCTGTCTGTTTAATGAGGGATTTTTTTTTTAAATAAAGAAAACCTTAAATAAGATTTTATCCAGATACATAAACTCTTCTGGATGGCACAGGTTGAACCACACAAAGTTGCCAGCCTTATAGTTGGCCATTCAACCAACCACAATGACAGTCTTTGCTTTCTAGACTTGAAATAGCTTGGTCTATAGGTGGGATCTAAAAAAAAATGCATCTCCGAATTAATTTTCCAAATATGTTAACTGCCATATATGTAGAATGAGAGATGAACATTGTAAGTAGACAAAATTGTTATATCTGTGGCATCATTCTTCAGTGTCAAGTGAATAGCAAATACTTACCAATTGTTCACTGTGGTCCTCAGCCATAATAGTATTAAGAAGGATTGCCTCCTTAAATATTCACTCCACACGATGATTTTTAAAAATATATTATTTAACTTCTAAGAAAAAAACTGATGCTCAGAAAGGCTCTGGTCTTTAGTAAATTACAGACCTGTGCCTTGAACTTCTTATTAAAGTATTTATTCTCTTAATCCACAAGTTACCTGGAAATCCTACAGATAGAAAACGAGCTAATCCATTTTCAGTGTATCATTTGGCTTCATAAATAAATCATTCCCTTAGCAGTTCTGGGTTCCTTCGGAGCAAGAAGCAAGAGAGGGTTTGTTTATGTGCAGTAATGGAAAAAGAAGAATGACCTGGGAGGTTTAGGCCGTCTTTGGGATTCTGTGATCCCGTACATTATATGTGGGAAGGTGTTTTCAGGGAAATCCGTGGGCTGTAATTTCTGCAGTATTGGAGTCTTTGCTCCCATGACACTCATGTGGGGAGCCTGTGGCTGACTCGTGCCATTCTTCAAAAAGATATCAAGCTCCCTAGATGCTCTGCTTTTAATTTCAAATTTTAATTTATACTTTTCCATGGATGATACCGAGACAGGCATGGTCGTGAGTAAATATGTCAGGATAATCTATTGAATGGGATTAAAATGGTGTGTGCTTGGAAACATTTTAATTTCGTGTTGCTCACTTCTTTGCCTAGTTTAATGAACAAATCGGGAGGCTGGGTTTTAAAGCTGTAAATGTGGAGGAAGAAAGGGAGCCAGGTGGCAAATAAATATCTCAAATTGCTTTGGGTAACTTCTTAGAGCATCCTTGCCCAGCCAGTGGTAACACTTGGGAGAGCTCTGGAAGACAAGTGGGCAGCCTTGGGGTTAACAGCCTCACCACATCTTCCTTCTTCAGGGAATAAGGGAGGGCAGAGGAGAGTGGTGGGCTGAGGGAAGGAAAGGAGAAAGAGGCCATTGGTAACTTGAGAGGCCTGCTGTGTACCTCAGGCTTATAGCTTTTGAAATAGCTTTCCCCCATGCTGTACCTCTGGCATTCCAGTCAGTCACAAGGTGGGCAGAAGGAGATGTCCCAAAGTCAAACAGCTCTGGAAGAGATGGTCGCGTGCCAAGCACTTACCTGGTGTGCTTTCTGAGAAGTGTTTGAGGAAATGTATGCTCACACTTCTTCTGTCCTAAGATGAAACCCCGTCTCTGCCTGTGGGGGGAAAAAATGTTTCACTAGCTTGTGGTGTCTTCTGAGTATGGGAGGGGCTCTTAAAACGATTCTCACAGTTTTGAGGTGCCCAGCTGTCTCTGCATGCTCTCTGAGGGAAAGGGAATTTGTTTTTCTGAAGCTGCTGACCAGACGCCACTCCCTCGGTGAGCCTCTCACTGCTCTGACCCTCCAAGACTCAACTGTCAGCACTGACACTTTGCATCTGGTTCCTTTCTGTCTCAATCCTGGTACCCTGAGAATGGTTCTTCAAGACTGAGGATTGTCCTGTTTCTACGCAAACCTGCTGAAGCCAAGGCCACCTCTGCAGAAGCTCGCGGGGCCTGTAGGCCCACCGAGTTCTCTTGCAGGTGTGCACAGTTGTATTGATTGATCTCCCAATTATGTATTTTTAGGAGTACAGCATTTTACCAACCACAGGTCATCAATCTAGAAACCAGCCCATCAACTGCTCTTGTCAACACACTGTGAAAGGGGCCTGATGAAAATACAAAGTTAGAGTTTTCTCGCTGCCTCCAACAGAAAAAAATAAACTAGGGAAGGAAATAATGAAACCATACCACAGAGCTCCACGCAGGATGATAGAGAACGCTCGAATGTGAGATATTTGGGGGAAAAGCAGGATCTTTTGGAAGCGATAAAGGATCCATAGGCAATCTGGGGAAGCATGCATGAGTTAGCTAGCTAATGTTAAAACCATAAAGCTTGTTTTGAATTTAATGAGCAGAAGAGATCTGTCCTGTAATTTGTCTTGTAGATACCACATCACTAAATCATCACTATTGTTCTTTTTGCTGTTTGAGACAGCTTATCACTGTATAGGTTGGGTTTGAACTTGCAATCCTCCTGCCTCAACTTTTTGAGTGATGGAATTCCAGGTGTGCATTACCTGTGCAGCTAAAATTCACTGTTTCTAGATTGAAGAATAAAAAGAAAATGACTTCAGAAGTTCTGGAAAATGAACAGCAAGAGAATTTAGCATATTTGGTTAAACCAACTTAAGATTTTAGGCTACAGAGTTTGAAGAGGGAGAAAGTCCTGTGACAGGTTCTGTTTATTGTACAATCAACTCTGGCACATGAGTTATTTCTTCCAGTCCCCCCCCCCAAAATAACATTGAATGATGCCATGAAATCAAAACTCCCACCCCACTTCTCAGATGGAGAAATAGTTCTGAGAAGTTTTCCTAGTTAGTTTTTATTGTCAGCTTGACATGACCCAGAGTCACCTGGGAAGAGGGAACCCCAGCTGAAGAATTGCCTTGATCAGATTGGTTTATTGGGCATGTCTGTGAGGGATTGTTGTGATTGGTGATTTATATGGGAAGGGTAAGGGCCATGCCCACTGTCAGGAGCACCGTCTCTGGACAGGGGAACCTGGGCTGTATAAGAGAGCTAGCTAACTGTGAGCATTCCTCCCTGGTTTCTGCTTTAGTTCTTGCTTGAGTCTTTATTTACTTCCCTCATTGATGGACTGTGATGTAGAGGTGTAAGATGAAATAAACCCCTGTCTCTCCTAGGCTCCTTTAGGTCAAGGTGTTAATCATAGCAACAAAAAGAAAATGATCATGGAATTTAAAGTATTTTTCTTGGGCTTAGACAAGTCGGCTGGCCCTTGTCTGTTCAGTATCAAGACCCCTCCTTAGTTCCAAAATACTATATTGGCATGAATGTCATCAAAGTTCATCAAGAAATCTCAACATCTGCCATCCACACCATTGTCATGACCCACCCAGATGGTCTGCCTGATTCTCCCTTCACAAGAAGCAGCCATCACCACCTAGTCAACACATTCCTACTTCAGTCCTGTGCAGTTTCTTTACTTCTAGCTGGTTCTCTCTAGGACTTCACTGGGGCTTCACATGCATTTAGCCAACCCTATTCTCTTTCTAAGTCACGGCTAGCTTCACTCCTTTTATTCTGTAAGTGCTCGTTTTCTCAATTCTAGATTTCTCACTTGCTCACCTGGCAGACCCAACAGTGGGTGAATAGAGTCTTTGCACTGTGCTCACAGCTGAGCATTACTGGAGACACCCCTAAAAGTGGCAGGCTGTTGAGCTGGACATTGTTGGCCAACTGCATAAGGGACCTCAGCACAGCTTGTGAATCATAGGACAGTTCTCTAGCAATTACGTGCTCATACTTCTGCAATAGTTACTTCCATGTTTCTTGACCTAGTCCCCTCATTCCTAGCCTCCCATTTGCTTGCAGTTAGCAACTTTGTCATCTGCTCTGGAGAAAATAGAAACCATCAATTGTCTCCATGGTTTCCTATTGTAATACAAGGTCACCCATGTTTCTAGTGTTTTTCTTCACTTAGGGGACAGCAGATTTATCATCTTTTCTTAAGTGATCTAGATCCAACACTTTTCACCTTTGCTACAACATTTTTTTTTTTTTTTTTTTTTGGTTTTTCGAGACAAGGTTTCTCTGTGTAACTTTGCGCCTTTCCTGGATCTCGCTCTGTAGACCAGGCTGGCCTCGAACTCACAAAGATCCGCCTGCCTCTGCCTCCCAAGTGCTGGGATTAAAGGCGTGTGCCACCACCACCCAGCTTACAACATTTTATTTTAATGAAAGACCCCCTTTTCTTCTATGTTATGGCTTACTCCCATTCCATGAGACCATTTTCATCCATGAATATGCTAATAGAGTAGAACAAGAAGAGACAGCTATATTTCCAGTGTGGACAGTCAGGCTACTCATAGTGCAGCTAGTCCTCAGCACTTTGGCATTCTATGGCATGTGGAGGTATTCCCTGTTTTCAGATAGATTCCCCACTGTACTTGTCCATGTCAGGACACAGGAGCATACCACATGTCACTGGTCACAGCAGAAACCACAGCATGCTATTATCATATGGCATGTTTTGGCATTTACGTGATGCTGTGTTCATTTTCTTGCTTGTATTCTGTCTCCTCTCTTTCCTCCCACACTCTTACTCTACATGCATTTGTATGTATTCCCTCTGGATATATTCTTCCCCTTCACACACACACACACACACACACACACACACACACACACACACACACCACCGCCACCGCCACCGCCACTGCCACCACCACCACCACCAGCAACAACAATAACAGCAGCAATCTATAGAGTATGCATCTTCTATAGGAATGTCACACCTTCCCTCCAGCTGATATTAGACAGACACCACTTTCCAGTGTAAAAGACATTTTTGATGCATGTGCATACCAGCCTTTTAGGGTAACCTGTTGCACTGTTGAGATGTTTGGGGGTTGAGTCTTCCCTGAGAAGCTCTGATTTCCTCCCCATTCTTCTGCTGAGGCTCTCAGAATATTCTTAACCAATATCTTATCCCAAATATTAGCTCTAGCAGAGTCATTACCACTATTGGATTTCTGACTGTTTGAATCATAAAGATTTTTCCCTTACATAATTTAGGGTCTTGTTGATGCTTTAGAGTTGGCTCTATTTGTAACTCAAGAAATAATGGAGAAGTTAAAGCCTCCCAAGAGAACAGCTTTTGCAATTTAGAATGCCTTGGGAGTTGATTTAAAGATATTTCATGTGGGCTTGCCTGTTCTTTTGCTCAGAAAAGTCACTTATTATTACTCTATGATTTCTCTAAAGCATGATCTTCTTCCTGTTCTTCCAGCTGGCTTTATTAACATATTTTGATATATTATGTCAAGAAATGTAGGAAGGTTTGGGATAGCAAGAATCTTCTTAACAGAAAGTCACTTAACTTTCAATTAATGAAAAAAGTAAAATTCAAGACAAACAAATAAGCACCAAGCTAATATTGGAAGATGTGTTAAGGAGATAAATCCAGAGACGTGTATTTTTGATCTTCACATGTAACACATAGCCTCTACCCACTTTTCTTAAATTGAGAACTCTATAAAAGATTATATTAAAGGTAGAGCCCAAAAATAGAAAAACGATTTTCATAGTTTCCCAGCGGTAACATTATTTTAAAACAAGTTTATATAGAATCATAAAACTAGATATAAATGCCTTGAGCACATTCCATTACATGACTCCAAATTCTTAAAATATAAGTTATATGCACATATAAATACCAAAATTGGAGTTTGCAATATTCATTTAATGAAATAGATGAAATTTTATTAAAATTGCATCCCAAGTTGCATCTTGGACCATGGCACCGACAGCCATAGGCCACCACTCTTCAATTTAGCCTATGCAATGTGGTGACTAAGTCTCCCCCATCCCAATCCCAACCCTAGGGGACCTTCATTACACAGCACACTTGGTCTCATTCAGCTTTTCTTGGCAGGAATGCACCACTGACCCCATAAGTCACCTCTGTATGTTTCTCATTAGCCTGAGAGAATAGAAGGACTTCCCTCTGTAGCAGGGTGATAATAGACATAAGTACAAACCTGAATATTTAAATGTAATTGTTACCATGCCACTTCCAGAGTATGAATGGGTTATGTTTTCCACAATTATGATATAAATAAAAAATTAGATTGGGAAATACACAAAAACACCCCTGGGATTTTGTGTGTATGTTTGCATTTGGGTATATAACATACATACCTCACAAAAAGACATAAGCATATATATGTATATGATGTATATGTATCCTCAAAGACATTTCCTTTACCCTATGAATATTCTTTTGTTGCTAATTTGAGAAACATTGTCTGGCATTTTTAAATCATAAATATGTATTAATCACCTGTTGGCTGGCAGGTGGCCCGTGGGAAGTGATATGACACCAAATGAACAGCGCCAGTGTTGTCCCCATCCATGTGGTATTTACAGTGCAACAAATGAAACTTTATATCCTTAAGTTCAACCACGTAAATCTGACAAATAATTCCAAGGTCTTCAGTATTAACATTCCATTACAAGGGGAATGTAGATTTACAGCAATGAGTTGAATCAGAGCCTGAGCGGCATCTTCTGGCTTTCTACTCAATATGGTGGAGTGTCAGGTACAATCCCAGTAATAACAGTGGGAACAGGAAGGCATTCTCTAGTGAAGCCTCTATTCCCCCAAATACAAGTCACCAATGCTTCTAGCATTAACGTTTACAAAGTTATTATCACAGGAGGAATCCACTGTGAGTCTGGCTTAAGAGACTTGTTCTCCAGGTCCAGGAATAGCTCAGTATCCTGCAGATTTCTGTGTGTATGTGTGACTCTTGTGTTTAATTTGGACATGGTTTCCAGACAAGCATGCTCCTGCTCTCAGGTTGAGGGTGGTTAACCTTCACCCCCTGACTCAGGCTCCAGCTGGACCTCCCCACCTCACCCTCAGATCTGCCAGCCCCCACAGCTCCCCGCTTTCCTCACCATGGTTCCTTTTATCCCAATGCTTCAGTCGCTGGAACTGATCTGTTTGTATCTCTAGGTCTCCTTTGTCTTTTATGAAGTACGGCTTCATGAGACGGGGAATTTGCTCTTCACTCCATTCTTAGCTGAACAAAGTGTCTTATATACAGTAGGTGCTCATTAAGTATCGGCTGAGTGATGGCAATTTCACTTTTGCATTCTCAGAGGCCAAATATAATAAAGAACATAAAATTGTTAAAGTTTGCAGATGTTGCATTTCAGGAAATGGAGTCTTTTGACAAAAATTTTAGCATGTGCTATAAATGAAGTTTTCAAGATAAAAGATCCGGCACCAGCAGCCCCAACAGACTAGGCTTGCCTACCTCTCAGCAGCCTCAACAAACTAGGCTTGCCTACCTCTCAGTAATTCAACTAATGACAGGAGTGATGGTGAAAAGCAGAAGGGAAGGATGTAATCAATGTACATGGGAAAGGCACAGAGAAGGGGGTCCAGTGGCCTGAGTTTGTTCAGGTCCTGGCATGGGATGTACGCTTAAAGAGGAGGAGGGACTAGAAGTATGCATAACTGAGTAGGGTTGGTTTCCATGAATGCTTAATTGAGAAAGGTTAGTTTCCATGAGTGCATAACTGAGCAGGATTAGTTTCCATGAGTGCATAACTGAGCAGGATTAGTTTCCATGAGTGCCAGTTGGTCAATCATTGTCACATCTGGTTCAGCAAAGAGGTCTGAAGAAATCCTTACTGGTTGAGGGGATGACCTTGTCCTCAGGAAGTGATTGCCACCACTCTAGTGTTCCTCCTGGAAACCATAGGTAATTTTTCTTATCTGGAAGGTGGGCTGTCCTGGGAGCCTTTGCTGTTCCCGAAACCTAGGGAAACTAAAGTTTTAGGACAATGATCTAAGAAGTTCAAGAGCCTTTGGGAATCTGGAACAGGAAACTGTAAAAATCTGACAGTGCCCAGCTTCCGATGTTTGTTTCTTCGGCCTTGAAAGAGAAAGATGTTGGGTAGATAACAATGGTTTCTCCACAGACAACTTGAACGATGAGCATGCTTCTATGTAGAAGTAAGCAGGCAATCAAATGTAAAGTGATCAGATCCCAAGTGAAGACAGAGATGCCCACTCTGAACTTACTCTTAGTCATCTTGTAGCCCAAGCGAGGAGTTAGTATTCCCTTCTGTGTACTCAGAATAGCATCTTGTCTAGTTCCTGAAGGAAAGAAGTGCTCAAGGGGGAGTCCGCTGAGCAGCAGTTGGGGAGCTTGCCAAAGGCATATTCTCAGGCCCTTCTAGCCCTCTGGCTGGAAGTAAAGGGAGCAGGCTTTAGTGGCCTAAGTTTTTCATGTTTACAGAGTCTGGAATCCTGTGTTTTCAGATGCAGGCTTGCCCGAACTGCTGTCTCACCTCCGAAAATGAGAAACAAAAAGAAAGAATACTAAGAAAAACAACCCTTGTAATTCCTGTTTCACACTCAGTAGAGTTGGAAAGTGACATTAGCCTTCCAGTCCCCAAGGTACCTTTCAGGCATTTCTTGGCTCACCCTGATTCTTATTTCTCCCCACTTTTCCTCACACTACAGGTAGCTTAATGACACAAAAAAGATGGGACTAAATGGCTTTCCTTTCCTCTTCAATTATTTTGTCGTTTATGGAAAACATTAAGTGCTGTAGATTTGTGCAACTGTGATTAAATACAGCCAGCCAAACACTTCTGGCTTTAGTCCTGAGATTATCAAAGCTTCATATGAGGATGCCCATCACTGACTGCCTGAGTGTGAGTCCCCTGTTTTCATTGACCCAGCTGTTCATGGAGACTAGTTACTGAATATCTCTGTGCCTCCACTTCCTTATCTGTGAACTATGGGTAATACAAATGGTTTCTCAAAGGTTGTTATGTGGAATGGACACAAGAGGTGAAAACTTCTCCCAAGTGCTTCTAGCGGAACAGCTCGCAAGTTCTACAACACAGCTGTAATGAGTTCTGTTCCACCAAGGACTGCTAGGTAGGGTTGGTTTGGACTGTAAAGATTTCACATGTTTAGGAGTTTTCAAGACATCAGAAAGTTGTCCTTAACCTTCCTCACTTTGTCTATCACTTTCTCTTATTTATCATCAAACATGCTCCCCTCTGTGCTCCTTGCTAAAGAGGGTCCAGCACATTTCCTCAAACTACAGGGAAAGAGCCCAGGTTTTGAAGATCACTTAAGCACACTGTTCAAATCCTTCCTGAGTTTCCTGCCCTGCTGTTCATAGGACCACACAGAGCAGAGTCATATGGTGCTAGGAGGAAGCCAGGAGCCAGAAGCCAAGAGCCGTCATGCAGAAGGCTGCTCTCCTCTGCCAACCCCACCAGTCCACCGGGTTTCTCTCCTGCTCATAGATTCTGAGAACGGCTTTCTCTGGCGTTCCACAGATATTCCTTTCTGTTTGTACTTCATATCCATGGATGAGACCCACCTAAAGAGAAAGTAAAAGAAGACAGGACTTTTCACTGGGATGTATCTACCCAAGGGCACCAGACCCTTAAGGATACTTGGATTCTCTTCTTCCCTGAAAGGATGGGTTTGGATTAATAAATATCAAATCACACATCTCTGCTACAGCTGTAGTAATTTGCAGGGGCTATGTGCATACTCAGTCTGCAGTTGCTGGTCCCATATGAAGACAATAATAGCTTATAGAGAAATGGATTTCAAGATGTGTAATTCTCTCCATCTGTCCTGAGTACCTATGGACTGCCTCTCTTTGGAGTATGCCCCTGTCACAATCATACGGGAGACAGTATTTTCTCTAATATCTCTGTCACTGTTATCTTACCAACAGCATCTTATCCTTGAGGAAGGCCCCACAGTAGTAAAGCAGAAAAGGCTTATTCTCACAGCAGTAGCAAAATTCAGAGCAACACCTTGAGTCCTCTGCCCTTGAACCAGAGCTCAAAGAGATGGTTTTCATAGAGGGCAGCATGACTTAACATATGACAACAGTATTTCTGAGCATAGTGAGTTAAACCAGATGTTTCTAGGGAAAGAGTAGAATGTCTATAATAGACATTGGATGAGCCCTGGTAAGATGTTATCAGTACCCTTTATCCAGGTACTGAGAAACTGAGTGAATGTAGTATTGGGTTACAAACCCCATTGCAAATCATGTATTTTTTTCAGTTGGTTGCTTTAAAAGGAATTGAAAGAGGAGCTAATTGAACGGTCAGCTGTGAGACTATCAAAATAATTTTTGAATCTATATTACTGTGCAGTTTTTGCCATATATCTTGGAAGGCATTCAGAGAATTCAGTGTCATTGCTATAGGAGATTTTTATTGCAAGTTTTGTGCTTATATGAACAAGGTTTCTTTAAAAGTAAAAGTAGGATAGAAATGATCCTAAATGCTATCTCATTGTAGAAGTAAATGATTTCTTAATTTGTGCTATGAAAAACCAGGCTTACCCACGTGATTAAGCTCCATATTTACAGTTCAAGTTAACTTTTTATGGTTAATTATTACTTAAAATGTGCAAGCTATCTATATTGTTTTGCCAATTTTACATTTGTAGTGATAACTCATTTTAAAAGCAAATATTATTACTTGGGGTTTTATAGTCAAAGGACATAAAAGAAATTTGAAATTCAATCTCTATATATTTTTGTTACAGATAAATATGATAGGTGATCAATAAAATGTTTTCAAGCATAAAATACATCCTGCTGAGGACATATAATGGAAGAATAACCTCAAGTTCAAAAAGGAACAATATATACTTATGACTTTTAGAGAAGAGCTTGTTCATGAATTTTGAAGGTAGATTATCATGGTTATCAATCACTATAGTGTTCAAATTCCACTGAACACACACACACACACACTCTCCCTCTCTCTCCCCCATCAAAGAAATTCTCTGGAAGGTTTATTTTAAAGTGAATTGTTTCTATAGACCCAAAGTGAATGATTTGAAGCTACAGTTTAACTGAATCAGTTTACAGATATGTTGAAGGTTACAAAGTTGGCCAAAAGAAAAGTCAGCATCTTCGGTGGCTCTTTGTCACCTGTATTCAGTGTGGCCCCTGAACGTCTTGGAAATTGGCCTCTTTGCCAGCCTGTGTTCTTAGGAAGTCATCTTTCTCTTCAACCTGCTTGGAGCGTCTCTGCAACCCACCTAGCGTTAGTTAGATTGTGCGGGAAGCCTTGTTGTTCTTACCCGGACGTTAAGACTCATTCATCTCCTGTCCATGCCAGGGCACCAGCTCTGCTGCCAATCTCTTATGTGAGCTCACAGCCATAGGCTGTGGATGTGCACATCTTTGGCCCCTCAGAGCACATTCATTCTCGCATTGCATTCTGGGTCCTTCTGCATCTCTTCTCATGTTCTTAGCTCCTGGGGCACATCTGCCAATGCTCTTCCCAGCTACAGGCAGGTTTGTCTCTCCCTTGGGCGTTGGTAGCAGCAGGTTACACACAGCAACAAGCAATCGTCATTTGCATTCCCAGCCTGGCATAGCTGGGGAGACTGGCTGAAGGGTTCTCTCTGATTACAGGCCACAGTCCTGGGATTGAGGGAGGAGTATAGAAAGGAAGAGGGGAACTGCTGAGAATCTCACCTCCCCTGCAATCTTCAGAGGTAGCTGGGAGCGCCTAAGAAAGTCCTGGTTTTCTGAGGTGAATTTTACTCATCTTTGTGCAGCTTAGGGGCACAAGGAGATTACCAGCACCTGGGAGGTCTGAGGTAAATAAGTTCAAGTCTTGATTAACTACAAGTTAAGTATTTGCTCATGGATTATCTGTGACCTATTTGAAATACTGATCTACTTTCTGTCCCTTGTGCCTCTGGGTCTTTGCTACCGCAATGTGGTAAATGTGCTCAAGAAATATAAACTAATTTTCATATAAGCCTGAGGGTGAAGTAAGAGGAAAAGCAATGTGCCAGCAAGATATTCATATACTATGTTCCTAAATCAAGGAGAAATGATTTTGTATCATGGCTTCTTCTGGGTGAGTCAAGCCTCTCTTGCCTTGTGTTCACAAAGTTTCATTAATAATTGATTGTCTTCGTTTAGTATTGTTGCTGTTTCATTTCCTCCTTGCCATATAATAGCGCATGTATAACCTCTCTCTTTTTCCTCTCTCCCTCCCTCCTCCCCTCCCTTCCTCCCTCCCTCCCTCCCTTCCTCTCTTCCTCCCTCCCTCTCTCCCTCCCTCATTCCTTCTCTCCTCTATTCCTCGTCCCCTCTCCACCCTCTCCCCACATCCCTCCCTCACAGGTGTACCATAGATGATCGGGTCACCAGAGTAGCCTGGCTAAACCGCAGCACAATCCTCTATGCTGGGAACGACAAGTGGTCCATAGACCCTCGAGTGATCATCTTGGTCAACACGCCTACCCAATACAGCATCATGATCCAGAATGTGGATGTATATGATGAAGGTCCATACACCTGCTCTGTGCAGACAGACAATCACCCCAAAACCTCCCGGGTTCACCTCATAGTGCAAGGTAAGTGACAGCTGGACCTGGGGCTGTTGTTCCTTTTGGAAATGGACCAGGAGAGTAACCTTGGTCTTTGTGCTTATGAATAAAGACACAAAAGGCCACTTTCCTCTGTTAAATCCATAGGTTGAGAATTGCAAATCTTCTAGAAGTTTTTCATTTTTTTTTCTTTATTTCTCTAGCCCTTTGTTCTCACCAGGAAGCTTTTGTGCATATAAGGTTGAACTTTCTTAAGAAACTTAGCATTTGAAGCTGGTGCAGGATTCAAACACAGATAAATGCAGTATTAATCACAGAGGCCTTTATTTCTCTAAGGCTTGTTTCATAATAAAAGGCTGATATCGATGTGAAGCTGGCCTGTGAGCTCTAGAACGATGCTGAGTTCTAGCCAGTTAGGTCCTGCTGTGTTTCTCTTTCCTCCCAGCCCCACAGTGGAGCCAAGAGAGAACTTGTCAGGACGGTGTCTCCAAGCCAGTGGTGGAAATAAATTCATCTAGCTAAAAGGAGCAGAAAGAGTTCATTGTCCATTCTTCAAAAATCTGAGTTAGGTTAGCCCAAACATAGTATCACATGTGTTTTTTGATGGTTTTTAATTTCCATTATACTTTCTAACTAAAAATAGATAGTCTCAGATGTCAGATAAAAGATCTTGAGTCAGAAAGACCTGCAGAAAGCAATCATAAGATTTTGAAGACCATGTTAAGGCAAGGCAAGCAAAATAAACTTATTTTGAATTATCCCAATTGTCATCATGGCTTAAAGCATTATGTTATTATGGTAAGAATGAACTCACAAACAGAAGAACTCCATCACCAATGGCACATCCTTCCTCTACCAATTGAGAAGCTTGGGTTGTCCTCTCTCATAGCATCCAGCTGGTGTCTTAGAGATATCCACTGAGCTCTCAGAAAAGGGCCTGTTATTATCAGTTTCAGTTTATCTAATTCCATCTGCCACAGACTCAATAGATTTTTTGAGTTCCTTTTTATTTTTTTAATTTTTATTTATTTATTTATTTTTGGTTTGTCGAGACAGGGTTTCTCTGTGTAGCTTTGGCACCTTTCCTGGAACTCACTCTGTAGCCCAGGCTGGCCTCGAACTCACAGAGACCCACCTGCCTCTGTCTCCTGAGTGCTGGGATTAAAGGCCTGCGCCACCACCACCTGGCCTCCTTTTTATTTTTATATTGTGAAATGTGAATACAACCCTTCTGTAGCCAGGAGGTATTTTTGTTTGTTTGTTTGTTTGTTTGTTTGTGTTAATAAGATGTAACTCATTTCAGTTGGTTTCATAGAACATAGTAGATGGGAGTCAGTGTCTCTTCACACTCAATCACTTAAACCATTCCAGATGCCCACTTTTCCCTCTGGACAGAGGAGCCATTACCAGCTTAGTATCCACATCTACCTCTGGGGACACATTGCAATGGATGTATCGGGCCAGAGATACGTCTGTCTTAACTTGTCTTCCTCCACAGCTCTTCTGAGAGACACAATACTAAAGCTTGACTTCTGTCCAGTCTGTTGGTTCTTCTCTCTGCCCCACACGATTTCAGAGATTCAAAAGAGCCTGTCATGACATGGGCATTTACAGATGTTGCTGGTTTCAACATCGATGTACCACCCAGAGGGTAGGGGATTGGGTAAGGATAACTGCTTGGAGACTCAAGATTGGTTGCTATCTAGAACTAAAGAAATGGACATGTCCCCTCTCAAAGGACAGTGGAGACACTGGGTGAGATCAGTGATTGAAGATGGGTTGAAATGTTTCAATATCTGATTGCCACTTAGGCTTGATTCCACAGGAGCTAAGATTCTCAGCCTTGAAGGTGACACCTCCATGGCCTTCAAAGCACAGTTGTCTTCACATCCAGAGGGTGTGGTGCTGAAATGAAAGGGAAAAAAAAGAAGCTGTCAGGTGCTGTAGAGAAACAAACTGGGACAGAACAAGGCTGTTGGCATCAACAGAACAAGACAAACATATAAGTATGTGAGAACTGAGACAGGTCACCTGGAGCTCACAGGAAGTGGTTTCAAGAATGATGCCTCTACAATGCTCTTTGGGTAATTCCTAGAGTGTGGTGTGGAATCCTAAAATGTCATCAGGTGTGTGTGGGGGGGAGAGGAAGATTCATGGAGAGTGTGAGAATTGGGGTACAGGGCCAACAGCTTCCCTATCATAGAAGTCATCTCCTCCCATTCTCCATATCCAAGGCCCAGCCCTACCTAGCTCTGGCCTCCTAGGACCTTATGGAGTATAAAAACAAGCCAGTAGGTGGCTGGAGGATAGGGATGCTCTGCTACCAGAACATTCCACACATGGCATTTTCCATTAAGCGAGAGGCCAAGAGCATGAGCCGGGCAAGGGCATTTCTGCCCATCCTGGTGAGCAGTGCGGAATCCTCAGGGGGCAGATGCAGCAACCCTGTTGCTCTCACTACTCAGTGAGAGAGAAGCCAAGGTCCTCTATCTTCCCAGCAGCCATCGGCTTTTGTCCAGTCTATAGATTAATTTTTCAGACTCGGTGTTAGTTCAGGTTAGATAAAGATAATGAAAGTTTCCTAATCCTCTTAAAGAAGATTTATCTGACCGAGTAGAAAGCTTTTGGAATACAATAAGGCATGTAGAAAACTGAGGCCTAATCTTGCCTTTAATTTCAAACTGCTGATGGGTATTGATTTTACAATAAGAAAAACTGAAAAATTTCCGAGATGCAACTTGTCTGCTTTTTTAAAAAAATATTTATTTATCTTCTGTCTATTTGACAATATTAATATCTCATTACTGCTATGAACTGGGTGCCATTAGCAAAAGGGACGGTGTCCCTTGCAGCATCTAGCTTTGTTTTTTATTTTTATTTTATTTCTTCTGCAGTGTCCAGGCCTCAGAGATGCTCTGTCATGGTTCTTGATGCCTTGTAGACTATGGTAAAGGGCACCTTTTTTTCCATGTGTCAGATGGGACTGGGTCCCAAGGCTACCTGTTTATAAGCCACCTTCATTAAAATTCAGCCATTGTTTCCTCAGGTACTTCTTGGCCACTAAGGAGTTCATTTTATGCTACCACCTAAGCCTGTGTAATAATGTCGTCCAGACTGTATAAGGAGTGCAAAAGAAACCCAGAGCAGTGAAGGATTATGCTGCTGGTCAGCTTCGTCTCAGTAGGAAAATTCACTAGGCAACCTCTTCAAGGATATACTGCAGGGCTGGGGAGGTGGGGAATGAGGGAGCAAGAGGAACAAGGAACAAGTTGCACCCAGTAATCGAATCAGTGTCATGAGTTTGGACTATGGATCTGCCTGGAGAAATGAAGAGGCACCTAGGAGATATTGTCCAAGGGCAATGGTGAGAATTGGTCCTTAATGCTTTGAACAAGGAGGAGACAAATGAGAATACCTCTATTTTTCTAATTGGGGAAATGATGGTGGCCTTGGATAGTAACTATGGGGAAAAAAGGCTGTGACATTCTGAAAGAACAACATCATACAGATGTGGTAACACAAAGGTGCAGTTGTTGCTTGATACCAGTGTCTGAGCTCCTGTCATGTCAGGGGTTTACTAGCTTGAGAGTGGCTGAGCTGCTAAGGCTAGCTCTTCCTAGAGGACAACAAGAATCATGACTTAGTTATCTTCAGCCCCGTCAATTAGCATGCTGAGACACTGCAGGCACTGGGGGTGTTTATCTGTGAGGTGATTCAGCAAATGGATCAGCATCTGAACATGGGATCCTAAAGCCTCTGTAAGCAGACAGGGGTGGGGAAGGAAGCCAGGCATTGTTTGATAAATTTCAGGAGCTAGCGATGGAGAAAATTCCCTGGAGTAGCCAGCTAGACTATGACAACCTAAGTTGGTGTGTCATAATAGGGATGCCTGCCACAGATTGCACACATTTTTTTAGTACTGTTCAAAGATGCTCACAATCTCCGTCTCATTTGACTCCCCCACCCAACAAACCCTGGGAAGCAGCAGTGCATTGACTGTTATTTCCTTTTGCAAATTAGGCAACCCATAACTGTAGTTTGGGAAGTTGGGGGCCTGCCATGGTCCTCAGTGAGCCAGGAGTAGTGCTGGGTCTTGAACCACAACCACATTGATAGAGGGAAATCAGGGTCCTCTGTTGGAGTTATTAGTCTCCTTAAAAAAAAAAAAAAATCAGAAATGGGCTCAAATGGAAGCTAGTGACATTTTTTTATTGGAATTAAAAAAAAATAAAACCCCAGAGCAGGCATGCTGCGTACTTCACCTGCTGTCCAGAGGGGAGAATGGAGAAGAGGAGGGAAAAGCCATGCCATTTAAGCTGGCATGGAGGTGAGTCACATGGTGGACCAGCAGCTAAATACAGGGCAAGGAGGCCTTAGAGAAAGAATAAAGAAGCCAGAAATATTGACAACACCCAAACTGGTAAGGAAAGCATGCTTAGGAAAGAGACAGAAAAAAGAAAAGGCAAAGTGGGCAGACTTAGGAAGTTGCATGGCAGTAGGTCACTGCACTATGGGTGGGACTCTGGGAAGGAAAAGTACAGGATCTCATTAAAGGGCTATTCATCCTCCCTATCTTTTTAGTATGGCATGTGGGGAGAGCCTGCCTTCCTAGAGGTGGCTTCCTTGCCAAGTGATTGATCCAGCCCTACTGGAATATTGGATTCCACCCAGGCCATGGATTCTATTCTCTTGACCAGAGGTTTTCCCTCAATGGGGTTTTATTGTTACTGTAAAAATACAAATGTAAGGTCCACATCTCAGCTTCTTCCCATGCCTCTACTGCCAACCATGCTTACTTGCTTCTCTGCTCTAGAGCTATGGAAATTTTCTCTGTTTTTTTTTCTTGTGTATTATTTTGTTTTGTTTCTTGCTGCCGATACTGAATTGTACCATTAAAAATTAAGGACAAAGCTCCAAAAAGAAAGTGAGCAGTAAGGGAGGGACTCCAAAGCTGCCATAAATGGCACAAAGAGGCTTGAAGAGAGGCAGAAAGAAGATAATTAATTTTCTAGTAGCTCATCCCTCCAGGGGTACACATTTTAAATGTTACCATTTTATCCTATGTAAGTACTGAAAACCCCGACTCCTTTGGGGATCCAGGATTTAATTGTCATTCTAATCTTCATTAACTCTCAACATTCTGAAATCTCAGCAGATCTATGAGTGCTGGGGGTCTGGGGTGTTGCTATTTGTTAGGAATGGATGCAGTAGGGAAATTTGGTCTGTTTTTGCTTCAGGGGTGCTGATATTCTCCGTCTATTCTCTCAGCTGGCTTAGAAATCGGTGGCCTGTAAGGTATTTCTCTTCATGGAATGCACGCTTTTTGCAAGCCTAGATTTATGCAGAGGCTTAGAAAGGATGAGTCCTAGGCTGAGACAGCTCAGACGGTAAAGCTCTTGTCGTGCAAGCTTGAGAATATAAGTTCAGATCCCAGCACCCAGTAAAGATGCAGGCATGTAATCCTAGCACTGGGGGAGAAGGGGGATCCCTGGAGATTAATGGCCAGTTTGTGCTGAATTAACACACTCCAGCTACAGTAAGAGACCCTGCCTCAAAAAATAAAGTGGAGAGAATTGAGGAAAATACTGTGGCCTCCATACACATGCACACAGCACAGGAACACATGCACACACATGCACCCACATGCCCACACTTGAAACAGAGGTAGAGGTACATGAACACTACTAAAGTCACACATACAAGATTCTACAAAAAGCTTCTGCGGTTTCTGTGTACACAGAAGACTTGGGGTGTTTTTACCTGGAGCCTGTTTAGTTAATGTCTGATGTTCAGTTAACATGTAAAGAAACCTGGTTTTCTGCCCACCCAACGCCTATTGCGCCCCAGTCAGCTCTGGGATTGGCTACATTATATACTAACCATATCTCAATTGATCTTTGCATCCACGCCACACAGTATGCATCATCTTTATAGCTTACAAATAAAGAAACCGAGGCTAGATTGAAACTGCACTGGCTGATAGAGCTAGTAAGTATTTTAAATTCCCTCCTCTACATTTATTCATTTGGGTTAAGCTTTTGGCACCAGAGAAAAAGCTATCAAAATACAAATAGTCAACAAGGCACTTTGCATGCATTATCTCTTTTGATTATTCCTTACAAAATCCCTGGAAGACAGAACAGAAAGTCACCACTCTATAAAGCAAGAAATTGAGATGGAGGGAGGGAGGAGTGATTTGAATGAATTACGCTGGCTGGGAAGTGGCCAAGCACCTCTTAATTTAGGTATTTCTTGCTCTGTATGCCCCAGTATTGTGTCCCTCTGCCACATTGCTAACGTAGAGTTAAGTGAAGAGGCAGGAAACTGCTGCCATTTGTGGGAAAACAGGTTCTGAAGGTGCTAGGGAGAAAAGCTGATGCTGAAGCAAAGGTTCTGGGGTGGGGGCACTGGCACAGGGTGGGGGGTTACAGCAGGCAGTGCAGGCAGAACCACGGGGCACAAGAGTCTTCAGAGGCTAGACCATTTCCAACTCCTCCTTTGAACCAAACCCCCTTTTCCCGTGCTTTTTCCTCTCCCAAATATTACACAGTCGTTTGAATTAACGTGTATAATTATGAGCTTAAAGAAAAGCAAGCAGTCAACCTGAAATAAATTTAATTTATTCAGCCTCGATTTTAAATTATAATCACACTCATTCTTCACAGGAGCAAGGTGAAAGAGTAGAAACGAACAAGCCTGGGCATGAGGAAACTTCCTCTCCACCCTGAGCGTGGCTCTCCACATTGTAGGCCTGTGTCTTTAGGACATTGCCTTCCAATCTGCTTATCCTGGGATGAGCAGTAAAACTGATTTTGTGTGTACATCATGCACACTTTAATCCTCTCTGGAGCGGCTGGTGAGATGGCTCAGTGGGTAAAAGCACCTGCTTCTAGGCAAGATGACCAGAGTTCCTTCTCCTGGACCTACATGTTGGAAGGAGAAAATTGATTTCTCACAAATTGTCCTTTGAGACACTAATACACCATGGCCTACCCCATTCACAAACATACACAGACACACAAACACAAAAAAACAAACAAACATTAATAAATAAAATCCTCTGTATCTCTCTCTCTCTCTCTCTCTCTCTCTCTCTCTCTCTCTCTCTCTCTCTCTCTCTCCCTCCCTCCCCTGCTGTTCCCCTTCCCCTCCACTTCCTCTCCCTTTGTGTCCATATATTTCCATTTTGAAGCAAGGTTCTGAACCAGGATCTATAAGCAGCCATTCAATGCATCTGTGCACATGAATCATACAAGTTAAAGGATCCACAGTATAAAATGATGCATCTCTCGGCTTCATTTCCCTGGTTTTGGCATGAAGGTGGGGGTGGGATGAATTGCCCATGTCAAAGTCCTTTCTGATAATTCTGTCTTCTCTGTCTTATGATTCTTCAGTATAATTTCTCAAAGGAATTTTTTGAAACTGGAATTGTCTGTCTTTTCTACTTTTCCCCGCTGATGGGACACTAAGAAATGTTGCTCACAAACTAATTTATAGTTTATTTGAACTCTTTAGACTTTAGGGGCCTCTTGATAGCATCATCTGAATATTGTCCACTCTTTGGGTTGGAAATGGTATAAAAATGATATCTCTCATCCCTGGTTCATCTCTGAAAATTCACACCAAATTGTTTTACTAGTATGTATGTATATATCTGTCTGTCTGTCTGACTTTCTGTCTATCTATCTATCTATCTATCTATCTATCTATCTATCTATCTATCTATCTATCTATCATCTATCTATCATCTATCTATCTACCTACTATCTATCTATCTATCATCTAACTGTCATCCTATACATCACCTCTATTACTTTTCGTCTTTTTCTTACATTTTCGTGTGTGTGTGTGTGTGTGTGTGTGTGTGTGTGTGTGTGTGTGTGTGTGTAGATACACACACTATGGCTACTTTCAGGTTTCAGCTCTCTCCTTCCACCCTGTGGTTCCTGTAGATCAGACTCAGTCAACAGTCTTCTTTGCATGCACCTTGACCTGCAAAGCCATCTCATGGGCCCTACATATTGTTTATTAAAGGAGCAGAGTGACTCAGAAGGCAAGTGAAACCACAGAAGGAATCAATTATGGCATTATTGTTTTCAGGAGACCCTCTGCCTATGATAAAGGAAGGTGTCTTGGGAACCTTCCTTCACAGACCAGAATTGAATATTAATAGTTTGCTTGTTTGTTTTCTTGGCTCTGGCAAAATACTTGACAGATTCGACTTAAGAGCAGTTCAATGAAATTCAGTCCATCATGGCAGAAAAGGCATGGTGATAGAATGATGGGATGACTTGTCACACTGCCTCTGCAGTCAAGGAAGGAGATGAACTCTGAGCACACCAGGCTTCTGTGCACCTTCCCCTTTTACTCAGTTCTGGGCACCCAGCCCACCTCCTCAGTGAAATATGCCTGTAAGCACACAGACATACCCAAGGCATGTGTCTTAGATGGTTCCAGAATGTAGTGAAGTTGACAGTAAAGACTAAGATTACACCATGCACCCTTCTCCTGTGCCTGACCCGAGCAGTCTCTCTCGACCCGGGATTCAGAATGAGGTCCACACTGGGACTCTGGACAACAGTTCTCTGATCTCAGATTGGGTTAGTCAGCTGTGATCTGAACTTGATACCCCTGGATCCTGAATTGAAGTGAGGCTCACCTGATGCACCTAATCTCCCAGGTTGGGAAGCCTTTCATGATATGATGTACAGAAAAGATGGTTTCCTTTTTAATCAGACCCGTTCCCACATTACTGTGAGGAGAAATACCGAGCTTCATTCCACTGCTTCAGAATGGAGACCTTAGCACTCAAGCACTTTTGTATTTACACACATCCACATTCACACAGTATTGAAAAGTTTCACGTCTGTTTCTCTTGTGGCCTTTGAAACTCCCTGCCACCCTCTACTGCATATGGTGGTCGGTCAGCTTCTATGTAGAAGAAGAGTGGGAACCACTTGGTTTTTTGCAGTGGCTGTCCTCTATTCAAGGTAGTAATATGAAGAGATGATATTTTCCAAGGTAAATGAGACTCTAACAGATTTGACACAGGATGAATTCCTTGCCAAAGTCAAAGGTGGTTGACATATCTGCCAAAAGGACATCCCTCTGCCTTCCGTTGGAGTCCAGGCTTGGGAAGCATGTGGGCTTGTTTTGGATTGAGACCGAGTTCTGACACGATCCAGGAAGGTGCTGCCAGTCTTGGCATCTGCTTAGGAGATATGTACAGAAGCAGAAGCCAGGAAGAGAAATGGCAGGGCCTGGGTCTGTCGTCTGCCTCGTCTGCCGTAGAATTAAATAAACCAGAGTCATAGCAAGCTTGTTCGCAGGATTGTCGCTGTGTGGAGATGGAGGGGAAATGAAATGTCTGCTGTGTTCTCTTCAATTTGCATGATGATCTCAGCTTATGTTCTCAGGAGCCAGTCAGCCAATAGTTCCTATGAGCACAAAAGTCTTTTCTCACACATTCTGGTGTTGTGAGCAGAATAGCAACTGTACTTCAGAAGGTTGAATTAGTAATGTCATCAATTCTCTTAATCTACTTCAGTTTGTCACACCCCTGTTTAGTCACACCATACCCTAACATAGCAACACTTGACACTTCACCCTCCAGGGATATTATTCATAGTTCAGCATCAGGGGAAATTTACTTCAGAGTAGTAATATCTTCCACAAGAGAGCAAGTGGCTCCATTCTTGGAGCCTCTGACTTGAATCCCTTAACACAGCTTTGAGCATCTAGTTAGCATGTGTCAAGTTCAAGAACAATAAGGATAGTAACTACCCATGGTGCTTGTTCTTATCTTGGCTTCTCAAGAAAAAAAAAATACCCAAAGCCTTTGACTATTATTTATCTTGCAATTTTCTTCTATTGGTGAAGAAATAGAAGTCAAGCAAGGTTATCATAAGGCAACCATTACAAGAACCTTTCTAAATAGTCATAACCTTGACCAGTGCTCATCGAGTGGTGTGGCAATCCTTTGACTCGATTCTATTTTCCAGTTAACCTCAGAAGACAGAGATACTTTTCCTAATTTTTGAATGGAAAAACAGGATCATAAAGACCATGGATGTTGTCCTAGGCCATTAGCTGATAAGTCCAGGGCTAGGATTTTAGTTCAGTCCAGTCTACAGTGACAGCCCATCCCCCACCCGTTGGGAGGGCATTCCTCTGCTTTTCAGATCTTCTCAAAGCAGGCATGACTGGCCTGCCTTGTTGTGGGCTCAGAATCTGCTGTCCTTGGAGTCTCGCTCTCTATGGGACTATGGAGCCTAGATCTGTCTTCCCTAGCCTTTTTTTCTCTCCCCCCACTTTTCTCATCTTGGTAACCATAACTTCCTTCTGCAAGCTCATATTGGCTCCATAGCTCCATTCCCTGTTCAGAGTGTCTTCTCTAACTTCACTCTCTTGTTCCCTCAGCCTGGGCATCTCCACATGCTCCACACTGAACTCTCTTTCTTGACTCCAAAACCTCTTCTCTCCTCTAGATTCCCAATCATGTTTGTGGAAATGGCATCTTCATTCAAAACTTTGGCTTGAGTTTAGCTCTTCCCTCCCCTGTCTCTCCTTTCTCTTCTTTTCGTTCCTTAAGAGTACTCCTACAGTGAAGACTCACATTCTCCTCTGGTTCTCCCATCTTGACACTCTATGGTCAGTCTCTTTCTCATCTTGAGTTATTTTGACAATGTTGCCAAAGAACTACTGATGCACGTGCTCAGATTTTTAAAATGTGTTTTTTGTTTTAATTGACACACAGTAACTGTGAATTTTTATGGTGCACACTGTGACATTTCAGTATATGTAAACAATGCATGATGATGAGAGTAGGGTAATTGGCAGATCCATCACCTCAGACATTTATCATTTCTTTGTGCTGGGCAGAATCAGAGAGTCCTCCCTACTAGTTATCTTGAAATATGTGATGAATTGCTAATGACTTGCTTCTGATAATGACATTATCAGAACCTTTTAGATCATCATTGTGCATGCTGAGGATCCAGGGGCCACTCTAGGGTTTCCACTGTGGCATCCTACATACCGCCGTATTCACATTTGTCCATACAGCCTTTCATCCCTAGCAGCCAGGCCTCCTTCCATCCCTCCAACCACTCTTGTTTCGACTGTTCTGCTTCTCTCTCGATTATCAAATCCTACAAAAAGCTGTTCCCCACTAGACCCTCATCACGAAGGAAATGTCTGTATTTTTGTTCTTTAACATGGAGATTACAGCCATACATGGCCAATAAGAAACCAAAATACTGCTATTATAACTGAGGCTCTGAATTCTAAGTCATACTTAATTGTAATTGAATTGATTTGGGATAGCTACATAGGACTAGGGTCTTTCACACTACAAACACTATTGTAGAGCTACTAAATCGCAAAGTCACAGGCTTCCTTTGAAACTCCAACCACTAAACAATTGCCTGCACTACCTTAGATACCTGTGCATTTTTAATAAAGTTTCAGTTATTGGTTAATCTAACTCTCTTTTTCCCTTTTCTTATAATTTATTTGAAGGCAAGAGCAAGAGGTGAATTCATGAGTTTTACTACAGGTACTGCTTAGGGATGCCAGTCTAAATTAGCATGACCACATAAGCATCTCTTTAAAAAATTTACATTAGATTTTACCAATCCATAACCATAATACCAAAATATCTGAAATATGGTCTAATTATTACTGTGTGCAAGAGTGAGAAAAATATCAATTGTCCCTATGAAAGAACAAATGTGTCAAAGGATGGATTTGCTGAGAAACACACAGGAGATAAGTAAAGGCCACGTCAGGAACAACCGCATGCCTGATTTATCTTCTACTTCTTTGTGCTTGGGATAGGCTATACTACACTGCTGGCATCAACGATGTAGCTGCTGGATAAATAAATTCTTAGTGAAACTTTTGGAAACAGTCCATAATTTAGAGCTTCTGGACAAATGTTGTCACTCAGTCATTTTTCTTTAGTAGCATTGGAAATCACCCTCAAACAAGCTGCCCCCCAATGGCTACCCTGGCACTCATACCTCGAAGTGTACAAACCCAGCCTGCTGCAATGAATTTAATGTGTGGATTGTGTGCTCTGATTGGCCAGCTAGCAGACATTAATGGACAGTTAGCAACTGTGTTCAGGTCAATTAATTTATATTTGTATTTTGCAAACTAAAAGTTGCCCTGTTAGATTATTGATTCTTTGTCCCTGTGTTCAATTTGTTTTTAATTGCACCATTGCTGGGCCAAACCCTCCCTCCTGGCAAGCCAGCAATAAATCTGCCACCATCTCAACAATCAACAATAAACGTGTCTCTTCATGTCATTATTAATATGTCTCTTGGATTGGTTCATTACCATGGTTAACAGTTTATAAGAGGCAAGTGGCACACTGCCAGGAGGAGTCCTTTTCCCAGGGGCTATTTTGTCATGGTGAGATTGATGCTCTCAGTCCTGCATGTGTCTGAGAACAGGGGTCTGGGATTTAATTTAATATAGCTGGAATTCTAGCTCCCTAATCCCTTTTATCATAAACAGCTTTAAAAGAAGATATTGTTGAAATAGAGATTCTACTCTCTCTCTCTCTCTCTCTCTCTCTCTCTCTCTCTCTCTCTCTCTCTCAATTTTTCTTTTCTCTTTTCAATTTTTTCTCTCTTCTTAATCTTCTTTATTTGCCCTTAATTTCTGTTTAGGTAGAACTCAGACTGTCAAAATAATACGACAGCTACTTGGGCTATGGACCATCTCTGGATAAGTGAACCATGCATCCTCTGAGTGTTGAGGTTTCATTATGGGATATTTGCTAGTTGAAGGCAGAAGGGAGTTCCCTGGGTATGATGAATGAATGGCTGTTAACAAAGCTGCAGAAATCCTGCACTCAGAATGCCACCTAAATTGAGGTCAATCCCAGAAAAGAATAATCTCTATCTTATAGAAGAGATGCTCATTAAGTTTAGAATTGTTATTGGCTCTTTTAATATTAGAGATTTTAGGGCATGGCATAGAGGCTAAATGAATTTATAATTTGGTTTAAGAGGTCCTCCTTGTTCCAGGAATATCAAAGGATTATTCCAAATGAACCAAGAAGTTTGTCCTAAGCTCTGTGTGAACTGAGATTTGATCACAAATGTGAACCTACACCCTCTCTAAACTACATGTTGCAGAGGAAAAAATGCTAGCAATCAATTGACTGTTCTAAGATGCAGATAAATGGCTTGATTTGTTATTGGAAGCATGGACACAGTCCTTGGCACATAGCTCTCCAACACAAGGAAAACCTAGCTTAATGTGTGGGGCTGTTAATATTGATTACCAAGTTGACAAGGTTAGAATCACACTGGAGGCACATCTGGGAGAAACTATCCAGACTAGGTTAGCCTCTAGCCTTGTGATGGATTCTTTTGATTGAATTAATTGAGGCAGGAAGACTCACCCTGAAAGTAGACCTGGGTATTTCCTGGGCTTGGGTCCTAGACTGTATAAAGAGGAGAAAGCTTGCTGAGTGCTAGCATCCATTTCTCTCTGACTGTGGACGTAATATAGCCTGGTGCTTTAAGCTCTGGTTACTGTGACTCCCTGCCATGATGGATTATAACCACAAACCTAGAGCTAAAATCAGTCCTTTATCCCTTAAATTGCTATTGCTCGTGTGTTATATCACTACAACAGGAAAAGTAATTAAGACAATGCTAGATGTGTAGTCTGAGAAGACCCTAAAGAGTCTAGGAATATGGACACAGAGGAGGAGAAATTGCCCTGGGAGGCATAGAAAAAAGACACCAAGGGAAAGAGATGGAAGGGGATCCTGGAGGTGTCTCAGAAGACACAGTGTATTGGATGGAGGACACAGCTGGAGTTGAGGGAAGAAGAGGAATTGGGAGAGTACCTGGGAGAAAGCAAGAGATGCAGTTTCGGTCACTGCCATGCTGAGCGGAGATCAACTACTGGATAGGGACAGGAATGCTTTCCACTCATCCCAAGATGAAGCAGGCTACTTAGTTCCAAAAGAGAAATAATTGCCTAGTCTCCATCAAAGGCTTTGCTTTCCTAAGGAAACTTTGTCATGTCACAGCACCACAGGGGCATGCTAAGGAAGAAGAAGCTTCAAGCTTTCTTGATGGGCTCACTGTTATATTCTAAAATGCATCATTGTTTGGTATGAATTCCCTGAACTGCTATCACACCCGCAATAAAATGACATGAGATGCAAAAAGAAAACTTCACTCTAGTTTTTAGAAGAAAAGAAAAAATGAGAAACTCTGGCTACTGCATATAACATCTTTTGAGTGCCCACTTTCAACACCCCATAGACGTGAGTATTAAGTGACAGACCCTGAGCCCTGGCCATGCAGATTCAAAGTACCAACAGCAGCTGCAGAGAAGGCAAAATAGCTACTCAAGGACTAAAGCTTCCTGCTCCTTAGCTCAGCATCAGCAGGGTGGGAAGTAAGGGGACAAGAAAATCAAAGTTCTTTTAAAAAAATTATCACACATAGAGGTAAAATGTCCCCACAGCAGGAAAGAAAGTGGAAAACATACCAAATCAATCACCTTAAAAATAAGCCTTAAAATCTTCCAGTGTGTAAGATGTTGGGGGAGGGAAGAATGGGCCCAACAGCTGGAAAATGTTTTATTAAACTACATGCTGACTGCCACGGCACACACAAGAAAATGCAATTAAGGTCAGGCCATTAAAAAGACGCCCAAGGATAGCTCTGAGAAAGACCAGGAGGCAACCAGCAGGTGCCCAGACAGCTTTCAAAGGAAACTCACTTTGAAAAAGTACCCACTGGAAGCTCAAAACCCCTCAGACCTAGCAGACTTTTCCTGAGTGTTTGCAGCCTCCTTGCCCTCAGAGGAGATAAAGACGGCAGCTGTGGGGAGAAGACGCGTCCAAGGAGAAAAAGTGAACTTGAACATGGGCAAATTCCAGCTGTGGTCAGAAATCCGGTCCTGTCTTCATTTTAGCTGCGGTGTTCTTGAGTACTTCTTTTACACATGCCCCGTGGGAACATACATATTCAGGTAATGGTGCTATGTCAAGTCCAAAGTCATCTGAGCATCACTCTGGACAGCTTGCTGAGTAAGGTAGACCAGATGCCTCTGAAACTGTGACCTACCTTAGCCTTTCCACCATATGCCATCTGAGCCTGGCCAGTTGACATGAGCCCAGGACAGTGTACAAGCCAACTGCCCATGGGAGGGGTCAGATTGTGCTGGACCCATGCCTTAGGGAGCAGCTGGCCTTCTTACTGTGATTCACAAGAGCCAGAGATCACAGTAGGGACATGCTGCTCTTTGGGCCTTTGCCAGGGCACAAGTACCCAGCTGGTCACCAGAAGCATAGGGTGATGGTGACACACTATAGAGTTTGACCTTAATTGTCCCACTGAGATCCAGGAGGCTCTGGGGTTAATGCCCAGCTTGGTGCTTCTGATACCTGGTAGATACTAGGAGCCAGGCGCTAATGTGAGGCTTTGGGACATTGGAGAATTGTAACACTGCCGTTGTGTCCACCACTTCCTGGCCAATGATATGCAGTTTTCTTCTTGCCTGTGCCCCCATCATGCCGAGCCGTGTCACCACAGGACCGCAAGCAACACAGTTACTGGATCAGAGAAAGGAGGATCCAAACCAAGGCAAAATAACCATTTTCTCTTATCCTTTGATCACTTCAGGTATCTGATAGACTGGTCGAAAACTGCCCTCATCTCACTGTCATCTACCCATTCTTCAGGGAGCCTGGCCTTGCTCACTCCTGCTGGCCCAGCCGTTAACCTCTCTTTACCCTGCAGGAAACTTCCCAGTGCCTACTCCTCCATACCCAGCACAGTGACCTACCATTGTCAACACCTGGAGAGATGCCACTTGCTCTCAGGCCTTCCTAACTTCCAAAGCTGCTAGGGAGGGCTGTCACAGCATGCCCTGGTTACTGCTATATGATTTCTCCACCAAACCACAGGTACCTCAAGACCAGGGAAAAGGTGATACTTCCCCGTAGACAGAAGGGTTTGCCTCTACTGCATAACATAGGACAAACATTGATTAGATGCTCAACAATACTTATTGAATGTGTCTGGCATCTTCTGAGCACCCAGTCAATATTTAATGATTAAAAAATGAAAATATTTGGTTGAAGTGAACTAAAACAAATTGACTTAAGCATATCTGGACATGCAAAAATAATCAACAAATTGTACGTTGTATAGAGGGTACTGTGTGTAATGTGGCTGAATTTTTAATTGATTCATAATTGACTGTACTTATTTAATGCTTATTTCATTACATATTTACATTGTGTAATGATCAAAGTAATTCCTATGTCGATCACCTCATATAGTTACCATCTGTTTATGGTAACATTTAAAACTGTCCTTTCTAGTGATTTTGGAATATACAGTGCATTATTGTTAACTATAGCCACTTTATCACAGAGCAGAATACCAGAACTTATTCTTATTGTTCCTATGTAATTGTGATGTTGAATCCTTTGATCAGCCTCTCTCCAGAGTCCTCGCTCCCAGGATTATTTTTGTGGGGGTTGGTTGTTTTATACATATATACATGTACATATATATGCCCATTATTCAACTATGTTCTCCTACAGGGTCAACTCTCTCAGTTTCACATATGAGCAAGAGGCAGTGGTATCTGTCTTTCTGTCTTGCCTATTGCACACATAGGAGTTGAGACACTCTTCTGCTGACTCCTGGGTTCTGAGTGCTTTGTTCCACACCCCACACCCTCCATCCCACCCCCTACCACTCACTGGCACTTGCAGGGCCACCCTTACTGCCCAGTACCTCTGATTAGAGACTGTGAGATAAGCAGTGGCGGCGGCGGTGGTGGCGGTGGCGCACGCCTTTAATCCCAGCACTTAGGAGGCAGAGGCAGGAAGATCTCTGTGAGTTCGAAGCCAGCCTGGACTACAGAGTGAGTTCCAGAACAGCCAGGATTGTTTAACAGAGAAACCCTGTTTAAAAAAAGAAAAGAAAGAAAAAGGGAGAGACCTCGTGCTAACAGTATGCTGGTAACACTGGGGCACTGTTGTGTCTCTTGCCATGGACCTTAGAGGTCTATGGAATATGAAGGCAATTCTGGCAGAGAGACCATGTTTTCTAAGGCTCAGAAGAAACATGGAAACACAGAAGAAACTGTGGCTGAAGCAAGAGTGGTTTTATAGACTCTGTTGATGTTAGGAAGGAGGAAACAATTTCTGGGTGTAATACAATTTGGAACATGCCCCTGTTTTCCTCAAAAGCTATTGCCTCGCAGTGATTTTCTGTCTGTGGTGACTGAACGGTCCCTAGGCTACAGCTACTGTGGAGAAAAGCGATGGCAAGTAACCCCAGCAGGTTCTGTATCTCAGTCCAGGGCTTGCTTATTCATGTGGGGTGGCACTTAACCTCTCCTTGTTGTGACTACTCCAGAGTTAGTGCTCATTCCCTCCATACTCCAGTGTCTTAATCCAGCTCCCTCTAAATGGGCAAGGGCACTGCTCTGAAGCAGGAGAAGCCTCTTTGGAAGGCCTGAGGGCCAGGCCAACTCTGCCAGGGCATTTGCATATATTTACATAGAATTGGGCTGCAAGCAAGGTGATTATGCGCAGTTCTGCTCTCCACAGTGGAAAGACTGTTTGGATTCAGGGGCAACTTGAAGTTCTCCGAACACAGCTAGGCAATGATTGCTTTTCCCCTGAAGAAGGCAGGAGTGTGATTGATAGGGAACAGCAAGGGGCCCAGGTGTCAGAGGGATGGCTCCAAGAGCAGGAGTCATCCAGCTGGGCTCTTGCCTTACTGGCTCTGGCTTCTCCTGAGTGTCACCTTGCACTTAGTTAGGTGAAAAGTAGAGACTGCTGCCTCTTGATTTTGATCTCATGCCTCTGGCAAGCTGCTGGAGAGTTCTCCTCAGTGAGCATTCTCTGGTGCCTCTGCTTCTCTCAATATATTCCACACATCTCTCACTGAAATGCATCTTTAGACCACAAGCCTCCCTCCTCTTTCATCGTGGGTTGAAAACCTCAGGGGTCCCAGACTTTTTTTGGTTCCTTCTTAGCAATGCAGGTACCATAGTTAGCATCGTGTTCCAGTATATATAAAATGTAAGAGTCTTCTTAAACTTCTCAAAGAAATAACTGCTTGGTTATAAGAATACTATGTGAGTCAAAGCACCTAGAAGATGACCCCCAATACCCATCAATTGTGCTCAAATGTGATTAACTTTCCAGTATCTGTCTCATGATGAATGAAAATGTGGAAGGAGATTGTCTCTGAGTTTCATTCATGTTCTGAGATTCAGATTTTCATTGCTGGACGATGAAACAGTTTATATTGCCTCTCTCTCTCTCTCTCCCTCTCTCTCTCTCTCTCTCTCTCTCTCTCTCTATATATATATATATATATATATATATATACATATATATGCACACATATACATATATATGTGTGTGTATGTATGTATATATAAATATATATTTTTATAGTTGTGCTTCTGTGTATAATATAAAGATTCCTTTCATACCTACCCTTTATTTCATGTTTTCATTCACCTCACTGTGTTTATGAACAGCTACTGTGTGAAAAGCATAAACTGCAATCTGTTGCTCATCATCACTGTTAGGTCCTATGCTAGGTAATGATGATCAGTCACTGTAAAGCACCACCATCTGCCTTTAGAGGAGTGTTCTGTCACCTTCCAACACTGGAGGATCCATACCGGGAGGAGAGACAGCTTGGCTGTGTCCACCCCAGCAATACACAGTGGAGGAGGCTCACAGTGACATTTGCTCAACAGAATTAAATGAACCACTCCTCCCAATTCTAATGTTTGTGCTTATAATTATATTTTTAATAAAGATGGGCCACCAACCAAGGGGAAAGAAGTCACAATTCTGGCTTTTTTATGTTGCTTTTATTAAAAAAAAATTAAAACCTGGGATTGAAGAGATGGATCAGTGGCTAAATGCGCTTGCTGCATGTACAGAGAACCAGGCTCTGTTCCAAGCACCCACATGATGGCTTATGGCTATCCCTAACTCTAGTTTCTGGGTATCTGGCATCCTCTTCTGCTTCTGTAGACACCAGGTACACACACCATTCACTTGCATAAATGCAAGCAAAACAGCAATACACATAAAATAATAATAGATAATCTTAAAAAAGAAAGCCTTTGCTTCTGCAAATGGTACACCAGAAGAAAAGTGGCCTCTCTTTACCCTAGACATCTTAAGGTATTCTGGGTGGGTCTATGCCTCCTGGATATACCTAGGCACTACTTCACATCAAATCCATTCAATTTTGTTTTGTGGTGGCTAAGTCTAGTCTTGACTGGATTTGGAAATAACTAAAATGCAAATGACTGGATACTCCTGAGAGGAAATGTCTTGATCAGATATTTGGAGCAGGAAGAACCATCCTCTATGTGGACAATAACTTCTGGTGGCAGCCCACATGAAAAGACATGGAAGAAGGAATCTTTTGCTCTTTGCCTACTTGATCTCACTATCAGTAGCAAGTTCATCTATCCTGTTGCTGTGACATCTCTTTGCTAATGTTAGAACCAGCTTCTTCAGGATTCCTGTGTAGACCAAAGACCTACAAAGCTTTTTAGGAATTGTCTAGGGCCTAGAGTCTCAGCCTTCAGTTCTACGCCAGGCCTGCTGAGACATCTAACTCCATGGACTAACAGCTACCAGATACTCAGCCTCTCCACTGTAAGACACCCACTGTTGGACCTCATGGAGCATGTAATGTAAACTAATCTAATAAATTTCACACACACACACACACACACACACACACACACACACACTGTTAATTTTGTTATTGTATAGAACCCTGACCAATATACCTGCTTACTTATTCGATACCAAATATTTTCTAGGCTAATTTGCCCTCTTCTCTTGAGTGTTCTTGCTTGTATCTAGGATGGAGCTTAGGCCTGATCACCTCACTGTTCCCTGTCCTAGTGATTGGCACTGCCAAACACCTAGGTTCTTGATTTAAAAGTACAACTGTAGTCCTACACAACTGTGTTTCCTTCCACCTCTTAAACCCAGGGGCCCATCATAACCTCTTGGAGACATTATAATGAAATATCACAAGGTCATTGTCCTAAAAATAGAAATGTATTTTCTCAGTCCCTGAGGCTGAGAATCAACCCAAGGCCAAGCTGCTATGAGGATAGTTTCCCTTTGGGATGTTCTTCTTTGTTTGCTGACAGCATCTTCTTGTGTCTTCTAATGGCCTTTTCTTGGTATATGGAGAGAAAGAGAGCACTTTGTAGTAGGAAGGTTAGGGATCTTACTACAACCTCATTTGATTATAACTGCATCCCTTAAGAACTTTCTCAGAAGACTATATCATTGGGGTTATGTCTCTATGTGACTTTTTTGTGGAGACACAAACCAGCATATAACAATTATCAAATAAAGAAATTTTAGTTTGTTATAGTTCAAGAACTTAGTGGCTTAATTTATAATAAAAACTCCATTGCTTGCTCATATACTTCACTGTTAGGAGGTGAGGGAAGGCCAGAGGCCAGGATCCATACAGATATTTAATAATAGAAGTTGATGCAGGTTCTGCTATCTTCAAAACATGGTGAAAAGTATCAACAATGATCAGAAATATGTAGCAGGCAGGCTGGAGGGTAAGGTAAAGACCGAATATAAAAGCTGTGTTTCCTTGGGTGTATTTTTTATTTCTTTCCTTATCTTTTATGGGCCAGGCTTCTAACCAATGGGATGTTTATGGGGGCAATCTCAATCTTTGGTTGTAACTTCCTGACAAGCTAGAAAATGTAGTTCAACTTTGTACCCCCAATGACAGGATGAAACTCTGGGTAGATAGCTGTCTCTGTCATACCAAAGCCCTTTTTTTGTTTTTTTGAGACAAGGTTTCTCTGTAGCTTTGTAGCCTGTCCTGGAACTCACTCTGTAGATCAGGCTGGTCTTGATCTCACAGAGATCTGCCTGTCTCTGCCTCCCAAGTGCTGGTATTAAAGGCATGTACCACCACTGCCTGGCCATTTTTAAAAACATTTATTAACTGTGTTTACTCCTTTGTACCTCTATTCCCAGCAATCAGATACAGGATACCGTTGTCAGTCACATGAACTCCTCCAAATCTACTAACTTTATTCACATTTAGTCTTTTTGATTGCTTTTATAGTAGTGAAATATACATAACAGAAAATGTGCTATTTTAACCGGTAGTAAGTTTATAATTCCATTGTGTTAGTATATGCATATTATTGTTTAACCATCTTTACTGCTTATATCCAGAACTTATATCCCATCATTTCTGTTTTCTCCATATTTGTTTAATAGTAATTCTCCCACTTTTATGTCTTCATTTTTGGTGTCCAGTTCACACCGTCTCTAGACCATCCTATTGCCTCTGCAGCCATGTCTCAGTTGCATTTCTATGACTATAATAAAACACCATGAACAAAAGCAACTTGGGGAGGAAAGGGCTTATTTCATCTTACATCTTATAATCCATTATGAAGCAAAGTCAGGACAGGAGCTTAAGGCAGGAACGGGAGGCAGGACTGAAACAGAGATCATGGAAGAACACTGCTTACTTTGCTCCCAGTGTGCTCAGCTTGTTTTCTTATAAAACCCAGGACCACCCGTCCAGGGATGATACAGATCATCTCAACCATTAATCAAAGAAATGCCCCACAGACTTGCGTACATGCCAATCTGATGGAGGCATTTCTCAGTTGAAGTCCCCTCTTCCCAGATGATTTTGGATTGGGGCAAGTTGAAAAGGAAAAAAAAAAACTAAACAAAAGAAATATAATGTGCAACTACACATACACACACATACACATACATCACAGTGTTTAAAACATTATTACTTATATAATATAAAGACATTACACACTATACCCTTCATTGGTTGGAGCTTTGGCCCACAGATGCCTCTAGGGCTTGATCCCAAAATAACGAACTTGTAGAGTTAGGATTCCTACCAAGAGGTTTCTTTTTGGAATTTCTCAAGCTCTTTCTCAACTGCCTCTGGTTCTATACATCTTTCCGTTTCCCCTCTAAATATACTTCTCTCTCCATTTACTTCATTGACTCTGGGTACCTTTCAGATTTTAACTAATCTGCCACTTCCTTAGCAATGTCTCATTTAAACAGTTTCCCATTGTAGGTTCACACAGCATTCCATGTGTCTTTTCAGAAAACTTGTTTTACAGTTACCTATGCTTCCCCCAGTTTTTAACAAATGTATCCCTCCCTACTAGGCCTCAAGTTCCGGAAGGCTGGAGACTATGTTGCTCTTGTCTCTTGTTTTATTTCTGGTATCCAGTTCAATGCTTGGTGTTTAATGGCTACTTGATAATAAATAGTGAATTAACAGATGAAAATTAGTAGCAGGAGGAAGGTGAAATCAGTTACACAGAAGATGGCCTGGAAGAAGGAAACATGAGAATGTTAGTGGATGTCTCAAGATGGGATGATAATCCCTTTACAGAGAAACTGCAGAATTAGTTTACTACCTTATTAGTTATTCATTGAAAAGCATGCCATGTAAAAATAGCATTTTGATAATGGCATGATGAGCTTAGTTGCATTGAGAAAAAAAAGTCTTCAATTTAGACTGTGCTTTTCATTGAAGAAAAACAGACAAAAGCCAGTGGTACAAGCCCAGGTTAACAGTTCTACCTCACAGTGTGTTTTTTTAGGGTCCCCTTCCTAAGGTATTACTGATGTGTCTCCTATTTCCCTGAGAGCTCTAACAAGAAGAAACCTGCATCACTGTCATACAGTAATACATTGAAGCTCACAGACCTGAATGTGGTTGCCCAGACTCTCAGGGACTGCATCTGGGTCCTGGTATTCTACTTAGCACATGGTTACCTCCTTAAAATTGGGTAAATAGGCCATGTCCACCAATCTATTTATAATCCAGTGGTGTAGGTTTGTAATTATAGCTACTTGGGAGACTAAGGTGGGATGATACCAAGTTCAAGGCTACCAGGAGTACAGAGTCTAGTTGAGGCTTGTCTAGGCAAATTAGAAGGACCTTTCTCAAAATGAAAAATAAAAGGAGCACCCGGTGTGCAGTGCTTGCCAAGCATACACAAGAGTTCAGAGGATCAAAAGATAAATAGTACAATAACAGAAAAAAATCTTAAGAATGTTGTAATTAAGCTAGCTAGTTTAGATAGATTACTAAAAAAGAGGTCCTGGGGGAGTAGTAATAATTAAATGCTGGTGCTGAATTTCAGTCTAAATTGCTAGGCAGAGTAAGTAAAGACTGGAGGGAGTATGTTAGGCACTTGTCTCATTGACGTGACAGAATTCATGACAAGGAGCAGCTGAAGGATGGAAGGGATAATTTGGCTCAGTTTGAGGTATACCCCATCACACTGGGGAAGAGTGGGCATAGGCAATCATAGGACAGAGCCTGCAAACTGGCAAATGTTTTTGCCCAGCTATTTAGAAAGTCTACACAATGCCACAGAGAAGGTTCCTTGAAGCTGCCTACTATCAGGAAAGATGCAGAATCATTTCACTAGCTCACTCTTCATTTGGGGTACACTTGCTCCTCTAGAATGAGATCTCCCAAGTGTGAAACAATAGAGGCCGATGAGTAGCCACTGGGGAGGCCAGAGCCCTGCCCTGAAGCACTGGTTTCATTTGAGGGACAATGGGACAGAGTGTCCAGAGGCCATAGCGATTTTCAGCCAGCTTCACATGACAGAACTTAGAGGTTCAGTATGGACCTGGCCAGGCTCAGTGGCTGAGGAGGCTGAATGAACAGCAAAAGGTTTACAAGTCAGTGTCTCTAAAAGAATTTGAGGAACGATTTAAGATATGTGCAATACACAGCAGTTTTGGATGATTGGCATATTTAGTGTAGTTAGCATTTAAATTCTAACCTCCTCTCTTACCTAGCAGATGGTTAAAATTTAAAAAGACTTACAATACTGCCTCGCTGAGAATGTGGATCAACTGAAATCGTCAAACATTGCTGCTGGGAGTTGGCACCACCATGTTAGAAAGCTGTTTAGTAACTGCCATTAAATCTAAATATGCGTCTATATGATATCTTCAAGTTCAAGTTCTGGGTATTTTTTCCCAAGAAAAAATAGTGTATGCGTATACTAGAAGACATGGAAGAAAAATGTTCATAGTAGCTTTATTTAAAGTAGTTAGAAACTATCAACCACCCAATATTTATCCATTAGGGAATGGATAAACAGACTGTGAGGTATGTGCTGTGCAAAACCACATGACTTTAAATAGAGCAAACTATTAAACACACAACAACATGGAAGACTATCACAGATGTTACAAGTGAAAGATGCCAGATTCAAAGGAGTGGCTGTTTTATTGTTCCACTTATATGAGGTTCAGTGAGAGTGGCAATCCATGGGGGACAATATTAATTGGAATAGGCCCTAAAATAACCTTCCAGAATAAGGGATGAATTTATATCTTGATCTGTATGGTGGTTACATGAATGATTTGTATGTAACATTCATGTTTTACATTTATTTTTATTAAGATTTATTTTTATTTTTCATGCATTTGTGTATGTGCTTATGCCGTGGACTTCCTGTGGAGGCCAGAAGAGGGTGTTGAATCTTCTGGAGTTGGAGTTTTGGGTAGTAGTGAGCTTCCTGACCTAGGTGCTGAGAACCAACGTGGGTCCTCTGGAAGAACAGCAAGTGTTCTTTGTTGTTGTTTGGTTTTTTGTTTGTTTTGTTTTTGAGACAGGATTTCTCTGTATAGTCTTGACTGTCCTGGAAATCACTATGTAGACCAGACTGGCCTAGAACTCACAGTGATCCACGTGCCTCTGCCTCCCAAGTGCTGGGATTTAAGGCCTGTGCCTCTACCTCCTCCAGCCAAATGACCTTAACTACTGAACCATCTTCTCAGCCCTTTATGTTTTACATTTAAAATCTAAGTCCTTTTCCACATAAAACTATATTTCAATCATACATACAAGTACATACCTGTGAGCACACAGATACACAGATGCAGAAACAGACGCACACACAAACAACACACACACACACACACACACACACACACACACACACACACACACACACACACACAAATCAGTTCCTTCCTAAGATTGTATCAGACAACTGTCAAGTTAGCAATTGAAACATGGATAAGAAAACCAAACCCCTACATCAGGGCTTTGTACATTAGACTCTTTCGTTTGTCATGAAATACCTCTTCCTTCCAAAGTAACTGTAGACTCATCAAGAAAAGGACTAGTTCAAATTACTAGAAAAGAGACCCTTCACTGTCTCCATCCATCTCTGAGCCTTGATGGTTACAATCAAAATAATTGACGATCACAGAGACAAGAAACATTTGGGCCAAACACACACCACCAAATAGATCCCATAGATTGATTTTAAAAGAAGGAAAAAAAAAACTTGCTTTTTGCTTCAAGAAGAATGATGAGCGGGGGGAAAAACTGACTCACTAAGAAAACTCAGAAAGGTGACAAAGCTTTAAGTCTAGCAGAAAAGATCAAAATTCAAGTCCATCCAGTGACAAGAGAGAAATCTCAGTGAGAATAACAATGAATAGAGGGGAAAGGCACCCTAAAAGTGAACAAAGACGACCAAAGAAAGAGAGCTCTTACAAAACAGCTGACATGAAAAGAGGAGAGGAAAGCGTGGGAATCTATGAAGAGGCCACTGAGGGAGCAAAATGTGCACAAAAAAGGACCTGAGATTAAAAAAATAATAATAATAATAACACAGATTAAAAGAAAGGGGTGAAATAGCAGATGGAGAGACGCTAACCAATTGCTCTGAGGGGAAAAACATGGCTTTGCTGAAAAATTAATGTTTTCAAGGCAACAGGAGGCCAGCACCATCCACTTTGCTGGCTTTGACTGGGCAGCCTTAGAAGCCCGACTCAGTGGAGAAGAAACTCAGGGACAGGCTTTATATAGGAGCTTCTTGGATGTCACACTCTGAGGATGGGACTCCTGGGTACCAGTAAGGAAATTCTTCTCTTGATAAGGCATCCCATTCTCTTCTAGAGATGATGGAGTCTCTCACTCCTGTGGATCCTGGCTGAATGGCTCATCTGATCCTGGGAAAGCATCTTCCCACACAGGAATGGGTTCCAGGTGGAGTGTTGCAAGTCCTACTGTTTATCATGCAGCCACACTCTGCTCATGTTCCCTCTTCCAAGTTTAAGATGATTTTTATTATTACTATATATATATATATACATATATATATATATACATACATATATATATATATATATATATATATATATATATAATTCTCCTGTATATACGACCTAATGAGTTCATTTAAAATTGTTATAAGTTCACATGCCCAGGAATAACTGCATGGGACTGGGCATCCCATGCAGAAGATCCTCATTATCATCTTTTGCAACTATGGGATATTAAAGACTGTGGATCAGTTGCTAACAAATTCAAAGAAGGATATTGCATTGCTCTGGAATAGATGTCTTGGGCTTAATGTCTACTCCACGAAGAAAAAGGTTGGCAGCTGGATTTTAGTGGTAGGGAAGGGCTCTGGAGGAAATGCTGTATAACCCAAGTTTATTGACAAGGGTGCCTTCCTACAAACATGAGACAGCCTGGGATTGAAGGATCACTTCCGCTGAAAATTCTAAATGGCTCCTTCATTGCCTGCTGTTAGTCATCCTAGCACATTTAGAAGAACTGGAATATTAAACAACGACGACGACGAAACAGAGCTGATTAATTGTTGCAAAAGCTGTTTAGGGGGAGGAATATGGAAAGTTGTTGTCCTATTGTATTTCTGAAAAAAATGAGCATTTTATTGCATCTACAAATTGCTCTCTGGAAAGTACTTTCATTTTCTAATTGTTCATAAATTTACTGACAGGTGGTTACACAGTAGGTGTAGCATCGTTATTTTCATTTTATTATATACACTGTTTTAACGAGAAAATCTGGCAGAGTTGACTATCATATATCAACTGATGTACCCTGAAAATGTGTGGGTAGGCAGGTGCAGCCCAAGGCTGCTCCTTCCCCAAGCACACCTAGGCTTCCTTCATACAGGGTCAATCTGGACAGCTGTGTCTGGCTGGCATAGATTAAGACAATGACAGTGAAAATAAATTGTTTCTTTTTTCCCCCTGTGGTTACTCCTTTGCTTAAACAGTAAGAGTAAAGAAAAGCCTCATGTTTCTAAGTTTTCGGTACTGGGAACACAAAATTGGTGCTTATGTGTATATTAAACCCTAGATGTTTGATACTCAAATGTATTAATGACCCCTAATGAGATTGTACTCTGTGTGTGTGTGTGTGTGTGTGTGTGTGTGTGTGTGTGTGTGTGTGTATGGTATATATGTATACACATGTGTGTACAGATGCACATGCCTGTGTGTGTCAAAGCCAGAAGATGAGAAAGATGCCGAGTGTCCTACTCTGTCATTTTGCATCTTATTCCCCTGAGACCAGGTCTCTCAATGAACCTGGAGCTCCCTGTTTCTCGGTTAGACTAGTGGCAAGTAAGCTCCAGTGATCCTTCTCTGCCTCTACATCTACCCCCAAATCCCAAGAGCACTGGGTTACTGGCCATGTCCCCTTTGGTGTGGATGCTAGGGATCTGAACTCAGTTCCTCATGATTGTCCAGTATTGCGTTTACTCTCTGAGAAATCTCCTCATCCTGGGGATTACCTTTTTCTTTTACGACAGTGTTTCAATAAAACTTTATTCACAAAATCAGGAGGAATGGCCTATGAGCTGTAGTTTTATGAATTCCACAGAAATATTTGTTATAGTGAAAGCTGTACATTTATGGCAAATGTAGGATTTGCACCTAAGCTCAATTTTTGACAGGTTGATATGGTTATAATCAGATATGATTGTAGACTGCAGTAAGAAACTCAAGCTCAGCAGTCATTCTAAGGACAAAACCAGAAAAGACTGAACAGATGCCATGATATCACCGAGGTTCTTTGTTCTCTTCAAACTCAATTTTATTCATTCTTTGATAATTTCAGATGTGTATACAGTGTATTTTGATCATATCAACCACCCATTTCCCCTCCAGTTCCTTCAAGACCCCCTCCCTGCCACATCCTCCCATTCCAAATTTCCTGTCTTTGTTTCATAGCCCACATAGTACAATCAAAACTGTACTTATGTGTATGGTTGTCAGATCCCTACAGGGACTGTTTCCCTGGAGAAAACTGATTCTTTCAAACTTAGTCTTCAGGTATTGAAACTCCTCAGACAAGGATAGGGCTTCCTGATTTTTTTCTCTAATTCATGTTGGAATTTTCACTGGCTTGACTTTGTGTAGATCTTATGTAGACAACCATATCCACCGTGAATTCTTAAGTACAATGTCTCTGTTGGGTCCAGAAGACACTATTTTGTAGAAGTCTTCCCTGCATCTCAGATCTTAGATGTTGTGATTCTAGTCCCTTGTCAACAGTGTTCTCTGTGCTATGTGGGAGAAGGTGTGATATAAATGGCTCATTTAGAGCTAAGCATTCCAAAGTTACTCATGCTCTGCACTCTAACAGCTGTGGGTCTCTGTATTAATTGCCATCTACTGCAAAATCAAACTTCTTTGATGAGAGTTGAAAGCTGCACTAACTGATGGCCACAAGGATAAGTAGTTTGAAGGTGGTTTTTTACATCCCTTTAGAAAAGAGTAGTGTCAAATTATCTTCTATGGTCTGTGACACCCTCCCTCCCTCAACGAGAAAGTGATTGGTTTATCCCATAATATCTATGCCACTATTGCATCAATTGGCATGCCTTGTCAGGTCAGTAATTGTTGTAGCTTGCTAGTTTTACAGCTATGTAAGATTATTGATGACTTTTCTCGTTGTATAGCACCTTCCAGCACTACAAATGCTAGCCATTAGAGAGGAATCTGGCAAATCCTTACCAGCTCGATGGCTCCATATTCTGTGATCCAAGTGCATGATGTTTTCAGCAGTAAGGTTTTACTCTCTAGTTCTGGGATTAACCAAGAACAAAAACAATCACTGTGGTGATATTTTGTTTGTGCTCTAACAAATAAAACTTTCCTGAAGATCAGAGTGTGGAGCCAGTCACTAAGTTAACCATAGAGGCCAGGCAATGGTGGAACACACCTTTAATCCCAGCGCTTGGTAGGAAGAGACAGGAAGTGATATGGCTAGGTGGAGAGAGGAAGTGATAAGGTGAGGTAGAGACAGGAGCTTGGCCTTTTCAGGCCGAGGATTTGGAAGAGGTAAGAAGTCTTTCTGGTGGCTGGCTGCTCTGCTTCTCTGATCTTTCAGCTTTCACCCTGATATCTGACTCCAGGTTTTTATTATTAAGACTAATTAGGATTCATGCTACAAATCACTGTTTTATTTGAGGGGACTCTGTGGGACCTTCCTGACCAATACCTCACAGGACAGAATCTCATAGCTGGACTCTTTGATAAATAATGACTTTAGGAAGAGGCATTGTTTTCCATATAGGGTAGCTCCATTTATATATATAGAAGCTTCTAGAATATTATGTTCCATTATGGCGTTTTCAAACACCCTTAGTGTTAATTATTTCTGACATGCCTCATCCTCTTGTCTACCCTCCCAGTCCCCTCCCACATGTACCTCCCATTATCCCTCTCTTCACCACCTGTGTTCTTCTTCTCCTCTTCTTCCCTTAAAATCCCTTCAATGGCCTCTTTGTAGTTTGCTGTCTGTTAAGGGTGTTCCACGTTAATCACACATATCTAAAGATCCAAAGCAACATTCAATTTAACTTTCAGGCTCTTAACTATGAAATAGACTTTCAACTCTAGAAATTGTCTCAGCATTGTTTGATATATCTCCAACACTTGAAATCTTGCAAGATCATAGCAGGTACTCAAGACATATTGATAATTTTCAGTTTTAACTGTTGCTTACCATGCATTTACAAGACTTAAAATGATTGTTAATATAGGCATATACAAGGTATATAACCCACTCCTGGAAAATAACCTCATGATTTACACAAAGTCAACTGAAGAAAGATGAGTTCCCAGCTAGGTTCACATGCTTATGAGAATAGAGGACGTAGAAAGGCCTCACCTCTACTCCTATCTGTAAGGAAACTACATGTCAAGGTTATTTTTGGTGTCCAATGATCCTGTTATTTCCTCTCACATTCTGTCTCCCAGGAGATTTTGAAAGTATTTTGTCATTCTTTCCTTGTATACATCCTCTGCTCCTAATTCCTTTATCATTTAGTTTGGTCTTTGTTTTTTGAAATAGGACTTAACTGCATAGAAAAGCTGGCCTTGAGCTCACTATGTGTTACAGCCAGTTTACCCTCACAGTGGTCCTCCTGCCTCACCTTCCCCAGTCCTAAGGTTAGGGACATGCCTTGCCACACCTGTCTCTCTTTTCTTGTTTTTGTGACACTCCATTGCACACTGCCACTGTCTGTCTTTGCCACAATCTCTGTCTTATTCTCTTTTGATGAAGCTTTATCTTCTATGTAGCCTTGAACAGTAGGTGCCTCCAATATCCATGTATGACCCTCTTCTGCCCACCACACATTCTCCTCCATGCCAGTCTCTTTGGCAATTACTTCATAGCCAGAATGCTTCTGCTGACCTCCTGAGCTGTTGTTTACTAGACACCAGCAGCCAAGTGTCCTAGAGGTAGCCTTGACTCAGCATGTCCTAAATGATGCTCAGTTCCAACTCCCTACTCTTGAGCTCACATTTGTTATTCTCCATGATCTCATGTACTGCTATTAAGATTAGGGTTGTCCAGTGACAGAGTAAGACAGCTAGTTAACTCTGAATTTCAAATAAGCATCTGGTCATTTCTTAATGTAAGTATGTCCCATTTAATACTTATATTCCAATTAAAATAGATGTCTTATGTCTTTTCTGGTAACTATGACTCACAGCTATTCAACAAAGTCCCAAACAAGGGACACATATTTAAAAACTCCCTCTCTTTTATTCCTCCAAGCACATACCATGCTGAAAGATTTTAAGTTACCTAAATGCTATTTATAACCAAAATCATCATTGAATACAGCCCTTGCCTTGTCTTACCCAGATTCCTTCACATACATCCTAAATTGAGTGTATTTTAGCTGTTGTGTTCCCCATTTTTCCTCAATCCTGCCTTACCTAACTTCTGTCTTCGCCTGTGTGCCTGACAAGGTGGTTTGCTTGCCAGGTTAAGAAATATAAGCAGTGACCAGAGAAGAACTAAGGCAGGACTTACAGAGTCTAGCATGTTCCTGGTGTGAGGGATAAAAGCCATGTCAACATCCCTCTTGGAATTCCTGTGTGTGTGTGTCTTAGCAGCTGTCAGAGGTCTGGCCATTTGGACTGTGGGGATGAAGGTGTGAGAGCTGCCATGTTCTGCCGTCAAGCTTATCCCCATGTCTCCACTGCAGCACTTAGGCTGTAACGTCTCATTTATGTATTTAATACCTGTTTTAAAGGTTTGAGGAATACTCACCGAATTTCCATTAGGAAAAAAGCTCTGCACCATATATAGTTCTTTCTTCAAGGAGCATATAGCATTGGCATAAATAAAACAAAAAAGTCTTGAGTAGTTAAAAGAATTAGGGTGTTATGTAACACGTACATGAGCTGAGCACAGTGGGGCTTGGGGGAGGAAATTGTCACACCTTCTTAGGGACAGCTGGAAGCATCTTTAAAGAAGGTTGACACTGAACAGATCTGTAAGGATGATTAGGAATAAGCCCGACTGGCAAGGGAGATCACGCATAGAAGCGAGTGCCCACAGAACGGTACTCACAGCCTGTTCTCAGACCTCTGTGGAGCTGCAAGGCTGGAACACTAAGGAGAAGATAAAGGCAGGCACAAAGGAAAGAGAAAGATAACATGAGGAACTAAATGAAAAAATAAGACGTTAGGAGACCAGAAAGATTTTAACCTGAGAGAGAAATATGATTAATGTGACTTGAGTTTGATTTAAAAACCATATGTATCTTATCATGGATGCAGATAGAGCATAAGAAGATAGGGGAAATGCTATAAAAATGAAAAATAACTTATCTGTATAGATAGATCCTCCTCTTGGACATAGTGATCCAGTAAGGGCATCTTGACATGGACCAAATAAATGACTCCACCACAAAAAGTAGTATTAAGCCTAGGATTCAGGCAAGCTAGGTGGTTGCTCACTTATATAAGATTGAAAGACTAAAAATGAAATTTCTTAATCAAGCTGCCTGGGTTTAGGTAGAGACTCTTTTTTTCTTTTCTTGTTGAAAATTCCTCTGTATCCAGAAGACTTCTTAAAGTGAAGAGTCTAAATATACATCTATATGTATATCTACAACTTTTTTAAACGACCTTTTTATGATATATTCAAGTGATGAAACATCACACCTGCCAGTACTGAAGCTGAAAGGCTATAAATAGAGGCTGGAATATAAATCCAGGGAGAAAAATAAGCACATCCATTATCTATCTATTGCAATTAGGAGAGTATTTTGGTTGCAGACTAGAGGGAAATTGTTCCTAAATTGCTTCAAAAACTTAGGAACAGGAGATATACAATAGATAATGGCCAAAAAATCTATATATCTATTGAAAGAATTATTATGAAAGTGGTATGAATTATCTAATAGCTCTAACATCCCAAATGAGTTGATTGGATTTACAAACCTAGGTAAAATGTAAAGATCCCAGAGGAAGAGTGAAAAAAATTCTAACCAAATGCAAAATGGTCATTCCAGAAGGAATATTGATGGTGGGTGTTGAATTTATAATTATTGGTGTTGAATATTCATACTTTAGATGCATTGAGACCTCTGATATGTGGCAATGAGGCCATGTGCAAAGTGTGATCGCTATACCTTTTCAGTGGTGGTAAGGATAGACATAGATCACAGATGTGCAAAGTGGGATCTTTACCTCTCCCATATGTGATGGAACCAGACACAGGAAGTAGATGATAAAGATCAAAGCTGGAGTACAGTTGTGTTCAAAGAAAACCCATGTCTTTGTGAAGGAGGCAATGACTGTTTGCTGTGGTCTCAGAAATCGTCTTTACTGAGCTGAGTTTGCAGTGGTGGACAGATGATCTGTTCAGACAACATTGTCTGCAGAGAGAATAGCATGCAGTGGACAGTGGCAATTTATTGGACTGGTTTGATAGAGGATGAAATGAATATTCTTGCCCTCGAGGAGTGTGCAAGTTAAGAGAAGTCCAGTGTATTTACATTAAGCACCAACACTGGATATCAAATCAGAGCTGATATTTATCAATCTGTGGAGAGGGGATTGGGATAGCCAGAAGGGAGTGCTGTGAAATGGAGGCAGAGTTTGACTGGGACTGTTACAAAGGTGGTACGTGATGATGTTGTGTCCCCCAATATATTGCGCACCTTAGTAAACTTATCTGGGGTAAGAGAACAGAACAGCCACTAGATAGACATAGAGGCCAGAAAATGGTGGCACACACACCTTTAATCCTAGCATTCCGAAGGCAAAGATCCATCCAGATCTGTGTGAGTTCAAAGCCACGCTGGAAACAGCCAGGCATGGTGACACACGCCTTAATCCCAGGAAGTCATGGCAGGAAGCAGAATGGTATATAAGGCATGAGGATCAGTAACTAGGGTCTGTTAAGCTTTTAGGCTTTTGGGCAGCAGTTCAGATGAAATCCATTCGGATGAGGACACAGAGGCTTCCAGTTTGAGGAAATGAGATCAGCTGAGGAATTGGCGAGGTGAGGTTAGCTGTGGCTTGTTCTGTTTCTCTGATCTTTCAGTGTTCACCCCAATACTTGGCTCTGGGTTTGTTTTTATTAATAAAACCTTCTAACAATTTGTGCTACAGTAGTATTTGGAAGAGTGAAAGAAATTAAGGAAAAGGGAATGGTATTTTAAAAGGAAAAATACTTTAATGAAGGCCAGATATTGTTTATTTGACAGTAAATAAGGAAATGATTACAGATTAGCAAGCCAATTTGTGCTTGAGTTATGTGTCTCTGGTTTCTTAAGCAGCCATCCAGCAAGCAGGCATGGATCAGGTAGTTCAGTTTGGTAAGCCAAGTTGGCAACCTATAAAGGACTCAAATCGGATGGTTAAAAGATGCACAAACATGATTTAAAAAAAAAAAAAAAGAATTGCAGGAAATTGCTGTGGCCACAGCAGTAGAACTTGCTATGATGTGGTGCGTTGGTTTCCTTGTAAAGCTGACCTACATCAGCAACATGGCTGTGGGGTTGTAGGGGTGCATGTGGAATACTTTTTTCATCTTGAAAATTCATGAAGGCGAGGGTGTGAGGAGCTCATGAAAGAAGAGCTCATTTTTATTTCCCTCCCTCTAAGATTTGTTTTATTTCTAAATTAAAATAATTTCAAGAAAGCGAGGTCATGGAGCACCCAGAAGGCAGAAGAACAGAGAGAAAAAGAGATGGGGCAAGAAGGCGTCATGAGATGACTTGACAGTGGCCTTGACATCAGTGATAAAGGGATGGGGAAGAAACAAGCGGAGAAGAAAAAGGCAAAGCAGTGAGGGACATTCCAAAGGAAAGGGATAGGGATGAAGAAGGTCTAGAGAAGGAGGTAAGAAGAAAATATGGGATTATAATGGTTGCCGATTGTATGGAAAAGAATATCTTCCAAATTCTATTGGAGACATAGAAAGATGAGGACATTTCTGAGAAAATGCATGTCAACACTTTCTTTTCTGTATTCTGTCCTGTTGGTTGGGAGCAGGATCCTTTAGTGCTGAGCCACAGCTCCTGCTCCTTTGTTTTGTTATCTGGTGCCTGGCCAAGCCTGAAGAGATGGCTTCTTCTCCCAGTACGAGTCAATTCCTGAGAGTAAACAGCTCACCCACTAGTGAATAGACTTCATTATATAGAACAACCAGGCTGGGTTCTGTACCTCCAGCCATGTCCATAGCCAGGCTCTCAAACTTGGGGCCACTGAGCCATCATAACCCCCAGGCAAGATACTGGATAGTGGAGTGCTTATGGAGGTCAGAGCCAGCAGACATTTGCCAAGGCAATTGTTCCTAGGTCTGATCACACTGCCCTGCTCCTTCCCCCACAGAAACCCCTTGGGAGATTCTTGCCTCTGTTTTCCCTTGACTTCCTCTTCCGTTTTGTAGGAGGCAGGAATTCTCTGTTGGCATAGCATAGCCCTATCCTTGTTTCTGGAGGTCTGTGACTATGATAATCTCCATGACAGTAATCTGCATGTCTTGCCTTAATGGATACAGCAAGTCCCATGGATGTGATTAAACCAATATATGGCTTGCAATTTATACCTCTTTGTTGTCTAGTGCAACATAGCCAGTCAGGGGGGCTTAAAAACACCCTTGAGAATATATACACACCTCAAGATTGGTTCTTTTCTCATCGTGTACTTTTCAGACAGGGACTTAAACATGATCACCTAGCTAATTTACATTTACTTTTTTCCGTGTGGCCACATCTGCATTAATAATGCCCTTACTATGTATAAAAATAGAAGGTAACTCTAAAGACACCTTCAGAAATTAGTATCAAAATACTGCTCCAAAGCCACTCTGTTTTATTACACCAATAAAATCCTCTTTTAAAATGTCAGAAACATCTAAAAATGATTTTTGGCTTTATTTTGTTTTCTTCTACTTGGCCCCAGGTGCAGCGTTGAGTTCTTCAGATCCTTCACTTTATGACATCTTGTCTTTGGTCTGTGGAAGGTGGTTCAGCTTAGAGCAAAGCCAAACAATGAAGGAAGCTGAAAAAGATATGGACTGCAAATGCTAGGCAGAGGGTTAATACTATTCTGTAAGTAGGTTATAATAATTGATTTAAGGGAAATGAAAAGCACTAATAGATTAATAAAACAGGAGACAGGAATATCTATTTCAAAAACGAAGCTAGCAGAAAAGCACCATTCCAAGTGTGCTTGAAAAGTTAGGTTCGTTTAGTATAAAGATATCATACACTAAAATGTCACTTTAAAATTTTAAAATATTTTTATTAATTCTTTGAAAATTTCCTGTAATGTATTTTGGTTACATTCACTCCCCACCCCAAATTCCTTTCACATCCATTTCCAACTCACTACCCACCCAACTTGACATCTTTGTTTTCTTAAAACCCATGCACTAGAAGGAGTCACACTCCTCAAGAAAGTGGGCATTGCTTTCCTTAGGAGCTATAAAACCCTAGTGGCGCCTCAGCTAGGAGAGAGACTTTGTGCCCCCACCCCACTGCTCTCTCTCTTCCTGGGATGTTGTCTGACTTGAGTTTGCTCAGGTTTTGTGCATACTATCACAAACACTGTGAGTTCGTATATGTAACATCCCTATTGTGTCTGGAAAACGCTTTCTTTGTAGTCATCTACTGCCTCTGGTTCTTACCGTTTTTTAATCCACTCTTCTTCAGTGACTCCTAATCCTTGAGGTTAGGGGTGTGATATAAGCTTTCCATTTAGGTCTGAGCATCCCACAGTCTCTTCATTTTTTGCATATTGACCAGTTGTGTCTTTCCATGTTTCTCCAGTAAAGACTATGCAATTCGTCATTTGAAATCATTTTAATACTTTGGTCATATGATTATATAATAATAGTATGTTCGCTCCTGGGAATTATCTGGACTTAGGCTCTTGGCCCCGATACCAGTGCCAGACATGGGCTCCGTCTTATGGAGCAGACCTTAAAACAATCAGAAACTGCTTGATCACTCCCACACATACATGCCACAATTGTACCAGTGGGAATATATTGCCAGGTCTTTCATCACTGGAGATCACAACAATTGCAAATGGGTAAGACTGGTAATTACTTTCCCCTTCAGTAGCATAGCACCTTCCAGCTATCACTGGTGGGCATTAAGCCTTCTGGTCAGTATTTGATTTCTTCATGTGCTGTAACTCAGGAGAGTGGTGTCTTCAGCAATAGGGTGTTATCATCATTTTCTGGGGGGTAAAAGAGCAACAGCAACACCCTGTAATGTTTACAGCTTTACAGGATCCCGTTGGTCAACGACTCAGAAAGAGGAAACAGCTTCCAGGTACTAAGGTTTTTATTTGATAGTTTGTGGTATCTAGTTGAAGTGTTGTTCTTCATTTTAAGGTAATGCCATTTAAAATGTATATGATGGTTCTATAGTGGATTTTCATTTGTCCTTTTCAAAAGATCTTTAGTGTTAATTGTTCTTCCAATTATTCCCTTGTTTACCCTGCCTTCCCATCCCCCACTCCATTTAATCTTTCATGCTCCATTATTTCCTTTGTCTTCTTTTTATCACTGTATTCTCTGTACCCTCTCTTGAAAGACACCCTACTCCTTCCTGGCCCCTTACTAGTTTCCTATTGACGTTCCCCATGAAAAGCACATATCTAAAGACTCAGAGATAGCACCCACATATAAGTGAAAAATAAGGTGTTTGCCTTTCCGGGTCTGGGTCTTCTCACTCAAAATGATTGTTTACTATTCCGTTTATCTGCAGATTTCATGATTCCATTGTTTAAGTGGAATACTATTTCATTGAGTAAATGCACCACATTTTCACTATCCGCTCATCAGTTTGTGGATATCTAGATTAATTTCATATTCTGATGTTGTGAATAGAGCAACAATTAATCTGAATAAGCTAGTAGGTGTGTAGTAAGATATAGAGTCCCCTGGGTTTATAGTCCCAAGATTGACACAGCTGATTTGTGTGGTATATCTATTTATAGTTTTGGAGGAACCTCCATACTGATTTTCAGAGGGGCAACACCAGTTTACAGTCCTATCAGCAGAATTAGTTGTGGACTTTTTTAAGTCTTAGCCATTTTGATTGGGGTAACATAAAATATCAAAGTGATTTTAATTTGCATTTTCATCATAGCAAACAATGATGAACATCGAAAAAAATCTCTCAACTGTTTGTATTTTATCATTTGATAACTTTTTGTTTAGTTCTATGCACCTAATTTTCCAAGATCAGACAAGATCTGGTGCATTCAGGGTGGTATAGCCTTAGAATATGCTATTTTTCAAATGTGTTTTCTTGACATCCAGGTTTCTTTTTTAGTTATTTGAATATTCTAGATACTAATCCTCTGTCAGATGTATAGCTGCTCAAGATGTTTTTCCTTCTTCAGTCTACCTGTTCACTCAAATGATGGTGGTTTTTTCTGTACAGAAGCTTTTTAGTTGTATGTACTCCCAGTTGTCTGTTGTTGCTCTTACTAGCTGCACTAAACTAGGCTCCTTATCTCTTACCCTGTACGAAACTCAATACCCTGAATTTGATAGGGGAGGAAGTAGGGAAGATACTCGGACTTGAAAGGAGAGGAGAGGGCATTCTGAACAGGGTCCTGGGAGCACAGGCACCACTTTTTATTTTAATATTGACATATTTAAAAAGTAGAACACTTAGAAATGGAAGAGTACTGGTTAGAAAAGGGGTTGTCACGTATCTTGAGTGTGGTACAACTTATTTGAGAAAATAATTTACAATGTGTAATCAAGGTCTTTAATATACAATTAAACCTTAAACATGTGATTACATCCCTGTTGATTCTTACTAAAGGTAGGATAAATACGAATGTCAGTACATTGACTTGTTTTTCACATTCTTATCTGTGATCATTTTAAAAGATGTGTATCATGTAGTTTATGATCAGTAAGGATACAGATTTAATATACAACTATTAAATTCTACTTGCACATTTAGTAGAGTGAGAGAAAATATACATCACAATGATAAATTAAAAGGTAAGGCATACTCTATGTGTGTATATTCCATGGTTAAGAGCAGAAATCATACCACTAGATACCTACTAAAATACCAAAAACCAAAAAGACTGGCAGCAATAAGTATCTGTGAGAGGGGGTTAAATATTGTGATTCTTGTGGACATGTTAAAAAAAAACAATGATTTAAAAGAAACATTGATAGTTTTCAATACATTTCTATGTTGTTAGTTGCTTTTGCTCTTTTGAGGGGCCTGCCATCCAGCTCCCAAGTAAATCATACGCAGAAGTTTATTCTTAATTATAAATGCTCAGCCTTAGCTTGGCTTGTTGCTAGCCAGCTTTTCTTAAATTGGTCCTTCTATCTTTGGCCTCGGGCTTTTCCTGTTCTCTTACTTCTGTAACTCTTACTCTTACTCCATGGCTTGCTGTGTAGTTGGGTGGCTGACCCCTGATGTTCTCCTCCTTCTCTTGCTCCTTCTACTCCTCCTTCTCTGGCTCCTTCTTTCTTCTTCCTCCCAGATTTCTCCTTCTATTTATCTTTTCTGCCTGCCAGCCCCACCTATCCTTTCCCCTGCCTTGCTATTGGGTATTCAATTCTTTATTAGAGCATCAGATGTTTTAGGCAGGCACAGTAACACAGCTTCCCAGAGTTAAACAAATGCAATATAAACAAAAGTAATACACCTTAAAATAATATTCCCCAACATTTCTATATGTGCCTTCCCAGTGACTCAACAATTATAAGCTTTGGTGTTTACACAAGACAAATGAAATATGCATCTTCATAAGAGAAATTTCTTAGAGTAACAAAGTTATTCACCACACCACCACAAAAGAAACTGGAAGCAACCAAGATCAATGTGGAAGTCAATATACCATATAGTGATCATGTTGACTGAAAGAAGCCAGACACAACAGGTATATATTATTTAAAGCCACATACATTAAGCCCAAATTAAGCAAAATGAATATATGGTAATAGAAATTTAAATGGCTGCTACTACTAGAGGAACATTACAAGAAAAATGTCCAAGGAAATAGTCTTTACTTGTTTTGAGTTTATTGAGTACATAAACTTTTCAAACCTCATTAAATTACTTAACATCTGTGGTATGCAAATTTTATCTCAGGAAAAAAATTGAGATGAATTAAGAAATGCATTAAATGCTTAAATGTTACAAGAACAAAATAACCTCATATAGAGTCCAGGTGTATATATACATAAAAATTTTAATATGTATATATATATATATATATATGTAAGTTATAAGAAACATTTTAAACTAAAATAAGAATCTTAAAAATGAACTCAACCAGGGAAGTATATTTATACCTAACTCTGTTTATTAGAAACAAAGTTTTACTATGACAAAAAATATTCAGTAGACTAATAACATGCAGAAATATATTTATAATTGTAAAACATCATGCCTATAAAATACTAGTTCCCAGCAAAGTGTGATCTGTCAAAAATCACAAGTCAAGTCAGTAATACTTGGTTGTATTTGCTTTTATTTGTTAATGCTCAAGACGTTTTGAGACTGTGAGCATCCATCCACAGAAACCAATGAGTTGTGAGTTTTGCCCAGGGCTTTAGTTTGGTGACAAAGAAAATTTTGTAGTCATGCTGGTCTGAGCTTGGCTGTTAAAATGGTTTCTCCCTGGATGGGGTCCTGTGTAAACCTTTAGAATAGGCCCTGAGATTAGTTTTTAAAAAAGAAAGAAAGAAAGAAAGAAAGAAAGAAAGAAAGAAAGAAAGAAAGAAAGAAAGAAAGAAAGAAAGAAAGAAACAGAAAGAAAGAAACAGAAAGAAAGAAACAGAAAGAAAGAAAAAGAATCCAACATTAAGATTTGGGCAGTACTTGGTGAGGCCCCTAAGGGGCCTCAGACATCTATATTTCAACACATTTTTGGGGTGTGGTAGGAATGAATGGCAAAGAGTAGACTATAAATTTGTAGAAGTGCCATCAAAGCATTATCTGACATTGATATAATATTTTATGATTTAAAAGGTTCTTTTGCATTCATTAACACATTAGACCTTCACAATTCTGTGACATAGAAGAGCAGGTAATATGATTTCCATGTTAAAGATGAGAAAATTGATATTCAGAAAGATAAAGTAATTTTTGTAAGGTCAGGTATGTTGTAAGTAATAGAGCTGGGACTTAAATTGAGGCTTCTCTTTCTCCAGGAGATATACCATTTTCAATTCCTCATCCTCTCTCTACAGCAACATAACAGAGCTTTGGAGAGGTCTAATGCTGAATTGTTACATGATCTTCAGTCTGAATGTATCTGCCTTTTCCAGCAGGGCTAGGTAATCAAGCTCTCTCATTGTTATGGGCAGTACATCGCTCCTTTGTCATATCTGCCTCTCAGTTGTCACTTAGCCAAACAGCACATTTCACTGTCTCTGTATCTCCTTGTAAGTCATTTCTTTCAGCATAGCTGTTTCTCAACTCTGGATTCATTCCAACTCTTCAGAGGGGCAGGGAAGATTAAAAATAAACAGGACTGTTCAGGTCTTTCATTGATCTATTGAATACCCAACTAATGATGTTTTGCCTATTGGTAGGGAGAATCTAGGATAACCAATGTCTCTCCTGAATGTCTCCATGGCAAGTGGCTGTTTTTGACAACCAGAATTATATGAGAACTGTGTTTTCAGCTGGGTGACAGAGAGCTCAAGAAAATGAAGTTCGCCCTGCCTTTAGAAGTGATCTTTGTCTGTTTGGAAATTCTCTGTGACCATATTGAAATGATTTTTGCTGCAAGTACCAAAATGTATAACTCTTGGTATCTGAAGAGTACAGTTGGTAATATCTTGTACTTCTCAAGTTCCAAGCAACCCAAGAGAGACACAAGGATAAAATGGAGATAAAAATAGCACTTTCATTTCCGATGGAAACCAAAGCTAGAAAAAAACTACCAATCCAGCCCTGTGCCTCAGAATTTGGCATTGTGCCTACATGTAGTCACAGGGAGTTCTAGAGACCCCAGAGTCCCTTGGAAACTGGAGTCATCCAGTGCACAGCAAGATTCCTAGGTCCCCAAATCTGTTCCTAAGAACAAAGAAAGGCTGAGATATGCTGTCTTTGCCTTTCAAATAGAGACTTCCAAATTGCACCCAATTATTTTCTTATCCACTCTCTTCTGCCTTTTGTTTTTAAAGGGAGAAACAAACAAAAGTTTAGTCAAACGCTGGTGAAACTCAGAAATGATTGAGATTTATGCAAAAAAAAGTCTTTTTGAACCACCACATAATTTACAAGAGAAATTGATTAATTAAAAGACTAATTTTCCCCAACATATTCTATTGTGATTTTTTTCCACTATAAAATGAAACTTTTTTTATTAAGGAACAAGAATTTATAATGTTTGTCTTGCTTAGCAGATAAAATTGACAGGAAAAAGAAATTTGTTGACCAAACTCTGTCAGATGTATATGGCTAATGCACTGTCTTGATTAAACCAAGTTGAGGGAAGATCTCTCTGGCAGAGGCAGGATTGATTTTAGGAAGCAAGATCATCTTTGCTGTCAACAACAGCACTTCCTTAAAACATAACAGTTCCTTGGTTCACTCTACCCCACTGTCCTCGGAAGCAGCAGGGAGGTTGCTGGGCATTTGTGAACTTAAATCATCACTCAGTAGGTCCCAACCAACAGAACACACAGTGGGAGGCTGAATTTGAGCATTCTGCTTTAAGGCAGCAGTCACAACCAAGGGAAAAGAAGGCACTGCCATGGTCAGTTTCAAAACTACATGTTGAAGATCACTGCTCTCCTCCCCTCCACTTTCAGGATGGAGGCTATCCATTGTTCAAAGCAATAAAGTGCAAATGAAACCAGCCTTTCCATGCACAGTTGGGCCTGTTGCATCCATAAATGCCTGATTGTGTATGCAAATGAGCATGCACTTATAGTCACCTGCTTGCGTCATTCATACTTTAGGGTTTATGTATGTGCTCTGATTATTTTTTATTAAAATTGTTTTAAACTGTTTGCAGATAAACGATGCTTTGGAAGCTAGTTATTTCCTTAAAATCTAGATTTAAGCATACCCTGCCAAAGCCTTTCAATGAGTGGTTCTGTGTCAGGCACGTGAAATACAGAATAAGCGATCATCGGTGTGATGCAAGGTAAAGATCACATGGCATGCAGATATTTGCCACATGATCCTAGGTCTTCAGGTAGGAGAAGGGGGCTTGGCCTTTGTAGTGTTCAACCACATTTAGCTAATCTAATCAAATAGCTAGCCACTGGGGTCTGAGAATATGGCAGCCTCAGCCTCCCTATAGAACATCATCTCCAGGCACAGAAAAGGGGGAGAAGAGGACCCATTATGGCTCAGGGATCATATGTGTGAGCAAAACATATGTGACTCATTCTTACAGCTCTTCACAAGAAGGACCCAGTGATTTTGAGGATACACTAAATTATGGTTACAGAGCTGTGAGTGGAGAGGAAAAGTCCACGACACTGTGTTTCACCCCTTCAGGACCCAAGATTATAACGCACTGAGAATTTATTTAATATCTAAGAACCCCTTTCTGCTCTTGTGGGAAGACTCTAGGTGGTTGGAGGGCCATTTGTATTTATCAGGTAAAGTGCTGTCAGCTCACTAATAAGCTTCATAAATATTTTTTCTTCTCCTGAAAAGAAATAAAAAAAATCCAATTTTGCTATGTTAAAAAATAAATAAATATAAAGAAACCAATTTTCAAAGGTTCTAATGCCTTGGTAGAAAAATGCAGCTGAGTTACTTACTCGCTGCCTTCCTGGAGAGACTGTTTGATTATCATTTATATGATCATAGCTTTATAGATAACACAGCATCCACTAGACAAGTATTTCAATATGACCAATGACTAGGTCAAACCCGTATTACCTATTTGTATATTAATTTCTACAGTTGCTACACTTAGAAATGAACCTGATTTTTTCCTACTGAATCTGAAATCTTCTTTTGAGTCTATCTGGGTCTATGAGATGCTCACAATGCCTTCCTCCCTCCCTCCCTCCTACCTTTCTCCCTCCCTCCCTCTGTCCCTCCTCTTGGTTTTTCAAGACAAGGTTTCCCTGTGTAACAGCCCTGGCTGTCCTGGCACTCACTCTGTAGACCAGGCTGACCTCAAACTCACAGAGATCTGCCTGCCTCTGCCCCCTGAATGCTGGGATTAAAGGGGTGAGCCACCACCACCTGGCAACAATAGTGTCTCCAACATTGTGCCTGCTTCCTTCATCTTTCTGATTTTCTTTATTGTGACAGATAAAACTGAATGAGATCCAATACACATCCATACTTTATGTACAGTTCTTCCAAAGTGGGGCAAACATCTAGAATCATATGCCAGCCCCTTTGAATCCATATACACTCAGTCTTGCTGATAGTGTTGATCAATACTTGTATACATTCATCTTCTAGTGACCATAATTGGTACCCTTAAATTTCAGTCTCCAGCAAGTATTTATCCCATAGACCAAGCTTTTGACCTTGTACAGAAGCAGTGTGTCCTTGATATTTGCTGCCAGCTGTCTTTGTTGAAGAATGTCTTATTTCTGTGTCTTACACTTCTGTACTGGCATTGGCAGTATAGTTATTGTCTTTTGCTGGGACTTTTATGTATTTTAGCTCAATCTTGAATATTAAAGTTTTAAGTATTAGCCTGCTTTCATCTTCATATTTCTTCAGGTGTTTCTTAAATGACTTTTGTGATCCAAGCATGCATTTGGCACTAGCAGTACCCAGGACAGGCCCTGGTCTCCTGGATGTTGCTCGAAGTTCCCTCACGTAGATTGATCATGCACAGGGGTTAGAGCTGGGTTCTTTCAAGATCCACAGAGCACCGGCACAGTCAATTTTTGCTACCAACTGAATCTTGAAGGACTGTCTTTCAAGTTTGGATATTTTCATCTGGATCTGGAGGATGGAGAAGTTCACAATTTGGAAAAAAAATCTACCTCTTTCATTAGCCTCATTGAACTGGAATTGGAAAGCAACTTAGCTGTTAATATCAGACCCCCAAGCCAAGAGTGTCCTGAGGAACTGTGAACTTTTACTCCTAGAAGAATGACATATGGTGATATGAACTGAGGACACGTCTCTGAAAGCTGAACAGCTACACAATGTAGAGTTCACCATGAGATGGAAAATGTTCATTTCCGCAGAAAACATTTCAGGGTCTCCTAGTGGTCTAGCATGGGCTAAGCACAGGGGAAGATGGACACAAATACAATAAAATCCCTGATTTTAAGTCAGTAACAAGGTAACGCGAGGGAGAAAGATATAGATAGTTACAATGCCTTCTCCAAAGGGCTTCAGAAAGTCTGTGAGATGCATGCATATGTGTTGGTCAGTGTAAACTTCTCCAAAGAAATTTTACAGGTCACGAGTTTATAAGCCATTTAAAATATGTTATATACTTTAATACTGTGAATATTCATGATATCTTGTCATATCTAGGTTTTATTTATTTATTTATTTATTTATTTATTTATTTATTTTAAGGCAGGATTTCTCTGTGTATCTGTGGCTGTCCTGGAACTGACTCTGTAGACCAGGCTGGTCTTGAACTCACAGAGATCTGCCTGCCTCTGCCTCCCTGAGTGCTGGGATTAAAGGCATGTGCCACCACTGTCCAGCTTCATATCTAGGATTTAAAGACAGTTGTTTTAGTATACAGTTTATACATTATGTTTTATTAGTCATTTTTATATTTTGACAAGAGAACAATGGAAGTAGGTCAACCTTCTGGAAATTGCATGTGTCTGTGCTTACTCACACTGATGGGTTAGGTACCGATGTTTAAATTCAGGCTCTCACAAGATCCATAGGTTACCTGCCCTCCATGCTCTGCAATCAATTGAATCCTTTGTAAGACAGTGGAGGAACTATATGATAATTTGTATATTAGTATAGATCCTGTAACTTCTATGCTCATACCCCTACACTTAATGTAGAGTAGAAATAAGTAGGACTGATTTCAGAAAGAAATGATGCTCTGTGGCATTATGTCATAAAAACACTATATTTCATTAGAGTAAGCTTTTTTTTTTCTTACCAATCCATGCATTTGTGTAGCCAGTGTGTAATATAAAACCCTCAACTATATAATGAGTGAGTCAAATTCCCTTGGCTGTTCAAGGTCTTCTGTTGACAAGTTGCTCTCAGTAGTCTCCTTATGACCCTTTCTCCTTTTTCCTGCCCCCCGCATCTCCTTTCTTCTCTTCCCCACCACACCTGAAACCTTACCTATGATTCTTCTCCACAGACTCTTTCCCCAAATTCATAGCAGCTTCTGTCCACCAAGCTCCTCTTGGGAACTTCTCTAAGTACTTTGCATCCACTGGTCACATCTTCTGAGGGAAGTCAAAACCATTACTAACCCTATACTGACGAAGAGCCGAGGTTTACTGGAAGACCCCACTTCAAGACACTAGTGCTGACGAGCAGCAGAACAAGGTTTGGTGTGAGAGTGATGGGCCCTCTAAGAGATGGGCAGACTCCTTTCTTCTGTACACAATGACTCACCGTGAAACTATAAATGGCAGGTCGCTGCACCCCTGGCAGAAGTCAGTAATCTTCCTAACCTTTCAAAATCAGGTTTCTTTCCTCCCATCTGTTGTATCCTATTTCACCAATGCATTTAAATAAACTGATTAAAAGTATGCTTCTTGGAAACTGATGATCTCTTCCTTTTTTCCCCCATTCTTTGTAGAATCTAGGTGTTCTCAAATAAAATATGTGTACATTATTTATATGTGTCACAGCTGTACCATAAAGTTAAGTTGAGCGTACACCCTAGCTAATCAGTCCCTTGACATTAAAAACTGTCAAACACTCCGTGCAGCAGTGAATAGTAGGAAGTGCTTGCTAAAGTAATCAGGCTTAACGCAATTAGTGACAAAAATGTGAATCCCAGTTCACACTCTGTCTCATGAAGATGGCCACCAAACAAAAGCTTAGAAAAATGAATAAATTTTTCTGTTCTACTTCCTTTAAGATACAACCTCTAGCTCTTAGGATCTCTGAGAAAGGACTACGTGGAAAACTCTTGTCTTACTATCAATGCCACTATAAAGATTTTGCCCTTAAGTGTAGATTAAACATTAGAATAAACAGCCCAAATAAATAGACTATTACGTTTTTTTGTTGGTGGTGGTTTTAGGTTTTTGTTTGTTTGTTTGTTTGTTTTTGTTGTTGTTTTACTTGGTTTGGTTTGTCTTGTTTGGTTTGGTTTGGTTTCCTTTGGTTTTTGAAATAGGGTTTCTCTGGGTAACAGCTCTGACTGTCCTTGAACTTGATTTGTAAACCAGACTGGTCTCGAACCCAGCTATCCTCCAGACTCTGCCTCCCGAGTGCTGGAATTGAATTCGTGCACCACCAGCACCCAGCATAATAGACTAACGTGTTTAAGGCATTTTTCTGTTTTTCAAGATTCAACTCTTCAGGTAGGCTTTTTTCCCTGAAGACTCACTTGCTTTATGGTGAATTAACAGGGACTCCGAAGAAGATGATAAGACACAAACCAGTGTAGTATTGAGACCAAGGCAGGCCAGGAAGAGACAATGGTTAGCAGTACAGGCTGTCCATATAATCTTCAAAAAGTCCAATTTATTCGGGCTTCATTTTTTTAAAGACCTTAAGTTTTCATTTTATTTCATCTGTGTGGGTATAATACCCAAGGTATGTCTATGCACCATGTGTATGCCTATAGCCCACAGACACCAGAAGAAAGTACAGGATCCCTTGGAATCAGGGTTACAAATGAGTGTGAGCTGTCATGTGAGTGCTAGCAATTGAACCCAGCTCCTCTACAAAAGTAGCCTGTGCTCTTCACTAATGAGCTATCTTTCTGGACCCCGGGCTTCATTTTTTAAAGTTATTAAATGAACAGTATGGTTTAGGGTTACTCAGAATTCTTTTACCTCTAGATAGCATGACTTTGATGCTGGAGGGGCACCCACAGGGAAGTGGACTTCAGGCAAAGGAAAATTCCACGGAAGGAAGCAGGAAGAAGATGGTGTTCTGGGGAAAAAGAAGTAGTGATGACAAGTCAAGTAGGTAGAAGTACTGGGCACACATGGTCCCCACAACAGGACAGTCCAGAGATAGAGCCTAAATTCCGTTGAAGAGGACAGTGGTCTGCAAGGAGTGCAGTGTTGCTTGGGGGCATCTTGGAGGGCTTCAAATGCCACTTTTTGTACTTAGGAAAGTTATAGAATGCAATCTTTATTTTATCAGGTTTATTTGAAACTTAATAGAGATTGGCTCTGTTCATGGGTGATCTTGAGAGTAGATGGAATTTTTTGAGACATATTTCACTACTAAGAATAAACACTGGAGCACTCAACAGATACAGAAGAGCACCTCAAGAAGAGATGTTATTGCTCGGTTCATTCTTATATTCCAAGCTAGCTTACCTTCATATTGCACAATATGACACCATAAATCTTCCCACAAACATAGTCTGTCTTCCCAGGATTCTCTTTCTCAAGCCATTCTGCATGCCTGGATGATGTTAGTTATTTCTGATTTTCCTAAAGTAACAGTCATGTCTGTTTGCTAAATTGGATGTGGTGTTATATGCTTCTTCCTCTCTGGCCCGATAGAAAATTATTGTTTTGTTTGATTTTCCATTACTTGCAGGTACTGTAACTAAAATAGGTTATAGGAAGGCGTGGAGGAAATGGGTAAGATCCTCAGATCTAGTTCCTAACTTTCTTTAAAATGTTCTTGTAGCTTGCAGAGGTCTCAAGAGAGCTCTCTTATAGGTGAATGCTGATGTAGGGAGAATCAATTAACTGGTCTTGTTTCGTATGCATGTTTGAGTTTTTGCAGTTCTTGCAACATTCTGAAAATGTAACTGTCTGAGTTTTGCTAGAATTGATTCGCGACTCAATGAGGTTGTCCTGATTAAGATTCTTGAACAATGGGCTGTTCCTGTTGTATAAGGGTGCTCATCCCTAATGTAAACAGGCAACGGTCTGCATAATATGCTGTTGTTTGCTTTTTGCCGGGATAATAGTCATTGGCCAGGTCTTGGAAGGCTTTTGGCAGGCCTAGATGTGCACAGAGTGGGACATCCTTAGGAGCAGCAGCCCATCCCATGCCATTTCCTCAGTTCAAAAATGGATTATTTTTCTCCAGCTTCTTTTCATCTGTTCTGCCCCATCTAATTTTAAATCACCCTTTGGAAATGCGGTGGTGTCCCGGATTAAGCCTCTAAACACATCTCAATTCACAGGATCTCTCTAGCTACCTTCCAATTGGCTGTTCTAGAAGGATTGAGGCTGTGACTAAATACTGTACAAAGTCTATTCTGGAGGTCCGGGGGCAGAATTCCTTGTATGTAGATCAACAAAGAACACGAAAATGGACAGCAGGGTCCAATCATCTCCTATGCTGCAGAGGCCCTGTGCAAGCTGACAGGTTCTGGCCATGAGTGAAGCTCTTCCCCCAACTCCATCACATCCCAGTTCCCTACCCCACGAGGATGACTTGTTTCTGGCTTAATCTGCTCTGGCTTCTGAAGTTTGGGCTTCTGCCTCACCTACTCATTCCCAATTTCCTCCCACTTTGTCTTGTGAACAACTGCCTTCTGTGCTTGTCTGTTCTCAACCCCAGATCCCCGCTCCTATCATTCTTTTCTCTCCATTCTCTCAGCAATGATGGGTGGGTCTGACCACACTGGTGCACTGAACGCATTCCTCAGACACACGGGATTCAGAGTGTGTCCTTCATGTAAAGCTTGAGAAAAATAAGAAGAGCCGACATTGGTTCAGTTTGCCATGGGATACAAAACTTGAAAGCTATATTAATTTCATGTCTGCTTAATATCAGTTACTTGTGTCAAATACTTATGCTTACTAACTATATTTGCAATGCTGAATTTACAGAAAGTTCAAATGGAAGTGAGTACCTATGAGCTCCTTAGATCTAAGGAAAAGAAGGATTTTGAATGCAGATTTTTTCCCCCTTAGGTTATTTAATGTAAGAAAACCATTGCTGAATTGCATGTTTCAATTCTTAATGAAATAAAAATCCAATTAGTTCTTTGGTAAACATGCAAATAACTTTAAGAATATATTTATATATTTGTGGGCCATCTAAATAATTGAACACTGAGGTCAGACATACTAGCCTTGGAGGACTCACATCCTACCTCAGTAAGCAGATAATCAACAATCTATCCCAGGCTCCCTGTGTCCTATATAATTCAAGTAAACGGAAAACCTACTAAATATGTTCATCTCAAACCCCCATCACCATTAGCAGGCTTTGTGTAAGAATTGCAGTCACCCTTGATTTCATTGTTACCATGACGGACTTCAAGTAGACTCAGAACTTGACAAAAAGAAAGGGAGCCATTTAGACATTAAGCCACACCTCTGTGTGTGTCTAGGAACTGTTCAAAGGGATGTAGAAGGTTGGTATGAAACATGATGTTGAAGTGTCAGAAGGGTTTGAAGATAAACTCAGAGGACTCACTTATTAGCATCCCTTCTGCCTGTTTCCCATACCTCCTTCTGCTTGTAACAGATGCTTAAGTGTGACACCCTAATATCTCAGAGTTGCTCTGGTCTTTCTAAACTCACACACTGAAAGCCATTCTGGTCTTCAAGACAGTTTCTTCACCAAGCTGCATGGCACTCGATGTTTCACTAGCTGGAAGGATACCGCCTCTGTTTTAAATAAGCATCAGCCTCAAGCAGGGTGACCAGTTCCTCAAGGTGCACCTAGAACTGTCCACATTTACCGAACCTGGGAAAGTTTTCAGTCCTCCCAAGTCAAGACAGTTCGTTCTCCTAGCTTTGAGCTAGCACGGGTTCCCACAATTAAGTGGCCAACTGCCTTTCATTTGGATCCATAGAGTCCTTGGTTTTGTCTCATAATACTGATTATTTCCCACTTCAAATTGTGCTCCTGCTCATTTCTCAGAACATAAATAATCTGGGGCGGGGGGAAGGTCTTAATTAATATATCCTCTGCATTTGAAGTTTCAAATGCATGACTCTCTGCAAGAACACAAAGCTTATAAGATAAAAAATCTTATCTTCAGATAATGTAATGCCTCTTGCTGGGAGAGAAGGAAACTGTAGCTAAATCATACAGTTTTTAAGTACCTGTGTTATGAGAATGTTCTGGAGGAAGGACCATGTCCAATCCAATGGCAAACATGGTTATTTCTAGTTGTGAGTAGAACAGGAATCAGTGTGAAGAGGAAGGGATTTAAGTTGGACTGCAGTAGATTTGGGCCAGAGAATGGTATTGAGGATTTTTGCTTTCTCATTCCATGGCCGCTCTGTTTCTGAATTACCCTGTTATATTTGTCAAATTAAAACGAACACACAACATCATTAGTAACTACAACCACCCCCATTAAAAAACTATCCTAGCTTCAAACTCGGTATGAAAACCAAATGAGCTAGGTCTTCAAAGAGTCCCCGAGAAATGCCACAGAGCTTTCCTAATTAAAATCAGAACCTAATTTTCAAATGATCTCTTAGCTATGCAGCTTGAACTAAAATAAATGTGGAGTACCTGGAATGAGCATAGCAGGAAGAGAGAGAAGCCATCTCTTGCTGTGGGGCTTTAGCTTGGAAATCTCCCCCGAGGTAGAGATGAGATCAGAGAGCAAGGCTATGGGGAGGGGGGCAGGCAAATCATTTTGCATACAAAGTGATCAAACCACTTTAATTTTCGATGTAAAATGTTTTTCTTTCCAGTGACTCAAGGAGGTGGAGGGTGATAGCTTCTTACACGACGGATTACAAATTTGCAGTCATCCTTTGCAGTTGAGGAGTAATTAAACATTTGTAAGATGACAGTTTTCAAATGAATGTCTGACCAGACTCTCCTTTGGAAATAATGATGTGATTTGTTTGGCTGCAAGCAACAACAAAGGTAGTAGAGCTGCCGCTCCTCTGCTCCTGCTCCAAGCACAGACCTGGGCCGGTTGCTGCAAATGTGCCTCTCCTGGAGCTTGTTTCTCCTTGGGACCCTCTGCTAACCAATCATCCCTTGCGATAACCTGATACCAATATCCAGATACTGCTTGCTGTATTTCCACCCCCAGCTCTTAAGTGGGCTTTGTTGTGAGTTACAGCATCACTGGAGATGGGAAACCGAGAGGAGTACCCTGGCAGGAACTCGATGTGGCTTTCATGTGACACCTTATTTTAGGAAAACTAACTGGTGGGAAATTTTCACAAGATGCCTGTAATAGAAGTTTGACTCCTCTAGTTCATTGGACAGAGTAGCTAAGTGGTCCCCAACCCCACTTTCATTTTTGTATTTTACATGTGTTGTAGAGAGTAGAATTAAATGTAGTCATAGGTGTACTTAAGCTAGGATTCAGTTTTTCTGGGTTCCAGCAGTGGTATAAAAGGTTAAAGGGATGCCGGGCGGTGGTGGCACACGCCTTTAATCCCAGCACTCGGGAGGCAGAGCCAGGCGGATCTCTGTGAGTTCGAGGCCAGCCTGGTCTCCAAAGCGAGTTCCAGGAAAGGCGCAAAGCTACACAGAGAAACCCTGTCTCGAAAAAAAAAAAAAAAAAAAAAAAACAAAAAACTAAAAGGTTAAAGGGGAATAATGGGACAGGAAGGGTTAAATTGGGGTGAGATAGGAGGGCAGGGTGGAGGAGGGAAAATACAGAGGAATAAAAACATTAAAAAACTTTCAAAAATCTGGAAACTTAACTACTTCCACATATATGTACTTAACTACTTCCATATATCAATAATGCTGCATACACATATACATACAGATAGATGATAGATAGATAGATAGATAGATAGATAGATAGATAGATAGATAGATAGATAAATTGATATTTAGATAATGGAATTACCCAATAATGGAGTAACACTCCCCTTGTGAGACACAATAGACTAACAAATAAAATACCAAAACCCAGGAAGGGATTATCTGTCTTGGAGTTGTTAGTCATTGAAGTCCTATAGACCTCCAAATATTACAGGCTATTGCCAATGTTATTGATTACCCTTCAGAGCTCAACAATAGGACACTATTTCCAAAGACACACCATGCTTGAGTCATAGAATATGGAGAAATCAAACTGGTACTGACCTGGAAGCTTCATCCCTACTGGTAGCTTTCAATGTGCTGGAAGGTGCTATGGATCTAGAGGAGAAAAGTAATCATCAGTCTTACCCGATTGTGAACTCTGTGAGCTACAAGAATGAATGGACTGGCAATATAAACCCACTAGTGCAATAGCAACATGAACATCAACCATTGTCTGTCTGTATTTAAGTACCACTTCACAGGACAAGACCCATACCTGACACCTTCATTGGACCAAGAACGTGGCTAAACAGGCCATAGGCCTTTTGCAAGAACCTATTACTGCTATTTGGCTAAGGGACATATTTAAGTTGACTCCTAATGACTTATCATTACATCCATAGATTAATGCATCTCTCAACTGTCATCAGAGAAGCTTCTATTTGCAGTAGTGGTTAACATAGTGACCCACAACTAGTCAAAGTGAAGAGAATAAGAGACTGTGAAATGCTCAGCTCTAAATGGGACATCTGTATCACACTCCCTCCTCTCAAGTGCCAGGGATCACTGGAGAAGGGGCACAAAAAAAATGAAAGAAAGAAGTGGTAGGTGACAATAAGGAAACTGTCTTTCACACACTTGAGGGCAGCTACCCATGAACTCAGAGTGATTTTTGACAGCATGCACAAGATCCACGCAAGCTCAATATGGACCAAATCCTAGCATGAAAAGGGAGGTGGGCTCAAAGTTCCACCCTTAACTAAGAAGCTACTGGCAAGTGATAGATAGCTACTGGGAGAGACTGAGTCATTATTCTTTTAAGAGTGGGTCCTATTAAGTTAACAGATAAGTCTGCAAGAGTGAAAAAAAGTGAAGTCTGCATGTATGGCTGTGAAGCAATCAATTAGGACTTGCAAGAAGAATTAGGCTCAGGAAGATGGACAGTGAGTTCGAATACTCACACTTCTTGATTTTCAGTTGTTTTGTTTTGTTTTTCATAGACAGGAAAATATTGACAAATGTATTGTCTTAAATGTCAATTCCCAAAGATAACAAAGGAAGATCCTTCTCTGTCGTGCACAGAAATGGTTTGCTGTTTATTCTGCATGCAGGAAGGAGTCACTAAATCATTTAGTTGTTGATTTATTAGAAACATGACTCCAGTTTAGTGTGAAGACTTGCATGTAGTGACATAGGAGAAAGTTGGAGAAGCTGGCAGCCCCTTGCAATATTCCACTGAGAACTAAGGGTTTGAATCACCTCATGACAGTAATAATGATGAAGAGAAAAGACTCCGTACATAGTATAATTACTAACAAGACGGGGATACTGAATGAGGAGATGATCAACTCAGAGTGTACTACCTTATATATTCCTTTAGAGCATCTAGGTAACTGTTGGTCACCAAAGCCTGGGGAGGACTGGCTTGCAGAAACATATGCCTAGAAAAGACTACTCCTCAAGGGATCTGGTCCTGCATTGTCATCATTGATTACTTCTGCTGCAAATCATTTTTATTCAAGAGTGCTATAATCATTTTTATTAATTCTCTTTTATTTTAAGACAGCTAGATTGCATAGCATCATCAGCAAACCTGGAGGTAACACCCTGTAGTCATGGTTCAACCAACTCACCTCTTCTCTATTACATGGGCTTTACTTGAGCAAGTACAGTAAAGCCTCACTTAATTAAAAGGAAGAAAACAAGTTGTAGTGGCAGAGTTTGAACAGCTCCAATGCTCAGTGAAATAGAAATAGCATCCCTTCATCCCTGGACTGGTCAGAATAGTGTAAAAAAAAACCACTAAGATTGTGCCTCTGAACATGTAAAGAGTAAGCTACTAAGTATATAGATACATCCACAATGGCTTAGAGAAGTCAAATGGGTAGAATGCATTTTAGCCAGTGCTTTCTGCCAAGACCTGTGGCCCAGGGTTTATACATATGGTTGTATCAACACTGTTCCACTAAATATTTATTTAACCCTTCTGATAGTGCCATTGATTGGGTTGATTTACCTAAAAGAAAAACATTACTCGGTGAGATGAGAAAATTTGCCCTGATCTTACAGCTAATGAGTTCATGGAGCCAGGGTTGGAACCCAACCAAGAATGACTGTGCATTCCATACCCTAAGCATTGGGTGCATGCCTCAGCATAGGCAAACAGGGCTTTGAGACCGAGTTTCTATTACTTCTGTGATTCTTGAACCCACTGTGGACTCCCATCACTGATTCCTTATAGTGAATATCAGAGCCAGGACACCAACATGCAGGGATTATGAATCTGGCCTGATTAAATCTTGCCCAAGAATATATATTGCGTACCTTCTGCAACAACTGAGGGCCCCTCAGGAAATATTCTGCCTCCATCCTTACTGACTGAACAACCTGTAGTCTAGAAATTGATTATACCTGGGGCCTCATTTGAGCCCATCATGGTGCCCTTATGCAGTAGATACTTCTGTGCTTCAGAGAACACCTTCCTCCAGGGCCAAAGCCATGAGGTTATGGGACCTAATTGTTCATGTGATAACCTTGAGCATGATAACAGAAAGAATAACAGAGGCCTAGTCTTTGGTGAATACTAGTAATAATGAGTAGTAGGGGCTTACCATTTGCCAGCATCCACTGTGACTACTGCTGGATTGGGTACTGTTGGTAACCTCCACTATTTACTTGATTACAAGATGATTAAAATTCAGAACTGCCTGAAAAAAATTCCATCATGGGCCAAAAAAAAAAAAAAAAAAAAAAAAAAAAATTGCCCAATTCTTGCAAGTAACCTTGCAATTACTTAAAGAATTAAAAACCTGACAGGCCCGTGGAATGCAATTTCAATATTCTCTATCTACAAATAGGGCCCTATAAGCATTAACACAAATAACATTGAGATGGAGTGGATGCTTATGTATTCATTCTAGTCAAAAGCCAAGAGAATTTTTCTCTTATTGCACTTGCAGGTTTTTCCACCAACCTAGTTCTTTACATTTGCTTTACAGTATGTGTGTGTGTGTGTGTGTGTGTGTGTGTGTGTGTGTGTGTGTGTGTGTATTTGTGAACACTTGGATACCAGAGCATATGTGTGGAGGTCAGGGGATAACTTTCAGGAGTAGCTAGTTTCCTTCTTTCTATTATCGGTGTTCTAGGGGTAGAACTCAGGTGGTCACACTTGGTAGCAAGTGCCTTTGCCTACCAAGCCACCTAGACAGCCCCACACTAGTGCTTAGCATACATTTCTGGCCCCTACCTCCAGGAACAAGTCCTAGTTGGCTAGAACCATAATACCATCATCCCAGAAGGGCAGGAAGGAGAAAAGGGAAAGGCTTGAGGAATGGTGACAGTGTCCATAGGGTGCCTTTGCTTTATATAGACAGGGTAGGAGAATTTGGTGGTAGGAACAGCTCTTCTGGGTCATTGCTTCCTGGAAGACATCTGACTTTCTGCCTTTTCCATCCAATTACAAAGCCAGATCAGCAAGACATTTTCTAGTGAGGGTTGTTGCTCAGACAAATGCGAGGAAGCAGGCAGTGGAGGTCTGTGAAGAGCAGGCAAGAGGTCAAGGGAGCCAGAGTCTGTCTGGGCAGTCTGGGCCAGCTGCCATCCTCAAACAGGAAGAGTGTCTCCCCAACAGGCAGTTTATGAGCCTGCTAATTGCCCATTTCTATATATATATCCGGCTTACACAAGGGCAGCTTTGTCCAAAGAGAAACCCAAAGAGCTGAAGATGGATTTAGGAAGGCATGAGAGAGAGCTATAAAAGTAGATGAATAAATAAAGACATTAACTTTTAATGTAAAAAGGACCAAAGCGTTCTTGTTATCTGATTTCTTGAAGATGTAAGAGGAAATTCCTTGTGCCAGTCTGAACAACTTTAAAGTGTACTTGAGAACACTTGCTAAGAAGTAAAGGGACCCAAGTACCTGGTAATATCTGCTTAAGGTGCCAAGGGTAACCCCTGAGTACTCACAACACTGGAGTGGCATGCTGCTGCTCACAAAGCTGTTCGCCTAAGAAGAAATGAAAGTTGGTGGCAGGCAAACTGTGGACTTTGCTCCCTCTGTCCATTCATTCCATCTGTCAGGACAGACAGACTTCCCTGTGTGGAGGCTGCTTGTGGTGTTTTCTGAGGTTGGGGATAGATTAATACCGTCAAAGACTTCAAGGTGGGAGTAAAGGTAAGGAGAGGCAAGGCCTTTGGAACATTGATCAGTGCCCAGAGAAAAACCTCAGTACTCCTAATAACTGAACTAAGCTGTGTCTGAGAAATCTCCTGGTTAGTAGCAATTGCTCTTAAAACCGTGCCCAATTGCTTGGTACTTGCAGGGAAGCAATACCAATGGTAGGTGCATTTGTGAGCATTAACGCTTATGTGGGAAATGAGCCAATGATGGTAAAACTGCACCTGTTTTCTAAGGAAGGTATTTAAGCTCAGAGGACCTTAATATCCTACCAAAGACCCACAGCTGACATGTGACTGAACCACCATCCTATGCAGTTTAACTGGAAGTCCTTTCTTTCTAGCACTCTAGCTCTTTTATATGTCAAGACCAGATTTAGTTTTTGGTAAAAGTCATTTGATTTTTTTTTGTACTAGAATACTTACTACCTTCAGAGTGTTCTATTGAATGAATTCCAAGTCCCTTAGCTCAGACTTGGAGCTAAGTGGCCTCTGGTTCTGTGCTTACAGTCTGTCAATGCTTTAACACACCCTCCACATCAACTAAACAAAGCTCCTTGTCATGTCTGAAAACTTGGTTAATTTCCCTGCATCCGTATTAATTAAAAAGGTTGTTGTTCCTGATTAAAAGTGGGAGGCAGAACAGAGGAAGAAGATGACAGAGTTGATTCTGTGCATCCAAGGCTGAGTGATTTGGTGTCAGGGCCATCAAACCAAGAAAGCCATGAGGCTGTTGGAAAGAGGTAAGCACTGCTTTGATGCCTCATTTCAGAGGCATTAGCACTTGTGGAATATCCTGAAGTGGTTCTCGACCTCTTAATGCTGCAGCCCTTTAATACAGTTCCTCACGTTGTGATGACCCCAACCATGAAATTATTGTGCAGCTACTTTATAACTGTACTCTTACTACTGGTATGAGTCATAATGTAAATATCTAATATGTGGGGTATCTGATATGTGAGCCCCAAAGGGGGTCATGACCCACAGATTGAGAACCAGTAATCTAGAAGAAAGGATCCTGGTCTCCTACTAGAAATGGACCAGTGTTCAGAAGGTTGTCACCGCGAACATACAGCAAGCTAAGAGTACCTGCATAGGTTTGGCCCAATAGCTTAAAGTCGTGTGATTGGGGGAGTGGTAAAAAGGAAAAGAAATGGACTGATGAGCTTTAGCCTTAAACAGGAAGTCTGTATCACACACACACACACACACACACACACACACACACACACACACACACAGAGTCCAGGGAGCATTGTAAAAGAGAAGAGAATTAAGAGCTGGTGGATGGGCAAAAGTACTATAAAACAATGCCATCCAGGAAGGACATTGCTGCTGTCACCCTGCCCGAGATCTGGCCCGACAGCTTTCCACAGAGAGGTGCCCTGGGGCCTTATTCCTTCCTGAGGATCTGAGGACTGTTAACAGTTGCTGGGGGAGGAGGTGTCATTTTCTCTCATGGTAGAGCTACTTGGGGTCTAGGTGCAAAGAAGAAGAAGGGATTCAGGACAGAAAAGGGACACCAGTGTGTATGTGTGTGTGTGTGTGTGTGTGTGTGTGTGTGTGTGCACACACATGAATATTATCACAGTAAATTGCAAGGTGTATAAAGCTGTCAAAAATGGAAGAAAATATTAAAAAATTTAATTTAAATTTTCAAAGTTTAAAAAAACAGTATTGACAATCCAAATTGTAAAATTACAACCCAAAGGGGGAAAGAATTGTATTGAGTTAGTACTGACAGTCAATTATTAAATTGATTAAATTGTTTTTGGTTTTCTTTTAAGAAAATGATGGTTGCAGTTACAGCTAGGAGTAAAGGAGGGGCTTGGAGGAAGAGAGTGGAATGGGAAAGACAGAGAACCACAAACTGAATTTTCAGGGGACTCAAGGTTGTGTATGGCTAAGTATGGAGGCATACGTGGGGAAAAATGGGAGAAAAGGTCAACACAACAGCATAGCTTCTTTCTTCTATTTTCTTAGGGAAATTAACACAAAGAAGTAAAGGGACAATTTGGTTCTCCAACAAAGACTCCTTAATCTGTCCTATTATTGGGGGTACTTTTTTAACTATCAAGGACAGAGGCACACAGCCCAGAGCACTCCCTGAATCTCAGATCTTGCTTGCCTTCACAATGTGAATTCTGCTGGATGTGTTTTCTAATGAACAAGGATAACAAACCAGGATTCTAGGCACTGAGGATGGAGTAACCAAAGAGATAAGGTCCTTGCCTTGCTGGGGATTGCTTTCTAGGTGATGACATCACCTCACCAAGGCTATGATAGAGCTAGCTGAGAGTAGCCTGGTGCAGGAAGGAGTTTCCTATCAGGAAGCATCTGCCACTGAGTCCTGTAGGGCACAGAGATCATTGTCCAGTCTGTGATATAAAATAGGTTGGAGGTCATTAGGAAAGCATGACCAAATGAAGCGATAATACAAGGCAGATGTAGGACAGGACCTTCAAATATCTTAGTGTGACCAGAGTACAGTATGCCAGGTGGGGAGATTAGACAGAGAAGCTGGGCTGTTTGTGCATCACGCTAGGTTTTGATACTATCTGGCAGATGATAGGAAACTCCTGACAGGCTTTATGCTGGGCAATTATATAATACAGATTATATTTGAGAAATAACTCTCAGGCAAGGGAGAGTGAACGGGAGAATGTGAAAACAGCAACAGCAAATAGCGGTTGGGGAAGCTGCTGCAGCTGTCCAGGCAAGGGATGATAAGGGTTCGAACCAGAGGAGTGATGACAGAGATACAGGGGAGAATATGGATTCCAAAAACACATTTGGAAACTAAAATGGTTTGAGCTGGTCATGGACTTGGAGGTGCAGGAAGAGAGCAAGGAGCCAGAGAATGTGTGTAGATACCTGTGGTGATAGTTTATTTGTGCACCCCAATAAAGGTTATCTGGGGATCAGAGGAAAAAGCCAGCCACTATATTAAATGTAGAGGTCAGGCAGTGGTAGCTCATGCCATTAATCCTAGCATTCAGGAGGCAAAGATTCATCCAGATCTCTGTGAGTTCAAGGCCACACTGGGAACAGAGCCAGGCGTGGTGGCACACACCTTTAATTCCCAACACTAATTAAACATAGAGGTCCAGATAGGAAGTGATAGAGCTGGGTGGAAAGAGGAAAGTGATATAGCTGGGCCTAGAGAGGAAGTAAGATGGCAGGGCACAGAAAGGTATATAGGCATGAGTATACAGGAAGTAGCTTTCTCTTTGGCTGAGGATTTCCTAGCGGCGAGAACGTAGCTGGCTTCTTTCTTCTTTTCTAATCTCTCAGTTTTCACCCCAATATCTGACTTCAGGTTTTTTTTGTTTTGTTTTGTTTTTTATTAATAAGACCACTTAGCAATTCATCCTACAGACACACATCCGTACAGTGTAGATTATAGCTCCAGGCTCTGAGAACCTAGTACTGCAGGAAGGATTGGCCTAAGGGTCACTGAGGTCACTTGGGTTGTATTGAGTTTGAAATCCTTTTCATGTATAACTCAGAGATCCCTGGCAGACATACAGAGATACGAATGGAAACCTGTTGAGATATAGGTTGTGAATACAAGCTCAGGAATGCCAGCATTCCTGGTGACATGTGGTTCTAGGGCAGCCAGAGAGAGAGTCAGCAAGGTTGGAAGTAGAAAAGAAGCAGTTGGAAAAGGCCCACATTTGTTTGTGCAGGTTTCATAGAGGTGAGGAGACCACAGCATACCTCTAAAAAGCACTGAGTTCAGAAATAGAAATGATCAAGATGGTTTTTTCTTTCTTTTCATTCTTTTTTCATTTCATTTATTTATTTGGGGTGTGTGTGTGTGTGTGTGTGTGTGTGTGTGTGTGTGTGCGTGTGCCTGTGTGTGTCCAGGTATGTCTAGGTGTGTTTGTGTGTGTGTTTACTCACATACATCTGTCAAAATGTTTTGGTCAAAGGACCACTTGCAGAAAAGAATTTGTTCTTCTCTTCTGCACTGTGCATTCTGGGGATCAAACTCCAGTCATCATTGTAGACAGCTGGTACCTTTACTCCATAAGCCACCTCGATGATGCTGGTCAGTTCTTGTTGCAACTCTCCACCCTACTAAACTTCAGCACTACTGTGGGCTTAGGGACACTCTAGCAAGGTACTGCAAAGACATTTGGTGGCATCATGGTTCCTACCACCCTTTCACCAAATTTCTAGGCAACAGAGACATGGGGTTGTTTCACCCATCATCATGGGCTGGGTTTGAGTTTATTGGTGCAAAAGTACCCTTTCTTAAGAGATTTGGGTGGCAATACAGAGATCATAAGAAAGACATAATTGAATGGCGCGGTAAGGGATTGGAGGAAGGCTTTAAAAATGAGACTTTGGGACCAGTTTGGAGGAACAGGAGGCCCCTGGCCAAGGCTGTCTTGTGACAACTGTTGATCAAGATTCGGAAATGTGTGAGAGAAGCCAGCTCTTATTTTTCAACATTGGGAAGCAAACACATTCTTTGTAGTAGTAAAATCCAGACTGGTGTAGCTCTGGCTGCATATGTTAACTTATGAGACCAAGCTATTTCTAGAATTTGGAAAGGGAAGAATTAAACATCCACTTCATGGGAGGTGTAATATAGAAAGCGATGGGTTCCTGTGCATTTCTCTTTATTATTTTTTTGAAACCAACACATCTCATAGGTGAGAATATATGGGATAGATGGTAATTGCCTTTTTGCTGGAGCTACATTTTCATCCTCCTCCCTTTCTCCTCCAATATTAATTATCAAAACTAAAAATAGTTCATTGTGGGCTCTGTGAGCCTCCGGGAGGCTTCTGCAGAAATCTGACATCTGCGCAAGAGGCTCGGCTGAGATATGTGTTTCTGTAAAGCTGGCTCCTGTTTGTGAATTCCATAAACACTTGCCTAGTGAAGGCTGAAGTGTCTGTCTCTCACAATGGTTGTGAGTGGCAGCCTGTGAGAACACTGTCTTTCTGGGCAGACATGACTCAGTGCCTTCAGGGAATAGAGAATGCATGGAATATTTATCATCAAGAGACTTAATTACAATAGGAAAATATGGGAACAATAGCATACCTCTGTGGTGTGCAAACAGAATGCCATGGTTTCTCTTTGGGTGTGTATATGTGAACAGATGGCCCTGCCCACTCACCCCATGTGCAGAAAATACTATGTAAAGAGATTTAAAATGTAGAAAAAAATAGTGAGTTGTTTGCATTCGTCGTCAGGGGAAGCTTAGATGTTTGGATACTTGAAGAGTCTCCATGTGCCCATGCAAACTGGGATTATCAACCTTGAGCTTGGCTTTAAGTGTCTTCCTAAAAACACAAGGGCAAACACTGAGGAAGTCCTTCTTTGCTTTGGAAAGTTTCATTACATCCCATGTGCTTCAATTATCTTTTTGAAATGAATGGCAGTTTGTAGACGAATTTCTAAACAGTCTTATTAAATAAGAAACACAGAGCCAAATACAGGGGTAATAGCCGAAGTAATCAGAGAAATAGAGAAGAGCCATGACTAGCCTTAACTTACCACCACCACGCCATAGCTTCCCAAGAGAGAACTTCTTCCTGTCTAACCTGTGCTTTTATTGCCTTCCTGTTCTGCCTTCTCATTGGCTCTAAGCCCAGCCACATCACTTCCTCATCACTGCCTGTCTATAAAGACCTCCAGGTCTCTATGGTTGGTACTGGGATTAAAGGTGTATGTCACTATACTTGGCTGTGTCCTTGACCACACAGAAACTCTGCCTGCCATGTGATCAGATTAAGGGCATGTGCTACTATTACCTGACTTCTGTTTATGGCTTGCTATGTGACCTCTGATATCCAGGTAAACTTTATTTATTAACATAAAAATAAAATATCACCACATTACCCCTTTTTATTCTATTAAAAAGAAAAAAGAAAAAAGTTATAACTCATATGAGAAAATTATATACAATAAGTACAATAACTATATACAATATATACAAATAATAAATACCTCAACAAAGTCTAGTCCATTTGTATTTGACAAACTCAGAGAAAATATTCCATTTATCTATCCTATTTTGGTAAGTCCAAAATGTTCCTGATTCACTTTCTATTGCTGGCATGGAGCCGGGTGCAGTTTTATCCAGTAAAACGAATGATTAGAGGTCTTGGGGCTGAAACGATCTCAACCCATTCTCAAACTTTAAATGGGTAAGAATCCTGGCTAGCTCAGTTGGTAGAGCATGAGACTCTTAATCTCAGGGTTGTGGGTTTGTGCCCCACGTTGGGTGCCAGTAGTTCAATTGTATATAGAGTAGCATGGATATGATGGTCACATTTTCTAAACAAGATATAAACTTTTGACAAGTTGGCTTGGTCTCTAAGGAAAGGGAAAAAAAAAAGATTGGGAGCTGGAGAGTAACCAGTCTAAGAACATGGATGCTCTTGCAGAAGACTGGAGTTAGGTTCCTAGCACATGCAAAGTGGTCCACAGGCCCCTGTAATTCCAGTTCTAGAGGATTTGATACCCTCTTCTGGCCCCCACAGGCACCAGGCATCCACATGATTTACATACATACTTGCAGACACTTACACATGTAAAATAAAAATAAGCAAATACAGAAAGATTGTTAGCTTAAAAGATCAGTTCTAGAAGAAGAAAGAAAAAGGAAAAAACCCAAGATGTATGGTTATGTAACTAAATGGCATTAAGTATGGGTGGAGCATCAAGCTGAGTGCTTTTTCTAAGTGTGGCCCAGGATGACAACAGTGAAGTGGGCTCTAGGCAGGGATGGGACCCTAGAGGAAGCAGAGTTACAGGATATAGGGGAGCAGAAGGAACTGCCTCAACTGCACCCCAAAGAGGCTATTTCACACACTGTTGTTCTACCTAAATGATGACCTCATGATCAGTTCCGTGATTCACTTTTCCGTCATTAATTCACTTGAGTACTTTAACATACATGCATATTATATACTGTCAATTGAAAAAAAAAGGTTTGACTAAAGGTAACTGACTGATTCCCAACCAAGTATAAAAATGTTATATGTTACCTGGAATTATGCATATTCACTTAGCCTTAAGCCATTTACCTGTGGGTAAAAACAACAAGTGAGGTGCTTTTTCACTCTGAATACTTCCCACTTAATGGAATATGCATTGTCCTCTTTGAATTAAAACTGGATTTTAATTCAAATTGCTTCCATGTTGCCATACACCATATTACTAGATGGCTGACACTACTTTGTCAGTTGATGCACATAGGAGTTGAAATACATTTTATTTTTAGCCTAGGGAAAAGATAATTTGGAAGATAAATTTGCTCTAATGAAGAACTTCCTGCACTCCACTTCATATTAAGTCAGCAAAGCAAACTCATCATCTCAGACACCAAGACGACTATCTACCTGAAGCTAAAGTGACTTGCATTGGCCTCCCATCCTTCATCCTTTCTGTGTGTGTAAGGACTATCCCAGAATGTCGGGGTAGTGCTCCTTAGAGCACCTTCATCTCTACAACTATCTTATGTTGTAAGATGCTCCAAGGCTCTGCTGAAGGGCATGTCACCAGAGATCACCTCTTGTGGGCTGTGCACGATTATTTCAGATGCTTGCTTTGACTAGAGATTCTCGGACTTTTTGTGCTGGGAATATCCTGATTCTGTCTAGTTTCTCAGCTGCTTCTGAGGAGCAGTGGGCGACAGTGGTTCAAGGGAATTCAACACTGAGACTGTGGGCTTCGGCCTCTGCACACTCCCCTTTGCTGAACCTTTCCAGTGACTTGATCAAGGTTCCTTTTCTCAGTGTTTTGTATCTGGAAATCTCTGCAACATTTCATTTGAAGACAAGAAGGAAAGGATTACTCATTTGAAGTTCAAGAACAAAAGAATGGTGCTCCGAGAATAGCAGCACGCCCCACACACACACACACACATTGAGAGGGTGCTGGAGTACGCCATGACTCTGTTTTACCATCAGTGTTTAAAGGACAAAGTAGACCAACAATTGAATGCAACGTAGGGAACTAGAAAAAACATGTCAAGTTTAAAAGCCTGAGTGACAAAATGATCTGTATGGTAAAAATGCAGACAAATCAAAACCATAGACTCAGAGTGGACACTTGGGGGCTTCCTACAAGTTGATACTTTGCAATGGGATAAGTGGAGCCCACCACTGTCATCAATGAAAGCAAATCTGAACTTATAGCTTTAGGCTTCATTTATGGATCAGAGACCTGTGATGTGTGTGTGGCTTGGTTTATCTATAATGTATTTATTTAGGAGACAGAGCTTGCTATGTAGCCTTGACCTCCACATCCTCCTGTCCAGCCTCACATGTGAAGGGGGAGGTGGCTTATAGGTGTATACCACCATACCTAGCTTTTTTTTTTTTTAAATATGTGCTGAATAGTAGTGACATTGGCCAAAGAATTGGTAAGACATGCTCCCTTCAAACATGGGGTGGAGCTGAGGGAGTGTGAACAGTACCCAAATAAATGCTAACTTCTATAGAAGAAAGTGATACAAAAGATTGGATTTTGTATCTATTGGAGCAAAAGAAAAAGAAAGATAAGAAATCACAATCACATGGTAGCTGAACTTCAGAAGAAAGCATATTAAGTGACTCCAATTTCAATTTATGAAAGACAATCAATCAGAGAATTATTTGGACTACATTCAGAGGCAGGCCACTCTCCCTGCACTTCTTTCTGTGGCTTTTCTAAGAAACAAATTATAGTGCAAATGAATTTTTGGCACACCAAATGTTATGTACCAACTTCTTCTTGATTAATATTACAATGTGTTGATGAAATTTCCTAAGCACTGCTTAGAACTAAAACGAGAACATCTTTTTTTCTTAAATGAAATGTGTTGATACTTGTTTTCATGGTGACTGCTACTTGCATATTCAATTTCATGTTCAAAGCGACGGTGTACTGGCAAGCTATTTTGATAGAAATATTGAATAGTTACGTACTCCCATGCTTCAGCTTTCTTTGTATTTCATTTTATTCTTCTTTGTCAGATTTATTGAAAGCCTATCATATCCCAGATAGCGTGAAAGAACTCAGAGTGCAGAGCATCGTCCCTTCTTTGGTATTCCAGGAAGATAAGTACTGGATCTTGTATCTGCTCGTCAAGTACTCCATCACTCGGCCACACCTTAGCAAAGATGATCATTTTTAAGACATCCTAAAACTAATGGTCCAATAGGTGAAAGAAACACACTTGACAAAGATTGTAATAATAGGACTAATTATTAGGAAAGCAGTTGGTACAAAATGAGGATAAGGAAAATAGGCTACAAGTTCCATGTGGGCAAAGACTGGCTTAAGTCTCCTTTTCGCCTCAACAGCATGAAGCCTGCTGCAGCTCAGATAGCAAATGCTCCCCAAAGGCCCAAGTGTTAAAAACTTAGTCCCCATTGTGTTGAAGTTGATAGGTAGTAGAAGTATTAAGAGGTAAGTCAAGTGGAAGGGCCTTAAGGAATGGAAGGTGTACCTCTGCAAAGGATCCTGGTCCTTTGTGGTCTTTTGCTTTTTAGTGAAGAGGTGAGCAGTTCTACTCCCTCACATGTTCCCGCCACTATATGCTGCTTCACCACAAGGCAAGGGAATGGACCATTCCAACAACAAATAGAACTTCTAATGTTTGGAACCCAAACATTTTTTTTTCGTTTGAATGTTCTGTCTCAGGTCTTTGTCACAGTGACAGAAAGATGGCTGACATGATACCCTAACACCTAATACCTTGGTTTTGAGAAATAATCATTTGCTAAATGAGAAAGTCGGTGGAATTGTGAAGGAAATGAGAGATGAGAGTTATTGCAGCTAGCTACAGGGAGGAGCAAACCTTTGAGCACAGTCTAGAAAGAAACAGAAAAGAGTGAAGTGATACAATGAAAGGTTATGCCAACTGACGCCTGAGCAGCCCTTAGAGAAAGCTTGGGCTAAATAACTGGAATAAAATTATGAAACACTGAGATGCATATACATAATATATTCAAAAATGCATATATGTAAATATTATTTGTCTGGTATTTGGGTTATTTTTCTAGGTTTCCTCCAAATATTTTGCATCCTACATAATGAAACCCAAAAGTTCTGCAGCCATAAAGCCATCAGTTCTCTGGGGCTGAGTGTGGCCGGGTCCTGCCTTGAAGGCTCCCTGTTCACAGCCTTGCCTCTCCCTGTTGTTACTGCATTCCGTGTGTCCCTTGTGCTTTCAGACCTTGCTGCTAATCATTTGGCAGTGATTATCAGTGCTCGCCACAAAACCTTTTAGGAGCCCAGATCTTCCCTTTTCTTTGTCTTGGCTCTGGTCGGGTTTGGGCCTGTGCCAAGGCTTGTTAGCAGGAGGGAATCAGGATAAGAGGCCAGCAGGAGTTCTTGAATCATCACAGGGCAAGCAGGTGTAAGTCAACCACATGTTAGATCCTGGGAGAAGTAGGTTAAATATAGTCTCTTCTAGATGCCTTTGTGTTATCTTCTTTCATCCCAGCTTTATCCATATTCAACAATGGGAAAATGTGCCTCCATTATTTAATATCTTTGCATATGGCATGTTATGAAAAGGAATGGTAATAAGTTGAACTCAAGCTGCTTTGAAACTAGGGTAGCTGAGAAAGTTACTAGGAGTATGGAGAGAATTACAGTTTAGACTTTACAGACTAAGTGGCATTTTGGTTCTTTCTTTTCCTTTGGTTTTATATATTATCAATCTCTGACTAGATGTGTCTAGTTCTATATTTAGACAAAAGGAGAGTGCCTCCATACTACAAGCTGGCTTTATAAACTCTGTAGTACTGAGAAGAGAGAGGGAGAAAGCCAGGGGGTTGATACATCTGTTGGAAGGAGGTACACTGTAGTTATCGGTATGAGGAAAACTCAGCTCTTCTGCCTAGAGGAAGGATTGCAGCCTCAAGAATCCTCTTAAGTCATCTAGTCCATTTGCAGCATAGCTATTTCAGTGGAAAGCCAGCTCCTGGGAATTCGCTTTGCTATCCTTTAAAACCAAAGGTCATTTTCACTGCCTCTAGGAAAGACAGATCTGATGCTTAGGAGTTCATATTAGAGGAGGTAGTTACCCAAAGATGAGCAGCCCTGCTGGGCCTAGGCAACATGTCTACAGATCCCAGAAGGAAGATTTGTTTTGTCTCACCTCCTACATATGATATCCCTAAGCCCAGTTCACAACTTTCCCCAAACTCATGTAACCCTGATGAAAAAGGTCTGGAGAGCTTCTGACTTTGGCCCCTGAGGGCTGTGGAAGCCAGTGGATCTGGAAAGTTACTGAGTGCCTTTGTACTTATTTCATTATGTTGCTTTGCTTCCTGAATTAAAGACAAAAATAAAGAGATGTTTGCTGTCATAAAAAGTTATTCTTTTTTAAAAACCAAAATCTATAGAATTCCAATTGACAAGTTTTCTTTAAAAAAGAAACAGACAAAAGGAGAAAGGAAAAAGAAAGACAGACCGACATGTATCTAATCATAGAATCTGATCTCCAGCATTCTCCCAATTGATGCTTCATCTAGGCTGCATCATTACCATCAGCAGCAGCAGCATGAAAATTTATTGATTACATAATCGTGTCATGCACTATTCCATACAACCCTCTCTAAACACAGTTGTAACAGTAATGATGTCAAACATAGGAAAATCCATTCTGCGACAAGTTGAATTGCTCAGTTGTCACATAGTTAACAAATAGCCTAGTCAGTTTTCCTGATCGCACTGATTTAAAGTCTACTTTTCTCAACTCTACAAATGTACCAAGCACTCTTTGAAAATTTCCCTAAAATCAATAGAGGGCACATATCTGTTTGGAAATTTAAACATATGCTGTCCATGTGTCTTGGTCTGTTTTGTGCTCTCGTGACACAATTTATACTGAATGGAGATTTATTTGGCACATGGCACCATGACTGGAAAGGGCATGATCCAGGGACCATGTCTGATGAAGACCTTGCTATACCATAGCATGGAAGATGTTAGAAGATAGGTAAGATAATAAAAGACCTTATTCATAGCCATGTGTCCTTCTAGTCTTTTAGAGTGAATACTAATCCATTTCTGAGTATGGAATCTTTATGATTTAAACACTTCCCCCCTAGGGCCCATCTGCCACTTCAGCTGCATTTGGTGATGAAATTTCCTATTCCCAGTCTTTAGAGGACATGCATTCAAACCATGCACCATTGCTTTTAGTGGATCCATATTTCACTATCACCAGAGAGAAATAGCATAAGCACAGGTAAGAAAGACATAGTGAAGAGAGCAATCCAATTCAAAATGTCTGTGGCGAATGCCTCTGCTCTGTCCTATTGATGCCCAAAGCCCAAGTACTGGTGTTAATTTCCTTCCAGACCTTTAAATGTCATGGAAGGAAATGTGTTTTATTCTGGGTGTACAGGTGCTAGTTCTTGGAGACTATCAAATAAGTGCATGCTCCATCTCCCCCAAATTCCTTTACCTTTTCAGCTCTGTACTTGATTGTCTATGGGCAGCTCCCCGAGCTGAAAGAGGTTTCAAAATCTAAAGAGTCTTTACTGATAGAATCTTGCAATTCAGCAACTTGAGGGAAAGAGAAGCAGGAGCAGGAAATGGGCCATGGGCCATAGTATAGACAGGTGTTAAAGAGAACCGTCTGTCTGCTAATAACTTCTCACAGAGATTTTCATACATTAGGACAGAGGCACACTCCCTAGGTGAAGCTGGGCCCATTCCATTCCACTCCCCCTCCCTTTTTTTGGTAGAGTTTTTTTATTGCTTGCCTAGCCTGTGGTATTTTTTTAATTAATGTTTTAAAGCGCTCCTCACCTTGGATCACACTCTCAATATGTGTTTTCCCTTCCTCCTCCATCTCCTCCTCCAGTTTCCTGAAATGATCCCTCTTTCCCAGCACCCCTACAAAATGCACAAATTTCAAATGGAAGCCATTTCCACAATCAGCAACTGTCCTTCAGGTCAGACAAAACACTGGCTTTATTTATAGAAAGTCATATTTTCCCATGCAGGCAAAAAATTTACCTTGACAATTTCAAAGAGTTTAAGAACATGTTACCTTAATTTTTATATTCTATGTAGGAATTTTTTAATAAAGCAGCAGCTTTGAACCAGAGGCTAGAGAATCTGGTAGACAAATACCATGCAGTGTCCTGGCAGGCCATTAACAAGCACCAAGGACTTGGGTTTCAGCTGTAGAGTGAACGTACTGAGATAAACTGAAAAATGGATTTATTCTCTTTTTAAATATACTTATGATTGGCCTTGTGAGAGTTGCGCACTACTCTAATCATAGCTATGGAAGAATAAAAGATATGGACCTGTTCTCAAGGAATAAGCAGACAATTGGAAAAAAAATGATATATTAGTTGTGATTGAACTGTGTATAAAGGGCATAGTGTGGAGTTATTAGAAGTTTCTTAGAGAGAGAGAGAGAGTAAGAGAGAGTCAGGATTTATTGTGATAGGATTGATTCAGCAGCAGCAGAACTGCAGAACTAATGTTTGATATCCCTGATCACTCTGTGACATAGCAGATTCTCATTTCTTTCTTGAAGCTATATGATGAACATCTCAAACGAAGCCCCATGAAGACAGAACATGCGTTATTACTCTCCCACTTTGACTGACAGAATCCCAGAGCCAAACTATCTCATTCCTTCAACACTTAGACAGTTTTTTTTTTTTTTTTCTGTTCCTGGCATCTACGGTCTCTCTATAGCTTCTGCTCATTAAGCTTTCTGACGTGATTATCTTACTTGTGATTTAACAAACACCTTTTCTGAATTAGAAAGAGATGGTGGGCTGGTAAGATGAGAGGTGAAGAGGCTTCTGGAAGGCTGGTGCCCTGAATTTGACCCAGGATCTCACAGTGGGAGGGGGGAACCAATTCAGTCTTCTGACTTCCATATATGTACCATGTCACAAGACATACACACACACACACACACACACACACACACACACACACACGCACACGCACACGCACACTGACACATACATAAAGACACTCACATATACACATATACACATGTACACACAGACATACACATGACTACATGCACAGACATGTGCACAAACATGTAAACACTGCTACACACAGAGTAATAACAACAAATAAAAAGAAATTTGCAATAGTGAAAATCCTTACAAAAGATCTTTTAGGGGCTGGGGAGACAGCTCAGTTGTACTGCTCTTGAAGAGGCCTGGGGTTTGTGTCTAGCACCCAAGTTGGATAGCTCACTACTGCCTATAACTCCAGCTCCAGAGGATCCGACTCCCTCTTCTGGACTCTGTGGGCACCTTACTCACATATGCATCCACTGACACACATATACAAACAGTTAAGAAACAAAAGGAAAACATTTAAAGAGTTTCATATAAAGTAACTGTAATTTTAAACTATGAAAGCATCCATCTCAATATAATTCTAAATATATACATACCATTGCTCACATATTTTATTCTTAAAGCCATTATTGTATTTCTTCTCAATCTTTTTTTCATGGGGATTTTAAGGAATTTAATAATTGTGTTAGTCATATTTTTGTCATTGTGACAAAAGTATCTGAGAACATTTACTTAAAATGTTCCTCATAGTTCCAGAGGTTTCAATGTGTGGTCACTTGTGCTGGTTGTTTTTAGGCTTCTGGTGAGACAGTATACCAGTGCAGAAACATGGCCAAGCAAAACTTCTTGGAAAAAAGAGGGAATGGGAGGAAGGGACTGAGGACACATTTACCATGACCTGTGTCCTCCAAGCCTGGCTTGCTAAAATTTCCACCGTTTCCCCAAAAGAATCCATGAAGGTACTCAACCAGTCATGATGTCCAATCCTTCTCCATCCATCCATGTTCTAAAGCCCTCACCTCTGAGAACAGCTACTCTGCAGATCAAGCTTCAACCCATGAGCTTCTTGAGAACATTTAGGATTCAAGCTACAATAATATTGGTTCAGGATTAGGGGGAGATTATATGGTTATGTGACTACTTGACGTCATCTGAGGGCAGAACTCCAACTGAGACATTTATTTAAGCATGGTATCCAATGACAGCCATGAAGAGAGCTGTAGGCAGGGACAGGATCCTGGAGAGGAATGAAGGAGCTCCCTGGCAACTGTACCAACACAGGTACTTCACACACAGTTGTTAGTGCTCCCCAAATGGTAATTCCATAGTCAGCTCCTTGGTTAATTCTCTGATTATTGATTATTAATTCACTCAAGTACTTTAATAATATAATAGTAACACAGGATAGTTACAACATTCCTATGTCTACCCCAGAGCCCAGTGTGTTCACTCTAAAACATTTTGGGAAAATTTGTAAGTGAACAATGTTATTTCAATATTATTTAACTTGTTCCATTGATTTTAGTGTTTATGACCTCAAACAGTGTCTTTTTAATGAGCCACATTTATGTTAAATATAAAAATATATCAAATATTGAGTAAGACTGCACTTACTCACACAGTTCTGTAGACCTGTAAGACAGTAAGGCCTGAGCTTACGCTCCTTCCTCCTTCTCTGGCTGTTTGAATGGTATTAATGGTTTGCTGATCGCTCTCCATGACTGTTGGGAGAAAAGTCAATGAGACTATATGTGTTCACACTGGGAACACAGTTTAGTGCCACCAACTCTTGCACACTAATCTTTATAAACACGTTTCCCTTTTGATGAAGTTTTCTCTCTTCTTGCATTCATTGTCCATAGTTCCAGGACAAGCATCAGTAATCCATTATTTATCATAATAATTATTTAGCTGATTAGTTGATGCTCTCTACAGCAGTCCTCAAAAGAATCTATTTAATGAATGGAGCACATACATATGCCACACATGGGATACAAAAACACAATACTAAATGGTCTCCACCTGCTTCCTTCTCCACTTTGTCCTCACTGTGTCCATCCATCAGGACGTCAATCCAGCGTCACAAAAATTCCTTTTGTTCCTTGGACCAACAAGCCATTCTCCTTGTCAAGCCTGTGAACTCGGCTTCACTCTGCCCAAAACCCTTTCCTAGAACTTTGCACAGTCCCCTATCCAAGCCACTCCTCCTAACTACTCCTACCTTGCCCTCAGACAGAACCTGTTTCTGCATTCTCCTTCCTCAGTTTCCTGATCACTGGAAATGTAGTCACTCTCTTTGTCGTTCTCTGTCCCTAGTTGGTCTCCCATTATCTAGAACTTTATGGACATGTGATCCATTTCAGAGGAAAGACTGTTTCATTATTGATACATTTCTATAACAGAGTAGTCATTGATATGAGTGGATAAATTGTGGATGAGTACTTAGTGTGCTTATCACACTCCAGGCAATACAGTATTACAGAGAGCGTATAGAATATATAGAGCATATAGAATTACATCACAACTTAATGATGGTACAATTCAAGATGTTTTGAATACACAGTTGCTTGAAACTGATCCACATTCAAGACAACCCAGATGTCAGACTTTTAATTTTCATCTTTTCTCAAGTTAGTGAGCACAATTCCATGCCTCTTCATCTTCAGATAATTTGAACTTACAACTGGCTATTATGGTGTACTTCGGTCATCTGTGTAGATCCAATAGTTTAGACCTCCCTTGCTTTTTTGCTTTCTGTAACAAACCCTGGGGTAGAGAACCACCCATAGAATGCACGTATCTGTGCAGCAGAAAGAGCTCTCCTCTGCAAAGCCAGGTTTCACTCAGAAAGTTTAAACAGGGGATGTTAGGAAGGGAGTTCACAGCAAGTCTCTTGCTAGAGGGTTGTCACTCGCTTGAGGACACTTGGACTCAATTTCTATATATCAGGCAACTGTCAAGGCCTGGGGCTGGATAGTAAGAGACATTTCAACAGTTTGGGTCCCAGCCCCTTGCTTGTGTCTCAAATGACACGATAATTTTGATGGTCACGCTCTTTCATTTTCCCTGCATACCAACCAGGCTCCCAGCTTATCATGGGCAGGATCTTTCCCCAAAGGCTCCTTCCTCCCTTCCTGCTTCCCAAATCCCCACCCTTTAGCCACAGACCCTGGGCCCTTTCTCGTGATACTTCCCTACCCACACTGGAGTGTGCTGGCATGCTCAAAGAAAATACACACTATTGAAAGCAGCTCATGCCTCCTGCCACAGTGGAAAATATCCCTTACTTAGACAAACCACAGATAGTGACTTGTCTTCCTGTAGCTTGATGAGTTGCTATTGCTCCCCATCTAGCTTTCTATTTGAAAACAACCCTGTTTATATAACACACATTTTCTGTATTTCCACTCTCATTTTTTACTATTAAGGACACTTGCCTCGAAACGGAATCTGTGTTTTCCCTCAAGTGTTCATCTCCTTGCGCTGCCTGTTCCCCACCTGAGTATATCACACTTGATTGCTGTGCCGTGGAGCTGGGCACAGCTTTATTCCACACTATACAAAATCAATCTGTTTGCCCATCCATCTCCCTATCTTTATACACACGCGGATGCATGAGTGTCTCCAATGAAGTGTACATGTGCAAACAGTTGTTGAAAATGCAAGGTCTACATACACCTCCTTTTATCCTTCTGGTAATGTAAGAAATAGGATTTAGTGGTTTTGTAACATCTTAATATTTAAGGTAATCCTTTCGATCTACACATATATGCACATATATAGACACAGTCCTTAGCCACTCCCAATTTTGTGATAAGAAGATTGAGATCTAGAGAGATGGATTGGCTCGCTGCTCTCTCACTTCAGTATGGAAATTCCTCTGCTCAGCTGGGGATTAAATTCTCAGGGACAGACTCACTAATCCTGTGATTAGATCCTCAGCTCAAGGTGCTGTGAATCAAAGCCCTTGGAACTTAGAGAATCGGGTGCTTCCTATTGCTAAAGGAGGCTGATGGAAAGGTCAAACATAAAACGCACAAAGTGCGGCTCCTCTTTCACTCCACAAGTAATGAAACAGATTCTTCCCTGTTTAATTTAAGAACTGCTCAGTGTATGAAATGCATTTAGAAAGAGAGAAAATGGCTTCGTGTCTAGACTCTCAGTTTGGGATTAAGAGCGCCTGCCTGTTTCTCCAAATCGGCTCCCCTGCCATTTTCTTGGGCCTTCTCAATCCTCCGCTGCTGAGCTGCTGTGAAAGTGTTGCTGGCAATGGACCAGAGATTGCATCCCCTTGGATCAGGGCTACTGATAAGAAGGAGATAGATCCCCACCCACCAACAATCTTGTTTTGTGCAAATCTGAACAGGAGGGCAGGAATACCGGCAATCTGGGGTCGAAGGACAAATTGTCTCTAAATATGAGATCTTTTAAAGATTTTGGAAGGGCGGAGCTTCTTCCAGAGAATTAAGGGAAGCACTACTGGAGACTTAAAAACTTAAAAAAAAAAATCCACTTTATGAAAAATATATGTAGAGTTCAGCAACCTGTTGGACAAATTGCAAAGGACACAAGAGATTCGGGGAGGGCCCAGAGCAAAGAACAACAGCAAAGACCAACCAGGAATGGGGACATTTAGAACAAAACCCCACTCTCAACCACCTACAATATGCTTCATGGTCTATTCTATAATTGCCCTGTATATAATACAGCTGTTACCTCTTTAACCCATTCCAGTCATGGTGACCAGAAGAGGCTTTGGCATCGGGAAAATTTGATTTTACCTCAGAGTGCTTCCAAGTTTTCTGAGTTGGTTTTCATTATCGGTTAAACATTCTTTTTACCTAGCTCATGGATTTAAGTATGTAACATATGTATCACACTGAACATTTCACCGAAGCCATAGGCTCAGTTGTCATTTATGTTGGTGATGTCGCTTACATAGAGCCAACCTTCTTTCAAACTGATTAAATGGAAAACTATAGAAATAAGTATTTACTAACTCTATACATTACACACTATGCTGAGTATGTGACAAAAATTTGCATTTTCCTGCCCTGTGCAGCTTTCAAAGCAAACCATCCTGTTTTCAGAATATGACCTTCTCACTGGTCATGTGGTAACATCTCTATTATCAGAAAGACTTTAGGTGTATCATGGGGTTTCATGTAACTTTCCTTTTACTTAATAATGTCCTCACAGTGCAGTATGAGTACTATTGCTGGCAATTTCATTAGAGTATTCTGCTGTAATATGTTTTATTATAGGTTATGGTTAATGTTTTTTTCTGTACCTAATTTATAGATTAAACTGCATCATAGGCATTCAGGTGGGGCAGTGAAAAAGACTTCTAGCCTGTCTATAGCTTCAGGCATCTGCTGGGGATCTGGATTACAGAGTAAACACTGTGCTGAAAGGGATGACTCCTCTAGCCTTTGTATGACTGTGACCTAATCTAGAGAGTTCCTCACTGAGACTCCCCTCCCTTCCTCAGTGGATGCGTCTACATTGTGTCAAGTCAACAATCTGAACTAACCCTCACAGAACACAAGCATGAGTACCTGAATTCAGATCTTCAACATCCGCATAAAAGCCAGACATTACAGCACCCATTTGTAACCCCAGTACTTGGGTGTGGATCAGACAACCAGGCATATCCAAGCAAACCTCAATTCCTTTATCCTCCAGTAGCTCCTCACATCCCCAATACCCCAATTAGTGAACTAAAGAAGAAACACCATTGCAATTGGGATAGACTCTGTGTCAGACTGTTTTGGGGCTTCCTTATGTCCTCTCATCACATCTGGGTTGGATCTTTGTGATGGATTACTATTGTCTACACCTTTATGACATGATATGTTTAAAAAGGCAGGATCATGAGGGACAGTTCTGTCCCCAACATTACTTGCTATCATATAGACTGGTGACTTTTCTCTTCCTAGATGGACTAACCTTCTTGAAAGTATTTTATAAACAACTCTGATACTGTAAGACAGATGCTTTATTTTGGTCTTTCTTATAATCTTCAAGATGGCATGTCTTTTGTATGGTAATTACTGGTGAATGGTAGCTTCTTGGCAACTTCAGAATGAGGACTGGTTACTATAAAGATGTAAACAAAGTGTGAAGGAAGGGACTTTCAGGCAAGAGTGAGAGAGAGAGAGAGAGAGAGAGAGAGAGAGAGAGAGAGAGAGAGAGAGAGAGAGGGAGGGAGGGAGGGAGGAAGGGAGGGAGGGAGTAGGGAGAGAGGGAGGGAGGGGAGAGAGGGAGGGAGGGAGGGAGGGAGAGAGAGAGAGAGAGAGAGAGAGAGAGAGAGAGAGAGAGAGAGAGAAAGAGAGCAACTTTAACTAGATTTAAGTCCAACATTAAGTAGATTACCATTGGGGGAAATTTGTTTGAGTTGATTGCTCCAAGACCACCAGCAATGGAGCCAACTTTGGTTCGGTTCGCAGGACAAAGTCCACATTAAGCTGATTGGAATGGGCCATCAAGTTCTCTGGCTGACTAAGAGGAGAAAGAGAGGCACACAGAGAAGGGAGAGGCGGGGCCGAGGGTGCACTCTTAGATTGCTCTCTTAGCTCTTAGATCTCTTTGTGCACTCTCTTAGATCAAGGAAGTAGACAGGGAGGATCGTGTTTTAGTTACTTTGTGGGTTTCTCTGGTTTATTCCTTAATATTTATCCCCAAGTTCTATTTTTCAATAAACTAGGAAATATCCCAATAGATTACAACTCAATGCAGTGTGGTAAAGCCTCCATGAACAGTCCAGAAGGACAGAATTTGGAGAACATGTCTGTGAACATGAGAAGATGTCATCCAGTGCCACCTGGAGAGGACATGGCTCCCTTTACAGGGTTTCATCTTTTTCATCTTGTCTGGATCTTTTATAATGAACTGATAAATGTCATCAAGTGTCGCCTTGGGTTCAATAGGGTCCCTTAGCAAAATGATTGGACCTGGTGAGGGTTTAGGGGGAACTGTGACTGATGGGTGCTAGCCAGAAGCATAAGTAGAGCAACCGTGGACTTGAAGTTGGCACCTATGTGTATAGGTGGGGAGTTCTCGTTAGGAATCTGAGCTATCTCCATGAAGATAACCTCAGAATGGAATTAAATTATAGGACATAAGTTGAGAAGCTTTATAAGAAGAAACCTCCATAGCTTTGGAGGTACAGACTCTTGTGCATTGATTGTATGGTGTGAGAGCCCAGGAAAACCAGCTTGTTTTTCTTATACAATAGGATATAGTTCTTTCTTGGAGGTGGCAGAAACATTTCCACAACCTGAAATGTCTTTACCATGAGTCATTAGGGTTGGCTATAAGCCCTGCCCTGTGGATTTCCCCATGCTAGCTAGCTCCAGCGCTATATGGTACATTGGTCTTATGGCCAATGTATCTGCAATGCTTGCACTTTAGCCTGAACTTGCTATGGAGGATCTTCTTATTGTAGACTTCCAATTTCTGTATCTCCCAGTCAGTAACTCCAGCCAATGATCATTGATCAATAACTTAAGTGCAGGATACACTGCTGGTTGACCCTGCAGATGGCTCTCAACCCTTGCACTTCTTGATGAACAACAGGCGCAGGGAAATGCAATCATCCTTCCCCCTACTTTTGGGGAGCAGAGGAAGCATGCCTTAGACTACTTAATCTCTATTTCTGTAATGACTGCTGTAGACATAAGGCTTTAAAGGGTCTATTTCACTTCTATGGAATAAGCACGCCTTATTAGAGCCTAGGATTTACCTGCCACTTTTTGTTTATCTTTTCTATTTAGCATAGTGTCATTGATATAGGAAAGGACTATGATATTCTATAGACAGTCCAGGAAGTCTTCATTTCTTCAGAGTATGTCACAGAGATGGAGTTATCACAGCTTTGGGAAAAACCATAAATGTATAGCCTATGAAACTGTGAAATACTTCTGATTTTCTTTTCTGATAGGAAGGAAGATGATATATTCACTAATCACATACCAAGTTCTACAGTCTGTTTTAATCTGCAGTAACAAAAGTACCACATCTGGCAGAGCAGCTGGAATGAGTTACTACTCAGTTAAGTTCATGCCAGTCCACTGTAATCAGTCATGATCCATCTGGTTTCTGTAGAGGAAAGACTTTGTAGTGTGTGTAGATAGGAAAGGAAAAATCAGATATGTTTCAAGTCCCTGAAAGGTAGAGTTAGATATTTTACTTTCTACTCTGTTTGGAATTATGGTGGAGGCATATGTAAAGATTTCCACTAGGCCTTTCTCATTATGCTAGCTGTTGATAATAAAGAGGTTAATGTGTATGTGGGGTGTGTATATTGCAAGTCAGCACTGGCTCATCCTGTAGTATGTCTGAGGATTGATAAAATGGCTGCCATGTAGGTATGTAGAGCTGTACCTAATCTCACCTGCACATGGGATAGGAAGCCATTTTTCCTCTGAACACCTCCATTCTAGGAGACAAGCTTGATGATATTTGGATTGTAGCAATGCAGATTCAAACTCAGCATCCAACAGTTTACCATCTCTGAATATGTGAGTATCTGACTCAGCTCTAGATCCCTTTAGGAAGGATGGAGGGTTCACTAGTTAAGGTATCTCACGCACATGGTAGGGGCCTTTCTCACTTCACTTCTTGAATTCTGAATCTTAAAAACATTTAACCTTCCAAAAACTAAGCAAGAGATGTTAACTTATTATTCTGATAACAATTGTTAGAACCCTGGTGATCTATATTTGATTTCTATTTTTGTTGTTGTTGCTGTTATTTTGAGACAGAGTCTCACTGTATAGCCCTGACTGGTGTAGAATTACTATGTAGACTAAGCTTGTTGAAAACTCACAGTGATCCATCTGCCTCTGCCTCCCCAGTGCTGGGATTAAAGATGTGCTCCAACACACCTGGCTTGTACTTGACTTCTTTACAAAGAAATTTACCTGGTCTGTACAATATCATGTTTTAGTCCAGCATTTCTTAGCCTGTAGGTCATGACCCCTTTGAGGGTCAAATGACCCTTTCACAGGGGTCACCTGAGACCATAGGAAAACATAGATATTTACTACATTATGACTTATAACAGTACATTTGAAGCAACAATGAAAATAATTTTTATGGTTGAGGTCACAACACCATGAGGAACTGTATTAAAGAGTCACAGCATCAGGAAAGTTAAGAACCACTGGTTTAGTCTCAATCTCCATAGCTCTTAGAAATGTGGGCCCCTGAGGTGCTATATAAATCATGTTGCTGATTGTGATTATTGCCTCCATTTTTCTTTTAGTGATTTATCACTTTTACTCGACTTCTGTTGTTTCTCATCTTATCATGTACCAACTATTCTTTGGGAATTTGGTCACCTTCTCTGCCACAAGGGAGCCCAGATGAGTAAGAACACCTCATGCAGGCATCCCTGGGCTGTGAAGAGCAGCTCTCACAGAAACAGAATTTGCACATCCAGTGAATTATAAAGATAGGTTAAGTTTTATATTCTCTAGAATCGAAGTCAAATTTTACTTTTAATAAAAATTTTAGAGCACTTATCGACTGAATTATCAAAAAAAGAAAAAGAAATTTAAATGCAAATGGAGAAATAAATGACCTTCAAATAAATATATTGGTTCTTAAAATATTCCTCTACTCTTAAATGGCTAAGATTATGAAAATCATCAAGATACTGGCTTCTCCATACCAGGTTTCCTTTGTTAAAAGAAATGAGCTTTCAGAGTAGATAGAATCAGTTGCCTCCTCCAGAAAGGATGAGGACACTGTTGTATTTGTATTTTGTCTCCGTTTCCCTCTTTCACCACTCGCTAGCTACTGATTACATTATGTTTATTTACATTCATTATAAAAATCATGATTTTCTTCTGTAGCCATAACTTCTCATGGTATAAATGATTCCGTCTTATACCAATCATCTTTTTTAATCTTGTCATTTCCATTGTCAGAGAACCCCAAAGTCTGTGGATGTGTAGGGTTCCTTCACAGGTGGTGTAGTCCCTAGGCCCTCTCTTGTCAGGAAACGCTGGTGGGAAGTCTCATTGGTGAACTCCAGAAACCAGGCTAAGTGTAATGTTGGATCGAGTGTACGTCACTGTAGAGGTTAAAGACAAACTCTCGTTTACTTCACGTTGAATATTACCAAGGAAAGTTTCTAAGGATACTCTGATTGTTCTCTTCTTTGCTGTCTGCTTGATTAATGATGACTTATTTTTTAATCTGTGAAATCCACTCTTGGATTGGAAAAACCCTGCCTCGGTATTGACTCCTTCAGGTAAACATTTCCTTGGATCGAGTGTGTCTCCTAGTTTTCAGGGTCAGATCTTCCTTCTTTGTGGTGAAAGTTTCCCTGGATTTCATCTGTTAAATCATCTTGGATTTCATTTGCTCAGCTGACTATTACGAGAGACCAATCAGTCTTACTGTAGATAATCTTGGCCCAGCTTTTGTAAATACCATTGGCTTTGTAACTACTTCTGCCTATGTCTGCCTTTGTTCCTGTTGTTTCTATCATAGGGAGTATTTGAGCCTTTCTGCTATATTAATAACGATAATCTTGATATTTTTTAGTAGTGCTTAGCGTATTCCTCGATAGACTTGTCTATCTTTCTTACTTTTAGGCGGAGTCTTGCTGTATATCCCCGGTTGACTCATAATCCTCCTGCTTCAGTCTAGGACCTGAATGTTAGTGCTATAATGATAGTTGTGTATTATCACAATTTGCCCAAAATGCACCTTTCTAAGCAATTTCATTACTTATATAAGGAGCGGTGAGGTAAGGGACAGTTCTTTTTCTGGAAGCTTGCCATCTAGTTGGATATAATCTCATGCACAATCACAAAGCCTGAGGCAGATCAGATTGCAGTCTTCACCATTTGCCCAACTCCTTCAGGGCAGCTAGAGCGCATTAGACAAACAAGTAGTGACATGGTGAACTCAGTTGGTCTATTTAGTTGCGCTGAACTTTACCTAAGTTCAATGCTAAAATGTAGATGGGCATCTAGTGGAAATAATAATCACTTCACAACCATGCAATGGAAGAGTGTCACTCTGCCTTTGTGATAGTCTATAGCAAACATACTACAATTCAAGAGATGAGGGTGATGAGTTTCTGAATTTGGGCAAGTAATAATTAGTTATCTCCCTGTACATTAGCTGTTTCACATTAAAGGCCTTTGTATCCCATTAAAGGTCTCTATCATATCAAAGGTCTTTTTTCTTTTAAAGACTCAGAATGCTGTTACCAGCTTCAATTGCCATTGAAACCATCTTCCAAAACTCATAAAAAACTGCCTGGCTTGTTCTCAGTTCCTAGACTGGGAGCTGGTTTTACCATTCAATCAAAATTTATCCTGTTGTTAAACATCTTAGAGGGTATTATTGGAATAAAAAAAAAAAACAGAATAAAATTGAATGTTGGAAAGGTCCCCTATGGAGCTCATTCCCTCAGCAAGACCAGTCAGTACACATTAAATTGCTAAATAAAGTTTCTACTACCTGAGTACGGGGTTTATTTTTTGAGCCACTTAGAAGTAAGTAAAGTGAAGGTCCAGGATTGACTGGAAAACACAGGAACAAAGCTATGTTTCTCTTTAGTTACGCTTGGGCAGCAGATATGGAAGAAAATTAAATGTATGAGTTAAGTATATTAGTATTAGATAATGACTAAGCAAGAAAGGCAAAGAGTGTTAATAAATTCACTTAACTTCTATTTCCTATGGTTTATTAAAAATATATGCCTTAAGAATATAATGTTACAACATTGTTAAGTGAGTTTGTAAAATGAAGAAAAAGCTGACATAATCCCCTTTTCTTCAGATACAAGTAGTTCCTACCTTAAATCTCCCACATCGTACTTTCCAACCCTGACTGCCACGAATTGTGGGTTTAACAGCTATTCTGATAGAGTTGTAGTCTGTGTTTTCAATACGCATTATATTATAAATCTAACTTATGATTTTTCCCTCTAATATTTATAATGGTCATTAAGCAAATTTAACTTCTTTAACTTTATGGATATTTTGTAATCTACTAACACACTACATCACTATTGGTTAATGAAGACCACCCCCACACCACTGTGGAGTGGCATGGGAATATTCTCCAAGAAGCTACATGTTAGGACACATGGGTAACAACCCAGAGAAGACAGAGCTTGCCTTTTTCACAGAAGACCAAACAAAAACTCCTTTGCTGTCTCTTTCCCCCTGGCTACAGGGATGAAGGGTTTCCAAGATGCCAGGTCAGAAGGCAGAATGTGTGGTTTCCTGGAGGGCTGAGCCTCCCTCCTGAGAACTCAGACCAGGCCAAGTGTAGAGCTCTGCTTCTGCTCACAGTGTTAACTACATTTTTTACAAATCACCAGTGCACACTCTTCATTTTTGGTTTGCTGGATTCCCCTTAAGGACTAAGACAATCTCCCTTTGATATAACAGACTGTACTTCTATATTAATGTGTCAAGTTGCTGTGAAATTTACTGCCTCGCTGGGCCCATTAGCCTGCTGAGATTCAACTCTGTCTTCAGCATGTCTCAGTCTATCAGAGCCTGATCGTCTTCCTCAGAACAGCTTGTCCCCGTGTGTCCCTGTACTGAGCAAAAGTTCTTAATGGGATGAGTGCAGATGAATTCTTTAGGAGCTGGGAACCATGGGGGACAGGAGGATCCTCTGTCCCCAAGACCCAGGCAGAAAGGCCTCTGACCTTCCAATGGCATTCATCAATGATTCCATTGGGTTTATTTCTAGACACTTTCAGCTACAACTCACTTGGCCAGGAACTATTTATCACCACCATGCCTGAGGAGCATCCCTGCTCTGCTCCCACCTCCAACATTCCCATCCTTTCTCATCCACACAGACATGGACATTTCACTTTCCCTCTCCTTTGTTCAGCCTGCCTGTCTCCTCGCTGAAGCCCATCTAAGCCATAGATGGCTGTGAACTTGTAATTGGTGGTTGTGAGGAACACGTCCTCTTTCAAAAAAAGCACAGTCCTTGTCATCTTGTAGGAAATGCACAGGAGCTCTTGGTGGGAACAGGAGAACAGAGTCATACAGACAGACAACCTGGACAGACAGAAGGCACTAGAGCACTGTGGTTTGCATTCTTGGTGACTGAGTTCATTTGGTTAATACAGACCCCTCTCAATCAGTGCTGTCTACTCTAAAACCTAAGATGGTTAAAAGCTGGTGCATTTTAAGTTGTTGCTATAGAAATAAATATCAGATTGTGTTAGTTAACATTTGATTGGTTTCCTTCCAATGCAGTGGGGGTGGGGATGGGGCTTGTTCATTCAAGGAAGAGTACAAATTAGGCCTGCAGAGTAATCTCTGCAGGGTAGAATCCAAGTGTGACTTCAATATCTTGTTTTGTTTTGTTTTTTTCCAGCCAGGCATCAATTGTGTCAGTTCTTGAATATGTAGTATTGCACACGATAATGCTCCCTAATGGGTGTTCGAGAGAGTCGGAGTCCTGTACAGCTGCATGTCATTGGGTGTTGTTAGCAAGCTCAGATGAACACTGTTGTTTTCTTTATTCAAAAGTCGTCCGTATTGCTTTGGCATCAAGACGGGCAGAGCTGCTGGTACAATTTTATTTTTAAACATTCTGAACCATTGTAAGCCTAGTGAACTGTTTAATATGTTACATTCAACAAGGATGGCTCATGCATTAGCAAGGCTTTGGGACTGTCACACCTTAAAATGAATACAAGTTGTAGACAAAAGATTTTTGTTGCAAAGCCCTGGAAATGCAGACTAGTTACCATTAGGACTTAAGAACGAACCTGGAGTTCTTTTTACTTACTGTTAGTTTTTATTATTTTTCAGGGTTTTGCTTTTGTTGGATCCAGAACGTCTATTCTGCCTTGTGTAGAATTTACTGCTATTGTCTCCTTTCAGGCTTTTGCAGCAATGAAAGGCTTTTTTTGCTTTTTTTTTTCTTCTTGTTGTTGTTGTTGTTTCCTTTGGAATATGATTTGCAAACTGAAAGCATTGCTTGACGACTGTACTTTCAACTCCACAAACTCAATTTGGAAAATAAGAGCCTCTAATTGCACTTGTAAACAAAGGACAAACTCAGGCACCATCACTGTGCAAGCCAAGTGGGTTGGGCATTTGTATGTAGAAGCCAGTGTAATTAATTCATCGTTGAAAGCCCAGAAATGCAAGCCCAAGAGGCATTCTTGCGTGAATAAGACTTAGATATTATATAAAAGTGCCTCTTCTAAGACAGGCTAAAATACCAATATTAGTTGCCTATTTATTTGGTCAATGCCTTTTCTGCATATGTTTATATACACATGTAGAAACAGAACAATCTATTGAACTTCAAAAAATTTTGCTCATTATTTTGTTTTTTTTTTAAGGTTGATTTTTAATTGTGTGTGTGTGTGTGTGTGTGTGCGCGCGCAGTCACATGAATGCAGATGCCCTCAGAAGTTAGAGATATAAAGTACTTTAGAGCTGGGACTCTAGGCAATTATGAGCAGCCAGACGGGTGCTAGAACCAATTTTGAGTTCTCTTCAAGAGCCATTAATAGTCTTAACTTCGCAGCCATCACTCCATCCCCAACAACCAAATCTTAAAATTGGGAGAGCCAGTTTTATGACATGAGTTGGCTGTAGATGAGTTTATAGAGCAGTTCATATGATCACGTACATAGCAAACTACCATATGATGCTTGCTAAACTCCCAGGAAGAACCAGCTGAGTCATCCATCTGAAGAAAATATCTCATTCGTGGTCCTTTCCCCTGAGGTCCATACACAGTTTACAAAGAGACTGAAATACTATTTCTACCATTTAGATCATTTCCTCTTGGTAGAACATCCATAGCTGTGACAGTTTTATAAAATGGAACCATTAAAGAACTGCTTTGATATTCATGCATCACCCACCTGCTCTGTAGATACTTGGAAGTATAGTTGAGTTTCAACCACACTATTAGGTAACCATTTTATCAAGTCTCATTTTATTGGGGAAAATTAAAAGTTACAGAATATGAAGGAAAATGTTACAAAACCACTTTATTCTTTGTATCAAGAATTGCCAAGTGTTCACATTTTTCTTACTTATTTCATATTATGAGCATCTAAAGAGTGAGATCAGCAAGACTGTAGAGCAGGCAGTCCTGGAGCATCTTCTGCCCACCCAACCAAACTCACGAACTTACCAACCACTCATGTGCAGACTCCCTTTGTAAGAAATCCAGGATCTAAGTGTAAAACTCTCAAGTGCCAGGCAACTATAAAACATCCCTAAAGCTGTAAAGCTGTAAGGAGGTATACGGTACCTTCATTTTGGAAGGTTTTCCTCTGACCCAGGGCCATGTCATCAAACACAGATTCTCTGGCTTGCCTGAAGAGGAAGAGGACTGGTTACTATGTCTAGTATTCCAACATTACTGAGGGGTTTCCACTGAAAGCTGACCACTGTCTTGCCAGTCTTGACACTTGGTAGGGGCAAGTAGATGAATGTCACAGATTGAGCTAACAAACAGCACACTCTCTATGTGTGTCTCTGTCTCTGTCTCCCTTTTCTCTCTCTTCTCTCTCTCTCTTTCTCTCTACTGGGTTGACAAAGAAAACAAAAAAAATTATGGTTGGCTGCTGCTCTTTAAGAAGGTAAACGAGTCCTTGACAAGGGTCTAGACTAGGTCTCGCTGGGCTGTTTGGTAGGTGGCTATTTCCTTGTACAAAGCTAGTCATTGAAGACCAGGAATGAATAGATACTAGCACATATCTACCTTCATTTCTTTTTGTTGTTGTTGCTGCTGCTGCTGCTGCTGCTGCTGTGATAAGAGACCATGATCAAGGTAACTTATGAAAGAAAGCATTTAAGCCTCATGGTTCTAGAGGGGTAGAGTCCATGACCATTATGGTGGGAAGCATGGCAGCAGGCAGGCAGGCATGGCACTGGAGCAGTAGCTGAGAACTTGCATATTGATCCACAAGTATGAGGCAGGGAAAGAGAACTAAATGGAAATGGCTGCACATTTGAACCTCAAAGTCCACACCCAGTGACACACTTCCTTCAACAAGGTCATATCTTCAATCTTTCCCAAATAGTTTTACCAACTAGGGACCAAATATTCAAATGTAGGAGCCTATTGGGGCCATTGTCATTTAAACTACCACAACTTCAAAGGAGGGAAAATGAGGAGTCGAGCAAACAAGTTCCAAATAAAGGAACATGATGAATCTCTTGAAACTGCTCTAAGGAAACAAAATTATATCCTTTACCGGACAGAGAATTCAAAATAGTTGCAGTAAGGTTGCATAAAGTAGTCGCCACCCATTGTCACTAGAATAGTAGGTGAACAAAATGAGAATTTAAGCTAAGACATACAAAGTAATTTTAAAACATCAATAGAAATTAAGAACATGAAAAAACACAAGAAAACTGAAAAATCCATTCAAAGACTTGAACAGCCAGCAGCAGAAGAGAGGACCAGTGAACTTGAAGATAGTGAGTGAAGATGGCTTGGGGACTTGGAGTACACGGACTGAGGGCTCTAATGAGTGGCCTGGAGGAGTTCAAAGGAGAAGAGGCCCAAAAGCTCTCCAAGGAACAGTGACTGCAAGACTCCCAAATCTGGAAACCTCAATGAAATCCTAAGAAGTCCAATGTTATTCAAACAGACTCAACCTCCAACAAGCCCACCAAGACGCTCTGTAATGCAAAAATCAAAGACGCAGGTAGAACTTGAAATAGGAAGGGAAAAAAAAACCAAAAACATGCCTGCTCAGAGACAAAGGAAATTCTATTAAGGTGACAAGTGGATTTTCATTAGAAGCCTTACAGGCCATAAGGGAGGGAGATAATGTATTCAAAATGTGGGGGGAAAAAACTCTGTCACCTAATGTTAGTATACGTGATAAAACTGTTTTCCAAAAAAGAAGAGACAAAAAAAAGGTGCTAAAAATGTTTTTAAAGTTGAATTAAAGGACATCAAGTAGCACCAAGATGAACAAGGAGATATGAAACACCTTACCACAGTACATATAAGCTGGTCAGCCCCCAAGTAAAGAACACTTAATTATCTTAATGGAGGTGGGCAAATCAGCATAATTTAAATATAAGGTTAAAAGACAAAACTATTAACTATGACTAAATACGAAGAAATGTAGATTTTGACAACAATATAAAAGGGGGGGTGTTAACATGTAGAGGTTTTGTACGTGATTGAAGGTATATTGTTATCAACATCAATTAGCCTGTTATACTATAAGATTTTTCTAACATAAGTCCCAAAGCAAATAAAGGTAAATAGAACTTGCATGGAAGAAAATCAGAGAAGAGTCAATCTTATCAGCACAACCAAATAAAAGCACCAAGCAGGGCCGTGAGAAGAAAAATGTAAAGAACAAATCAAGAGATGACACCACAAATATGTCATCAGCAGCAATTACTTTAATCTACACAGATTGAATTCACTAATCAAAATGTACTTTGTAGCTTGAAGGATTAAGAAAAAAATGAAAACAGCACTACCCCAAAACTCCTAAGCAAACACAGTTGGCGTGTTAAGGACGCAGGCTGAAAGTGAATGAATAAGAAAAGATAGCCCGTTTAAATTCTGACCAATGGCATTAGAAGTAGCTCTATTTATATCACATAAAATGGAATTTAAGTAAAAAACAAAAAACTGTCAGGAAAAAAGACAGGAAACCTTTCAGAGTATTTCAATTCTCACTCCAGTTTTTAAACTATACTGATTTAAGAATAACACACTCAGGTTTGGAGAGAAAGCTCAGTGGATTAGAACACTTGATACTTGCCCAGAGGACCTGAGTTCGATTCCCAGGACCCACATCAAGTGGCTCATAATTGCCTGTAACTTCAGCTCCAGGGGTTCTGACACCCTCTTCTGGTCTCTACAGAGAACAGTACATACATGGCACAGATACATGCAGAGACACACATTGGCATAGATATAAAATAGAACATAAATCTTAAAAAAATACAATTTGTTCCTACTATTTTCATGGTTACCTATAACATTTCAGAATGGCTGGGCATGGTGGTTCACACTTATAATCCCAGCGCTTTACAAACTGAGGCAAGAAGATGATGAGTTTGAGACCAGCCTGGGCTATATAGCAAGATTTTACTCTGCTGTTGTTGTTTAAAACACACACACACACACACACACACACACACACACACACACACACACACACAGAGTAAATATGCAGGCATAGGTACAGTTATATCTTTAGTGAAACCAAAGGAAACAGAATGTCATGCTTTCTTTAAAGGCTAAGGCCCTTAGTAACTTCTCATCTAGCTATATACATTCTGCCCAGAGTATCCCCTCTCATCATTTCATGTATTTCCATGCCATCATGATCTAGAGCAGAGGTCAAAATTTGTTTCTGTGTATGACCAGCCAATAAATATTTTAGGTGTCAAGTGGCATAGGGCTCCCATTTTACTTAGTTTGGCACTGTAGCATGAAAATAGCCACGAACAGTTTGTACCATGAATGAATGCAGCTATGTTTCAATACAACTTTGTTCACAAAAACAAAGGGAAGGCCCAGTTTGCCATACAAAGAGCAGCTAGCCACCTCCCTCATCCATGAACTTAGACACAGGTGTTTCTTCTTTTTTTTTTTTTTTTGGTTTTTCGAGACAGGGTTTCTCTGTATAGCTTTGAGCCTTTTCCTGGAACTCACTTTGTAGCCCAGGCTGGCCTCGAACTCACAGAGATCCACCTGGCTCTGCCTCCCAAGTGCTGGGATTAAAGGCGTGTGCCACCACCGCCCGGCAACACAGGTGTTTCTAACATGCAAGTACAATCATGACTCTAATCAATGTTTAGATTCACCTGTGTTTTAGGGCTTTTCTTTCCCACACCAGCTTTTTGCATCTTGTTTCTTTCACTGTGATTTGATACATTGTTGCTGTTTCACAGGATCTGCTTTACCTTTCTGTCTCACACCTGTTTGTTGTGCTCTCCCACTTTAGCCACCCTCCAGGTGACTAGAGAATTGAAAGGTTCTCTTGTGAGCCACAATGGTGGCGCCCCATGCTTTTGTGGTGTCTGGCTGTTCCTGAAGGGTCGCTTGATTGTCCTTTCTTTGTAGGAAGTTCATTTTCGCTCTAGTAGCTTTTATGCTTTTCAGCTACGATGTCCCGCAAATTCCCTGATTCTCATGGCCTCTAGAAATACATTCACACTTGATTAATTTTTACTTCTCTGGTTCAGAACTCAATGTCTGAGGTTTCCCTCTTGTTCTCTAACCCATTACTCTGAGGACTGCTGTGTTTTTCTTTTGGAGAAAAGTCTAAGCCATTTTCTCCTCAAGTAATTTCTCTCCCTCATTTTCTCTGTTTCCCTTCACCAAGCCCTGTCTCCTTTGTGATAGGCCCTTCTCTTTTCCGTGGGTATTCATTTCCTTGGCTTACAACACTAACATCTTCCACTTACCGATTGGCTCAGTCAACAGACATTGCACTCTTCATGTCTGGGGCGGGGTTTCTCCTCTTTCTCTCCTTGACAGCTGCAGGACACTGTGCTCTGATCTCCGCAGGAAGTCTTCCCATCTTCTTCCTGTGTCCCCTGTATTTCTAGTCTCTGGGTTTTGCTTGTTTCTTTGTCTTGGTTTTCGTTCCGTTTTGGTTTCTATAATACTTCCAATTTAGTCTAAGGCCTCTCACACCGTGGGAAAACACTTGACCAGAGGGCTGTATCCTAGCCCTCTTTTTACTTTCTATTTTCAGAGTTATCTCACTGATTTTCCTATTCAATTCTTGTGCTTTTTCTATGCTTGTGCTTACCCAAGCAGGGTAAGACTCATTCATTCATTCATTATTCATTCATTCATTCATCTCTGTGAGCATGTACAGGTGCACCTTGTGAAAGTATCCTGTGTAGGTAAGAGGACAATCTCTGGAGGTGACTACATTTTGCCACCTTGTGGGATCTGGGGATTAAAGTCACATCCTCAGGCCCATGAGCCATGTCAACTTCCTTGGCATTGAATTTTTCATCCTCCTACTTCAACTTCCTGAAAGTCTGGGATTAAAGTGATGCACCATCAGCCCTGACTCAGATCTGCTCTTGGAAGGACACTTGCTTTGCTGGATTTGGACTACCCTAATGACCGCACTCAAACAAAGCAAAGCTTATCTCCAAACCTGTTCGTTCTGAGGCTCTGGTTAGAATGTGGCCAGATGAGTGGGACAGGACACAATTCATCCCGTGTACCCTTTGGGATTTTCATTACTTTTATAACCTTTTGTGTTATTTTCTGAGTAATTTCATTTGTTCATTTTACTTCCTAATTTTGGAGCATTCTATTCAACTGAGTACACACTATGCACAGTATTCTACTCCACATGAACAATTTATTTAATTGGACTCTAAACGTTCATCAAAAGCTTAAAGTTGCTTCTAGCTTCTAGATGCTTTTCCTTCTACTAGCAACAAGCAGGAAACATCCTCACATAAGGAGCTTTGCAGACATCACTAGTTATTTCCATAGGCTACATTCTTTACAGTGAAATTGCCTTGTTTTGCCATTACTTCTGGCTTTTGTACCTCCTAACCATGCAGGCTTTTGCCCACCTGTGTAATAAAAATAGGAAGACAGACAGCAAGGTAGTAGCCGGTCCTGCTTATTCTGTCCAGGGCTCCATCTCCCTGGGCGATGCTCACAGCTGGCCACTCTCATCCGCACTTCCTAGTCACACTATTTCCCCAGGCTTTGTCTTTGGATCACACAGGAGACCAAAGTGAAATGACGAGCACAGTGGTCCACAGCACCAGGCCCTTCCGAAGTACTTCAGTCTACAGAGCTGTCCTGTGAGACTACAGCTTTGGAAGTGCCTCGTGTGCCCACTCAATCCCCTAGCAGGAGCACTCTTCTGAAGGATACATCAGACACAATCAACCTGAGCTCGCATTTAAAAGAAAATAGAAGTATTACCCAACCCTCTTGCCTCAATGGTATTTCATTGCCCTCAAGATTAAAAGCTATTCCTTTAAAAATATCATCGAGGTCTATTAGGACCTGGCTTCCCTGCTAACAATGTGATGAATTTCATGATACAAGTCATAACCATATTTGACAATATGTGGTTTCCAATAATAGAAGCAAAACAAAATGTCACTCACTTGCCATGTTTCCTTCCTTTATAACAGATACACAGCCCCTCCTGTGGTCCCGAATCTCTGTACATTGTGACGTGGTTATGTAAAAAGAGATACTTGCTAAGGCCAATTATGTCAAACAGAGCTTATTTGAGCATAGAAGAACAAAGCAGACTATGTATGTGCCAACGGGGCTGCTCCCACAGGTAGAGTATACTCAGAGAACTCCAGTTAATGGTATGGTATGGACAGCATTTTGAGAGAACCAGAAGTAATACACGGAAGACAATTGAACTGGCTATAGTTAAGGACATCATCTAATCAACTGGTCAATAAAGCTTCCTGCAATCAATCAAGGCTCAGTAACTGTAGTGAAACTCTATATTGGTTAGGTCTGTTGAACCCAGTGCAGATGCCCAATTCAAACCCACTCTCTCCACAAAGTGCTATTTAATGGGTACTATGATGAATCATGTTTTCTTCAGTATGACTTTATCTTTTAATCACAGTTTAGGGAATGACAGAAAACTCCTGCTCTGGGTGACTCCTATGACTTCTTTTCTCAAAGAATTTGAAATCAGAGATAAAATAATACTTAATCTATTTTCAGGGATGGGGTGGGAACCCAGCTGCTGTTAGCCATAGTCATTTTTGGCACATGGGCTTAAAGCGGTAAAAAGCATTCTTACCATGGAGAAAAGAAAGGTGTTATGAGTCAATGGATGCTGAGAGAGAGGACTCCCTGGGTTCCTACTGTGTGCCAGGTCCTGTTCTATTCTTGAATCCATGCTGATTATTTTTTTTTCTTATGTGCATTGGTGTTTTGCCTGCATGTATGTCTGTGCGAGGGTGTCAAGTCCTCTACAACTAGGGTTACAGGCAATTGTGAGCTGCCATGAGGGTGCTAGGAATTGAACCTAGGTCCCCTGGAAGAGCAGCCAGTGCTCTTAACCACTGCTGAGCCAGCTCTCCAGCTCCCACCATGCCGATTCTTAAACTGTCTGACCAGGAAGCCTGTCTCTACCCCCCCAGTGGTTACAAACACTATCCACTTTTCTCTCTCACTGTCTCTGTCTGTCTGTCTCTGTCTCTGTGTGTGTGTGTGTGTGTGTGTGTGTGTGTGTGTGTGTGTGTGTGTGTGGTCCTTACTTGCAAAGCAAGTAGTTTACTGGCAAAATCATCTCACAGCCTACTACACTCTTATTTTAGAAGCCTTCTTTCATTTTAACTCCTTCCGGCCCCAGGGCTCATTGGTGCTGGTGCTGTGTGCTCCACGTTGCCCTGGTTCTCTGGGGTCTCCCTGAATTAGTTTTCTGTAACAAGGATGTTGTCTTCATCTAACACCTTTTACCATTTTTCATCCAATTTCTCAAATCACTCCCCAGTTTCACTCCTATGACATTTCCTTCTTTGTGCATCTCAACGTACATCTGCTCTACTTCTGCCTCTGTTAGTTAGGTGTTTCTGTTGCTGTGACAGAACACCATGTCCAAAAAGCACTTTGGGGAGGAAAGGGTTTATTACTTACATTTACAAAGCACTGTTCATCAGGAAGTCAGGACAGGAACTCAAACAGGGCAGGATCCTGGAGGCAGGAGCTGATGCAGAAGCCATAGAGAGGTGCTGCTTACTGGCTTGCTTTGTAGACCAGAATGGTCTGAAATTCATCTTGGGGTCTGGTTTCGGACTCCTCTGGGTGAGGATACTACTGGCATGTCAGAGCTCTTTGTTTGCTTAAGGCATGGCCCAGTGCCTTTGGCCTTACCAGCCTCACTTCCACAATCCTCCCCAAATCTCAGTCTGAGTCTGTCCCAGCAATAGTAACCCCAAGACAACTTGCAATTCTCCATCTTCCCCTCAACACCTGTGGCCACGCTGCTGCGAGCACCTCATAGCAATAACCAGAGAAAGCATCCTCGCACCAGCTGTGCAGCAGGCATACACTTCTCACAGGCTGCCCCTACCCAGCCTTTCACCCAGCCTTACCACAATGCCTTCAACAAGTGCTCTCAAAACCAAAAGTTGTTGACATAAATTGAATCATGCATCTGTGATAGTTCACACGTTCCCAAGTGGCTCTATCTTAGATCTTTATGATAATTTGCAACATTTTAACCCAGTGAGTTTGTCTATTAGCAAGTAGCATTTTCTAACTGTTTTCATCCCTTGATGTGGGAGTAGGGTGATTCAGGCCAAAACACCCATAAAAGAGATCACTGCTGAGGAACGAAAGGTTGCAAGTGTCCACATACCTGCTTACTCCTAGCTGTGCTAAGATACACCGAGGAACTCAAATCCCAGAAACTACAGTGGGCAACGACAGCTTTCGTAATCATAGGGTAAAAACAGTGTGGTGTGAACCAAGTTTTTATCAAAGGATTAAACCTGTGGGTGGAGGCCTCTTTGAGGGTCAAAATACCCTTTCTTAGGGGCTGCCTAAGACCATCAGAAAACACAGATATTTACATTACAATTCAAAACAATAACAAAATTATAGTTATGAAGTAACAATGAAAATAATTTTATGGTTAGGAGGGTCACCACAACATGAGGAATGGTATTAAGGATTCACAGCTTTAGGAAGGTTGAGAACCACTGGATTAAAGAAAGGGAAAAGTTCTTTTTTGTTTGTTTTGTTGATAATTGTTCCAAGTTAATCACACACACCTATACACCTCCCTCCCATATGGTTATTCCACCTATTGTATGTTTAGCCAATAATTGGAGCTCAGTACATGTTAACTAGAAAGATAGACATGAGAGATGTGAGAAAAGAGGATCATTAAATTTGTCTAGACAATGTGATTACAGGCATACATGGAAGTCACCTTGAACATCTGCATGTTTAGAGAAATAAATACAACATGAGTGCTTTGTGACCTGTCCCTCAGAGACACTGTGGTGGTTTGGGAGGTACTTGGAATGTACAGCAGACATTGCCAAAACTGGTACAAGGTTGACCCCCAATCAGACCTAAGCAGGGTTACTGCTGAGACAGGAGTTCATGAGTAGACATTGGAGATGTTGCCTTCTGTGGGTCCCATTAACTTAATGAAGCCACATGAGAGCTAAGGACTCGGGGGCATTCCAAGCAGGGCAAGAGTATCATCCCTAAATCAACATCCAAGTATGGGATTCAGGGCTGTGAAATGCTGGGAAGTCACTCACAGATGTTATTTATTAATGCTATGTACCTTAATTCCTACATAATTATTTAAGTTTTTGAGACAAAATCCTGTTGTCTAGCCAGGCTTGGCCTCAAACTCACCATTTCCCTGCCTCATCCTTCCAAGTGTGGTATTACAGACACATGGCACCATATCCTGCGTCATCAATAGATTTTATGTGTCAGGGGAACAGAGTTGAGAAGCCACGCTGAGCATGTTGAGGAGGACAGCAAGGTCTTTAAGTCAGAGAGGATGCTCTAGGTAGATTCCTACCAGGCAGATATGTTTCTAGTTTTCAAGGGGCTAGTTTTGACACATTATGGAGATACTGCTTTGATTCCTTAATAACGAAAGAATTTCACAGTTCTTCAAACACTTTCACTGACAGACTTCCAAAGGAGTCCCACCCTAACATTGAACTATGGTAGTATGAGCTGTGGTCATTTCTTCATAGGTGAGGAAAGAGAAAGCAACATGTGGCGAGCCCATGTCCTGCTTGAAAAAAACAATGGAGGAGCAGGAGTCGAGCCCTAGGCTGTTTAGAGTTGGGTGTTTCTTGTCCATTTCTCTGTTGACTTTTTGGGTCAGCAGGACTGTAAAACCTACTGGGCTTACCCAGGATGTTTATCCGGGCACATAAAACACAACTGCAGAGAGCAGCCTGCCAATTGCCATTAATACCGAGAAGTGCCTAACACAGACACACAGGGGAACGCTCCCTCTGGAGCAGTGCAAATGAATGCCTTCACATCCCATCATGTCAGGAGCCTGTTTCTAAATGTCTGCCACACTCATTAGAGAACCTTAGGGGGTACAGTAGGATTACCTCCTTGGTGGAGTCAGTTTATACTGTGCTCCCCAAGGGCCTCCCTACATTCTTTAGTCAGTGAGCAATTTCCGCAGAGCACATCTTGCATAGGGAAAATCCTGGAGAGATTTACAAACAATGGATTTGGTCTCTGCTCATGAAGAGCTGACAATTGTTGGGGAGAAAATGGTACCAAGATTTGCCCGTCCTTGTGAATGGATGCCAGCACAAGCATGACACTGAAAGGGTTGGGTCTCCCCACTTGGTGTAAGACTTTCTCATCTGTAGTGTGTAGCTGTTCCAGCTTTGACCTGGAAGTACTACCCCCACTGAGGCTTGCCTATAAGGCGGGGCTGAGACAGGAGGCCTTAAGACCTGAGATCCAGATGTGCTGGCTCTCTTGGTTCCTGGATCCTGGACGCTGGAGGTAGACCGAGCAGAGTTCTCCAGAGAACACCTCCGGACTGCGCTACACCTTTCCCAGACCCTGTAACCTATCCCTTCACTTGTAAGTTACCCCACAAAATAAACTTCCCTTTTAACTCCTTGGAGTTGCCTTAATATTACAACCAATACTCATCCATTCATGGATACTCTCATAACAAGATGGCAAGAGCTGCCACTTTGAGACACTTCATTTCATTGGAGAGACGAGGAAGAAAGGGAGAACATATTGGCATAAGCCATTGTTGCAGCGGCTAATGTGGCTAGATTGGGGACCCCTTTAGAAAGATGGCTTCTGGAGGGGGCACCACCTATTTCCCATTCCTGAGCTACAGTTCTGTCCTTTGTAAGAGGAACCAGTAAACTACAGTTCTCGGGCACCAGACACTGTAAATCCTCCTTTTCACACACAGTGTCCCCGTGGTCACCCGCTCACCCAGGCTTTCACAAGCAGATCACAGCAGCACTTGTAGCCATGGCAGTTTGGAAGAAAACCCTGCAGTATCTCTGCCACCTCCACCCAAAAGTTTCCCTGCTGTAGAAAATGTCAAGTCAGGATACTTTGACCATAATGGAAAAGCTTCTAATAGCACCGTACTCCTTTAAAATAATCTTGTAAAACTTACTTCCACAGACTCCTGTTGGAAGGTCTAATGAGCACAAAGCAAAGTTCCTTAATCAAATGAGTCTAGTCATGGAAGGGCTCTGGAAAAGGTGATTTTTTTGAAAGATGGTTTATTGAGACAAAATCCAAAAGCAATATAATTAACTATTTAAATGCATTTCATTTATTCTTTGAGAATTTAATGCATGTATAAAAGGTACTTGATTATGTTCATCCACAATTCTCCCACCCCACTCCTTTCAGATCCCCCCACAATCTTCACAACTTTGTGTCTTCTTGTAAAAAATAGAATTAAGAAAACAATTTACATTTTTGTACGGTCACACCTTTCTCTGGTTCCAAAACATTTATCACTCTGACATAAAACTTGTCCCCATGAAGCAGCTTTTCCCTAAGTAGAAAGTAAAATTTACAAGAACCAATAGCTGACCCAGAGCAGGGCGAGTCTGACACCTCCCAGTACCCAGGCACACATATTTCTTTTCTTCTCACTCACAGTGTCAATCTTAACAGGAAAGCTTTAGATGCTAACTGGCATCCTGGTATCAACTGGCTATGGACATGTAAGTCTCATCTGCAGGAGGAGGCCTGGAACAGTGGCCTGTGTCTCAGAAGACTGTTACAGTGTCTGTAGGTTACAAAGCTGAGGATGGTGGGACATGCCCGTCATCCCAACCCTGGAAGACAAAAGCAGGAGGATCAGGAGTGCAACATCATTCTCAGCTAACTGGTGAGTTCAAGGTGAGCTGAGGCTACTTGAGACCTTGTCTCAGAAAAAAAAAAAAAAAGAACAAAAAATATCTTTAAGTTGCAAATCATGTAAATGTTTATCTTAATAGAAAAAGAAAAGTTAGTTTTGACCAGCAAGAGGAGCGCTGCCTGGAAGAGAGCAAGAGAGGGGGCACTTTCTGTTTCCTATGAGAACAGCAAAGTGAATAGAGCCCAAAACATGGATCACAGGACAAAACAGCCATTTGGAGTCCTAACAACGTCTGTCTCTATGCATTTGGAAACGTCAGAAAAAACTGTCCAGTGCTATGACTGCCACTGGTGGCATTTGCAATCTCCCATTTCTTATTTTAATGTTAGCCAATCTGCTTAAATTTGTCCAGCCTGAGTCAAATTACTAGCCAGTGATGAAGTTCGCCTCCCCACCCAAAGGTCTCTCCGCATCCTTCCTATTTGGTTAACTGCCAGGAGGCTCCCACATTAAAGTCTCAGCTTTATGGACCATGGTTTGCCCTCCTCTCGTGCTCATTATTTTTTTCCTTGTTATGTCCTTAAGTACCCTGGTTATTAAAACAGATAAAAGAATCTTGAGATGCAATCTCTACAGGAGCCAGATGTAGTAGGGGCATGAGGTTCTGATCTTAGTCATCCAATTCCACTTTGCAGTTCTACCCAGAGCTTGTTTGGGAAGGACAGATCTTCAGCCTGGCCTGCAGATACCCTTGTAGATGCCACTTACCTATGGCTCCCTAATTCCAACACAATGCTGCAACCTCCCCCTACCCACCCCCCCGCCCCGAGCTCTACTCCTGAGGTTTTCATACTAGCCTTTCCTCTTTCAGAGAGCCTTAGCTTCTGAAGAGTGTGGCACAGAATATCTCCTTGCCCTACCACATCTTAGAAGCTCTGAGTAATTACAGACCTTGCCCTGAAAGCATCAATTTCCAGTACTTCACTTATTCAGTTCCGAGGGACCTGTATTGCCAGGCCCTCATTTTGAAGTGCAAATCATCTATGCTCAAACAAGAGCACATATTACAGCCCAAGTACATTCTTTCCTGGCACTGCCCAACCGTTCTGTTCATGCATGATCATAGGAGAAGGAAATTTCCTGCCAACTCCTCCAAGCATCATCTTTAACTCCAGAGGCTTCAGTTTTTGCCTAATCCAAGTGTGACCACTTTGTTACTCTGTTTCTGCTGATGTGTGACTGAGTAGGCACCAATCTAGGGACTCCACAGTTGAGGAATTTCCAGGCAAATCTGCTGCAAAATGGAACAGAATTGGTTTTACAGTTTAATGTCAATAGAAATATTTGTCTGCCCACAGTCCTGCTTGCCCATGCTGTCATTGGCCACTGAGTTACATGTGGTGTTTAGCAGTTATGTCTCTTTCTAAGTGAGCTCATGATTCAGAATTTAAATCTGCAGAAGTGATTAAGTGAGGCATGAATTCATTTTACAGTGAAAGCCTGAGTGTGAATGATTTTCTCGGGATGGGAATATCAGCTTGGTGTTGGCTTCCATTATATACTGACATCATGAATCCCTACAAGTGGCAAAAGCAAGCACTTCATTGCTCACCTATATTCTTCTGGGCACTAGCCTATAGCCTGTACATGTAGGACCTGGTATGTAGAGGGAATGGCAGATACTGTATAGCTCAAGCACACAGACACCGTAGCATCCTAGAGTCAGGCAGATGCCAAAGCGTGACAAGTCAAAGGAGGCTGTGGAGATAGGAACACAGTAAAACATCTAAGGAAGCCAAGTGGTCATATCTCCATGTCAGAAACACTGCCCTGTCAACAGTGAGGCAGATGGGGTAGAGGAAACTCAGAGCAAGCAGGTGGGAAATAGTTAATTCAACTAAGAAACAAATGGTACCAGCCCCAATTAAGATCGTGGGAGCAGAGATAAGAGAAATGAAGAAACACGGATCATTTTAGAGCATGACTACAGCCAAGGTCCGACCTGCAGGTGACTGAATGACATCAGAAAGAGACTGCATTGGTTTCAAAGAGTCAGGTTTGAGTGATGAGGTAATGCAAGTAGATGATGAGGTGGGTGATTAAGTTTTAGATTTTTTTTCCCACTGTTACTGATAATTTACTAAGGATTCTATAAAAAGGCCAAGCCTGTAGCTTTATAGGAAAGTGAAAAGGGGTAGCAAGGTCTGAGAGTTGTCTGTGTGGAGTCCCAGCTACTGATCCCAAATCACAAGAGCAATTTCTATTATCTAGGAAATGGCCAGGAGGCAAGGTTGGGGGAGGGAAGATTGCCAGCTAATGGCAGTACTGGTACAATTGACGTCTTTAGCACCTTTTCACAAATACACAGGTATAAAATATCAGTGATTGAAATTTGTATCTCACACATGTGTATTTGTGGGAAACGATACTGGCTTTACATAAATTTGCTTTAGAATAAGCCGAAGGCTAAATCATAGTTTTTATGTGAAGTGAGGGGTCCTTGTGAAACGGCTTCTGTGATTCCTTCTGGCGCTGCAGTGCATCCAAAATTGCTCCTGTCGAGGGTCATAGTCCAGGTTTAAAACCAGGAGGCTCACACTGCATCCTGTGGGTTTAACACAGTCTTCAGAGAGGCAGTCAAGGACAAGAGTGGCTCCAGGAGGGCCAGGACATTTATCCCTCCGGGGATTCACATATTGTTGTTTTCTTTTTGCCTTATCTCCTTGAAGTAATCTCCCCTCTCTTCAGGAGTTGACACACAGGGTGAAGGTTCCCCCGTGTGTTAATATAATCTCTGAAGGTGTTGCATTCCGCTTGCTTCGGCTTTTATTAATTTGTTTTTTCATAATTCCAGTGATGTGTCTGATAGGTAGAAAAATAGAAGAGAGAAATGAAAAAGAAACACTAATAAAAAGCAGAATGCCCCCCAGCGGCAAGCTAGTGGCATCCAGAGGTTGCAGATAATGGATTAGCTTTTACCTATTTCCATAGCAACAGCTTAGCTGCTCTTAAACACTTCTTTAAAAGCTTCTGATAAATGTATCCTGTGACCCTGAAAACTTTCCCATCTCCCTCCTGACTTCTTTCATCTTCAACCCCTCCTTTTCCCTTTTGCCCCACAAAAACATCAATTATTACCCATAACCTTGTAGCACTCACTTGGTTTTCTGCAGACCTGCTTCCTTTCAGGGCCTGAGATGGATTCAGCAGTGAAGACAGACAAGGCTGCCATTCTCTCCTCCCTTCTTTTTGTTCCCATGTCTTTTCTCTCCCCTTTTTTCTTCTCTTTCACTTCTTTCTTCTCTGCTTTTTCCCACTCCTCACTCCTCTCTTTCTTGTGTCTTTTTAATTCTCCCCCCTCTTTCTCCCTCTCGATTTCAAACTAAATGTGAAGGGAGGTCATCACTCTGTGGGTCAGTATTGGAACTGAAATGGCTGTCTTCATCCAAGCTTTGGAGATATTCATTGAGTACCTCCTTCCAGTAAACTAGATATATGCTGTGTGATAGGGAGGTATATGGAAAGGGTAACACTGAGGGTCTAAAGCATCATTTTTTTGTCTCTGACAGTCTTACAGAAACCAGAATTCTGGTTGAGAAACAAAACACTCAAAATGAGGTAAGAATCAGCCAGGACCACTGCAAAGAGTGGACAGATTCTTAGGACTTCAGCTTTTGGCCAAGTCATCTTTATATGACTTTGAGACATCACTTTCATTCAGGGGCTTTGTTTATTATTAGCCACATTTGCATCTTTAACTGTAAAAGACATGAAGTCTGGAAAGAGCTCCTGGGAGAACTAAATGGCACAATTCATACAGACCTGCCTGTGTTCCACAGGGGTCAGTTTTCTCTTATGGTGATAACTGATGGTTTGAGATTAAGAGCCAATCAAAAAATGAGTAAAAATTTTGGGTAGATGATCGCAAAATGGTTATGGAGATACAGGAAATGTAAGCTGGCTTTGAAAGGTTGGAGAACACTTTAATATGAAGAAAGAAGGGGAGAACTCAACTGAGGGGGTGGAGATACTAGAGAAGCTGAAGCCAGGCAGTTTGGCTACTGAACACTCCTCATCTATTTGGATGAGGAGGATATGGTTGAGGCTGAAGGATGCTGTGAGTTTGTAGGCATGCAGTTTTTCTTTAAAAAAAATCATTTGTTCTACCCAATACAAAGATTTTATTTAAAAGAAAATGGGAGTAGATATTTTTAAGGTAAATTGAAGCAGTTTTCTATAAATACCTCTAAAGACTCCCAATAGTACTTGCCCTGTGAAGCCTTCCTCTGTGGAAAGCATCACACCCCTCTTCCTTCATGTACCAATCACATCATGTGCCCATCACTTAGTACTCATGCCAATCATGCAGTTCAGGAGCTGAGCTTATTTGTCCTCGCTTGCTTAGTGCCTAGCATGGCATTTAAAACACAGGAGACTGCTTAGGAAATGTATTCAGAGTGGAAATATGATTTAACCAGTGCCATGAATCTAGCAGGTTAAGAGAGAAAGGTGTGCTTGAAGAGCAGCACTTTGATTTAGATTTTTAGCTAAGGGTGTAAACTGGGATGGATATTACAGAGACACTTCTCAATGCTCAGCTCAGCTAAGCAAAGGTAGAAGAAGTTCAGGATCTGCCAAGTATCCTCATTACTAAGAAGAGGGCTCTTGCTGGTTAAAGACCACACCTTGGGCCAGGCTTCACAGGCAAACGGTGAGTCTTTTTCTGTATCCAAGCTTTTCTTCAAAAACCAAGATTTCTAAAATCCTGGTGGTGTTTTTTAGCTTAGCTTACATGGATACATCTTCAGAGTATTTGTTCACACGTATACACACACACACACACACACACACACACACACACACACACACACACACTTAAACATAGGCTTTGTATATGACACAAAGCAAGCAGTGTTTCTCTTTCTGGGTTTGGCTTATTTCACTTAGCATTATGATGTCCATTTACATCCGTTTTCCTACAATGTCTTCATTTCAATTCTTGTTATGTCTGCCAAAAAAGGTACCACATTTCTTTATCCATTCATATGTTGAAAATATCTAGACTTTTGTCAATTCCTGGATATTATGAATAGCACAGCAATAAACATGGATGTACAATTGTCTCTGTGGTGTGCTAACTTGGAGTCCTTTGAGTATATAGCCAAGAGTGTTACAGCTGGGTAATGTGGTTCTATGTTCTACTTGTGTGGAACCTCCACACTGATTTCTGTAGTGACTGCATGCATTTATATTACCCTTGTTGTTGGCTTTGCTCTTTTTTTTGGGGGGGGGGGGGCGCCACCCAGCTCCCAAATAAATCACACACGGCACGGAGGCTTATGTTTACTTAGCTCGGCTTAGTTTCTAGCATTACTTAAATTATCCCATCTGTCTTTTGACTCTGGGCTTTTCTCATTCTCTTACTTCTGTAAATCTTATTCTTACTCCATGGCTTGCTGGTTGTGTAGGTGGGTGGCTGGCTGCTGGAGTCCTCCTCCTTCTCTGTCTCCTAGATCTTTTCACTCCTGCATCGCTTCTTCCTCCTCCCAGATTTTTCCTTCTTTATATTCTCTCTGCCTGCCAGGCCCACCTATCCTTTATCCTGCTTACTATTGGCTAGTCCTTTATTTGACCATCAGGTGCTTTGTGCAGGCACAGTAACACAGCATCACAGGGTTAAACAAATGCAACATAAACCCACACACCCAGATTCTTGGGAATGTGGGGGTAGTTTTCTCTATACTACTTCCTATTATCTGTGGATGAAGTATCTTTAGGGTCCCAGAGGGAAAAGTTCTACTGAATATTCTCACAAGTAGTAAATAATGATCCTTTCTACCAAAGGTCTCTAGCATTTTTTGCCTTTTATTTTCTTGGTGGTAGCCCACTGACTAGGGTGAGATGGAATCTCAAAGCAGTTTTAACTTGAATTTCCCTGATGACTACAGATATTGAACCATTTTCATGTATATTTTAGCCATTTGTGTTTCTTTTTTTTGAAAATTGTCTAGCCCATAGGCTCAGTTAGTCATTGGATAGTTTGGCATTATTTTTGTTGTTTAATTTTTGAAGATCTTTATGTGTACTAGATGTTAATTCTCTGTCAGATGTTTAGTAGGCAAAGATTTTCACCCATGCTGCCACTTCAATGTTCTGAGTGTTTCCTTTGCTGTGCTAACTTTTAATTTCATCCCACTTGTCAAGTTTGGGGGTTATTTCCTGGACTATTAGGAGAATGTTCAGAAAGCTGTTCCTTATGCCTATATCTTGAATATTTTCTTTTAGGTTTACCTCTAGTAGTTTCAGTCATCATGTCTTGTTTTAAGGCCTTTGATCCATTTTGAGTTTGTTTTTGTGCAGAGTGAAATATAAGAATCTAATTTAACCCTTTCATAAATGAAAACCAATTATCCCAGCATTCTTTGCTCAAAGAAGCTATCTTTTCTTCAATGTATGTTGCTTTGTCCAAATCTAAGTCTGTCATAGTTTATTTCTGAGTCATCTGTTCTATTTCATTGACCTACAAGTTTATTTTTTGTATTAGTAACATACTGTCTTATTTTGTACTGTGGCTTTGTAATATAATTTGAAATTTTAGGCTGTGATACTTTCAGCGTTCTTTTTACTGATAGACTGAACTAGCTATTCATAGGCTTTATATGTTTCAATATAGATTTTAAGATATCTTTTATAGTTCTTTGAAGAATGCCATTGGAATTTTTGTAGGATTGTATTGAATCTGTAGGGTATTTTTGGTAATGTAGTCATTATCACAATATTAATTCTGCCTAAGGAGAAGTCTCTCCATCTCCTAGTAACTTTCTTTCTTCAGTGTCTTTAAGTTTTCATTGTAGGAGCCCTTTACTTCCCTGGATAGGTTTATTACTAGGTTTTAAAAAACATTGCAAATAAGATTATTTTACTGATTTCTTTCTCAGGGAGTTCATTATTAGTTTAAGGAAAAGTTATTGAATTTTGTACATTGATATTGTATTTTGCTATTTTATTGAATGTGTTTATTGTTCTTTAGAATTTTCTGGTAGAGCTGTCATTATCTTTAAGTATAGAATCATGTCATCTGCAAATAGGGATAATTTAACTTCTTCCTTTCCTTTTTACATCCTTTTTATTTCTTTACCTTTTACTATTGCTGTAAGTCAGGCTTCAGACAGTATGTTGAATAAGAGTAGACAAAGTGGGTATCCTTATCTCATTCCAAAATGCAAAAGGAAATATTCTCAGACATCTGCCCCATACAATGACCTTGATTTTAGACTTGCCATATGTAGCCTTGGTTGTGTTGAGCTATGTTAACTTTTGTTAGGTTGAAAGGAAACTGCAGCTCCTCAAACTCCAAGAAGCAGTCCAAATATCCAGAAAGGAGCTCATCCTAGACTGTAGGGGGAGTTTCTAGTGTTTAGATAAAAGCCAGCACTCCTTGGGACTTTGGAAACCAGTTCCCATCTGTTAAAAGGAGTCATTTCCCTTACTTACAGCAGAATGGACATATGGCTACCTGTGGCACCAATCATGATATCAAATGCTGGCCTCCAAGATCCCTCTGTATCACAAGTACTTGTTATATGTTTCAGAGCCCGTGGTAGCATTCTAGCCGTCTCACCTCCTCCTCTACCCTAAACTCCCTCTAGCTCATGGGCTTCCCACACTCAACTCCTCATCTTTCTTGTGACTCATCTATCCTCATTATTCTTGACTCTTGCTATTCTTACTATGCTCTCTCTATTCTCTATCTATGGGTATTCTTCCCTCTTTCACAGACAGCCCTGGCCATGCCCAGTCTACTGGTCATGTTCAGTCTACTTCTTTCTCTCTCTGCTCTGGACTCTTCCAGATGCCTCTGGCTTCTCTTTCTCTCTTTCTCTCTCTCTCTTTCTCTCTCTCTCTCCCCCATGATAAAAACTTCCCCCTTAACCATGCCATGCAGCAGTCATGCTGGCAGTTTCTTTAATCCTCCCCTCTTATATACACTTTTTATCTCCAGTTCTCTCAGGGCTTTTATTATGAAAGGATATAAATCTTTGTTGAAGGCCTTTTATGCATGGTTTGAGAATATCATGTGTTTTATGTCCTTAAGTCTGTGTATGAAAACAAAAACAAAACAAACATGCATTCATTTCCATGCTGAACCAAACTTGCATCTCTGGAATGAAGTCAATATGGTCATGATGTATGATCAGAATGTGTTCTTGATTTTTATTTTCAATAATTTTATGGAGAACTTTTGCATCTCTATTTGTAAGGGAGATTGTACAGTTTTCTTCCTTTGTTTTGCCATTTTCAGTTTTGCTATCAGGATAATGCTGGCTTCATAGAATGAGTGTGGTAGTATTCCTTCCCATTCTTTATTATGTGCTAATTCGAGGAGCATTTGTGCTCAGTGTTCCTTAAACATTGAGTAGGATTTGGCAATAAGTCCGTTTGAACTCGAGAATTGGTGACTGCTCTAACATGATTGATTGCAAGGATCTGTTTAACTTATTATATGTCCTTGATCTAAATTTGAGAGGTGATATGTGTCTAATATTCTGATCACTTCTTTTAAATTGACAGTTTTTTGGAGAAATCTAAATATTCAAAGTACTTCCAAGTGATCCTCTGTATTTCACTGTACTCTGCACTAATCTTTACTTTTTCATCTCATATTTTATTGATTTAGATTGCTTCTTTATTTCTTCTGGTTAGTTTGACCAGTAGCTTGTCAATCTTACTTACTATGTCAAAGACACCAACTGTGTCTGATAGATTCTGTATATTATTCTTCAAGTCAACATTTTACTAACTTATTCTCTGGTCCATATCTGTTGTCATCGTCTACTTTTGGGGGGTTTTATTGTTCTTGTCTTTCTAGGACTTTGAGACAAATTGTTTGATTATGGATATAGTTCTGTTTATTTTCATGTAAACTTTCATAGCTATGAACTTTCCTCTTATCACTCTCCTAGCTGCTTCTCAAAGGTTCCGGTGAGCAGTGGTTTAGTTTTCCTTTGAATTTAGGAAATTTTGAATTTCCTCTCTGATTTTTTTCAGTACCACTGGACAATAATGAGTGTATTTGTGTAGTTTTCCACCTGTTTTTTTTTTTTTTATAGTTTTTCCTGCTGCTGACTTCTAGTTTTGATGCATTGTGAGCTGATAATCTTCAGTGAATTTCTAAGGGGCTAAACAGCTTTATCTCTCTTCACGATGGAGGAGAAAAAACCTGAGTATCTACCATGACCAACCATAGCCCCATGTAAAGAATCTGAATCATCTTTCTGCTTCAATAGTCTAACTGGGCCCTTCCCCCAGACATTAGACTTAATAACAATATATGTAAAGACAATAAAAGGGCTGAGTGGTGTTGCTATTTTATTCATTTTTAGTCCCCATTCTCTTCACAGATACTTAGTAGGATAGGGTAAGAAGATTTTTTACATTAGTCATTTTTGTAAAATTGGTTTACTCCTAAAGTCAGGGCTTATCTTCAGCAGGAGACACTGAAACCTGTGTATGACATTTTGTGAGAGGGTCAGAATACTCATTTCTGTAGGTTTTAATGCAGGCCAATTTCAGGAACAAGGTAAGATTTGGGAGTTGAATCACTAGGGAATATATAATGTCTCTTTTGGCTCTAAAACTTCATCATTTTATAACTTAGATCATAGCCCAAAATATTTTTGGCACTTTTGAATTACTGTGGGGAGGGCTGAAATTCCAGAAGAAAAATCAAGCATGACCCAGGCTTCCTACTAATGGTATTAAGTCCAAATTAAAATATGTCTCCTTTTTTATTAACTAAAATTTTTATTGGAATAAATGAGATTTTTCTTATTTTATTTAAACACTTTAATTAAAGTAGAATTACATCACTTTCCACACCCCTTTCCTCCCACCATCCCCTCAGAGTAACTCTCCTTCAACATTCCCGAGGCCCCCAACTCTCAAGCTTTTCCTTCTTTTTCTTTGATTGTATTTGTTCCATATGTGTGTGTGTCTCTCTGAGTGTACACACACACACACACACACACACACACACACACACACACACACACACATATATATATATATATGTAAATACAATCTACTGGGTCTGTTTTTGTTGTTTGGATATATGTGGTTTCAAGCTGATCACTCTACATTGGACCACCATTAAGGGGCTCATTCCTGGGAGAGGCTAATTCATCTTTCTCCAGCAGTCAATACCTCCTTGTAGTTGTTTGTCTAGGGTTGGGACCCAATGAAATTCTCTCCTTCCATTTTTAACATGTCTATTGATATTGCCATTCTTCAGGTCTTCTTTACTCTGCCATCTCCAGGAAAGACTGTTTCACAGTGGGCTTCCTGCTTTTCTGACTTCTACAGTCTTTCTGGCCTCTTCCATAATGTCTCCTGAGCCATAGTTGCAAGAGCTGTGATGTCGGTGTACCTGTTGGGGCTGGGGCTCCCCACAATCCATTGATCTCATCATTTAATCCAGTTGTGGTTTTCTGTGAGGGTCTCCATTTGTTCTAAGGGAAAGTGTCTTGGAGGATGGTAGTACCTATACCTATCTGTGGGTATAAGGATAAGATTTAGAATGTAGTAGAGATTATTCTAGTCTAGCAAAGTGGGCGCAGTAGATTCTTTCCTAAGACCATGACCTCACTAGCCCTGGGAGTCTGGCTAGGTTTCCAGTTGCAGGATGGGCCTTCAGTCCAATTATACAGCTGTTGGTTGCCACTGACATGTGAGTGCCATTTCTTGCACGTCTTTGCATATCTGGTCATGGCGGTCATTTTCGTGGTTCATAGGGAGGGATGTTTAATTGCTTCCATCCCTTGGTAGCTTGCACAGAATTTTCTGGAAGTGTGAAACCTAGACTGCAGGAAAGAAGCTTTTAGATCCCATCCAGCTCCAACTGTCTGAGTCAAGTCCTGTGTTCTATGTATGTGGTGTCTTCAGCAATAGGGGCCCACCAGCAGCCCCTGTGATGCAACCAAAGACTAAATTCCTGATTTATATTGTTTGGGGGGGGTCACTTGTACCACCCTGAATAACACTTCAAAGGTTTTCTCGTGTATAGTACCAAGGTTTTTGTTAATCTATGATACTTATGGGAGAGAACTGTCAAATCATGTAGCTTAACTTCCTTTATAATGTGTGTGTGTGTGTGTGTGTGTGTGTGTGTGTGTGTGTGTGTGTGTGTGTACATACAAACTCTTACATGATTGTGTATGGTTTTAGATGAACATGAAATAATGTGCTTCCTTGAGGCTTTATCAAACAATCTTGATGTTATTTGATCCTCATCTGTATCAACGTTGCTCCCTCCTTCCCAGTTGGAATCCCCTCCTGTTATTTTTGCTGCCTTCCTATCACCTGTATCCTGCTTTTCTGCTCCCAAGCCTCCCACTACCACCTGAGATCCTTTCCTTATTTCTGTGGTGACTGTATGTTGTATATTCACATTTGAGAATTGGAGGTGTGGATGCTCAGATGAGGAAGAACATGTGGCATTTGTCTTTCTAAATCTGGGTTACCTCACTCAATCTTTTCTAGGTCTACCCATTCACCTGAAAATGTCATGATTTCATTTTTCTTTGCAGCCAAATAGTATTCCATTGTGTATATGTTCCACATTTTTACTGTCTATTCATCTGTTGAAGGGCGTAATAAATGGCATATTCTCTCTGATAAGAGATCTTTCTTTGTCTCCATTCACAATAGATACATGCAACATTACCCATGGCACAGACAGAACTCAAGATAAGGAAATCATGAGAGGGGCTGGGCATATAATTCATAAAATAAAGTGCGTGTTGCAGGCACTGGTCTATGTTCAGTCCCCACAACCACATTTTAAAAAGCCAGACATGGTGGCACATTCTTATAATCGTGCTGCTAAGAAGGCAGAGACAAGTAGATCCCTGGGACTCACTAGTCAGCTCGCATAGTCCACCTGGTGAGCATCAGGTCAATGAGGCTGGCCTCAGAAAGAGGTAGACAGTACCTGTGGAACTGTGTCCTCCAATCTATACAGACATATGTACACACACACACACACACACACACACACACACACACACACACACATACACACACACACACACACACACACACACACACACACACACACACACACATACACACACATGATGACAAGGATGTTCCTAACCAGACTGGTGTGTACAGGGTTTAGATCTTTGATTAACGGTGACAGGAACGGACTTGGGGTCATTATTATACTTTCCATACTTCCTTTTTCAGACTTGTTGGTCTATTAGTCAAAAGAGTTGTGCAATCCCCTTGAGATGGAGACACCTCTGAAGATGAAGAGTAACTGGTTCCTCTATTCAACACATGCCTTTCTCTCAAGGAAATCTAGCACATTTTTCAAGCTGGATTTTTCTGCAATTTCCAGTGTTCATCTCCTAGTTTCTCAAATGGTCATGCTAGTCCTTGTGAGTAAATGTTTTGCCTCTTCCTGTGGTCACTTGACATTGATGGTCCCATCAAGAGTTCATCCAATGTGTCCCTAAGGTACCTGTATTGAGAACAATGTTCTTATCTAGCAACAGTATCAAAAACTTCCAAAATAGAAACTCTGAGTCTCACTCAATGTTAGGGTTACCTTAGCTGAAGACTTATGTAAAAAATATTTTGCTTCTTTCTGTCTGTCTCTGTCTCTCTCTCTCAGCATTTATTTAACTTTACTTTTAGTGGAAATCATTTCTAGTAAAAGAATAAGCACAAGGAAAGAGGTTCTTAGATCTGTCTTTATAGGCAGCTCCTCGGGTAAGACAATGGAGCTTAACTCACATGGAAAACCCAGTGTTTTGGTCCATTTTCTGACACTATAACAAAATACTCCAGGCTGGCTACTTTCTAAGGGAGATAGGCTCCTTGAACTCACAGCATGATGATAGAAGCTGGGAGGCTTTAGTGAGGACTCACAGAGAAGAGCATCACAGTGAGGAGGTTGCATACAGAACAGGTCACGTGGCAAGACAGGAAGCAAGAGTGAGCTGCCATGCTTGGTGCTTGGTTATCATAACCTACCTATCTGTTCTCTCCAGAATTAATCTACTATGAAAGAATAGCATCAGTGCTTCTGTGGGAAGAGTTCCAAGTGGTCTAATTTCCCTTCCCTTAGACCTAATCTCTTACAGCTTTGCAACCTCTGCATTGACACTGGTCAACAGCCTTTGAGAACATAGGTCTTGGGGGACACACCCATGACACACATCCAAACCATAGCATTTAATCCATTACAAACTTCAGTACAATATTGACAAGTCTGGCCTGGTAGAGTGGGCAAAGAGTGACAGGGTGGAGCTTGGTGAGAGACCCACTCTCCTCAGTACACCTCGTCTTGTCCCAGCCAGGCTGTCTCTCTGTGACTAGTCCCTGTATTTCTCCTGACGTAAAGACATTTTATCAGTGTGAGATTCATGCCTAGGTTGGAGCAAGCTTGTGAGTCCTTTGGTTCAAACTTAACTGAATGTGGTTCATTTGGTCCCTGTATTAAGAAGGCTCCTATCTCTAAGAGGTTTTATTTGGTTAGTTACAGTGTTGACAAGAAAATACCAGGCTCGTTTCAACATCTGGGGCCTTTGGGATAATGCAGAAACTGAAGAAAGATGGTAGCTTTGGCCTAGTTTTGTTCAAATTAAGAAGAGATCAATTTTATCCACACAACCTGATGATTACAAGACAGTAGCCTGACTTGTAGCCTGGCTCTGGTGGGTACTAGTCAGCTAGGAGTGCGGAGGAGAAAACGTATCTCATTTCCAAGTTTGATCATTTCAATGCACATTCTCTTTTGTGGTAACATCTGCAGCCCCAAGAAGCACCAGCAGGCCGAGCTCTTCCCACAGAGGTTGCTGGTGGACAGGCTTCCCAACGCCTTGCTCTCCATCACTCTGGGGGCTGAGCAAGGAGGTCAAAGAACAAACCAGGGGGAAAGAGGGTTGAAAGAGGTGTTGGATAGTGGTTTTCAAATTAATAGCTTTTCTCATTTGGCATTCAAAACCAAACACAGTAGATCCATTTCAGCTTCAGGCACTTTCGTCTGTGAAGTCAGATTGGCAGAGTTTGGGAAGAGAGACTGTGAGAGGATACGGGGAACACGCACAGGAATGCATTATTCATCCCCCATTATCAGATAATGAGTTGTTCCAAATGAGTGAGCCTTCCAGATAACTGAGTCTTCCTTTTTGAATCTTCAAGCTTCCTTTTAACTTTAGAGCATATTTATATATTTTGTTAAGTGTGTTATAGACATCTCTGCCTAGAATAGCTGATTATAATTTAATCATATCTTGACGACCATCAAATTTCAACAGGAATTAATTGCATATCTTTTTCACACAGATGCCACCTAGCTCTGCCCTACTGTGGTTCTACATTTGAACTCTCTTTCCCTGGTGAATGGCTGCATTCTTCCCCATGGGTACCACTTGTCAGGGTTATAGCATGCTTTCTCTTTCTTCTCATCTTTTGTCCACAGTGACTTAGGAATAAATGGATGTCTCCAGGGAAAAGCAAATAACCAAGCCTATTAAATCAGCAACTTTATTTCCTTCGTGATTTGAAGTCCACCATTCAGTTTAGATCCACAAATAATTATTCTATGTCTGTTAAGTGAGGATGCTGTGCTTAGTATTGAGATGATAAAAGGAGCCTTTTGAGTGGTTACCGTCCATTAAGGGAGGAGAAACAGATGCTTCTCATTTATCAGGGATGTCAAATAGGTAAAGACCATAAATTGAATTCATTGTGTGAAGTACATCAATAGAAGAACGTACAGGGTAGAGAAAAAGAATAAAGTATTTAATTCACTTTGGTTGGAAAAATTCCAGGAAGGTTACAGAGTAGAAATGATACCTAAAAAGTAAGATGAATAAGAGTAATAAGAGTGCACTATGCAGAGAAAAGGTAGATAAATATGTTGGAGGGAACAACAGTTTTGCCTGTAAGTTTGAGAATGCCAAAGTCTACCTCCTTCTGATTCAGTGAATTAAATGGGCTGGGCAATAGATAGCATTATGTGTTGCATTTTGTACTCATATAGTCTTGCTTAATTTACAAAGAAAAAAGTCAAATGAGAGGGAAATGGGGGAGTGACATAATCAAACTAAAGTACGTACATGTATGAAAATGTCATAAGGAAACCTATTATTATATACAATTAATATATGCTAATAAACTAATAATGCCAGGAAATTAGAGCTCCTACCCAGCATCAACTGGGGGATATTAAAGGAGAAATGTAGGGCTATATACCATGGAAACACTTCCACTTTGGGATAGCTTTCTCCTTCCAAAGGCGCCAGTGTCTCTCACAGGAATGGAAGAATGGTCCTGTGTATTGTCTTAGAAGTTGTACCAATTTTGACAAAGGAGAAGAGTGGGTCTCTGCTTTTTAAAAAAAGTACAATTGTTGTCAAAGTGTACTTCCCAGAATGGTGGCAGCAGCAGCAGCAACAGCAGCACCTGGGGATCTGCCAGAAGAGGATGTGATCAGATACCACCTAAAACCTATAGCATTAGGTGGGACTGGAATCTTGCGATTTCCCAAGCAGTCCAGTGACATGGATACACATTCATGGGAACCACTGCTCAGAGGACATGGAGGCAGAAGGAAAGGCTTGAACCCAGGATCTGAAGGAAGGAAGACTGATGAGGATAAAATGTGGTTTACGCTTTGACTCCAAGATTCTCTCTTCATGTCCCACCCTGACGGATTAGCCAGCCCAGGGTGGCAAGAAACAAACACTTGCCTGAGCAGAAGCTTCATCTAAACAAAAGCTTCTGATGGTTTTATGTAACACTAGGTGGACTTCCTATGCTTGATATGACCCTTGTCCTGAAGTGTCATGCTTTTTATTTTGTGATGTGCTGAGAGATGACTCATCTCTCTGGAAGGCTCACAATAAGGCCCTTCCAGGAGCCCATAGTGGAAACTTGAAGGCTACTTAGTTGATTTGTAAATAAGCCAGTTGCTGTGGTGGCCATCCCAAGGAGTCCCTCCCTTCCCATTTACCTTTCTATACAAAGAATAAATGAGAAACTAACTAGAAAGTGACCCAACCATACAAAGGAGATGGAATTGCCCTGCTCAGACATTTGGTGGCATCTAGGTATCCTGGCATACTCTACCCAATTCACAAACATTGCTTCCTCCACAGAAAGCAGGAGTCTATGGTCTGATCATTACCTTCCCTGGGGCAGAGAAGGGTGAGGAAGGCCCTCATCCTCCTGGCAGACACATTCTAGGTGTCTTTTCTGCTCTTTTCTGACTGACAGTTTTGTATAGAGATGCTGATGGCACAGAACAGGACAGTTCTTGTCTCCTTTTCCCTGGGGGCCAGTTTAGGGGTGACTATGTTATATATCTCACCCACGGTGTTAGAATTCATTCATACATCTACCATCTGTAGACAACATACACCGCTAGCAAGCTGCTCATACTCCAATTGCATAGCCATGGCAGGAGGCAGGGGGTTAAAGCAAGAGAAACCAAACAAAATCAGGAAAAGTAACCCAGTGGCCAGGATCCCCTGGGAAACACATGAGAAGAACAAACCAACACCAATTGTGAAGTGGAAACCTTTGTTCTATAAGAGTTGAATATCCTTTCCAAATCAAAAGATCCCTAGAAATATTATGACTTTTTAATATTTTAACAGAACTGGATAGCGGAGAGTTTATTCATTTCCTGGCTCCACTCTGTTGCCTTTGAGTAAATATTGGTTTTTGACACGCAATTATTAATATTGTGTATTGCTTTATATAGCTTTTAAGTGCCGCTTAATTTATGGGGAAAATGAGCCAATGAATGTAAATGAGCTGGAGTCAGTGTGACACTTCTGCCCTCAATATGTCCTCCCTGGGCCACGGGGTCTGTATTGTTTCCGTTCTCCTTTTTATTTCAGAGCAAGTTGGTGGTGTTGGGGTGGGGGTAGGGTGGTAAAGACAGGACTTTTCTGTACTTATTTCTGAGCTAGGAACAGTTCTTCAAAATACCCATTCTCCCCATAGGTCTTCCTGGTCCCTCCTTTGAGTCCCACTTATTTCTTAAGCATATCTGACCACATCTTGACCCTTACCCTAGCCAGCCTAGCTGTCAGTGAGTCTGTGGGAAGCAAGGAAAGAGATTGACAAATGAGCATTTTCAAGCCTGACTCTGCACTGAGTCCTCACAGTGTTATATCCGTGCTTCTGGCATGTTTGGCAGTACCAGCTCTGACACTAATGAGTTTTAGCACTTGAGAAGTACCATAGAAAGTTCCCAGCCGAAAGTCCACTTCTGGAGAAAGGAAATCCACCATCCACTGATCATGTTGGAGGGTTCAGGCCAGGTTCCAGTGCATACTGTTGGACACCTCCAGTAACAATAGAGCAGTAGCGAAACATGATGTGACATCACCGGTGATAAGATTCGATGGCTTTTTTTCACAGGTGTGTTTGCTTATCCATGTTAGAAAATTTAAGAGACATTACCAGGGAATGGGATAAGGATGGGAAACAGTCGGAGTACATCAATGCAGGTGTGAAAATAACACAATGAAACCCATTTTCCTGTGCAATAAATGTAAACCAGAGAAAAAGACATGCCCAACTAAGAGATTTATAAGAAAATTATCAAGCCTTTCAATACAATATGTGGTTAGTAAACTTACCTTTTCCCTAAGACAACAAATCAATTTTATCATCTCTGGCAGTAACTCTCTGCCAGAGGGTTGGAACCAATCATTCACTCTGCCAAACTACCTACCTGTGCCATTTCTAAGCCTCTGGCTACAGCCATGCTCCCTTCTCACTGTTAACACACCTGAAGTCTTGAACATGGGAATCTACCAATCTCTGATGTCTTAAGTCTACAGGCTGTTTCCTTTAGATACATCTTGCCTCTTGTCTTGAAGGATATGCAGATTTTTAGGAAAACGATGAATGCTTATGTGCCATGGTCAACGTTGCCAACCTATTCTGCCTTTATTGACCTTATTTTGCCCAGTCAAGTTTCAGTATGCCTTCTGCCCTTCTCAGCAAGGAAGGACGACATTGCATTTATTTCAGCTTGCCTACTGCCCCACTGAGCATGGGCCAGTCACATTTTCATCCTGGTCATCTTGCTGTGTCCTGAGAACCACCAGCATTTTCTCTGGTGACACACTTGTAAAGTGTCCTCGGCTTTGGCACCCAGGTCTGGAAAAAGGGACAATGCAGAGATGAGGTAGTTCACAGAGCTTCTTTGCTCCTCTGAGTCTTTAGAGTGACTCCTTAGGATGACATGGAGAAGAGTGCAACCACAGAGACTTTTCTTTGCCTGGTGTAGATCTGTATCAACATGCACAATGCATGCAGCAATGAGTGGGGTCGGAAGCCAGCAATTATCTGGCTGACTCCCAGTGTTCCTGCTACCTTATGTGAAGTGATGGGTCCACTTCACAACTCCCTTCCTTTCGGTTGTTACTTGTATGCTGACTTTTGGTATAAAAAACTTGGTATAGGAGTTAAGTTTAGTACTCCCAAATATTGCACAGTCAGAGGGAAGTGAGAAAACTAGGAGAAAGCTAAGTAATTTCCCTGTCTCCACAGACATTGCTCTAGCCTGCAGAATAAGTTAATTTATCTCTAAGAGATGGATGAGGAAAGATTATTTATTAAAACCAAGAAGCCCATAGGCCTGAGCGAGGGCATTCATAGAAGATAGCCCAGATCACTCTTACACATATACAATGGTAGAACCAAAATGATGTTTTAAAAAAATCATTGCTCATTTATCAAACTGTCAAAAATTCCAATGATTGTGAAGATGTACTTGTTACTTATCTCGTTGCTATGACAAAATACCCTGGGCAAACCAACTTAATGGAGAAAGTGTTCGATTTTACTTACTGTCCATTGTTGAGGGGAAGTCTTGGTGGCAGAAATTGATGCAGCTGGGCTCATTGTATCCACAATCATGAAACAGAGAGAAGTGAATGCTGGGACTCAGCTGGCTTTCTTGTTTTATTCAATCCAAGCCCTAGCCCAGGGAATGGTACCACCCACAGTGAAGGTGGATCTTGACACTCCAGTTAACCTAATTGAGATAATCCCTTACAGGTATACCAGAAGCTCGCCTTTCTAGTAAATCTAGACCTTGCCAAGTTGATGATGCTCATTATCGTGGAGGATTTGCTGTTGGCAGTAGTTTTCAGAGGAAAGGTTGTCTTGGATTGTTAATGGATGTGAAGAAGCTAAAACTCTCTAGAAAAGCAATGTACCAACCACCATCAAAACTCTTCCTCTTTCCCAGTAGTGTCTCTTAACTTCGACCTGCATAAGCAAAGAATTCTGTGAAAAAAGTCATCCAATCTTAACTTCAATGTGACACCATATTTAGCTCACTGATATATTGTTCCTGGAAGTATTGAGCAATCTACACTGGCACCTGCTCTTAACTTTCCAACAATGCATGATTAATTTATTTGAGGACTCCTTCCCACAGATACGGTTTCACGTATCTTTTTTTTTTTTTTTTTGGTTTTTCGAGACAGGGTTTCTCTGTGTAGCTTTGCGCCTTTCCTGGGACTCACTTGGTAGCCCAGGCTGGCCTCGAACTCACAGAGATCCGCCTGGCTCTGCCTCCCGAGTGCTGGGATTAAAGGCGTGCGCCACCACCGCCCGGCGGTTTCACGTATCTTATGTGGTAACAACATGGTGCAAAGAATGGACACTAAAGTTAGCTGTCAGTAGGGGCCTTTATATAAACTATCATGCCTTTCTACAGTGAAATACTACTCAGCTCTGAAAATACTGAAGGATGTTTTAATAACTATATAAGCAATGGTATGTTCACTCCACTACTTTCTGTGCTTTGTACTAGGAATGGTGATTATGATATTCTTACTTATGCTATTTTGTATAAATGAGCATTGGTTGAATTACACAAGACAGTAGAGTAATGACAATAATGGGGAAGAGGTGGTGTAGATAGTAAAATTTGTCAGCATATACTTTTTGTGGATTGGTACTGGAATCATATAACCATATTACCTTTCCAAAGGACACAACAATAATTGGAAAAGAAGATGTGATTCAGCCTTTAAATCCTGGGTAGTGCTGAGGATCTGCTGTAGTAAGTCTCTTGCTTACAGAGTTAGGATAGAATATTTCTCTATGCAAAGATGACTATTTCTTCACCAACCATCACCATAATTCCAGATATTTTGACTTGGGCTACGAAGTGAAGTTTATGTTCACTGTGTCTTTTAATAATGAATGAGGAAAGGATGGGCTGTCACTCCATGGTGGGACACTTCCTTGCATTAACCAGTTCCTATGGTTGATTCCTCAGCACCACAACAAAAATTAAGAATAAATAAAGAGAGAAAAACAAGAACTTTGTTTCTGAATCTCTCCCACTTTGCCTCTCTATAATCCTGTTCAAGCACAGTGACATTGGTAATGCCTGTGTCTTTGTACCTCTGTGATGTACTTGGAGCTAAAGACTTGCACATAATAGGTTAGTAAGCACCAATGGGATTCTGTGAGGCAGCTGCTCCCCACTCCCAATAATATGTGAGTGACAGTTATCTAGGAAGCAAAGTGTATAAAAAATAGACAATGCTAAGTGAAACAAATAAATATTCTAATAGAGGAAGAATCAAATAAAATGATTTGAAAGTGGAAAGATACTAGAGGTTGCCCAGAGGACACCATGTATTTATTGACTATCTCTTGGAGAATAATCTGGATTCAGTCGGTCCATTTGTACACAAGGCAATATTCTCAACAGCTTTTCTGAGTAAAATGAGACCTGCTGGTGGCTCTCTCTCTCTCTCTCTCTCTCTCTCTCTCTCTCTCTCTCTCTCTCTCTCTTTCTCTGTCTGGGTGCTGGCCTACTGTGTGCCAAACAGAAGGCATTAATTTATGGAGTTAGGAAGTGAGGATACTAGTTGTCTTTCTGCACATACACCTGGAGGTGCAGAGAAAGCAAAAGAAATTTGTCTTGGATGGCAGCTTTCATTTACCCCAGAAAGAACTGAACTTGATGCCACTGTTTTAAATATCAGTGGCCCTTGATGGGGCATGCTGGTCCAACCTTATTAACCTTGTGTTCCTTCAGAGATACTGATATTGGAGACCCTAATACCCTTTTAGCCACTTGCCTTCAAATTTAATGTATATTAAACATTTGGAGGACAACTTATTTCCAAAATGTTTAGCAGAATGTTTCCTGCTAAATTGTCTAAAACGTTATATAGCACACTTGTTGCTGGAGATCTCATATGTTAAGACATGCTAAACATTTAGATATAGATTTGTGTTTGTCTTGCTTTTGGAGTGAATGGAAGGTTCAGTTCCTGGTGGGAGGGTGATGAGTAGGGAGACTAGTCCTCCTCAGCAAAGGGTATAAAATGGTCCCTAGAAGCACTCAGTGATACTGCAGCCTGAATCACTGAGTTCATGCTCTGCCTCCGTCCCTCCGTCCCTCCGTCCCTCCGTCCCTCCCTCCTTCTCTCCCTCCCTCTCTCATACCCTCTTCCCTCCCCCCTCCATGCCCCCCACCTTTCTCTCTCTTTTCTGTGCATTAATTGCTTTTTGCTGCGGCTTGAGATATTTATGGGTTAGGAGATTGCCAAGTTATTTATTAGATGGAGTATCTAGGGATAGACTAATATAAATCACTTAGGCTGGCATTGAATATAGCAGACACTCAGTAATTTAAAAAGCTTTAATAAAAATGCTAAAATATGAGACTTGTCTTTGGCTGTAATGAGACTCAGTTATCATGTTTTTATCAGTGATATTCAGTCACAGACCTCTCCACCTTTTCTCAATCTAAGACAATGAGAATGCAATCTTCATTTCCAGAATAACCAGGTTTGTTGGAATTGAGAGAGCTTTTAAGGACTTGGAGAGAGATTCTTTTAAGAGTTATAGATTTACTATATATGTGGGGGGCTAATGACTGACTACCTCACACTTCGGAATTCAAGCAGGTTTAATCACTTTATGAAGCTTGTCTTCAGTGAATCTGGAACTGTACTAAACCGGAAAGGCTGAGGGGAGGATACCGGAGGTTAAATATGATCCATAGAAAGTGTATGTGTTGGATCATCCCTGGGATCCAGGAATTCACATGACTATGAAAACCACACCAATCCTGTACACCACTCTGAATTGAAATTCACTGGGTTTGAACTGATTAAGTCCCTGGGAACTCAATATGTAGTCTTTCTTGATTTTCTCTTCTTTAATGGAATTACTATGTTATGGATCTATACCACTTTATAGCATTTAAACTCTATTTAGTTTTGTCCTCACATTTATTCATACATGGAAGAATTTTAAAGTATATTTCTTATTTTTAAATCATGTGTGTGTGTGGGGGGGGGAGGTATTGTTCATGTGAGTGCAGGTGCACACAGAGCCCGTAGATCCAAAGTTACAGGACATTGTAAATTGTCCAACATGGGTACTAGGAAATGAACTCAGGTCCTCTGTAAGAACAACACATCCTCTACCTACTGAGTCATCCCTCTGGCCCCCTCAAAATTGAAGATTTTTTTTTAAATAGCTTACTCTCCTCAGACCACAGCATACTATGAAGATTCCTGAGCTCCAGATTTTAAAGGTAGCCATTGGTTAGCAAGCTTCCAAAGCCCGTTTGTCCCCAGGCTTGACTCCTTATGTCCTCTCAGGAAATGACTTTCTCAGGTCTGAAACTTGATGACTTCACCTTGTGTATAGCATTAAGGCACTATTTTGGCCACACAGAGCAGGTGGGAGAGAAGAGTAGAAGGGAATAAGGCATTATGGGAAGAAAAATCCCAGAGATTGTTTCTTGATGGAAATCGCAAGAATCAGACTACATTCCCAGATGAGTTGAAACACCCTCTGGAACTCAGAGTTGACATGCCAATGATCATAGCTCAGCAAGGACCTGCCACCCCCACCTTAGAAAGCTCTGAGGTAGACTGGGAGTGGTGCAAAGTAGACAGGAGCTGGATGATTATCTATGTCATCAGGGATCAGGCAACAAGAATTCAGGAGAAGCTCCGAGAGGTAGAGTAGCCAGCAGTGTGTTTGTGTGGCTTCCAAAAGTGTGTGATCAGACATTCGTGGAGACTGAGTACTAGGCAGAGTTCTACAGAAGACTTAAAGGGAGGGCTAAATAAACACATTTCCAACCATAGATTTGGAAGTAGTTGAAAAGGTAGGAGCATAAAAGTAATGTAAGAAAACACCTGCAGACTTTGAGAAGAAATCCAGAAGGCCAGAAGTTATGGAAGTGCAGGGTGGGTCTTGGAGTGCTAGAAGTTGACACAGGCAGCCTGATTCTTAGTCTGGGCACCCTTCTGGTACCACTTTCATCAGCTTCAAAATGCTTAAAATGTGTCAGGGCCAGAGTTGATGACTGTTGGCATCAGAGGGTCCTCATAGCATTCTGGAAAGCAAGTAATAATTAATCCTGGAACAGAAATGCCCTTTTCTGTAGCTTGGACTAGTGGCCCCCAAATGCTCACATGGTAAAGCCTTGTTCCCCAGCCTGTGGCATGGTTAGCCAGCTGTAGAACTTCAAGAGGTGGAGTGGAGATGAGGGGGGATGCTTGGTCATTGAAGGCATGTGCATCAAGGAACTGTGTGGGCACTTTTGATATTAGAAGATGAGTGGGCTACTTCTGTCATGCCTCACCATAAGCCCCAGATCAGCAGAGCCAATTGACTGGTCATGGGTGAGAATCTCCAACAATCTGAGTCCAAAATGAACCTTTCCTCTCTTTGGTTGATCATCTCAGTTATTTTGTGATAGTCCCAGAAAGCTAACTAAGATATCACTTCAGCTTCTTATTTATGTCAGTCACTGATCACATGACCCAGGAGAGCATTAGAGAGCTGGTAATCAGAGCCAGAGGATTACTGCCTGCTAGTGAAGCAGGTGCTGTTGTAGTAGGGGCTGTTAGGATCACTGGGCTAAGGTGACTTCTGCCCTCAAATTCTTCAAGGGTACCCCTTGGTCCATGATGCTGTGTCTACACTGGACAGATGATTGTCTTCAGGACTGGGCAGACTGTTGAGCTGTGGTCTGACAGATATGTGTGCCTCAGTTTGGCCAGCTCAGTGTCCACCTGGCCTTCACCTGTTACACAATGAGAGAACTTAGGCAACCCTTCCCTACCTGTTTCCTCATAAACACAGGGTACTGAAGGAGCTTCACAGAGCTTTCCTGAGGCAGAAGTGAGAGCTCTGTGTGTGGTGCCACTGGATGCTAAGATCTCATTGGGAGTCCCTGGAGTGAAAGAAGCTAAAAAAAAATATGAAAGTAGAGCCTGAAACACTGGTGTTTGCCACAGGCTCAATACTGTGAGACCCTCTCATGTTCTCCTGCCCTTTTGTTCCTTACAATGACCTGTGAGTTACCTGTGGTCACTAGGCTGTTCTTTCAGCTTGAGAAGCAGACTAAAGGAATTAAAAAAAACCTACAATGTCATACCATGAGTAAGACTAGGTTGAAGAACAGCAAGAGGTTGCTTTAAAAGGAAGGGTGAAGGGGGGTGGGGAGAGGGCTAAAACATAAACCTGGGGGATGTGAAGTACCCAGCATCCCTGGTGTGAGAGGCTTGAGCCAACAGAGGTCCCAAGTCTGGGTTGGCACCTCATAATAAACACTTGACAGAATTGGGGTAAAACCAAAGTGTTTCTTATCTGAAAAATGAGGAGGGAGAACTGGATTATCCCTAGGTCTATTTTTGACTTGGAAATACTGTGATGTAAATTAAAACCTGTGATCCTAAGTATGAGTGTGCCCAGAACTCTTGGGGCAGGGGTAGGGGCACAGCCTGCAACTCAGGGGTGGCCAGAACAAAGGGACCCTCCCAGAGAGCAGCCATCTCGCTGCCCTGGGAGGAGCAGAGAACTGCCAGAAGGACTCTTTCACTGTGTGTGGTTTCTCTGATCATGGCCAGTTGCTTGAATTGTGCAAATTAAAATAGGAAATGTGTGTCTATAAATAACCTCTGTAAGAGACACAGTGGAGACAACCGTTACAAATGAACTCAGTGGAGCATGAGTGGTTTGTGATGTCACCCTACCCTGAGCAAGTCTTCATGTATCTGTAACTCATAATCGTTTGTTCATGTTCCCTATCATTTCTCTCATCAAAATACAACTAAGAAGAAAAACTGAGTTCAAATAGATCAGTTCTTATCCATGCCAGCATAAAATAAAACCATCTCACACCAGCACATGAAGGAAGTCTGAATTCACAGTCAGCCTGAACAACTGAATAACTGGATCTGGGCATGCTTCTAAGAATGAGGATGTGACCCCATGCAATGCAGCCCAGTCTCAGCTTGATGGATGCCTCTGTAGATCCTGAGAAGCTGTTCCCTGGAGAATCACCTTTCACTGGCAGTTAATCTCAGCTTGTATTGAGAGAACTTACTGGACACTAGATATTGTGTTACGAGGTAATGGAGGGGCTAGAGAAATGGCTCAGTGGTTAAGAGCACTTACTTCTCTTCTAGAACCCAAGTTTGGTTCCTAGCACTGTCAGGCTAGGCTTCTTACAAGTACCTGTAACTCCATTTCCAGATCAAACTCCTTCTGGCCTTTGTGGACACCTGCTCACAAGTAGTGTATATAAACTCACTCAGTCACACACACATGAACATAAATAAATAGTAAATAAATACATCTTAAATTATTCAATGAATGATCACTAAATAAGAAAACGCTTCCTGCGAAGCTACATGTGCCTGTCTCTCCTCACAGTGATAGGACCGCTGGTTCTACCTCTCAAGATGGTGGGCCAAGATTGATGTTTTATGATGCCTTACAACTCACAAACTGTAAGATTCATACAACAAAGTATATATCTCAGTGCCTTTTAGTACAGTTGCAAAGTTGTTCAGCCATAACCAATATCTAATTGTAGGACATCTCACTGTCATTAGTTTCTAGGTATTTGCCAAAGCTTATTGTTGCCTGTCTAATATAATTATTCTGGTGTATAAAGCTGTGTCTCCTCCAGGTTTTGATTTACATTTTCCTGGTGAGAAATATTGCTAAGAATATTTTGATATTCATATTGGCCATTTTGAGATTTTCTTCAGCTAGAAGTCTTGTGTATCTATTTTTGTTTTTCTGTTTGTACTTATCTTGTCATACTTATGAAATAATCAATGATCACAAAGAATTGTGCCTATGCTTTTATCTAAGTCTCAGCTTTTAAGTTCAATTCTTTCATCCATTTTGAGTTACTTTTTTTTTTTTGTATAGTGTGAAGCTGAGTTCCAAATGTTTATTTGCATGTGGATATAAGTTGTTCCTGTGTCTTTTTCCTGGAAAGTGTGCTCTTTACTCATTGATATGTTTCCACATCTTGCTAACAATGACTACAAACATTTACATATATTTCTGGATTTTTATTTATATTTTCTTAATGTATATGTTTATTCATAAGCTGATTTTATTAATGTATTAATGATTTTAAGAACTACATATACATAGACATAGGCATATGCATATGTATATACATATACATATGCATAGACATAGACATATGCATACATGAGTGTTTTATTCAAGGATGACAAAGGTTATTATTTTCTGTTGCTTCCAGCAGTTAAGTCACTTGTAGATTGGTCTTGGCTTTTTTTACTTTCCTCCTTCTCCCCCTCTTCCTCCTTCTCTTCCTTCTTCTCCTCCTCTTCTTTCTTCTCCTATTTCTTCTTTAGAGATATAGTTTCATAACATAGCCTAGACTGGCCTGCAACTCCCTGTGTAGCCCAGGTTGGCCTTGAGCCCCCAGCAATCCTCCTGCCAGTGCTTCCTGAGGGCTGGAATTGTAAACATAAGTGACAGTGCCATCTTATATAAGTGTGCTTGTAATACTGCTGGAGGGTCATGAATCTAGTTTAAACCAGAGAAAACTTGAGCTGAGCGTTTGTAATCTAGTTCCTTCGTTTTAAAACCAACAAAAACAAATAAGCAGCACGAATGCATGAACACATACAAAGGCACACTCAGTACTCAGCAGGTGGGCTAAGTGACTTGCAAGAGATTATACAATCAAGGAGGAGAGACTAGAACCCAGTTCTTCATTTGCTTTATATAGTGCAGTGATGTTTGTTTCTGATTTTGATTGTTAGTAAATTGCTATGCCATTTCACATGCAAAACGCTGCTCAAGCTAAACTAGCTTGAATACTACATTTTCCAATTTATTCTTGCCTCTTGTTTAGGAAATAAGCTGCCCTATTAGGATGCAGAAAGGTAACCCCACAAGAATAAAACATGGGATCCTTAAAAGCACTTGCTATATTATTTTTGTAAATTAGTCTTGAGTGTTTAAAACTATAATGAAAAGTGTTTCATATTTCTATTACCCTCACAAGATCTCTTAATATTTTGTTATTCCCTCAGCATCATAATAACATTAAAATGAAAATAGTAATAATGGCCATTTAAGGCACTTTGCAACCATTCTCTCTAATCTAATCTCCACATACCTGCGAGGCAAATATTCTTATGCCCATTTTACAGTCCAGGAAGCTAAAATTGAATGGCTTGAATATGTGCCTTTTTCAAAAATCAATCCAAAGCAGAAGGAAGTAGCATTCAAATGTTAGCGTCTAGGACTGCAAATCAAGAGCTGTTCTGTTTTTAGCCATGGAGCTTAACTAAGGCATTTGAGACCAAAACCCTGTGAGTGAATAGAGGAGGGTAGTGATGTTAGAAGACTCAGGAAGTTTCAGGGAACAGCACATGGGCAGACGTCACTAGTGGACCACAGACCTCCAGGCAGGGCACTTAGAGACAGCAGAGAGGCTGGCCATGTCACCTCTCAGTGCCTGATAGAGACACAGGACAAACCCAGGCCCCATGCAGGGCTAAAACTGTGGTTCTCAGCTGGGCTACAAAACAAACTCACCTTGGGAACTTTTAAACAGCATGGCTTCCTGCTGTGATCTTGTCCCAGTGCTTCTCTGTGAAAGAAAAGCACCTCCCTGACTTCTTGCTGGCATGGGCACTCTTAGTAGTAAGAAGGAATGGAAGTAGGTCTCAGAGAGACCACAGAATTAGCACCACTGTGCACTTCTTCACTGGGTGCTGCCATCCAGAGGACTGCAGCCACACAGACAGCTTTTCAGTGCAAGGAAGCCGTGGCCAGAATCTGGAGCTGTGGCTCTAGCCTGGGCTCCCCTGCAAGGCACCATCTCAAGAGCTAGGCCCCACCTAAGCTTTCATAGTCCTCAGACTTCAGACCCTACCTGGTCCAGCTCAGAGACATCATAAGACCAAACTGGATAAGAGTCATTGCAGGCAAGGGATTGCTTCCCACTTTGCTAGGGATGGCAGACAAAGGCCTGCCTGCCAAGGCTGACTATGGAGAAGTAGCAGTCACCCTGCATGTTGCCTTTTTCTGAGTTGGCCCTCAGCTGAGATGGGCAGGATGCCGAGGCCTGTCCACTGTCCACTGTCCACTATTCTTGCTAGAAAGACTCCCTGAAAGACATAAGGAGACCTGACGATTGCTCACATGGGTGAGGTCTGCCTGTGCACTGGCTCAGGTGCAAAGTTAAGTTGAAGAGGAAGATGCTAATAGACATGTCTAGAGTATTTCTTGACATAGCCAGAGCAGGTGTGCATATAAGGCAATTATATGTGTGGAAATACCCACATGTGGGTACATACTATATTTATAACAATATTATTTGTAGGTATAATCTTATGCCTACACTCTATTATTTATGTTATTAAATAGTATATGATTATTGTTATCTAGATCACATTACAAAACTATACTTATTATGTGACTTATTATATACAATTTAATATATCACATTTATTAATTTACTTAGTTGTTGAATACATTTAACTTAATTAAGTGTAAGTAAATCTTCCCCCTGTCAGCAATGCAAGGCAAATTTTGTGTACAGACCCTGACATAAAGTGACTGGAACTGAGATTTGGAAAATGATATAGGAATGGCTGAAACTGTTTCTTTGTTTCTAAATGGCACAAACAACATCCACAGTGGGCACAGGAAAGAATAACTACAGTTTGCATTTGATAAGAACTGGCATATTTCCAGGCACTGTGCTGGTGTGCTGTGTAAAGTTATGTTTACTTCTTACAACAATCAGGCAAGGCACATTTTGTCAGATTCGCTTTACAGATGGTGAGCAAGGATCCAGGAGGAGATAAGAGAATGTTGCCCAGGCCACGGGGAGCTCCTGGACTCCAGAACCCAAGTGGGGGACATGCAACCTCATATAATTATATCTTCCCTATGGTGACCACTGTTTGTGGGGTGGGTATAGTAGATGCAGAAACACACGGGTCCATCCCTATTGGCTTTGTACAAAGAAAGCCTTGCCTTCAGGAAAGCCTTTTCTAACTCAATCTTCCTCTCTCACAAGAACACAATGATCTACAAAATGTAGACACTTATTCAACAAGTTTTCATTATCTGTTAAGCACAGTTCTAAGTACAGGGTCCATTATGCTTTATAAAATTTATGCTTAAAGTCCACGACAGAACAAACAAACATGTCTTGTCAATGAACACAAAAGCACAAGACTGTAAGTATCATAGAGGAAAATATGAATGTTAAGAAGATACTAGAACAAAATGACCTGAATTAAACAAGTGGTTGGGGGAGAGCTGGAGTCATCAGCAAAGACTCCATTAAAACTGATCCCAGAAGGAAAATTCACATCAGTAGAGCAAGGTCTTGAGTATTTTAGGGAGAGGAAAGAACAAATGTCAGATATGATACGATGCACTTGAAACATTCTAGGATATGATATGATACACTTGAAACATTCTAGGATATGATACGTTACACTTGAAACATTCTATAAAAAATACTAAACTTGAAAACATATTCATCTACATGTTATATTTATTCTAATGGAGGTGTCAGTACATAGCAGACATTGTGTTGTGTAACAGCAGCACACGGATAGATATAAGAGACTCTGGCCATGAAACAGTTCAGTGCAAAGGTAAGCAGTATGATAAAGAATGCCATGGGAGGAAGAGAGAAACTCAGGCATCATAAAGGAATTGTTATCTTAGTTAGGTACTGAAGGATGATGGGTTCCAGGGCACAGAGACAGGACTGTTATTTCACAGGCAGAGGGAAGAGTGTGTGGAAAGTTACAGGATGAGAGTGACAGAGCCCTATAAACACTCACTAGCAAGGAGGCTGTGGTTAGGCTATGGACAGACTGACTGAAGCTGAGCATATAAATCCTGCTAAAACCTTTGCTGCTGGTGTCTGCTGGTCCAAGGGATGACTTGGACAGAAACAAAGAATTTATAATAACTGTAGTGAGCATATGGAGTTTGTTATATAGGGTAGTAATAAGTAGAACATGACTAGACTTTTGTAATACTTCAAATAACAGAAGATGAGATTGTCAGCTGAGTCCATGGTGGTGGGATTGAAGATGAATGACCAGGTTCTAGATGTCATTTGAAGTATCTAAAGCAGGTTGCCATGAAGAAGGTACAGAGATTGGGTATATATTTCATGGCAGCCTGGAGCCCAATGACATTTTGGAAATCTACCTGTTCCCCAGGATACTTGATTGCAGTCTGTTAAAACATTGTCTTCCTACAAATAATATTAACACATAAAGAGTTCAGGGCCACTGCAGATGTGCATTGAGCAGTCTGCAATCCTGTATGAATGCCCTGTTGTCTCTCCCCCTTATCAGTTTTTTTTTTTCTTATCATTGCCAAAAGTAATGTAAAGGACATGGGATTTATTTTGGCTCAAGCAGGTGTATCTAATGGGCCACATGTGCCCCAGGGTAGCTGTGAGTGTCGCCCAACCCCAAATCATAAATGTACTTAAAACATGAGCATTTTTTAATGATGTTTCTGTAACTTGACTGCACAGTTCTCTGGGGGGAACTTTGTAGATGACAATATTTTTGTCAGAATGTCAACAGATTGGAATTGCCTGAAAGGTACAATCCATCATGGAGAGGATGACAAAGTGGCTGGGACAGCTTGGTCCATGGTGGTGGATGGAAAGAAGAGACCTCATACTGGAAATAGGGGTGGACTTTAGCCCATGAGACTAGTCTTGATGGTCTATATCTGCCTACCAAGATTTATGTCCCAAAGTTTATACTACCTCCTCAAACAGTGCCATCATCCCAAGACCAAGTGTTCAAACACATGTGCCTACTGGAAAATTTTCACATTCAAACCATAACCCTCAGAGTCAGTGAAAATAAACCAGAGCCCTGGTCTACCATTAGGGAAGACCAAAAGCATCTATAGGTAGGACTTGAAAACATTCTATTTGTAATCTCTTAGTAATAGTTCACTGGCCTGCAATTTTCTTTGTGCAACCTGGGCATTTCTAGTTAAGATTTTTATTCATTATTTGTGTCTCTTTGATTATTTATCAGCACTAGCATGAAATATAGACTCACTTGTCACAGATTTTTATTGACATTGAACATGGATCTGTTCTCTAAATGTGAAGAAGCATTTGAAATTACTCCCAAGTGACCTTTATATTATCTTCAAAACATTATCATGGGAACAATGCTAGAACTCCATGATATTACTAAGATCAATTCAGATTAAAAATTATATTACAACCCCTTTGGCAAGCAACGTGCATGGGCTTGGAGCAACAAGGATGGCTAAGATGGGATCAGGCTGCCGATGGCTTGCAGCAAGCTGGAGAAGCTACCTTATGTAAGATAGAGAAGTTGTTCACTGTAGAAAGGGCTGTGAGGGACCATGCCCAAAGAAGGATGCAAAACAAGGAAAACCAAAGACCCAGGGTTTATGGATATATGGCATTTGGAAAATTAATAATATTAAACCAAGAGAAAACACAATGTAAACCTATATAATCTGGGATAACTTACTGAACTCTCCCTATGCCTCAGTTCTTCATTTTATTCTAGTTATTTCATAATTTTCAGCAACCCATAAGACCATTCATGTGTAGAGCCATTTAAACAAGCAGTCAGACACTAATGTTGACTACCAAGAGCTTCATCACTGAGACCCAAAGCGACTTTCTTCCTTCCAAATCACTTCACTTCCTGTCTTACTGAGTATCTATATGTCTGTAATGGAGTTTATCAGTCTTCCTTTGAGAAAATGACAGATTCCTCCTGAGTTACTGGGGATGATGGATAGTGCAGCCTGGAAGAGTGGGGATGTCTGGTTTTCCTTGGCCGTCCTCTCCAGGCAACTTGTTCCTAAGGAATGACATTGACTAGACACTGGAGAATGCAAGATCACCCTGTTACCACCCAGTCTTCCTAGTCTCATTTTCCCTACTCTACTTAAACTAGCACAAGAAACACCATGGCAGTAAAAATGGCACCTCTATGGTGGGTGCTGTGCTGGGAGTTCCCGCCCAAGGTATCATGGTTTGTAACTTATTAAGTCACTACACATGGATACAACTGTGCTTGCCCAGGCTGTGTCTGTATTCCTTCCAGAAAGACTCCAGGGTCTTCATAAAGAGACCTGAAGATGGCCTAGCACTTCTGGCTAAAGCAGATATTATTTTTGAGAATATTTGGAAGCTGCACTGAAGTTGTTGCTTTATAGGAATGAGAAAACATGTATTGACATTTCTATGCCCAGACCGATTTTTTTAACAAGCTAGAAAATACTGAAAAACAGGTAGAGCCATTTTCTCCAGAGTATACAGTACAGTTGGAAAGTGCACTGTTTTTTTTTTTTTCCTGTGTGTTATTTGGTAAAATATGTGCACTGAAATTTCAAGGCAATTCCTAATGCAGAAATAACCCCCAATATGGCAGATTTATAAGCTAAGCAATTTTTATTTATTTGCTAATGTGGATTCCCTCAAGAGCTCAAATGTTCCGCTGGTTACTTATGGCTTCTCCTTGAAAAGTCTCACCTGTGAGGTCTCAGCAGTGTGAAACTGCAGGCTGCGGCATTGTCAGAACTCAACATTGGCCATAATTCTCTTCTGCCAATGACTTGGGTGGTTTGGAACCTACCAGCACTTCAGCTGTTTGTTTGATAATTAATAATTCATAATTAAAGTGGCAATACAAATAAATCAACAGGACTGTAGGCTTGGTGCCTTGTCTCTCTGGAGTCTTTCATTCAATTCTGATGATTTGAAAGGAATAAAAAATTGGGAAGGAAGCCGGAAGCTTGCATTCCAAGCTTTGCCTCCCTTAGCGTTGGAATTCTGTTCAGACTGTGATCTGAATCCTCCTCTCAGAGAGGAGTTCAGCACATGCCCTTGATATCTTCCAAGTCCAAGATACAGGGTTTCCACCTTTCCTCATGCACTTGGTCCCTAGGGAAAGAGACAGGGTGCTATGGTAGCTGCAATACAGCATGGTTTGTCATCTTCTTGAGGCAGGCTTGCGTGAGGTGACACAGGAAAAATGCTTCAGTATTGGGGATGTGGGGAAGGGAACAACAGAAGGAAGGTGGTACCTGAGCGAGTCTCTAAAGACGAGCCAAGCCCCTACAAGTAAAAGATGAAGAAGGGGGAAGAACAGCAAAGTCTTCTGGGTCCCTGGGTCCTGACAGAATCCAAGGGCATGGGGATCTGCTTGATGGAATCCAAGAGCATGGCAGTCTGCAGGGTGCTCTGTGAGTGGCAGATGTCTATAGATAAGGTTCTGTAGTCAGTCTACGAAGGCCCTGTTTACACAGGGGAACTTGTGTGTTATACCTGGGACACCATAGAGAGCTGCAAGAGTCAGTAGAAGAGCAGACTGATTACCTTATTACTTCAAAGGGTCATGCTGTCTACATAGAGAGGGTAGATTTGATGGACGTAAAGATGCTAAGGAACCAATTACAAAGCTGCACGTGAGAATCTACTGTAGTTCTCTATTGAGAATTAGTGATAAAGCCAAGCAGAAATGCTGATGAGAAAAGCTGAGGTGAAATCTAGGTATTTTCCTGTCCTGAGGTTTTAGTGAAGTTGGTAATTAAGGTCACAAGTTCAACCAAGGCAGGTAGTAAGATGAGGAATCATATTATGCTTGAAGTGCCTAAGATCCGTGGACCTTGTCCCAGTATTAAAGAAGAAAACAATTGTGCAATGTTACTGTCACTTATTTTTTGTAATCAGCAGCAGCATTGTGGCTGCCATAGCAACCAATACTTACGAGTGCTTATTTTACGTCAAACACACTGATAAGACAGCACTTAAAATCATCCAGCAAAGAGGTTAGCGTCAAGAGGTTAGCGCCTCCCAGTTAACAGGTGAGGCACCAAAGTTCAAACAGTAGAGAGCAAATTACTAATTAAGATCACAGTAGGTGAGAAACTGCCCTCCAGAGCCCTGGCTCTAACTGATGGAATACCATAGCACCAAAAATAATTCATTTCATGGCACAAATATGTCCTGGCTTACTGTGGGTCTTAAAATTATCCAGTGTTTGAAACAATGCAAAAGTGTTTCTCATGTCATAGAAATCTTGATCTAAATTTTGATTTGAGGTCTTCCCAAGGCTGGTGTTATGTGGTATACAACTCTTTCACTGTGCTGGGCAGTGGCAGTGAACCATAGCTCCAGTTAAAACACACAGACAAGAAGAAACGAAATCACCAATCTTCCATGCTGTATGGAATTCCTGAGCTATGATGCTCAGTAGGTTTTGTACAATTAATGTATTTTGAACTTAATGATATTTTTGACTTAGAATATGTTTATTGGTCATAACCCCAACACAAACCAAGGAACATCCATACAATGAAAGGTTACAACAGTAATGGAGAGTTTAATGTTTTCTTTGTTGGTCTCAAGGAGAATACAATTAACAGTAATCAAGAGATCAAGACAAAGATTCAGAGTTTTAAAGGATAGGCAAGAATTTGGAGAATAAGATACGAGAAGAGTATGAAGATGGAATGGTAATAATGGGACAAAGGGGTTAAATGGAATGAAGAAAAGAAAACAGGGTAGAAGTGAGAAGTATGAGGATGGATAATTAACACTCAAGATGTTTGAAAATACCATATAGAACCCTACTACTATAGAAGTTTTCCAAAATCTATGCATATATGTGGGAGTCCACAAAAGCTTCCTAGTGAGATCTGAGCTTGCTTTACACAGCAGGGCTGCACTAGGGGATGGCTTGACCACGTGCACGGTCACCAGGTGGCTGGGATGGTTTGCTCTTGGCTGTGCTGAGGGGAGGTCTTTTGCTCCACCCCTTGGCATTTGTTTCAAAGCCCTTTAGTAGAGACAGAAGGGGCTGGTGGGTTTTGACCCAGGCCCTCCTGAACTATCCTATGTTTCTAACTGTCTCTCTCCTCTATACTTCTAGCCACAGACTTCTCACTTCTCCCTCCTCAAGAGTACCCTGAGGGAAAAAGAGGGAGCTAGTCTCCCTCACATGTACATATAGAGAAGGAGTTTAAATGGAGTTACCCTGTAATGGCAGGACAATGCCTCTCTCAAGCACCATAGGCTGCCAAATAAAAAGCCAAGTACCAGGTACAGGTTACCTCTTTTTGAGTAGTTTATCACTGGGGTCACAGACCACTCTCTCCATCAAAAGGCCTACAGGCTATTGCCATTGCTCTTGGTTGTCCTCTAGCACTGTATGCTATGACCCTATTGATGAAGGTACTACATGTCTGGGTCACAGACCGTAGAGAAATCCAGCTAGTACTTACCTGGAAGTTTCATCTCTCTTGGCTAACTTTCATAGTGCTGAAAGGCTCTATTTTCAATACCAAGGGAGAAGAGTATTCAATACTCTTACCCCATTGAGAACCCTATGAGCTACAGTAATTCACCCAGCAAGATATGCCCACTGGTGCAAACCATCCACTTTCTGATTGTATTTAAAGCCTAATTCCCAAGACAGAATTCATGCCTGATACTGTTTGTTAGTTGGAGAAAAACATCTGTGGCAGGCTAGGGCACTGGCAGTAGAGGAGACCCTAATGCTATTATTCTATGAAATGGACATAGTGTTAATCTGGTCCCTATGTTCTTATCTTGATATCCATAGTTTAGTGGATCTCTCAACTCTCATTAGAGGAGCTTCTTTGAGCAGAAGATAATTAACACAGTAGGAAACATAGAGACTCACAACTGATAAATATAAAGAGACTATGAGACTCTGGGGTGAGATATTTATGTCATAACTCTAGGTGTGATATTTATGTCATAACCTGTCTCTCAAGGCTCGGGGATCATCATAAAAGAGGGGATGGATATACTGTAAGAGCCAAAGGCAGTGAATAACTACAGTCAAACAGTTTACCATGCACAACAAGACACTTGTACTGAAAGCCACTGAAGACCTACCACTAGTTCGGAAGATATTGGCAACTGACAGCAGCTAAGAGAGGGAGAATATGATTATTTCAAGAATGCAGCCCCTAAATTGCTATCCATACCCCAGTAGATGATCCTATACCCATCTATGGACAGCACTAAACAGACTCAGTAGGTTATAAAAGACAGAGAGGGAGCATGTGAAGTTACATGTAGGGGAGTAGGGGAGAAATTAGAGGAGCAAATGGGATATATGTTTGATCAAAACACATTAATGTGTGTATGAAGTTCTCAAACCAGAAAACAAAAAAAAAATTAAAAAGTAGCAAAATTTGAAGCTTGGCAGTGGTGGTGCACGCTTTTAATCCCAGCACTTGGGAGGCAGAGGCAGGTGGATCTCCGAGTTCCAGGCCAGCCTGGTCTACAAACTGACTTCTAGGATAGTTAGGACTGCTAAACAGAGAAACATTGTCTCAAAATTTTTTTAAGAAAAAAATTGAATGGTGTTTGAAGGTCAGATGGATTAATGGAAACTTTCTGGTTTGGGAGGTTGCCTATTGTTTTGTGAATATTTTTTATTTGTATGAGCACGAACTGCATACTCAATTACTCATTTTAATTCTTAGTATCCTGCACAATTTCCAGTATGTACTAAAAGTTTTGTGGATTTGTTGAACTGGATTTATGTAGGCTTAAAATAAACAACCACTAAACACCGATAATAAAATAAAATAAATGTAAAAAAATAGTTGAAAAGAATTCTGGGAAGAAATACTGGGTTCAACCTCAAAGCTTTAAAAAGGGTCTGAATGCTTGGGACATGATAATTAGTCAATGTGTTTGGCTTTTGCAGTGAGGTATTGGGTATAATCTGTGACTGGGAACCTCCTGTCATCTGTGTAAATAAGAAAGGAGCCTGTCGACAGAGAAGGACTCTTGCAGGTTCTTGTGTTTCATCTTTGACTTTCCTCTCATTGAATAAGTGGTTATACTCTTGTCTTCAGATCTGCCAATGCTACCACCATACCTACATCTACCAACTACCTCAACAGGGCGTCACAATGAGTTTTTCTATTCGAGACATTCTATAAATGGTGTCACTGGCCAGATCTTTGCCAAGATGAGCAAAGTGGGATTAAAATGATATTTATGGTACAAATTCATAATATGATATATGCATATTTATAAGCTGACAGCTCCTTTTAAGTGTAAGGAATCATTCTCAGTTTTTTTTCTCTCTTGTGTTTCTAGTTCCTCCCCAGATAATGAACATCTCTTCAGACGTTACTGTGAATGAAGGAAGCAGTGTGACTCTGTTATGTCTTGCAATCGGCAGACCAGAACCAACGGTAACCTGGAGACACCTGTCAGTCAAGGGTAAGGTATTCACCATGCAAAGTTTTGAGAAGGTATATTAAAGGCCTGCTTGGTGCTTATGCAAAAAGAACACCAGTAACCAGAAAACAGCCCTGTATGTCAATGCAGCAACTCAGCATCTCAAAAGCAACCCATTCTATGTATCTGCTGCTGAGCACCATGTTCCAGGAAAAGACTTTGTAGAAGAAATTTACTGAAATTATTTTCTCAGTTCTTCCCATGACTTAGAAAGCCTTTGACTCCAAACTGAGCGGAAGAGTGGATGAGTAGCTTTCGTCGACAATAGTAATTTGTGTGGAGAGGGGTGTGTCCTTTCTTGTCCTAGAGGGTGAGGTTGATAGCATGCCCTTGGGAACTTTGACACTGCCGTATATGATGGAGAAAAGCACCTCCTGTTTCAATACTTTTAGGACAGTTACGCAGAACCATACCTGTTGAATCTGGACATACGGAGTTCACTGTGAGAGGAAGAAGGGCAGTAGGAGTAGGGACTTATACTAGGCATGACCTTGCTCAGTACTCAGGAATTGGTATTAAAGCATCAGTTACCATCATCCCTGACTTAGTAGGAAGGAAAACAAAAGAACCTGGGCCCTTACCACTGTGAAAATAACTTGGTCCAACTTGAATTTTCAAGGATGGGCACAGAGCCAGCTGATATATTACACTGTTGCCAGAACTGTGATTGATTCTAGAGAATATACAAGAATCAAGTGCTCCCTCAGGCATTGGAAAACCCAAACGTGAAACCAGTGAATAGGAAAATACACATATGCCTGTGTGTAATGTAAAAATAATGTACATCTAAAAGAAAGCAGGGAAGTAAATCCTCGTAACCTTGAGAAAGGCAGAGATCCCTAAAACACAAAAAAGCCCTCTCTGAGAAGGAGAGAAAAATGACAGACTTGCTTGATTTTCCCAGGGCAGTGTCTTAGCCAAGTGTGAAAAACTTCATGACTTAAATGGAAATGTATTTCTTCATACTGTTGGAGGCTGTGTGTCAAAGGTCAAGGTGTGGCCAGGCTGCTTCCTTTCTTTGGTTGATTCCTTCCACCTTTTCTGCTCGCTTCTGATGATTGTCTATGAGTCTTGGGTATGCCTTGTTTTATAAATGTGTCCCTTTGATGTCTGCCTCCATCCTCAGTAGCATTCTCCTTATGAGTGAGTGCAAACTTCCCATTTCTATGACAAAGTAAGGGATCCTAGTAATTACCTCTTCTTGTTTGTTTTTTTACTTGATTGCCTCTATAAAGACCCTATTTCCATTAAAACATCATTAGAAAACAATGAAAAGTCATGTCTCTGAAAAAGATTATACTTATTTCTGACAAAAAATGACATTAACTATATATGAAAATTTATAGCATACAACCCTAACAGCCCACCTAAAAATGATCAAAACAAGCATATGAAAGCAAACAAAGTACATGAAAATATACTCAACATCGTTATCATAGAAATGACAATCAAAGCACATTGAGATACCACTATGAATGGAGCCACTAGAAAGACTAAAATTAAATAGACTGATAACATCAAGTGGTGAGGTAGGGAGCCACTGAAGTTCACCCTCCTCAACTCCAGACTGTGCCACTGAATAAGCACTCTGGAAGGAAATTTGACATTTTACTGTAAAGTGAAACATAGACTTAACATGTTCCTAAAGTGTGTATCCACAGATATACACTGCATGTGTTAGTTTCATTCACAACAGTTTAAACTAGAAGTATATCACATGAACACTAACAGCAAGCAAATAAATATAAACAATAGAACGATGTTGAACAATCAAAAGATTAACCACCGTTTCACATGACATGGGGGATGAATCTCAAAATCACACTGAGAAAGACAGATGTAACTACACACACACACACACACACACACACACACACACACACACACACACACACACACCAGGTGATTTCCTTTAAATAGACAAGTCCTAGACCAGGAAACCCTAATCCATAGTTACAAAAGCCAGGTCTTCAGTTACCTAAAGGGGACTTTGGGTAACACTGATTGCAAAGCTGGGTAGGAAAGGGTGTGTGTTGGGGTGTGGGAGGGTGTGGCTCTATATCTTGAATGAAATAATAGCTATAATAGTTTTTACATAAGTCAAAATGAATACAACTTAACACTAAAAAATAAGTGCATTAGACTGAGTATAAATTCAGTTCTAATAAATTTTGAAGTGTGTAGACATATAAGAAATAATGTCCTGATGTCTTTTCCTAATTTAGGATATCAGTCATCTCAATAACTCCAAAGGAGCGATGGTTTGTTATTGGAAACATCACCTAAGCAGTGGGCATTTTCTTCCTCACAAACTAAGAACATTCATTTTCATCTGTATCTTTTTCTAGGGAAAGATAGTACTAATAAAATTGCTTAACACTTTTGATAAAGACTACAGATATTGAAACCTAAAATTTTAATATTATAACATCAACAAGAGCATTAAAACACACACAGTGGGCATTGCCGAGCTCAGCTTTGATCTAAGTGCAGCCATAGTGCAGGTCCTAAAGGCAGGGGCCCCAGGTGACTTTTGTCTAAAACCAGAGAGAATTTAGGCTTTATGTGATCAACAAGAATATGTCTAACCAGGAGACCAATTTTTATGCATTTGGTAAAGTTGAATGTATTTATAAATGCTTTAAATCCCAGAATATACTCATTTGATCCCAACTATATAGTTCTCGAAGCCTGGAAACATTGTAAAAAGAATTTTGACTTTGTGTAAGTGTTTTGAAGCAATTCTTTCTAATGGTTCACTGGTAAGAGTTCCCCTTTTAAAAAGAGATTCATTCATCTTCCAACCTTTCATATAGTGTAATAGTTGCAATTCAGTGTTAGAAGAAAAAAAAAGCCAGCAAATTCTAAATTTAAATGTTGCCTGTGCTCTTTCAGTCTCCAGGACTGCGCTCCATTGCAAGCAGGGCTTTGTCTCCAGGCTCTTGGGTCCCCAGCTTTCTTGGCTGCCATTGTCTTAGCTTATCTGCTTGCAATGACATTTGAACATTTCAACTCAAGGCATTGTTTCTGAAGTTTTCAAAGATCTGGAGAGTTTGCAAGTTTGAAATCTGCATCTGCTGGGTGGACCCAAGTGTTTTCTCTGTTTGAAAAGATGTTGAGCTCTACTCAAAGTTAGGGGGTTGTTCTAAAGAGGACCATTCAGTACAATGTGAACATCAAATAGCATTTGTAGGGGAAAAATGTCAGTTAGCTGAGAATGGAAGAATAAGAAATAAAGGTTACAGTGATGTTTCTTTTGCCATTCCAATGGTGTCACACGTGAGGATTAAGCTCACTGGACAGCTCTGTTCCCAAAGACTGATGGAGTTTCTGAAATACATGGCTTAAATTGTGGGCTTACATAATTGGAATACATAAATAAAATATTCATTTAGGAAAAAATTTCCAATGAACAAATGATTGAAAGTTAAGAATAATATTCATACTTAGGTTTTAACATGTAATTCTAAGAGAGGCATGTATCTTAGTGGTACAGTGTATGCCTAGAATGACCAAGGACCTGGGTTTGAAACTTTGAGTCATAAAATGGTAGTCTGAATATATGCAGCCAATTCCTAGAAATCACAGAAAGAAGTTAGAGTAAGTGAATGTAAAAATCCATTGCCATGTGGGAGACTATTAACATTAAGCATTGATGTGCCCAAAAATATAAAGAATCTCTAAAATTAAAAAAAAAAAGATATAATGGAGGAAAAATTACAAAAAAAGCATAGAGATCAAAGTACAAGAATGGTATTACTACGTAAAATTATAGTTGGACAATGGAGGTTTACAGGCAGAGATGTGATGGTAAATGTTTAAAATTGTCTGTTAGTAAGGTGGGTAGAGGGAATCTTGAATGCTGTTACCAAGTTCGCTTGGTGCAAATCTCCTGTGTATTGGCACATTCCTGGGAGTCCTTCTGTAGCAACTTTGCATTTCTGGTTCATTTTCTCATCAAAACCCAGAACTACACCTAAGTAAGGCCTCAGTCCAAAAGGAGCTGCAGGGGTTGAAGAATCCACAAAATGCCAGATGTGGTTTAAAGAGACCCAGCTTCTCCAATCTCTAGACTGAGTGAAGAACTGAAGACCCCCTGACCGGTTTCTTCTGCAGCATTGAAAATATACCTGAATTCCCCAGAGATAGCATTCCAGAAGACCTCACCAGCACTTCCCAGGAAAGCTGGACATTTCACAGGATCATGATGAAGTGTTGTGACATCTCTAGGAAAGATGGACTATAGATGTCCATTTAGGTTTTCACAGTTGACATGTTAACCACCGAGCGTATGACTGTATAGCTTTAGATGTAAAAAGTTATCCTTAATGGTTTCAGTAGCAGATAATGGCTTACTAATAAAATATATTCTTATGGATGTAATAGAGAATATGACACTTGCCCAGTGGGCTTTACACACATACAGCTCAGGACTAGAAGAAAAATTCACGAATTTCTGTATCAGTGACTCCAGTTCTGCAGAATAAGGTAGACATGTTTCGAAATAGGTAAGCAGAGTGGCTGAGCAAATGGCCAGTGTGTTTGCAGCACACTGTGAATGAGCTGGGTTTTGGGAATTATTTTCTGATCCCTTCCTGCAGAAAAGGAAAAGAGTAATTGGATCGGCAAAAGCAGGGGATAGCTCTTCTGTGCACAAGGGTGATCTGAATACAAAGGTGTGGGGATGGGAGCAGAGAGAGTCTAGAAAGACTTGCTTTTCTACAGAGGGCTGGGTTTCTTTCCTTCTTGTAATACCATAGCAATCCACTCTAATGCCTCACACCTGGCCGACGTCTAATGACATATTTGGGAAGGCCAGATGTTTGGGGAACATAATGAAATCTTCTCTTCTATCTCCCTCCACTGAGATTTTAAGATGACAACCATTCACCTGTGAGTGAGTTGCTCACACAATCTACTCATACAAGATAATACCTCAGGGAGCTGGTGAATGAATTATTTTTGCAGAATTTTCTAGGTAACTGAAGCTGACTCCTTTATGCATCAACTTGAGTCATTTTAATGGAAGCACTTTTTAAAAATGCAGCAGGTTCTCTTCTGATTCTTCAGTCTAGTGAATGCCATTTAGGCTCATCTTTATAGTGTAGCAATTGCACTACACATTTCAGTTGTTTGTAACTGGGCACTTGGGGACTAAGGTAACTAGGAATATAGCCTTTAGACACTGTTGAAATCCCTATGTCGGGTGTCCATTGTTCCCTGCTCTTCCTTTCTTCACCCCCAATCACACAATTAATTGTCAATTCTCCCAAAAGATGGTGTGCCTACTTCTCAGTGGCTGCCTTTCCTCTGACTGTTTCTAATTTGTGACAATGAAGAATCTGCATAATCCAATGGATTGAGCCTGAGTAAGAACTAGGAGGGAGGGGCCTCAGCTCTCATGGTGGTGATGAGGTACTCTAATGGTCATCAGGAAGAAGTAGAGTTTTGTATTGTTTTACCAAATGAAGTTGCTAGATACATGCATTCCATGGTAGTGGTGAGCTATACTAGCAAAACCATAATCCATGGTTCTCATTTGTTTGGCAATTCTATCTTCTGCACTCTCTATTTAATACTGAGGCTATGAAGTGCCTGTTTCAACCATAGTCTTTATTTGTTGCTCTATAATTCCCAGGGAAAAAAGTCTTAAGCAACTTATCAATTTTCCTCATTACCCCAAATATGTATAGGTGTGTTATACATATTTGTATATGTATATGGTGTGTTGTCTCACTGGAGATATGTGGACTTCAGTCACTTAGACTGGAGCTTGAGATCTCAGCTTAGCTCTTAAAAAACTCAGTAAGATTACAAACATCCCTTCATTCATCTCTCTGATCCTCAGTTTCTTGTCCTGTAGAATGGGACTCTGTATGTCAATCTCATCAGATAATGTTTGGGTTGACAATAAACAGAGAATGGCAAGCACCTATTGCCATGGAGCATGGGTGCACAACTTTTTCTTTTATGTTAACTGTTGCTCTGCTGATTCATCAAATGCAATCTTAAAAATCTGCAGCCTATATATAACCTGGGAACTGGCTATGTTGGATATCTACTGTGTTACTAGGAAAATGGAATCCCCTTGCACAAGTTCTTAGTCTTGTTAACAAAAGAATTTTAAAATGGATTCAGAACAAAGCTCCAGAACTATTTTATTCATTTGAAAGAAAAATGACCAAGTAGGCAAATTGTAAAAGATGGCAGCTGCTCCAAGAGGGAGATGGATAAGAGGGAAAGAGGTATCATGCCTTTTGAGTTAGGGTCCATTAGAGAAGGCAGGCTCAGCTACAGACCCCAGCAAGCAGTTGTGTACCCAAGGGGAGGGGCTTCACAGAAACAGTGAGAAATCCTGGCGGTCAGGAAAAGCATGCCTTGTCTTTTGGCCAGTATTCGAAAAAGAAATAGAAAGAAATGGGCAAGTTATCCTCTTGAGCTGCAACTCGGAAAAGTGGATGGGCTTAGTAGCTCTGCCTGGCAGAAGTTGTATCAGCAACTACATCAAGGAGGGGTTTGGGGAGGGGAAAGTACATTGCCTCAATCAGGGATAAGGATTCCTCTCGCCTCTCTAGCATGTTTTCAGGTAAATCTGCTTTTTTGAGTGTATGGACTTAGTGTCAGATGACTGACAGGCCCAGCTAGATTAACACTCAAGGGAGTACAATAGTATATAATATTCTAATCTTTAAGGCAGGCCAGAACGTCATGCCTCTACCCAGGGCCAGAGGTAGAACACAAAGCATTCTTTTGACCAAAAGGAAGTAGTTCTCCCTTACTGGGCCTCAACAAAGCTATTCAAATATTAAGGAGGGGGCAAATCTGATGTTTCCCGTTTGGGTATTGCTGAGGAAACAGGAGATAGAGTCCAAAACCAACCATGATGGAGGGGTCCAATGACCTCCAAGGTTGTCCATCTCTATCTAGCTACCCAAAAATTGGGTCAATCCTAGTCTTGTATTTAACTTATTTAATGTTCCAGTAGTCCTGAGACAAAAATGCTAATATTTAATTTTATTCCCCCATTCCTTCATTCTTGAGTCATTAATTTAGCAAACCTGGAAATTATACAGATGTTTTATCGTGATGGACAAATTTGCAAACAACTCAAATGTCTTTCACTGAGTGGGTAGCTAACTGTGGCATAGCCACACCATGGCATACTACACAGAAGAAGAAAGAACCCTTATTCATTCACTTGACTACTTAAAAGGGATGAAAACTGGGTGCTATGGTGAGGAGAAAAATGTTATATACTGTATACTTCTTTAGCAGTAAAAGTATGGCAGCAAACCACAGACCAATGTTGACAAGAGCAAGGGCAGAAGAAGAGGGCAATGGGTTGGCACTGCCTTGGTGTGGAACCTATCACCTCTCCATTGCTGTGGTAGACATATGAATCCATATGCATAATGAAGTGTCCAAACTCATGTAAAATAAGCATGCAAAACTAATAAAAAAATTCATGGAAATTTCATAGCATCCTTATGGTATACACGTATTTACATATGTGTGTATAGATTTAGTTAATATTCATATTCAATTAACATAATATACCATAATTGAAGAAACTTAGTGGTGAGTATATAGAACTTGCCTAATATTCTTACAACTTCTTGTGAATCAATATTAATTTTAAAATAAAACATTACAGAAAAAGAATGAGTAAAATGAAGCCATAGTTTTCCATTAATATTCTACCACTATAAATGCTTATAGAGAGTCTGCAGTTTATACTTCTTTATGCATCATTGCGCATGAGCTTATCACAGTTCTCCAAATGGGTCAGAAAAGGAATACTCTGCCTGTTTCAAGGGTACAGAAACAGACACAAAGAAAGACATGACAGGTGACTCCCAGCTGGCTGAGCCGTACATCTATGAAAGGAACCTGGTTTCTGGTTTTTGAATCCGGACCTCTTTGTACTACACAAAAATGGTTCCAATGGCTTCAAACTGGAATGGTGCATTTTAAATCCACTTCTGCTTGTTAGCAGGGGCACCCAAGGGTGCCCACTAACTTTGAGTGACATCTGCACTCTCATCCTTTCCTTCCTTCCTCCACACCCCCTTCCAACATCTAGTCATGTTTCTAGCTCCATCCACATCATGTTCTAACAAAAGCGCTGCCTCCTAATGAAGGCCACAGCCATGCCATTGTCTATTGACCATCTCTGTTACTCCTCTGCTTCAATTAAAATAAACCCACAAAGACCTACCAGCCTCGCTTCTCTTCTAAACCACCCATGTCCAAGTTCCAGCCACTGAGAGAAATTGCTTATTAGTTGACCATCCGCTCTTGCTACTGCGCCTTTGTCTTTCTGCAAGGCAGCCAGGATCCTTGTTTCTAATCTGGAGTCATGTTTAGAGCCTAATTAATCCCTGGAGTGTGAGAAAGAGGTGTCTGAGATGAGAAATCAAGGTTATACATATCTTGCTCAGTGGAACAGTTATGGGCAAACAAGCTGTTCCTCTCACATTTTTGCAAAGCAAATTTATGTTCGCTAACTTTGGTTCTTGTTGTAAATGAGAAGTGTATGAAGGTCTAGCAATGCGCTTTCACCATATGGGTGCCCATATGTTTCCCCCCCTTTGCTTGCGTACATTTCGCTTTGGCATGCACATATGCCTGTATTTTTGCAACTTAACAATATTAAAACTAATCCCATTTATGCTCCTTTTGGGTGAGTTGATTGAGTCATAAATTCCTGAGAATCTCTTTCTTGGGATGCTGAAGATCTGATGCCTGAGTAGGGGGAGGGCAGAGTAAGCTATTCTGGCAGCAGAGGCAGTCAGCCTGTGCCCCTGCCTACCTGATGTCCCCTGACCCAGGCTCCATAGTGGGATACTAACGCTAATGACTGGGAAGCATGAACAGATTACACCTTGGTGATAACCCACATTCTGCCTCCCTTGTGAGGAGGGATCTTTACTAAGAAACAGATGGCAATTCCCAGGCTTCCCTTTCTGAAGTCCCTGGTGGAGTGACTCCTCTTGCAGCAAGCAATCTTGATGGCTGGAGGTGTAGCACTGGATATATAGTCAGTATTTTTATTTTTATATTTCCCACACTGAGCTGAGAAACTCTGCTTGTCACAAAGGGAGCAGCTGGAAACTCAGCTTGCACTGAAATGATGTTCAGCTTCTTCACCAGGCTCTTTGGAGAAAAAATATAAAAAAAATGTATATTAGCATGTATCAGATCGGGTGAAAACCTCAACTAATTCTCTGTAAAATTGGAATTGGCAGTATTGCTGCTGTTTGTTGTCAAGCCTTCTCCATCTTTATTTCTTACTCATCCATTCCCTCACTCGTTGGCTTCATTCACAATATCTCCTCTCTCACACACACAAAACAATGGTGTGGAAGGTAGAAGTGAATCCCGTCTTAAGGAACTGACAGTCTAGACACTCAGTGATAAAGTAAGTCAGCACATGCCCTGTCAGTGTGTGGTGACTGGTATGACTGGGACACAGGAAAGGATGGCCCAGTGCAGGGCAAGTTTTCACCAGGAAGGTGGCATTTGAGTGGCATTTGAGGATGAGTGAAAGTCCATTAGGGAGCCTGGCAAGGTGGTGCACATCTTTAATCTTGGCACTCCAGAGGCAGAGGTAGGTGAAGGTAAATCTCAGTGAGTTGGAGGCCAGCCTGGTCTACAGGTTGAATTTCAGGTCAGTCAGAATTGCTAACACAGAGAAACCCTGTCTTGAAGAACAAAACAAAACAAAAAAGAAAGAAAGAAAAAAAAAGAAAAAAGTCTATTAGGAGAGAGACAGGGACATGAGCCCTTGTTAGCTCCCTAGGCAGACACCTTCCACAAAAGAAACACCATGTTCCAATTGGAAGAGGGATCTGGGTCTGCAAGAAGCAACACTATATGCTAAACAAAACAGGAGAGACAACAGATCACCCAAAGGTACTTAAGGGTTTTGCTCATTATTCTGAGAATACTATACAAAAACACCTAGACCTTCAAGAAAGCTTGAAAATAAGGTGAACCTGTATCTAGATTTAACTAGAAACATTTAATTTCTCATCCACTCCTTCTCTATGCAAATATAGCAATTGACTAAACCTCTGCTTCCATTCCCCATCTATAAACCAAAATGAATTAGTAATGATCCTTTTCCTTTATGGAGGCAAGGAGAATGGAATTTGATAGTATCTATTCCAAATACTTTTAGATTATAATATAAGAAAGGAAATTAACATGTATCATAGTAAGTGTAAAATTGGAATTAGAAAGGCACCCAGTGCCGCCTGCCGTCTGTTGCAAAGCCTTCTCTATGCAATTGCTATATCAAATTATGCTATTGAAATCAGCTGGACACTGATAAAATTGAGACCAGCTTTACAAGTCCTGTAGATCTAATTGGCCTCAGCAGTGGGTCCACAGTGACTCTTGCTGCTGAACTGAAATCCTGGGCTTCAATAGAAAATAATAAGCAGCCAGGCCCCACACCAACACACTGCAGCCACCCCTGGAGATAATGCATTTTAATTTAGACACTGAGCCCCTTCGCTTGGCCAGATGTTGAGGGAACCTCAGAACTATTCATTTCCTTCTCCCTTCCAGCGTGAGCACCTTTGAGAATTTTTGAAAAGACCTCTGGCTCCAAATGTGACCACCGGCTTTTCTTGGGGTTCCTTCCTCATAGCCATTTGTATTTCTTTCTATAAACCTCTGCCTTCCTAGGGTAAAGTTTCTATGAATCACCTTCTTGGGGGGAAGGTATTTTCAACTGGGTCTCCACTATTTCCAACCAAACTTACTATGATTAAATTTGCCCTGCAATGTGTCCGTGTGTAGCCAAGGCAAGTACAACACAGTCTGTCTTCTAAACTGAAAAGGAGATTGGAGGGGGAGATCAGTAAGCTTTGTCTCCCACTGCAAAGTAGTTGGGACCACATCAAGAAAGAGACAGAGCAGAGGTAGCTTGAGGTCACTGATTGACTTTTTAAGATCTCTCTCTATATCGTGGTTTTAGGAAGGTCTGTGACTTCATCAGAAGTTCCAAGTAGCTTGCCAAGATACCCACATCTAACTCACTAACAGCTAGAGTTGGATGCATACATAAACACACACACACACACACACACACACACACACACACACACACACACACACTGATGCCAAGTTATGGGATTTTCAAAGCATCCCTACCAAGTTAATATAGCTAGGTGCATAGTGTTTAATTAGCATGCTTCACATCAACAGAGCATCAATGACATAACACTTAGAAGCTTAAGCACTGAGTTGTTTTATCCTCTTCCTTCTCTCAGTGCTCTGGGCAAGCCTCAGAAAGTGCAAAGAGTATGTCTTGATTAACTGAGTTACTGAGATACTGACATCTCCTGGTGATGCTATACCCCACTCGGGCTAGATAGGATTCCTTTCTTCCTTCCCCGTACCTTGGCCACTGGAGGTCCAGTAGAGTGCATGAGCTGGCACATTTGTAAAGTTCCTAGCACCAAGCACACACCACCTTACATTTCGAATGTGATCAAAGAATTCCTATCAAATAACTCTATGCATATGGGCTTATATCCATCCCATAGTATGCCAGAGACAAAGGAAAGAGAAGCACAATGATGATCTGCCTAGACCTGTCTCCAGATCCAAAGACTACTAGGATGATAGTCCTGATGTGCCCAGGAAAGGCTGTCGGGGTGTCTTAGTCACTGTTCTATTTCTATGAAGAGACACCGTGACTGAGGCGACTCTTAGAAAATAAAACATTCAATTGGAGGCTTGCTTACAGTCTCAAAGGTTAAGCCCATTATCATATAGTGAGGAGCATTACAGCATGCAGACAGGCACTGGAGCACTGGCTGGTCCATAGGCAGAGAGAGTGAGACTGGGCCTGAAACCTCAAGGCCTGACCCCAGTGGCACACTTCCTCCAACAAGGCCACACCTCCTAATCCTTCCAATCCTACCAAAGAGTTGCACTCCCTGGTGACTAAGCATTCTACTATATGAGCCTATGGGGGGCATTCTTATCCAAACCATCATGGCAGGAGGTGGGGTGGGGTGGGGGGCACTTCAGAGTTTATTTACAAAGTTGTAGAAAATGTGTTCTCTCCCAAGTACATTCTTTCCATCTTCCCAATCATGATTCTTTCTTCCTCCTGTCCCTAAAAAGTCTATGCTGGATAGCAGATGATCATCTTGCTGAGCCTTTACTTATTGCATCTTCACCCAATGCTAAAATTTGGGCTAGTCTAGCTTTCTACATCAAAATGCTCTATGGTATGAAAGATGTTATTCTAGTCCTGTGCTTATGGGAAACTTTGTGACTTGGGCTGGAAAACTTACTACTTTTGCAAAGAGGAAGCACAAAAATTGGATGACTTAGCTTGACATGTTTAGTTCAATATTGGCAAATTGGAGGAATGATCTTTGCCTCCCACAGGATAGATCTGTCTCTGTGACACCAGAATTTTGACCTTCCCTGTTCCTCCAAGCTCCATTTCTCCCTGTCTTCCTCCTCACAGCACCTGCTATCATGGGCTTCCTATAGTGTTAACTGCTAATCCCCCCCACATTGCCGGAGCTTGAGAAATGACTCTAGAAATGGTAGCAGTGGGGGAAGTTCCTTCCTCTACAGTTTAAAAGCAGCCAGCATGGTTAATTAGCTGCTTCTCTTAGTATGAGAACCGGAAGGGAGAAGGGAAGACTGAGGGGGTTGTTTGGAGCATTCTAATTGGAGTAGGCTCTCTAGTCTTATGAATGTTCCAGCCTGGGAGAGACATCCTCCACTGGAGGTAAATGGGATCAGGGGAAACTGATCTCATTAAGCAAAACTGGTTGATTGTCACTTTGAATGTGGGCTTCACAGCTGGAAGCTGTGATTGACTCACACACTAACAAGAACTGGGGTTGAGGGAAGAGGTGAGGAAATCAGATCCTCAGTGCCCAGGCATCATGGAACTCCTCCCACCCATCCCCCTCATGTCCCTGGGGTAGCCTGAGAATGGGACACTAGGACACCTCTGTAGTCAGAGCAGGCAGCCAGGGAAGTCTTCTCTGCCTTTGCTTTGTCTAGCCAACACCTCTTTCTTTTATTTTTTTCTCATCTTTTTTTTTTCCTCCAGAATAACTTATTGTTGAGAGTAACCCCCTGGGAGTGCCAGAAATAGTTTGGTTTTAATGATACTCTGGATGATTTTGCTTCCTAAGAGAAATGCTAGGTAAAGTAATGGATGTAACCAGCATTACCATCCTCTACTCCCAAGTGCCACCGTACATTCTTCTCTCTCTCTCTCTCTCTCTCTCTCTCTCTCTCTCTCTCTCTCTCTCTCTCTCTCTCTCACACACACACACACACACACACACACACACACACACACACACACACACACACACTTGGCTCAGCTCCCCTCTGCCCCTCACAGCATCGCAGTCATAACTTCTCTGATCTCAGTCCTCCACGGCACTCTCCTTGCTCCAGTGAGCCTGGGCTTATTTGTCCCTACACAATTGGAGCCGGATGCAGTAATTACATCTGCAGTGAAAGGATCTCACTCCCTTACCAGCAGTAGGTATATTGCGCTAGTGCTGCTAATGAGGAATGAGCCTTCCCCACAGAGCATCATAAGGCCACAGGAAGCTCTGGGACTTCAGGTAGCAAGACATCTGGAATTTGGTCCTGGGCCACAGTGTACTGCAATCTATACCTCACTCTTGCTCTCACTACACTGTTTGGGTGCTTGACAGCAGTTTGGAGCAAAGGTAATGTGGAGCCATAACACTCCAAGTCTGGATTGTAATTTCAAAGTGTCTGGTTCTGCATATGATGTAAAAGTCCCTGTAGGATGTACACACGGCCTCTAGCTGAGCCTTTATTCTCAGAGACTAAAAGGATCCACTGAGACAGTTTCTCCTTCCAGCCCTGGCTCACATCACTTCATCTACCACTACTATGATCATGAGTACTTCCCAAGCTTTCTTCTTTTTCTGTGCTCTTTGTGATCCCCATGCATTGGCCATCTCTCCTCATGTTCACAAAGGTCTTCCGTCCAAAGGCAGAAGATAAAAAAGTAGAGCAAAGGTAGAAAGTGACTAATGTACACCTCTTATAGAGGAGGAGATGGAGGTCTAGACTGTTCTAACTGCCTGTAGCTGGAAACAACCATCTCTCAGGTAAATATTCATTTATGCAATCATTCATTCATTCATTCTAGAAACTAATTAGTGAGAGCCAGCTACTTACCAGGATTCAAGAGTACCAGGACAAGCCTATAATCCCAGCAGTCAAGAGGGCCTTGTCTCAAATATATAAAATTAAAAAAATTACCTATCATATACTGAACTTGAAACTGGAGTAATCAGGACCAATATAATTATTTATGGCTTTCCAAAAAAGATGACAATGTAGCAAGGCACGAAAAGTGCCCGTGTTTACAGAGCAGTGGCCAGTGGACTAGCAATCTAGTAAAAGGAATGCAGGGTCTCAGAAATACCTCAGCTAACTTGTCGTTTGAAATGTGGGAGAATCAGGAGTAGCTCCTAGGAAGATGACTCAAAAGACGCATTCAGAGTTTGTCAAAGGAAAGAGCCTAGCATAAGTGAGGTGAGGGAGAACAGAAATATCCAAGGCTGCGGATGGAGATAATTAGATGCACGATGTAAAAAAAGAGAAATAGCATGTTGTAATTGGTAATATAAAAGTAGTTTAGTATCTTGGGAGCATAAAGTGTGAAGCTGTTGTACGGAGATAGCATTGAGATTACTTGTCACAACCCAATTATCACGCAGCATTTTAAGGAAACAGTCTTGGTCACACCCACCAGCAACCAAAACTTTTGTTCTCATCTTCAAAATGATTCCCAAAGTAACAAACATATTGAATACCTGTATCTTACCATCCATCCTAGACTAGGATGTTTGACTGATACTCTCTGCCAGTCTTTTCCTGGTTTGCTCACAATATACAATTTTTTTTTTCTTGTTTCTCTCAACACTCCATGAGAACTCCAAGCTGACTGGATCCCCATTTCCTCACACTCTGTGCTCTCCTGCTTTAGTAGAAATTGTTTTCCATATTTCTAATAAAACTCAGTTTGTGGTCTCTTAACTTTTTATTACTGTGAGTAGCATTAAGCCTGGGAACCAAGAATATATCCTTAGGTATACTTTGTAAGATGTTAACATTTACTTCTCCATGATGGTTATATAAATTAACGTTTAAGAAATAGATGTAGAACCAAGCTTTGTGGTACGCAACCATGATCCCAGCATTCAGGTGGCTGGAACAGGAGGATCAAGAGTTTAAGACTAGCATGAGCTACATACACAGTAATGCCTTTCCTCAAAAAACTAAAAAGGGGGAGTATTTGAAGAGTTGCAAACTAATTCACTTATGTATAGCATTCATAGTAACAAATTCATAACTCTAAGTAACCACTAACCCAAGATGATACAGCACATTTCCTTTAGCTCAAAAAAGCTATTGTTTATCTTCCCCAAACTTACTTCTACCCCACTTGAGTAAATACCATGTCTGGCTATTGTGTATAGGCTTTTTGAAGCATGTATTTACCTAGAATGTATACACATTTCTTAGAAAAAACACATAAGGATCTAGAAAATATGTATATGAGCCAAATTACACATATGTACATTTAAAAATATATAAAATTTTCTATAACTTTAGCATATACATTCAGAATTATTTTATTCAGCTTTAACATTTCCTTCATGTTGTTATGTGAGATCCCTTTTATTTTGGCCAAACGATACATTATCTAGATATATCAGTATATGCTTACTCAGGAGCCATTGGATACATACTTGTCTGCTTCTACCCTTTTGACTACTGTGTAAAAAGCTGCTAAAATATGTAAATGCATTTTGTGAGCATAAATTTACACTTTTCTTGGGTTAGATCTTGGGGTTGGAATTGGATGGTCATCCTTAGAGTTTATACTAAATTATACAAGAAACTACAGAAATGTTTTCCTAAGTGGTTGTTCCAGCTTCTGTTCCTACACACTGTATAAGCGTTGTGATCATTCTGTGTACCTGTCCATCACAATGGCATTCTCTCTTCCACATGACGTACATGATATGTATGGCGTGTGTGTTTGACTTTGCATTGCACTTCTCTGGGGGTTAATGGCGATTGCACTGTTCCTTGTGCTGATTGGCCATTTCTATGTCTCCTTGTTTGAAATACTGGTTGAAGTGTTTTTGACTCTTCTTTATCATGTTATCTTCAAATGACTGAGTTGTAATAGCTATTTGTATATTCCAGATGCATGTCCTATGGGAGGTGTGTGTGTGTGTGTGTGTGTGTGTGTGTGTGTGTGTGTGTGTAGGTAGATAGAGACAGAGAGAGAAAGAGGATTTTTGTCTCAGCCTACTTGTCTTCTCATCTTCATTAGTGATATCTTTCAGAGAATTAAGTTTTTAAATTTTGATAAAATCGGATTTATCAACTTTCAATACTATTGTTGTAGTTTTAATAGCCTATCATATTAGATAAAATTATTCAACAAAACACCATACATACTTTCTTCTAAAATGTTTAGAATTTTGCATATCAGTTTAATTGTAAGGTTTATATAAATTAATAATGTGTGTGATATGAAGTAAAGGTTCAAAATAATTTCTTCCATATGCTATAAGTCATTCTAACATCATTTGCCAGATGTACTCTGTCCTTTTCTCTGAATGACCTTGAATTCTTTTCTTTAAAAATCAACCAACCATTGATTTTGGTTTCTTGCTGATATTCTATGATTTTTCCTATTAATCTATCCCCATGTCAATACCATACTGTTTTGACAACTGTCACTTAATAATGTCCTAAAAACCAGATACTGTAGATTGACCACTATGAAGTTTTCAAAATAGTCTTCTTTGTATTTTCACGTAATTTAAGAATCAGTTTCACAGCATCTAACAAGTATATGAAAATCTCAATTGTGAATACGTTTTAATTATAGATCAGTTTGAAAATAACCAATGGCTTAACAAAATTGAGTTTTTCAATCTTTGAAACATATTCTACCATTGACCTAACCTTATTCAATTATTCTCAGCAGAATTGAAAATGTAGTTAAAAAGTAATTTGTGTTTTCAGACAGCATGGGCAATGCTGTTTGGATTTCACTCTTAATTGATTATAGAAAATATGAGGAAATACAACTGACCTTTATGTATTGACCTTGCATCTTATGACATTGCTAAATTTATTGGTCCTAATAAATTTTGAAGATTATTTAAGATATTAAACACAATTTATTTTGTTCTCTGTAATAAAGATGGTATCCATTATTTATTAACAATGAGTAGGTTTTTCCCTTTTCCAAATTATATTTGGTTACTTTCTCTGAACTTTCCATTTTCTCAATTAAGTGCAGTATTGTTTGTTGGTTTTACTTTAAAACTGAAGAAGTTTTCTTTTACATGTAGTGTGTGTGTGTGTGTGTGTGTGTGTGTGTGTGTGTGTGTGTGTGTGGTGTGTGAGAATGGATGTTGGACTTTTTCAAATACTTTGTTGGGTATATGTCTACATGATCATATGATGTGTTGTTAGAAGTGATTGCTTTAAGTGCATGGCAGCGGTGGCGCACGCCTTTAAGGACCTGGAGGGCGGTACATTCAGACAGTGATGAGGCAGTCACATGTTTGGGGTTACAACCAATGAGAAGGCAGAATAGCTAGAGTATATAAAGACATACGCACAGGAAGTAGGCCCCTTTCGGAGAGCTCTCTTGGCTGAAGAGGATCCCTGAATCAGGAAGGGTGAGGCTCTTAGCTCTGACCTCTTGGCTTTCTTCTCTGAAAAAAAAAAAAAAAAAAAAAGAAGTGATTGCTTTAGTATTAAACTGACCTGGCATTCCTGAACTGAATCTTCTTTCTTCATGAAATATGCAAACTATTCTTTTTTTTTAATAGAGAAATTGAGTTTTCTCACATTTTGTTAAGGATTATGCTTCTATTTTGTACTTGAGGGCAAATGATTTTGAATGTTGTGTCCGGTGTTGGTTTCAAAGTGATTCTGGCTTACAGAATTAGTGGGGAATTTTTCTTTATTTTGATTATTTTATTTTTGAAAAAAAAATTGGATGCAGAGTGTTGCTATTCCATGGTACTAGCTTATTATAGTCGTATTCAGTGGTAACCATTTCACATCTTTATCTGAGTAAGATAAGCATTTATTTTGTGTTTTCTCTTAAATATGGTGCTGGTTTCAGAGAGCTCCTTTCTATAAAACAAGAATGTCTCAAGGAATTTTCAGAATATTTGTCTTACCAGTCCATGAATATAGGTCTTCCATTTCTGGAACCTTCTTCTTTGTTCAGTGTCTTGAAGTTTTCATTGTAAAATTTGCTTGCTTCCTTGTTTACACTTATTCCAAGATATTTTTGAGGCCACTGTGAAAAGTACTCTTCCCCTGAAATATTTCCTCACTGTCATTTGTATATAGAAATCTAATGCTTATGGGTTTTTTTTTTCCCATTTAGGGTTTCTATTGCTGTTATGAAACACCATGACCAAAAGCAAGTTGAGGAGAAAAGGGTTTATTAGACTTGCACTTCCACATCATAGCCCATCAGTGAAGGAAGTCAGGACAGGAACTCGAACAGGGCGGGAACCTGGAGGCAGGATCTGATACAGAGGCTATGGAGGAGTGCTGCTTTCGGGCTTGCTCATCATGAAGTGCTTAGCCTGCTTTCTAAAAGAGCCCAGGCAGTACCCACAATGAGCTGAGTCCTCCCCTATCAATCACTAATTTAAAAAAAAAAATGCCCTATAGCTGGGTCTTATGGAGGCATTTTCTTAATCAAGGCTTCATCCTCTCCAATGACTTTAGCTTGTGTCAAGTTGACTAAACTTACCAACACATGTGTTAATTTTGTATTCCGTTACTTTGCTGAATGTATTTATTAGCTGTAGGAGGTTTCTGGTGATCTTTAGGGTATTTCATGTATAGAATCACATTCTCTAAAAATAAACTCTTTCCTATCTGTATCAACTCACTCATTTCTCTAGTTGAGACTTCAAATATTCTGTTGAACAGAAAAGGACTTTCTAAACAGGACACCAGTAGGGCAGCCATTAATTAACCAACAATTAACAAATGAGACCTCATGAAACCAACAGTAATGGGGTGGTTTGAATGGGAATGGCTCTCCTGATTAAAAAAGAGAAAGAGGAAAGAGAATATTCTGGTATGGACAGCCTAGTCAATTTGCCTTGGAAGCATGAGTACTAAGATTTCTATCTCCGGACCTTTGTAAAGAAGCAGGAAAGAGAGAGAGAGAAAAAAGAAGAAGAAAGAGAGAGAGAGAGAGAGAGAGAGAGAGAGAGAGAGAGAGAGAGAGAGAAAGAAAGAAAGAAAGAAAGAAAGAAAGAAAGAAAGAAAGAAAGAGAAAAGAGAAGAGAAAGGAGGGAGGGAGGAAGAAAGGAAAGGATGAAAGGAAGCAAGCAGATACCCAGACCTCCCTGGTGAAAGAGACAGAAAATCATTAAGGTTCTCTAGCCCTCCATCTTAGTAAATGCCAGGCCAGTGAGAGACTCTATAGGGAAAAATGTCCAAGAAACCTGAGAAATAACACCAGAGATGGTCTTCTGTCCTTTGTCCTAAACACAAACACACACACACACACACACACACGCACACACGCACACGCACACGCACACGCACATGCACATACACACATACACCTCAACATGTAAAGTCATACATGAAAAGAATGTCACTTTTTCTATTTTCATAAAAATATTTACAATACATACCATGATGGTTAATGTTAATTTTCAACTGACAGAGTTAGGAATTACTTTAAGACGTGGGTCTCTAGGCATGTCTTGATGGGATTATTTTGATTACGTTAACTGATGTGGGAAGACCCATCTTAACTATGGGTTGGGCCACTCCCTGGGCAAGGAATTTTGGATTGTATAAAATGGAGAAGGCTCACTTACCACTAGTTTGCAAGCATTTGTCCTTCTTTCCTTGATTATGGATGCATTGTGACCAGTTCTTTCCATCTCCTGTTGCTGTGACAACCCCATCATGATACATTGTGACCAGCAACTGTGAGCCAAAATCAACCCTTGGGTTTCTTAACTTGTTTTGATAAGATCATATTATCACAGCAGCCAGAAAAGAAATTAAGGTGTCCACTAAAGTATAGATTTCTTCGAAATTCCTTTTGGACAAGTTATAAAAATTATTATTTCATCTATTTGTGTTATAAACAATGTTACATTTTGTGTTGTTGAAATATCATTCTTTCATGTTTTTTAAACATTGTTCACCTTAACATTCATAAGTAGGAATGGATTTTATCATGTTTTAAAGAATACATCTGTTTTAGTCACTTTTCCGTTCATAGTATTAACAAGATACTATGACCAAGGAACCTTATTGAGAAAGAATTTGTTGGGGGCTCACTTACAGTTCTGGAGGGTTAAAGTCCATGACCATGATGGCAGGGAACAATGCAGCAGGCCCACAGATATGGTACTGGAGCAGGAGCTTAGCTGAGAGCTTACATCTGATCTCCAAGCTTGAGGAAGAGTGAGCTAACTGGGAGTAGTTTGAGTTCTTGAAACCTGAAAGCCCAACCCCAGTGGACACACTTCTTTCAACAAAGTCACACCTCCTAATCCTTCCAAAACTATTCCACCAAGCATATGAGACTATGAGGGCCATCTGTCTTTCACACCAGCAGAGATGTCATATCCAAATGGACTGGTACTGTTTTTTTTTTTTTTATTGTACTCCAGATTCCTAAAGTAGAATAAAGAACTTTAGGGGCTGGAGAGATGGCACAGAGGTTAAGAGCATTGACTATTCTTTGAGGGGTCCTAAGTTCAATTCCCAGCAACCTCGTGGTGACTCACAACATCTATAATGAAATCTGATACCCTGTTCTGGTGTGCAGGCAAACATACAAACTGAACACTGTATACATAATAAATAAATCATAAAAATGTTCCTTAATATTTGATCAAAGTTCCCTGCAAAATTATTTAGGTTCAGGCTCAGTCAGTCTTTTTTATTATTGAAAATAGATTTATTTTTATGTAACATATCCTAATTGTGGTTTCCCTCCCTCTACTCCTCCAAGCTCCTCCCCAGTTCCCTTCCCCCTTGGATCCACCCCCTTTCTGTCTCTCATTTAAAAACAAACATGCTGTTTATGTAGATATCATCCATTTCTCTGTCATTGGGCGATCCCTGTGTCTTTCTTGGGGTCCTGTTTTCCAGGTAGCCTCCCTGGTGATGTGAGTAGCAGTCCAGTCATCCTTGTTCCACATCTAGTATCCTCCTATGAGTGAGCACATACCATGTTTGTCTTTCTGAGTCTGGTTTACCTCACTCAGGATGATTTTTTTCTAGATCCATCCATTTGCCTGCAAACCTCATGATGTCATTGTTTTTCTCTGCTGAGTAGTATTCCATTGTGTATATGTACCACATTTTATTTATCCATTCTTCAGTTGAAGGGCATCTAGGTTGTTTCCAGGTTCTGGCTATTACAAACAATGCCGATATGAACATAGCTGAGCAAGTGCCCTTGTGGTATGATTGAGATATACATGAATAACATGGACGTGAGTGGGGGTAATGAAGGGCAAGTGTCAAGAGAAAGAGAGCTTGGGGGAGTGGGAGATCCCAGCAGGATCAAGAACAGAGAGGAAGAACAAGGAATAAAAGACCATGATAAATGAAGACCACATGAGAATAGGAAGAAGCAGAATGCTAGAGAGGCCCACAGAAATCCACAAAGATAACCCAACAATAGACTACTGGCAATGGTCGAGAGACAGCCCGAACTGACCTACTCTAGTGATAGGATGGCCAAACACCCTAATTATCGGGCTAGAAACCCCATCCAATGACTGAGGGAACCGGATGCAGAGACCCACGGCCAGGCTCCAGGTGGAGCTCCGGGAGTCCAATTGGCAAGAAAGAGGAGGGTTTGTATGAGCGAGAATTGTTGAGACCAAGGTTGGATAAAGCACAGGGACAAATAGCCAAATGAATGGAAACAAATGAACTATGAACCAATGGCTGAGGAGCCCCCAACTGGATCAGGCCCTCTGGATAAGTGAGACGGTTGATTAGCTTGATCTGTGTGGGAGGCATCCAGGCAGTGGAACTGGGTCCTGTCCTCAGTGCATGAGTTGGCTGTTTGAAGCCTGGGGCTTATGCAGGGACACTTGGCTCAGCCTGGGCGGAGGGGACTGGACCTGCCTGGACTGAATCTACTGGGTTGAACTCAATCCTCAGGGGTGTCTTTGCCATGGAGGAGATGGGAATGGGGGGTGGGCTGGGGGGAGGGTGGGGGTGGGGCGGGAGGGGGGGAACAGGGGAATCCGTGGCTGATAAGTAAAATTGAATAAATTATAAAATAAAAAAGATTGAAAAAATAAAATAAAATAAATAAAAATAAAAACAAACAGGCATCTAAAGGATAAGAGTAAAATAAAATAAATTTTAAAAAACAAAGGAATTGGAATAGAAAAAACAAAGAGGAAAGAAGGAAAAGAGAAAAAAAACATAAGAATCAGATGTAGAGACTCACTTGTCATACAATCAGGAATCCCATAAAAACAAAAGTAGAAGACATAATATATACACAAAGGATAGAATAAAATAAAGTAAAAATGAATTTTAAAAGCCCTACATGGCATTATGAGACAAGGAAACTCCAAAGTTGCCCTTGAGTTGACTTTCTGTTGGACATCTACTACTGGGCAAGTAGCCTAGCCTTAAGAATAGTGGGTTTCCTCAGTGAGACTCCATTGGAGAAAATTTAGATTTCAGTTAGAAGCAGCTTCTGGGTGCCCACTTCTCCTTTCAGCTCTAGGACCCCATCTGGTGCAGCCCTATGAAGGCCCTGTGCATGCTTTCTAAGTCTTTCTAAGTTCATGTGTGCATCAGTCCTGTTGTGTTTAAAAGGCCTTGTTTCCTTGTTGTGTTCCATATCCTCTGGCTTTCATGCTCTTTCTGCTTCCTCTTCCACAGAGTTCCCTGAGTCTGGAGGGGTGGAATTTGAAGGATACATCTTATTTAGGACTGAGTGTTCTGAGATCTCTCACCTTCTCCTGTGGGTCTCTGTACTTGTTCCCATCTGCTACATGAAGCAGCTTCAATGATGATGGCTGAGCAAGGCACTGATCTATGAGTATAGAAAAATGACGTTAGGAATCATTTTATCAATGCATTCCTTTAGTTGAACAGTAGTAGGACCCCTAGATCCCTTGCTATCTAGTCTCAGGTTCTTGGTCACCCAAGCAGTGTGGGATGTGGGTTCCATCTCATGGAGTGGGCCTTAAGTCAAATCAGGTATTGATTGGTTGCTTCCACAAACTTTGTGCCACTATTGTACCAGTGTATCTTCAAGCAGTACAGGATTGTAGACTGAAGGGTTTGTAGCTAAGTTGCTGTTTATGTTTCTCCTTTGACACCGTGAAGAGTACCAAAAACACTGGCCCTTGTGAGTGAAGGCTCTGTGCAAGCACCAGTTGACCTCTCCATGTCCAATGGGTGTGAAGCTATTGTTTTCAGCAATGGGGCCTTGCCGTTAGTTTGTGGAGAGCAATCTATCATGTTGGCAACAGCCTGGGTTGTTTAGTGGTTCCCATGGGACCCCGATGGCCAACAACACAATTATATGAAATCAATTCCCAGTACTGGAAGCTTCATTTGGTGACAAGAGATGGCCAGTTGTTGTTCTTTCTCCCCATTATTTGATGATTTCATTTAGATCACCTTCATATATGTACTTATTTTGGGAAGCCTCTACTGTGTTAGGTTTCCATACTACCCCTTAATTTTAGCTGTCTCTCCTCATATTCCCTCTTTCATCCCCCACCTCCCTCCCCCTCCCCAATTGGTCCTCCTGTTCCAATAACCCTAACCCGTGAGTCCATCCATAACTATTCTATTTACCCTCCCTAGGGATATCTACCCATACTTCCTAGTCCCTTACTATAAACCTAACCTCTGTGATTTTATGGATTGCAGCTTGTTTATCATTGACTTAAAAGCTAATACCCATGTATAAGTGAACATATAGCATATTTGTCTTTCTGTGTGTGGTTATCTCACTCAGGATGTTTTTTTTTTTTTCTAGTTCCATCCATTTACCTATGGATTTCACATTTTTAAACAAAATGTTTAAGTGTAATCCATTGCATAAGTGTACCACACTTTCGTTATCCATTCATCTGTTGATGAACATCTCGGTTGTTCTGAATTTCTGGCTTTTATGAACAAAGCAGCAATGAACATGGTTGAGCCATTGTCTCTATGGTAAGATGAAGCATCCTTTGGGCATATGTCCAAGAGTGGCATACCTGGATCTTGACATACATTGATCACCATCTTAAGGAACTACCACACTGATTTTCATAGTGGCTATACAAGTATACACTCCCCCCAGCAATGAATGAGAATCCTGCTTACTCCACACCCTTGCCAGCATGAGCTGTCATTTGTTTCATTTATCTCAGCCGTTCTGATAATTGTAAGATAAAATTTGAAGTAGTTCTGATTTGCATTTCCCTGATAACTAAGGATGTTTCTCAGCCATTTGAATTTCCTCTTTTGAGAATTCTCTGTTTAAATATATACCCCATTTTAAAATTTGGTCATTTGTTTTCTCGATATTCAGTTTTTTGAGTATTTGCTTTGGGTATTACTCTCTAGCAGATGTGTAGTTAGTAAAAAATCTTTTGCCATTCTTTAGGCTTCAACTTTGTCCAAAGGATGGTATCCTTTGCCATATAGAAGCTTCTAAGTCTCATGAGTTTCCACTTATTAATTGTTGATCTTTGTGCCTGTGCTAACAATGTTCTGTTCAAAAATATTTTCCTGTGCCAATGAATTCAAGGATGTAACCTGTAGGTTTTTTGTTTGTTTGTTTGTTTGTTTTGTTTTAAACACTTTGCTCTTGGGGGCCCACCACTCAGCTCCCAAATAAATACATGGAGACTTATTCTTACTTATGAATACCCAGCCTTAGCTTGTCTTGTTTCTAGCCAGCTTTTCTTAACTTAAATTATCTCATCTATCTTTTGCTTCTGAGCTTTTACCTTTCTCTATTCTATATACCTCTCTTTCCTTCTTACTCCATGGCTGGCTCCTGACATCCTCCTCTCCTCCCTTACTTGCTCCTCACTCTTCTGGCTGTTCTCCTTCTAGCCTAGATTTCCCCTTCTACTTATTCTCTCTGCATGCCAGCCTGTGTGGGTCCACAGAGACTCCATAGTGTGGCCTTATTCCATCTTGACTCAAAATCAGAGTCCAAGCTTGTTTTGCCCTGCAAGACTGCATAATTAGGATGTTTTGGCCAAAAGTTACCAGGTGTCTTATACTTCAAGTCCTAATTACAAGATGTTTTGCCGTAAGGTGTGGCTACTAGATGTTTTGAGAATTAAGGAAGTATTTACACTTGTCTGTACTTTGTACCTTGAACCATAGTGTCCTTGAGACTGGGAGGTCTTTTGCTGGTGTATAAAAGCCCATGAGGAATAAACTTACCGGGGTGACTGTGGTATTGACCCAGAGTCCTCTTGATGCTGTGGTCTACATCTGTCATTTTCATATTTATTATTTCTTAATCCTCACTCCTCCATTTCAGACCGTTTGATATTTGGGCAGGACCTGGCACCAGCCCTGCTTATCCTTTCTCCTGCCTAGCTATTGGCCATTCAGCTCTTTATTGAACCAATCAACTGTTTTACGCAGAAAAAGTAACACAGCTTTACAGAGTTAAACAAATGCAACACATCTTTGCATCATTAAATAAATTTTCCACAGCATAAACAAATGTAACACATCTTAAAACTAATATCCCAAAACAGTAACCAGCTTTCCCTTCTATCGGATTCAATGTATCTGGTCTTATGTTGAGGTCTTTGGTCCATTTGGGGTAGAGTTTTTTTGCAGAATGATATGTATGGATCTATTTTGATTTTCTTGCTTGCAACCACCCAGTTTGACCACAACCATTTGTTGAAGATGCTGTCTTTTTTCTAGTGTGTATTTCTGCCTAATTTATTTGTTTGTTTATTTATTTATCTTTTGGCTTTTCGAGGCAGGGTTTCTCTGTGTAGCTTTGCACCTTTCCTGGAACTCACTTTGGAGACCAGGCTGGCCTCGAACTCACAGAGATCCACCTGCCTCTGCCTCCTGAGTGCTAGGATTAAAGGCATGCGCCACCACCGCCCAGCTATTTTATTTATTTATTTATTTTGGAATTTCTGGCTGTTTTATAGGAAATCAGTTCCCATAGGTATCTGCATTTATGCCGGGGCCTTTAGTTTGATTCCATTGATCACTGTATCTATTTTTGTACTATGACCATGCTGTTTTTATTACTATAGATCAGTAGTACAATTTGAGGTAGAGGATGGGTATACCTCCAGCAATTCTTTTACTACTCAGGGTTGTTCTAGCTATCCTGGACTTTTTGTATTTCCATATGAAGCTGAAAATTGTCCTTTTCAAGATTTATGAACAATTGTGCTGGAATTTTGTTGGGGACTACTTTGAAGCTATAGATTATGTTTTATAGGATGGCAATCTTCACAATATTAATTCTTACGATTCTAGAATGTTTTTAATTTCTTTCTTAGTTTCTGTCTTGACCAGTTTTTCATTCAGTAGTAAGGTATTCTGTTTCTACGAGTTTGCAAGGTTTTTTTTGTTTTTGTTATTATTAATATACAGCTTTAATCCAAGGAGGTCAGATAGGATGCAGGGTGTTGTTTTAATTTTCTTGTATATGTTGAGATGTGCTTTGTATTTGAGTATGTGGTCAGTTTTGGAGAAAGTTCCATGAGCTGCTGAAAAGGGTTTTGTGCTTGTGTAAAATGGTCTGTAAGTATCTATTAGGTCATTTGGTTTATGAAGTCAGTTAGCACCAGCATTTCTCTGTTTAGTTGTTGTCTGGATGACATTTTTATTGGTGAGAATGTAGTATTGAAGTCACCCACTAACAGTGTATGAGGGTCAATATGTGATTTAGGCTGTAGCAATGTTTCTTTTATGATCTTATGTGCCCTTGTGTTTGGTGCATAGGTGTTAAGAATTGCAATGTCCTTTTGGTGGATTTTTCCTCTGATGTGTATGTAGTCACCTTGCCTAGCTCTTCTGATAGTTTTGGTTTGAAGTCTGTTTTGTCAAATATTAAAATGACTGCATGGGCTTGTTTCTTGGGTACATTTGCTTAGAATATCTTTTGCCATCCTTTTGCCCTGAGGCAGTATCTATCATTGATGTCAAGGTATGTTTCTTGGATGCAGCAGAAGGATGGATCCTGTTTTCTCAGCCATTCTGTTAGTTTTTGTGTTTTTATTGGGGAATCGAGACCATCGATGTTGAGAATTATCAATAAACATTGTTTGTTAGTTCCCATTGCTGTTGTGTTGTGGGTTTTTTCCCCCTCTTTTGATTTGCTGGTCTGAGATTATTTACTACTTGTGTTTTCTTGGGGGCAGTTAACCTCTTCAGGTTGAAGTTTACTTCTAGCACATTTTGTAGAGCTGGATTTGTACATAGCTACTTCATAAATTTAGTTTTATTTTGGAATGTATTTCTTTCTCCATCTATTGTGATTGGAATGTTTGCTGAGTAGAGTAGACTGAGCTAGCATCTGTGGCCTCTTCAAACTTGTAGACTATCTGTCCAGGCCCTTCTGGCTTTTAGAGTCTCCATGGAGAAGTCAGATCTTATTCTAATCATTCTGCCTTTATATATTACTTGGTCTTTCTGCCTTGTAGCTTTTAATATTCTTTCTTTGTTCTGTCCATTTACTGTTTTGATTATTATGTGGCAAGGGAAATTTCTTTTCTGATCCAGTCTGTTTGGTGTTCTGTATGCTTCTTGTACCTTGATAGACAAATTTTCTTCTATGATTTTGTTGAAAATATTTTCTGTGCCTTTGACTTGGGTTTCTTCTCCTTTCTCTATTCCCATTTTCCTTATACTTGGTCCTTTCATGGTGTCCTAAATTTCCTGAAAGGTTTGTGCCTGGAGGATTTTAGATTTAACTTTTTTTTTAACTAAAGTATTCATTTTTTTCTATTGTGTCTTAAATGCCTGAGATTTTCTCTTCTGTCTCTTCTATCCTGTTGGTGAGGCATCCTTTTAAGGTTCCTGTTTGAGTTTCTAGATCTTTCATTTCCTGATTTTTCTTATTTGGGTTTTGTTTATTGATTCTATTTATACTTTCAGGTCTTAAACTATTTTACTCATGTCCTTCCACTGTTTGTTTGTGTTTTCATAGATTTCTTTAATTGATTTTTTTCATTTCCTTTTTAAGAGCCTCTATAATATTCATAATAGCTATTTTGATATCCTTGTCTTGCAATTCAGCTATGTTGTTGGACCTGCTGCAGTAGGGTTGCTGGAATCTAGTAAAGATATACTGTTCTTGCTATTGATTATGTCTTTATGTAGGTGTCTAGACCACTGGGTTTGAGATGATTGCAATTCTAGATGGTGATAACTGGTCTTGTCTTTGATGAGTATTTTTCTCTTAGTTTATGTTGCCCTCTCTGCTTCTTAGGAAAGTGTGGTGGCTGTGTGTTGTCTGGTAGGAAATGATTCTGAGATCCTGCCAAGTGTAGCCACTAGGGATTCCTACTACAATATGTTTCTAGGTACTAGGAGCTGACACTTACAAATGAGGTTGGCCTAGAAGTGGGTGGGGCTGAGGAGGTCCACAGGTGAGAGGAAAGCAGAAGGGTCTACCAGAACCTGCTTAATCCCCTAGGAATAGGGGCAGAGTGTGAGGAGAGGCCACAGCAAGTAGTCTGCTCCAAAGCAGGGGTAGGTAGGGAGTGGGTGGAGACTGTGGGATTGGATTTGAAGGAAAGGAAGGAGCAGTGAAGATCTGCAGTTAGCTTACCTGCTTCCCTACAGTGCATGGGAATCCCCACTTTATTTTTTAAACTTTATGGCTATTTGTTTTTCAGGAATTTTGCCTCTAGAAATTAATTTCAGAAAAGCATTTGATCAATTTTGATAACTTGCAACAGCAACAATGTTTAAGTGTATAGATGCCTAAGATAATATATAAAAACATAATAATATGGGCTATGTAAGTATACATGAAAAGTATATATATAATTTTGTACCTATATACTATATATGTAATAAATGATAAAAATCCATAATAAGTTCCATATACTATATACGAAAAGAGAGAGGGTGTTCTGTATAAGGAGGGCAGATAATGCCAGTCTTTAGTGTTTCCAGCTCTTCTATGCATTGTTAATACTTTTTGCCTTATATACTTCATAATCACATAGAAAATAACTAAGTTATTAAATTTGTATTACTGTTTCCTTTAACATTATAAAATGACCCTTACCTTATAATTTAAACATTTTTGTCTTACATGTAAATGTTTGTAACTTTAAGTCTGTCACATTTATTATTCTCCAAGTTTGATTTTATTCACACACTTGTGAACCCTTAAAAAAAAAAAAACTTGTATGAATCTGATTTACATGTATCCTTTGCAAACAAGCAAGGATATAGTCTGTCTGTCTGTCTGTCTGTCTGTCTGTCTGTCTCTCTCTCTCTCTCTCTCTCTCTCTCTCTCTCTCTCTCTCTCTCCCCTCTCTCTCAGTAATACCTGAGCTTTTCTTCCCTTCTAATGGCGAGTTTAACCCACTTGCAGATGCTGTTAAAACTGATGCACTTGTCCCTCATCATCCTTTGTTTTTGCTTTCTCTTCTGGCTCACAGGCTGCGTGTTTTGTACCTTAGCTCTTTGAAACACGTTTTCTTTGATTTCATCATCTACAGTTTTTTGAAATGAATATACTGTTTTTATTCATACTGGACTTAAGAGTTCCATTCCCCGGGAGCTGTTACATGCTATGTGGATGTAATGATTCAAGCTGGGTGAATATTTTCCATGCCCTGTGTGAGACAAGAACTCCAGGGGCGTCTTGGTTGCCATCACTCCTAACGAGTGCGTTTCTAAAATCACATTTTGAGCTAGAAACCAGAAGTTACATTTTATTTATTTATTTATTTATTTTGGTTTTTCGAGACAGGGTTTCTCTGTGTAGCTTTGCGCCTTTCCTGGGACTCACTTGGTAGCCCATGCTGGCCTCGAACTCACAGAGATCCGCCTGGCTCTGCCTCCCGAGTGCTGGGATTAAAGGCGTGCGCCACCACCGCCCGGCCAGAAGTTACATTTTAAAAGGTGACTATTCTCCTTTCATAAGAACTGCTTCGCCTGATCCCTCTAAATCCAGGTCCCACAGGACCTTTCATACAGGTGTCTCCATTAAGCCATCGGTTGACTCTTCACGTTCAGGTGTCTGGAATACATGCCAGTGAGCAATGCTTCAAGGTACATGAGTGATTCATTTTCTGACTTCTAGGAGATGCCTTATTCCATGAGGTAAACAATAGATGCTATGGTAGGTGTTAGAGGTACAGTGATGAGCAATAGGCAGCATACCTCGGGATTCTGTCTGGAAGAGTTTTCTCTCAGTGTCAAATGTTAGGAGCATATTTCCAGGTACAAGAGGGCAGAGGCCACCACAATTACCCTCAGGACTCCTGTGCCTAGCTTGGCACTGTGTTCAACATTTAACAACGCAAAGGAGCATTTGAGGGCTCCACTTTCTCGCTTTTGTGATTTTTCTGAGTAATCAACTTACTAATTTAAAGGTGTGAAAACTTCATTTCTTTATCTTTGGGGTTCATACCTCTCCCCCAGAGGTTTCACAGTATCCTCTGCAACTGACTTCTAATGTGTGACAAGTGTAAGCACCTTGAGGAACACAAGTGGCCAAGCCTCTTCCCTGAGGACCTCCAACTGCCAGGCTCCATCCACAGAATACTACAAGTGCCCTAAAGTCTGGACCCAGCCCCTGCCCCTCAGAGTAAAAAGCCCAAGCTCAGGAATTGAAATCCCACCACTCCCTGGACTTGCCCCAAGATCTGGACTTGAAATCCCACCAATCCCCACCCTGGAAATCTCTACCCTGGATAGCTCCCTCCCCAAGAAATCCAATATAAACCCTGTCTTCTGCCCAGTTCTCTGCTGCTGCTTTTCCAAGCAGAGGCAACCACCCTCCTGGGTTTTTCCCTCCCAACAAATCTCTTATGTGAGGTTTGTTGTGTGGTTTGACTTTGTGGTATTCTTTGGCTCTCGACTACCACAACACATTTCCCTTCAGAGACCTTACACTTTGAGAAGCCTTTCCCTTCAGAGCTGTAACACTTGCAAGAGAATCTCTGTTAAATATTTGCTAGTTGACTATGTGGGTTTGTTCCCAGGGCAGTGTAAATCAATGGTTTTCAACCTGCAGGTGGCGACCCCTTTGGCAAACCCCTATCTCCAAAAATATTTAACTAACAATTCATAACAGTATGAGTAGCAAAGGAAATAATGTTATGGCTAGGGGTCACCACCACATGGGGAACCATATTAAATGATCGCAGCATTAGGAAGGCTGAGGACCACTGCTGCAGACCTTCTTTCCAGTCACCGTTCTCTCTCTCCCACACTGTATCCCACAGTTTGTCTTTGCCAGTACACACCTGAAGAGCTTCTTAGGATTGCAGTCCTTCCTCTTCATTTCATGTCCTGAATCCTTTCATCTATGGACTGTGTTTGGCTTTGTTATAGATTTAAATTGTATAGTACTTTGAAGCTCTTCTGCTTTCTCTCTATAATTATTAAGTTAGGCATTAAAGCTCATCTTGTTTGCCTTCCTTCTTGGATCCAAGGTCACTTCTTGCTTGCCTTTGCCTTCCTAAGTTCCCTCTTAAATACATGGTATGAAACATGCCACTTAAGCCATTTGTAAGTGTGTGAAGTTCTGTCATGTCAGATGTACTCACACGGCTGCTCTGCCCTTCCTGGAATGTTATAGATAAACCTTCCTTTTCCCTTTGAGTTCTGTATTGTCCCAACATACACTCTCAAAAATGCTAATATCTATGCAGTGAGTCAATACTGCCTTACTCCCAACTCTCTGTCTTTAACATAATACTTTTAAATTCTTCAGAAATGGATATCCTGGTCTGGAGCTCCAGGTTTATTTCCCATCTCTTATGCCTTGCTCCATTGGAACCCTACTTTCTAAGACACAGTGGTAGCTGTCAAAGAGCCTGGGGGCTTTCTCTTCCTAATCTGGTTTAAAGCTGCATGGATATCACAAATCCATTGTTTTTCCCTGGGGATAGTGACTTGCCTCCCAAAAGGTCTCTAATGATCCTTATATCCTAATGCTCATGCTCATGTTTTATTATCTACCAAATTACATCAGTTCTGAACTCTGTGATCATAACATACAGCCAAGGGATGACATGCAGATTCCTAAGCTAAAACACTAGGGCCTTCTTCCACTTCATTGCATTTTCTTTTAGATATTTAATTCTGGGTGGAGCCTGCTGCCATGACACGATGACATAAAGGGTCCCAATCAATAGCCAGTACTAACTTCAACAGATTTAATGCTGTTGGTATGAGAGTGAGCCTTGGAAGGACCCTGTCACCATATGCACCTGTTGAACAACTGCCACTTTGAGCCATATTTGATGTACCCTCATGAAAAAAAACAAATAGATCCTAACTGCTTTTAAGTTTTCTTGACCTTAAGAAATGCTGCATGATTATAATGCTCACTGTTTTAAACACTAAGTTTTGAGGTGACTATTATTCAACAATAGAAAACCAATGCATCCATTTTGGTTATCTCTTGTATTACTAATGGCTACTCAATTCACTCTTTTGGTTGCAACTTTATTATCTTTGGAGTAAAATAGTCATAGAGGCTTATTCTAACTTCCTAAAGTCTTCATAGTCTCTGTTTCATAAAGATAAATTATTCCATGACTTGAAAATTGTCTCTCTGACTCAATCTACTTCTTCTCTCTATATAAACAGTATTATTTCTAGTTATTTATAGGCAGTGGAGTCTTACTCAGTCTTGCTTTTCCTAAAAGTATGAATGTCATTTTTAGAATAAGATTTACAAATTTTGTTAAGAATCTAGGGGTTAGGCTGGACATAGTGGTGCATGCCTTTAATACTAGCACTGGGGAGGCAGAGGGAAGCAGATCTTTCTGAGTTCAGGGCCATCCTGGCCTACTTAGCAAGTTTCAAAGCATCCAGAGCTATACAGATATTGTGTGTGTGTGTGTGTGTGTGTGTGTGTGTGTGTGTGTGTGTGTGTGTCTATATGTCTATGTGTGTCCAGCCCTGCTCTCCTCTCTCTCTCTCTCTCTCTCTCTCTCTCTCTCTCTCTCTCTCTCTCTCCTCTTTTTCTAGAGCAGTGATTTTCAACTTTCCTAATACTGTGACCCTTTTATACAGTTCCTCACGTTGTGGCGACCCCCCAACATAAAATCATTTTCATGGCTACTTCATAACTGTAATTTGCTACTGTTATGAATCCTAATGTAAATGTTCTTGGAGATAGAGGTTTGCCAAAGGGGTTATGACCCACAAGTTGACAACCACTGAGAGAGAGAGAGAGAGAGAGAGAGAGAGAAAGAGAGAGAGAGAGAGAGATCGAGATCAAGGATCTGGTGAGACTTCTTAGTGGGTAAAGTGCTTGTTGCATAAGCCTGAGTTCAGATCCCCAGTATTCATGAAAAATCCAGGCACAGCAAAGTGTGTCTATTTAATCATCCTCCCCTAGCAGCGCCTGTAGAACAGAAAGACTTTTGCTTCCATGTGCTATCACAGGCATTGTGGAAACATGGGTTTACATTTCAGAGTTACTTAATTACCCTTCCTCATCTCCCAGCCATTTTTACATTTAAGTAAAACTCTCATTTCACTTAACAATGGACAGGCTAAAAATCTGCATATTAAGTGTGAGTCAGTGGCACAGATACCTAATTAAAACCGTCTGTATTTTTCCCTTTTCCCCCTTCTCATTCCTCTCCCCTGAGCCGCTGACATTATTGTAACTGTATTCAGTGTCCCCATTCTGTCATGCTGAGTGCTCCGAGGAAAGCAACCAAGAAGGGTGCGACGGGGAGCTGGAGCTCAAGAGAAGCCAGAGGAGAGGGGGGTGGGGTAGAAGAGAGGGGGCCCAAGAAACTGTGAGCAGGCAGCAGCCTGAGTGATTGTATCAATGATCGGATGATCTGATGTCACGATAGTGAGCGAGGCTGTTGCTCTTTAGGAAGAAGGCACAGGCAAGGGAGGGAAGTCCTACAAATTAGGAATAGAGCAGGAAAAGAGGGAAGCATAATAATGGAACAAGAAGGAAAAGACCAGTGGTAACAAGATGAGTGGAAAAAACCCAGGGAGCTAAAAAAAGACACATCTCAAAGCAGGAAACCTGAGGGGCTAGCCACGCTCAGGTGTCAGTAGAGCAAAGGGCCCAACACAGAGGTGGCAGAGCCTTTAGGGCGTTCTTGTACAGGTCCATAACGCTTCTCAGTTACACACTACCAGATGGACCTCAAGCCCAGCACATGTGTGTTGGTCACCTTTGCACATCCGTCTTCCCTGGTACCAGCTTCCATGGTACCATCTAATGGGGCAGATGGGCTCACATCCACACTGCTGGGTTTTGCTTTCGTTCCTACAGGTCAGAAAGAAACGTGACTTAGAAGTTGAATTTTCTGGAAATATTTCTCTATCTTCAAGATACAGGCACATATGTGTGAAATCCTTCTTTGCATTTACCCCAAGACTAAGGTCACACCACGTAGGAATTAGTTTAAGTCGTTTTCCCAACTTCTTTTTTGATCCACTGTGTTTCTTTAACATATCACCTACTCTACAGCCTAGAGATAAGTCAGTTCTTGAGAATGACACTGGGTAAGAAACATGGCTTTGTGTAAGGAGTTGTTCAACCTGTGACATTGTGATCACGACAACCATGACTCTTGAAAAGCAGGACTGTCCCCCTGGGAGATGAAAGGGGAGCAGAGGAGGTAAATATGATCCAAATATAATACATGTATTTATGGTAAGATCATAATTAAATGCTTACTTTGTGTACTTAATAAACACTCACTATATTTTTTATTCATTGAAAATTTAATACTGTATTTTTTATATTCTTTTCCTTCCTTGAACTCCTTCAGGATCCTCTCCCCTTCCTAACTAGCCAACTTCATGTTCTTTTTCTCTTTTAAAAAAAGCCACTTTCATAGAGTCCAATTTGTGTTGACTGACTACTCCTGAGCATGGGGCTTGCCCTGGAATGTGGTTGATATATCCAGTGTCATTTCATTGAAGAAAACTGATTTCCCCTTTTCCTGAAGTTATCATTTGCAAACAGGTTCTTGGCTTGGATGGGACTCTGTGCCCACTTCCCACTCTTTATCCTGGGATTTTGGTCTGGCTGGACTTGTACAGGTCTTGTGCATGCTGTCACAGGCCCTGTGAGTTCGTATGTGCATCAGCCCATTGTGTCTAGAAAATACTGTTTCCTTAACAATGTCCATCATACATGGCTCCTAGAATCTTCCCACTCTCTCTTCTGCACAAGTCCTGAGCCCTGAGGGGAGGGGTGTGGTACGTACATCACATTCAGGGCTAAGCACTCCAAACATTCTCTGCACGTGGTCAGTTGTAGGTCTCTGTGTTAATTACTGTCTTCTGCAAAGAGAAGCTTCTCTGTGAAGACAGAGAAATGCCCTGATCTATGTAGAGCACATTTTCATGATGGAATATTACTCAGCTATTAAGAAAAATGAAATTATAAAAATTTATGGTAAATGGGTGGAGTGAGAAACAATAATCCTGTGGGATGTAGTCCAGACCCAAAAAGACAAACATTCCATGTTTTCTCTTATATGTTGATGCTAGCTTTTATGCTTTCGAGAGGTGTGTTTCATTCAGATTACCTGTGGAGGTTTGGTAGCTAGTAAGGGATTAGAGGGTGGGTATCTTCTAAGGAAGGGGATACAGAGTATAGTGTTCTAAAGGGACAAAGGAAAAATTAGAGCAGGATTAATGAGGGTGGGGAGGGGAGGGAGGGAAGAGAATGGAATAACTTGTACTAAAGGCCTTTTGAAAAGCCAGATGGAAACCTACTGTGAAGCTTCCTAAAATATAGACAAGTATAAAGTAAGACAACACCCAAACTAAACATCATATGCTGCCGAGTAAAACTTCCAGTAATGCGCATGGGTTACATCGTTTTAAGTTGTTGGGCAAAGAGGTCACCTAGCTCCTCTAAGCTCTACGAGTGTATTGCCAATTCTTTAGGTTACCCCCTGCAACTTGACTGCAAGACTCACTGCTAAAGATACTACATGCTTATGGCACAGAACTTTGAGAAATCTCGCTGGTAATCAGCTGGAAGCTTCACCCCTACTGGCTGATGTTCATAGTGCTAGCTGATGCTGTATGTACTATCAGAGGAGAAAAGGAATCACTGATGTCACCCAGCTAAGAACGCAGTGAGCTATAATAATAATAATCTGCCTGCAAGATATGCCCACTGTTACAAAAGGGGATTATTAACAAACTATTTTTTTTTTTTTTGGATAAAAGGTCCACTCCAGGAGATGGAACCCATACCTGATATCCTTGATAAGACTCTGAAACTGAGGGTAGATAGGTCATAGGCTTAAGGGAAAGCTTATTACTATATTCTGTTAAATGAACGTATCAATAAAAAGACTCCTAGTGACACAGGGCTCTACCTCTATGCTGATTTCAGTATGACTATCTGTGTGTCTGTATCCAGTTTGGGAGAAGATATGGAGGGTCAAGACATTTGAATAAATCAAGAGCAAAGTGCCAATGGCACTTCCCAGAGGAGGAGGTAATTTCTTATTGTGCCATTGCCATAGAAGCCGCAACATAATGGCACCAGGACCAAGAATTCTGTAAGTCAAAAAACAAACCAAGACAACACCTGTGAATCCACAGTCTGTGGAGCGACAACACAAGTGTGAGTACTACAGTGCCACATCCTGAGAACCCTTTGTTTCCTGTCAGAGACCCTCGAAGGTTCTTCTTGCAACTACGGTTAAGTTAGGGGTTGCCTTTCCTTTGGAGGTTGTGTTTCTCAAATATGTCTGAATTTACGTAATCGCAGAAAGGCTTTGGGTTACTCTTAAGACAGTATGTTTCAGCCTCAAACCCAGACCTATCAAACCAGATAAAAATGTTATCCACTTAACCAGCAAGCAGGAAGGCTGAGAAAGTTAAGTAATTTCAGTAGAAGGGGAGGCATGGCAAGATGAAGACCTGGTGTGCCGGTTAAGGCACCGTTTAATGATGGAATTTAATTTCCCTAACCATTCCGAAAAACCAATTGGTTTTCCCCCTTTTAGGCTCACTTTAACGTCAGTGTCCAGAGTCAATCCTGACTTGATGTATGAGGTAATTAAGCAAGTCTAGATCTGAATTTCACAACTTATTACCTCCATCTTTATGGCTTCTTCAAACCTGACTCTAAGCTCCAAACAAGATAAATAGGCCTATTTTTTGGTTCCTTGGGTCTTCACGATGAAGGCCCTGCTTTATTTTTCTTTCTATTTTTCTAAGAACTAGCAACCCATCTACAAAGGTTGGCTCAGTGTTTGGATACTGATCCCTGTTGATGGAACACTCTTTGATGCTATCCACCTACAATTATAAGTAATGCTTAAGCACCAGGTTCCTCTTCAGATCCTGTGAAGACTTGCTTTGGAGGGGTTCAGGTCCCAAAGAGAATGTGTGGAGTGTGGGAGAGGGGGAAGGAAGAGACAGACATGATCTGAGGGTGAATCAGGATGGCTACCAGCAATGTTTAATTGAAAAAGAATGCACCTTTTTCATACTCTATAGTTGCACATAGGATTAAATGGGGCACACGGGGGGGGGGGGGGGGGGGGGGGGGGGGGCATGTGAGCTGAGGTGTGACTTGAGGTCAGGGGTTGAGGAATCTAGCATTGACCTTGACAATAGGCACCAGTCATATGTTAATGAAAGGGCCACAAGTTCCTCTTGCCAGAGATAAGAAGAATTTATCTTTAGCAAGCCCCCAAGGGAATGTAGACCCTTATCCAAATGCCCGACCTTGAAAAAAGGAAAGGACTTCCAGGGAGCAGACACTATACTACAATTTCTTAGTCTTACTGTATGGGTCTGTTCTCCTCATAATGCTCCCCAAAGGGAAGGTCCTAATGTCTTACTCTTTTCCCACTATACAGTACCATTCTGAATTCTCCATATTTATTAACTCGACTCTTGCCTTTAATGGCCTCAAACTCTGGTTCTGAATTGTAGGCATTTCATCCTTGGGATCAGGTGTGTCTAGCAAATCTCTAACTTTCCTGTTCTTGGTGTAATTAGGAGGGCACAATGCGATTTCTGGTTCCTTGGTGGCAGTAATTTTTTTTCCAAAGAATTATTTTGTTTATAGAGGCTACCATTGTACAGTTTTTTCTCCTTTGCCAAAGCCCACACAAATTTTCCCAAAGGGAAAGGCATTAACAGTGAGGATCATTAAAAATGAAAACAAAAAGGTGCTGGGGAAGTGTGGTCTGCAATGTCGAAATGCCGGGACTTGTCAAGCAGTAATGGCTGCCATGCGGGCCATGCCAAGTTGCTACCATGTGTTTGTAACTAATACACACTTCACCCTCAGAACAAACAACACGACTGCTTTACCATCCTTGCCTTTATCGTATGGCCGCTGCTAAGGTACTGAAGAGTAAAAGCGTTTCCTTGGATGATGCAGACAGTGAGTGTGACAATAGCTTTCAATCCCAGGCGGTCACGTTCCACAGTTTGACTCTTAAGGATGAAATGATTCTTCCTCTCTGTGACGTCTCTTGTGGGAGACAAATGGCTTCTGCTTTGAGGTGATTTACTTCTATATGTGTACCTAATGGGATTTGGTCTTGGGGATCACCTTATCCTGCCAGATCTGACAAGGTTGTGTGACATACTTCTCTGGCCCTTGCCAAGTGCTCAAACTCAGCTTTCCTGAGGAGGCCAGGGTGACGGGCATAAATGGGCATGCCTGTCTCTGGTGACTGTTGGAACACTTAGTTGACTCAACTCAAGTGGTGTTTACTGCTTTACCTCAGTGCTCCTGATCCTGCACCATCTGCACCTGGAAGAAGGGCTCTTCCCTCATTCTCTGTACCTTGGCCTAACACATCTCCACCTGAAGGCCCAACTGTCTTAGTATTGCTTAGTATTGATTCTTGCCCTTTCATTCCTGATTATCATGGATCTGACTCTGGCTGAATGTTAAGGTGTGCCATTTAGCATGGTAGCATGCCCACAGAGCTCAGAAAGCATGGCTTTAGCCTAAGAGGCCAAAAAGATTAAAATCACATTTCTGTGGGAACTGTATCCATATTTTCATACATCTGTGGAGTACATACCCACCTCTACTGAATCTCCTTATTTTATAAGGTTTGGAACAACTAAATTTACTGAAGATGTGAATTTTTATTCCTCAGATCTACAGGGTGTCCCATTATCAATAAAAAAGTTCACTGTGTCTTCTTACTTATCATTATAAAACATCAGGATCCTCTTCACATTCCCTCCTGAAGTATGAAAAAATGAAACTTCCTGGGGGCCAGAGGAGTGTGTGGAGTGTGCCTACAGCCACATAAGCTGGACAGGCACTGACACGTATGGACATTCTTATTACATATTTCTTAGGTAAAAGTTATATAATTCTTCTGTCACAAATTGAGTAGACAAATAGTGAACTTGAAGCTGCAATTTGGTGGTTCTTTCAGCATAATGAAGACACAGTTAGAGTCCATTTGAAGTGAAATGGGAAATGTGGGCTCCTATGGACCTGCAGCAGAGCTGTGAGAGTCACAAGAAAAAATAGAAGCTGATCGGTGAGCATTATTCCTGACTTCTGAGATTTCAGTTGTGCTGTCAACCTTGTGTGCACATCTCTGCGCTTTAGTCCTCTTTGAACCAACAATCAGTATAAACTCACTTTAAGGTATTGCTGAACCATTATGGGCAACAGTATTCTTTTGACTTAAACTGGAATTATTAAAATAAAATGGTTTCTCTTTTACCAATTTATTTAGGGTAAAGAGCTAGAATCTATAGAAGGAGGTATAGTATTTAGACATGTGCCTCCTGTTTGCTAAAGTTGTGGGGGTCTCCCTCCTGCTTTCAGATATATTTCTATTACAGAGTAGAATCCTACTTAGTATATAGCAAAGTTGGTAGAGAAATATGTTCATGACCACTGGCTACAAAATGTATGTTGAACTGCCATGCAGTGTTCGAAAAGAATTAGCAGACTGTGTTGCCTCCTACTGGGTGTAGCAGCAGGATTTCCTACTGCACCCTTGGTAGTTATTACAGTGAGCGACAGAGGCAAAGCCAAAACCCTTTCTGTGGCCTAAAACATCATGTGCCACCTGGCCTTCTCACCGCCATGACCTCTTCTGTCAATATTCTGCTCAGGCCCCTGGAGACAAAAGTGCCTCTTCTCTGATCCTTTAGTAAATGGAACAAGGATGTTCCCTGAATTTCAGGGCATAGCAACTGGTTTTTACCTCTTTGTGAAATGTGCTCTCCAGAGAGAAAGCATGGAGTTGGATGGGTGGGGAAGATCTGAGAGGAGATGAGGGAGGGGGGAACTGTGACCAAAACAGTGTCTGGAAAAAAGTTATTTTCAATTAAAAGCAATTAAATAAATATGTCCTCCAAAAATACACACAGTTTACCTGATACCACTATTGGGATCACTGAAAGTTTGGGTCAGTCTCCAAAAACCTGCAGCATCCCTACCTTGGCCCTGTGTTCTCGACTCCCTTTGCTGTGCATTATTGTCTGCAAATCACTTTGGCCACGTGCAGCAGCAAGAGAAACTGGGAAACTAAGTGTTTGGCTTGGGAGGAGCATAATTAGTAGGAAGAGGTTTAGGATTGATTCTTGAATGAATCTTCAGAGAAAGATAAACCAATACATGGAAAATGCCCAGTCGCCGGGCGGTGGCGGCGGCACACGCCTTTAATCCCAGCACTCGGGAGGCAGAGGCAGGTGGATCTCTGTGAGTTCGAGGCCAGCCTGGGCTACAGAGTCAGTTCCAGGAAAGGCACAAAGCTACACAGAGAAACCCTGTCTCTAAAAACAAAAACAAAAAACAAAAAACAAACAAACAAACAAAAACAAAATTGCCCAGTCACAGCAACCATTGGAGGATAACTTGACTTGTCTTCACTCTAAAAAGCTCTGTGAGACCTAGGAAAATCTCCCCAGATCTCTTTGCTTCTTCATATAGTGAAGACTTTTTTCTCTGCATCCCAAGTATCATGGGAGTTATCTATAACATCATTGCTTGCAGTTGCAGAGTGCTAAGCTGTGGTCATCTTCGGACTTGTGTTAATGAATCTTAAGTGCAGAAGGACACTCAGCTCACTCCTCCTGATGTTTGTACTTGACTCAGAATCCAACAAAATGATTGAAGCTCTGCCAGAAGCAGATTTCCAACCTCCTTAGCCCAAGTTGGTAAGAGGGAGTCTTTAACTGGTCCAACCCACAGTTTTCTCAGTTTTATTGTATCTCAACTTTCTTCACAGTTCAAGAGGGAAAGAAGAGATTTCTCAGGAGTCAAATTACTTTCTGGAGAACAAGAACCAGGGAATATCAGAAAGAATATTTACAGAAGTCTCAAATGAGTTTCCTTATAATTTTGACAATTCTCAGAAATACGACTCTAAATTAAATTCATTTTATAGATGGCACACGTAGCAGCTTCAGGATTGGTTCATGGTAACCTGTCCGCCTTCAGATATGCTGCCCTTCCCATTGCTCTCATGTTTGCCCCTCTCTGTGCGTGGCACTGTCACAGGCTAGATGGTGGAACATGTCGCCTGGCACTCCCAGAGAAATGCCATAAGCCTGGCCAGGCAAGCATGCAGAGACTCTGTTCCAAGTCACGCTAATGACTAAGAAGATCTCAACACTTTTTATGCCCCATAGACCTTAGCTCTACCTCCAGTACCTCTTAGTATAAAATTTGCCATCAGTTAAATTCCAAGAAATGAACCAACAGCATGATCATGCAGAATGTGTATTTTAAACCACTTACGGCAGCCATCTTGTATAAACTCTAAGTAATTTCATAAATGTGTAAATGTGAGTGTGCCAGGACAATTACCAACATAGCTGCATCGTGAAGGAGCTAAAGGAAACCTTAACCTCATGTTTCTGGCTTATTGGTTTATTGTTTTCAACGATAACATATCTGGAGCTGTTGTGGTTTCCTTCTCTTAATCCCAGACGGTGTTTTCCCACCTCATTTAAAATAGCAAAATTAAAAAAAAATATATTTGTTTTATTCTAGGTCTCAGGGCCAGTGCAGTTGCCCTTAACGCTCCAACTTCAGAGGGCACTTCTGAAGGTCAGAGTGAGGGTCAGAGACAGAGACATAATGGCTTGATGGTCCTGGGGGAGTGTTAAGCAGAGAGAACAGAATGAGGCAGGACTGGGGGAACAAAGTGGATTGGAGTGATGTAAATGCAAACTGAGTGTCCAGATAAACTACAAATGAGGCGATAATGATGTGGGACTGTGAGCCAACACCCTGGGATTACAGTCATTCACAGCAGTCAAAAGAAAACAAAAATCCCTTGTAGTAGAAATCGAGTCCTTTGGATGGTGGGCTTCAATCTCAAAAGTACAGACTGCTTGAAATCGAGGTAAGCCAGTTCAGAGCTGTCTTTTATTTCTTCTATCAGAGATTTTTGTTGTTGCTGCTGCTATTCCTCTAAAGAAAAACACTGAGGATCTTGAAAAGTTACAGGGCACCATGTCCCATTCCCACAGGACCACTCCTGGTCTGATGTATATCCTGAGGAAGATGAAGAGAAGGGTCTACAGAAAAATACCAATTATTTGCTATTTGGCTAGAGTCCTCCTACCGAATAGCCTTCTCCTCCATTGTGGATTTAAATTACTTGTCAGAAAAAGAGTGGAAATCTTCCAAGACAAAGCGCTAGCTTCTCCCCTCCCCTCCCTTCTGCTGACTGTCTATTCCAGTCATTGAGGTTTTTGTCTCTGTCCCTCATGCGGAACCATTTTCTTAGAAAATTATTAGGGTTTCACCAACATCAATCTGGAAAGAGACAGGAAGGGAAAGAACACGGGCAAGGGAGGGAAGAAATCCCTGTTTTTCTTCTGCTGTCAAAAAGAGAAGAAAATGAAATACACTAAGATCAATTTTTACTTGAACTCACTCTGTGCACAAAAACAAACTTTATTTCTTACTTTTGTAAACCGCCCAACGCCATGGGCACTACAGAGGACAGAAGAAAGTATCTATTTTTAACGAGGTACTACCATGCAGTTTTATTATAAATAGCAGCCTGAGGGGTGGGGGTGCATGATTCATAGGGCTATATGGGATGACAATCCAACACCCCTCAATGGCTCTTGCCCTTCTTAAATAGACAGACATATCCTTGGGAACAACTTCCTGGGTAGGGAAGCAAGCTGGCACCAGACACCATGCTTCCTGGGTTCTGAGGTGACCACAGCAAGCATCATAAAGAAGCTGGACAAGACAGGAGGCTTGGCAACCTGCCAAAGGCCTTATCACATGGAGAAGCCCCCCCCTACAGAGAGCAGAGCTGGGAACAGCTGGGAAATGGCTCCCAGAGAGCCCTCTGCCAAGGCTCCCACAACCAACTGAAATTGTTTTGCACCAGGAAAACCAAACAGAGGAGCAAAGCAGGAGAGCAGTGAAAGCGGGTAGGGAGCCATCACCCTGCTCTTTCTGCATCATGGGAGAAACCAGCCCCTGGCCTTGCATTCCAAGCCCTTGGATCAGGGTAAAATTGAATTGAACAAAGCAAACTATGTATTATTAATGGTGGTATATCTTTTAAAGATTTGATATGGGCAGGCACAAAACATTGCAATAAAAAAGGGAAAGGCTCTTCAAAATTGGCAATTCTTTTTCTTCTGTTCTCTCCCAGTGGGATACTATATATGTGTTTTCTCCTGTCTCCTTCTTGGGGGCCTTTTTGAACAAAGAGATGGGAATTCAAAAAAAGTGAGGTGTGCAAGCAGACACAGTACTGGAAGGGGAACCAGGAGCCTAGGAAGGGACGTGGGCAAGGAGACAGAGGGTGAAGGTAGTTTGAATTAAAAACCAGAGCAGGGACTAGTCAGAGGACAAGATACTGGAATGTTTCTAGAATACTGTTGTTGCACCCCATGGCATCAGCCCTGAAACTGGGTTTCCCCTGGGAAAACATGCCTATTCTTCCTGGACTGGAAGAAGGGAAGAGCATCCCTGAAGGTATCTGAATAGGGGGAAGGTGGAAGGAAGGGATTCGTGTCTTTTCAAAGGCTCCTCTCTCTCTCTTTGTCAGCCTTCATTCTATTCTCTGTGCCCACCATACACAAGGTATGGCATTTTTCTCTAACTGTGGTTCTTCATGAAAGCCGAATAAAACCAGCAAGTCCAACTTCTTGTCTACCCAGCTTCATGCCGAGAGTCCAATATGACATTTACTCTAACCTGCAAGAGAAAGAGATGGAAACCTTCTGCTTTGTGGCATTTTGTTCTCAATTTTGATCCTAAGCATGGGCAATAAGCTCTCTGATAGATCACGGTTAATCCGTCCATCAGCTCTCTAGTGTTTATTGAGAAGCTGCTGTATGTCAGATGCTGGAGAGCTCCTCTACCTAGATGCATCCTCTTGTTCAACAATAGGTATCCCTATGGTACTCTGTGTGCTGTTCACTACTGCGTCCAATTATTCTAAATATCTATCAATGGCAATGTTTGAGTATGGAAATTAAGAGATAGACTAATACATATGTAGTTACTGACCTCACCTCCATCACAAAAGACAATCAGTACATCCCATAATATGATTTTAAATGTCACTTACATGCTGACAATGCTCAAACCTTTTCCCTGGACTCTTGGGTCTGATTTTCAAAAGTGTGACATTTCCACTAAACAGCCAAATCATCCATCTCATGCTGGGTATGCCACACATCCAGCTGTTGATTTCCTGGGCCCTTCTCAGCCAGTTCCTCACTTATTGTATCCTGTCTTAGAAGAACACAGTCTATTCTTTTAGTGGTTCAGAACAAAACGTAATAGAGCCACCCTCCTTTTGTCTTTCCCTAAGCTCCCCCTGTCAGCAAATCCTGCTGATCTGCATTTGGAGTAAATTTGAAATTGTAAAGTCTCACTACCTCTCCATGGCCTCTTCAGCACAGGTTCTGAAATCTCTCCTGCAGCTTTGCTGGGGCCTTTCAGTCGCCATCTTGGTTCCAGCTCTCAGGTCCTTCCACACCAAAATCAAACCTTAGAGATGGAAGTGGAATTATGCCTTGCCTTAGAGTGACACCCTTTCTCAGAGTCGAGTTCTGAGCCTGTATGATTATCCCTAAGACTCCTGTGGCCTGGCTGCTGGTGTGTTCTGACTGTACGTCCTGCTCCCCTCCTTCGTCCTTGTTTAAGATTTACCATTAAGATCATGGCTCTCTCAGGCAGTTGCTGCCTCCAGGCATTGCTCCTTCCTCTCCCTGGCTGTGTGATTGGATCACACTCTCATATTCTTCAGTATCTCTATGAACATGTCACTTTACCTATAAAGCATTCATTGTCTACCCAGCACTCTCTGTCTCCCTTATGTGCAGTGTTTAATTTCAAGCACCTACCATGCCTAGCACATAATTTATTCATTCTCTAGGTCAGTTTTGACGTGCCTTCCTCTATCAGAATGTGAGTTCTTTGTTGGCAGCATCTGTAAGTGTTAGGAATGTTGGTATGGACTCAGGCCTGAGAAAAGTGCATCACTCAAAGGGGCTTGATGCATACCCATTGAATAAATGAATGAATGAGTCAAAGAATAAATTGAATATATGAAATCACAAGAGAAATGAAGAGTAGGTGTATTTGCAGTCTATATACCATTGTTGGAGATGCCCTTTGAAGAAATAATATTTGAGCAGAGTTCTAAATGATATGAGATGGGACACTAAGGAGATGTCTGAAGTCAGAGAGATCCAGGAGAAGAAAACCCTATGGAATCTGAGCAAAGAGCATACTCAAGCAAAATGCTAGGAGTCCGTGATGACTAGAAGACAGCACATGAGGCCCAAGTCAGGATGAGCTGGAGGAAGGAGCTCAGGTAGGAGTATGAAGTGGATCTAGTAATGGGTTGAGAATGACAAAAGACTTCACAGAATGTTTGCACTGAAATCACTGGTCCCTAGAGCCTTGTTAAACAGTGGGGAGCAAGATGGACGATAATAGTGGTACCATGGTGGTTAAAGTGAGAGATGGGACGACTGAGGCACCATGGGAAGCAAAGGCATGCCGACAGATAGCTGAGTCTAACAGGTATTTGAAAGACAAAACTAGGATTTGCCAACACATTGGCTGTGGGTTGTGGGAGAAACTGAGGAGTCAAGGATTCCTTTGAGGTGCTAGGCTCTGCTTTCTGGTTGCTTTGTGGTGATTCCTACTGAGACAAAGGTAACAAGAGGCACAGCTTCTGGAGGTGTTGCCAGGGGGAGAGTTCATAGTTATATCCAAGCCTCTGTTAACAGCCTGAGTCCTCTGCTCCCTGATTGTCAATGTCACCAACAACACCCTGTTCCTATATGATCCACACCCATTTCCATCTCTTGCCTGCCGTGATGGATTACATTCCTGACCCAGGAGGCAGAATAAAGCCAGCCTCCCTTAAGTCGTTACTCTCAGCTACTTAGTCACATTGACAAGAAATGTACCATCCAAGGAAAGCATGAAATATATCTTTAGACATGCGAGACTGTGTACTTTTCAGAGGAAAGGCCAGAGCTGAAGACATAAGCACGAAGTCACTGGTGTATTTGCAGCCGTGACACCCAGGAATATCACTGCCCTCCACAGCATCTTAATACCTAAAATGTGGGTGAAACATGCCCACCCTCTGAAAATGACCTACAGCACTTCTAGGGAGGGAAGAGGAAAACCAAAGGTTGTTTTCCTCCGAGTGCAGAGAGGGTGATGGGTGGGAGGCATTGCTAGTTTTGAAACACCCCTAGACTTGGCAAAAGAATTTGCACTGTAGCAGAAGAAAGGAGATAAAAGAGGTGAGGGAAAAAAAGCACCATGGATTCTGTCCCTTGATTCACTTTGCCTATATGCTAAGAGGTGGTCAAACAGTGTTTCACACAAGTCATAATATTTTCACAAGGGCTCTTAGAAAGAGCCCACATTTTCCAGGTCAAGGGGCCCTAGGCTATTCTGGCAGAAAAAAAGCAGCTTAAGCATTTGCAAAGGCTTATGGTAGGGCAGATCCAGGGAACCTGAGGCTTCAAATGCAAAGAGCAAAACAGTAAGGGCTGATACTCAAAAGGCAGATGTGAGCCAGATAATAGAAGTCCCGCCCCCCTCCCCAAGAAGCCTGGGTTCTATCCTGTAAGTAATGAGGGCAAAGAGTAAAAGAAACATGTCTACACAGATGCAACTCTTCACAGTATAGAATAGCTCAGTCTCATCTAAAATGCATATTACTATATACTTATGCAATAGTTGCACCTACTATGCTAAGAATCACAGCTGAACATGAGCCCCATGCCTCAGCCTACTGCCTACCCGTGCTGATCTTCAGTGTCCTTGGCTACCATGGGACAAGACTGAACTGGAAGAATTGTAAGTCTCTTTCCCATTCCTAGCCTTTGCTCTGACTCTATCTGGCTAGTAAGAATGATTAGGGATTACTTCTTGGTAGAACTCAGAACTGGGTCTGAAATAGCATATAGAATTTATACACACCTACCCGAAGTGAGAGAGGAAACCAGAAACCACCAGAGAAAGGGGTAAGGCATATCACTCAGCAAAAGTCAGCTCTAGGAAGACAGGAGCCACATCTTTGGTTCCCAGCTGCCCAGACCTTTCTGCCCAGGGCCCAATAAAAAATCAGTTCTCATAAACACATATTGAATGGCTACAGGAACAGATGGTTGACTAAAGAGAGCTGGCCCCATGGGGATATTAGCAATTATAGTAGGTGATATGCCAGGTCACGGACTGACCTGGAGGGACTAGGGGATGATAAGGAAGTCACACACTGGGGACTCCTAAAGACTTTCATAATCACACTTAGAAAATTCTGGAAGTTGCATTTGTCATCCTCAATGTGATGGGTTGAGCAATGGTCTCTCAGTGACCTAATGCAGTCTGCTTTTCTCTAAGTAGTAACTTGCTATTTGTTTCAGGGTAAAAAGATCCCCACTGATGATAAAAAGAGCCCAGCTGTGTTTGGGTTTTACAGCCCGTCTCAAGATTTCTCTCAGATGTTTTGGTTTATGGCAAAGTTGGAAAAACAGTATTATTGTGATCATTATTACCATGACCGTTTATTCAACTACCACTAATAATTAATGTTTACTGAGTGCCATTAATATGCAATGGAATGCAATAAGCAATGAATTAGATTTGGCCTCTGTCCAGTGGGCTTGTTGTAAAGAAGAGAAAAACAAGTTATCACCCAAATTTTAATCTCTAAAAAATATGTTTATTTCATAGGCTCTTCTTGGTTACATTTTGCTAAAATGACTGAAACTAATAAAGCTGACATTCAGCCCGTTGGCGATGTTTACACCAACATTTCCCGAAATGATGTGCTATGTGGAAAGGACACTGTTAGGTGATACATAGCAAAAAAGGATGCTCACAAAATAAATAAATAAATTTGGAAAACAATGTCTTAAATAAATGTAAATGCTGTTGCTGCCGCAGGATTTTGCTGCAGTTTGCGTGGGATAATGTGCCTTGTAAGCACCAAGAGAGGGAGACATCTAAGCACATTCTAGACTTATTTGAGTATGGAATCGTTTTATGAAGGACCATAAAAATGTGGATTTAAAAATCTGTTCTTATGTTTAAAATGCAGGTTTTTTATTTTTTTTTTCACAATGAAGAAATTTTATTGCTTCCATGCTTTCCCTGGCCTCTCGGCTCACCAGAATTTTAGTGGCACAATTTTATCATTGTCAAAGAATGAGTGTGGGTAGTTGTAAGGAATCCGTCACTCCTGTCTTCAAGGTGATGAACACACTACCAACATTTGGTCCCTCCCCAGGTACCACTGCATTGAGGCTACCCTAGCAATTGTGTGACACATGAGGATAGTCATTTTTGCTGCAGTATGAAGACTATGTACCAGCCTTTTGTGAATACAGTTTGAGCACCCCAACCCAAAAATCTAAAATCCAAACTGCTCTGAACTCTGAAAGTGCTTTAAAAAGTTGTATTGATTTTGCAGCTATTCTGGGTTTTAATAAAAGTTCAAATTAATGATTGTTAAGAGGTTAAAAATAAACAAATTATTATTAAAAGTTTTCCCAAATCTGATAGGCACTTCCATTTCCAAACGTTTGGGGGTCAGGGTTACTTGGCTGTACTTATCCAAATGGAATCCTTACATACATAGTGGCTCAGTACATACGACTGATTGTTGGCAAGGGCCTAGGGCAACTGACACTGGCCTTGGCTGACAGTTGTTGCTGTGAGTGTAAAGAAGGGCACACTCATTGGAGAGTAATTTAGCAGGTTCCTAAGAGGCTAACTTCACACCCATATGCTGATATATCTATCCACTTGACACTTTTTTTTTAACTTGGGAGAAATGAGTGACTCTATCCACAGAAAACATTGTATAAAATTCTCTTATTTAAAAAAAATCATGGATGGGCCGGGTGGTGGTGGCGCACGCCTTTAATCCCAGCACTCGGGAGGCAAAGCCAGGTGGATCTCTGTGAGTTAGAGGCCAGCCTGGGCTACCAAGTGAGTTCCAGGAGAGGCGCAAAGCTACACAGAGAAACCCTGTCTCGAAAAACCAAAAAAAAAAAAAAAAAAAATCATGGATGAAAATTTTGAACATGACCTTCATCCCAGGTTGGATAGACAAAATATGTTATGTTCACCTAGTGGAATAGCACCCTGCAGTAAAAATTAAATACCTACATTTGTACACAGTATGGGAAAAAAAATCTCACAAAAAAGTATTATAAGTTAAGGAAAGTGAGATTACATACTATATGATTTCATTAATATAACGTTCTGAGATATCAAAACTCATTCAGACAATAGAAATTGACTTGGCATTTGCATTGAGAGAGAGACAGAAGCAGTCTGGTGGGTGGAAATCTTTCTACAGCGGGGGTGGCAGGAAGCAAATGTGTCATTTAGTGACTGAAGCGATAGTTACATGAATGTTTACACTTGTCAAAACTCTTCACAGCAAATGCTTAGAGTCCGTGCATTTTATTGTATATAAGTTAAACTACAATGAAAACAAAGAAGCAGAAATAACTGAGCCCTTTACCACACACAGCAGCTCGGTGAGATCTGTGAGCTTGCACCTCAGCCATGAGTTGTTATGACTGCTTGCTAATGAAGTAATTACAGGAAATCACTTGTCATGTACCAGAGGACATTATTCATTTTAATTTCTTGGAATGAAAGTGGATCTTCCCCAGAGATGCCACTTCTCAGATCAACCTGGACAACCTTCCTGAAGCACGGCATTGAGAGCCAATTCCACATATGTTGTTTCAATGTGCTCCTGAGAGCTCTTTGTGAAAAACAAATGTTTTTGATGATATGGTCAGCTGATGAGTGGGCCTTTATTTTCATTAAGGTAATTACTGGCTCATATTTCTTCCAGCTTGTACTCCTCTCATCCCAGCCCAGCATTGTATTTATTCACTGGTGGGTGACAGCATACTGAATTGTGATTTTTTAATCAGTGCACTTGTGCATGTGCATGTGCATGAGTGTGTGTGTGTGTGTGTGTGTGTGTGTGTGTGTGTGTGTGTGTGTTGGTTCTGTCCTTGTACCGTGTGAGTTCCTGGGATCAAACTCAGGACATCAGCCTTAGTGACAAGAGTCCATACCCATGGAGCTATCTCCCCAACCCCTATCCAGATTCCTAAGTGTAACAGCAAACTTAGAGAGCAGTGACTGAAGACAAGGGAGAATGGACATCATCCATCAGTGTCAACAATTTTCTACTAAGTCATTCCATGGAGAAATGTAAGGATCAGCATAAGTGTGGGCCATAAATAGGTCTAGGATTGATGAACAATTATGTACTACTGCTTTTCATTTTTAAGAACCCCATTCATGTAGTCTAGCTCTTAGATCTTCTACTAGACCTGGTAGGAATTGCTATGCAAATGACTTCATGGGCAACGTACGTTAATGCAATGTTAGGGTGACTCTCCTCCTGCATCCCTGCCTTTCTCTCTTGCCAGTCATTCTTCTCATCTTCCTTCTTGCCATCATCATTCTACACCCCACTACTTGAGCATTTACTATTTTCTGGGCATTCTGTATCCTGTACTTCCATTTCTACTGTTTTGTTTCCTAATTCCTAACTTATAGTTAGACGTAGTAATTCCCACTCATTCTAAAGTTCCTAATGTGTTCAATTCTCATCTCTGTGAATCCAAGACTCATTTAATCTGAAAGGGAAGGGTGGGGGCCATCGACTGCTTCTGTCCTGGAGGAGTACATTTTGCAGTTGTAGTCTTGAATCCATTTGCAGCAAATCTTGCATTTCGCTAGGAAGATGACATGGATAAAGGTGCTGGGTGGAGGGCAAGAGACTCCCACCCTGAATCTAGGGATTCTGTTCTCAGTACAACCTGGGGTCAAGTTGTTGGCTTTCAGCATCATTATTTGAAAACCTCCATCCACAGGGCACAAGTGGATGGTCAGAGAGCAAGTGAATGACTTTCCAAATTTAAAAAGCTTCTCAAAGTCCATAATGGATGTTTTCACTTCCAAGTTTTTACAATAAAGTTAATTAAATTTTTTAATACAAAATTGGTCAGGCTACATATTTTTAGTTAAATTATATTTCTGCATAATGAACACTGAGATTAAGAAGATGCCAGAGTTCAATAAAAAATGTTGAAAAAGTAAATATAAGTTAATTGGTAGGCAAAAATATTTCAAAAAACAGGATTTATGGGGATAATACTTTTAAAAAGGTATTTAGTATTGAAAAGATTGAGAAAAGCCAAATGACTTCTAAGGACCTTCCAAGTTTTAAGATGATTCTGTGAATTGAACTGTTTTTATAAGTGTATAAGTGGCCTAACGACAAGCATGAATGTGTCTTACACAGTTCTAAGTCCTTTAACAATGAGGACTCATTCTGAGATTGTGTCTTTAGGATATTTTGTCATTGAACACACATTGTACTTGCATGGACCTAGGTGGCTAAAATGTGAGTAGGCTGTATCATCTTACAGGACACTGTCACATGGGTAACCTGTCACTGCCTGAAAACATTATATGACACATGGCTGCAAGTGTTGCCAGGTCACTTTAAGAATCTTGTACATCTTCAGGACTGTTTATGGTTAATTCACTCACTTTAAAAACAAGAAAGCTGAGGCCAGGGCAGGTTAAAGTGCTTAGACAGGGCCACCCAGACTGATTTGTCAGTCAGTCTCACTAGAATGGTCATGCTGCTATTTGCAATGTACTTTTCAGTCACGGCAGGTATCACATCACATGTGAGTGTGATGTTGGTTCTTTTTCAACTTGACACAACCTAGAATCACCTCAATAACGAATTGCTCCAAACAAGTTGGACATGTCTGTGAAAGCGTTTATAATTGGTTAATTAATGTGGGACGAGTTATTCTGAACTATTGTGGCACCATCCCATGGACCAGCTCCTGAATGATGACAGGTTAGATGGAGACCCACACCAATCACCTCTTTTCAATGGAACCATCTCTTGGAGGGCCCTGTCTCCAACGAAGTCACATTCTAACACACATGGTGTTCGTGCTTCTACTTATGAGTGTGGAGGAGTCCCACTTGTCATAAATTAGTGAATTTCTCACTTTTCTTCAGTGCTTCAAGTGTAAGGCAAGTTTCAAAGTTTCTCCTTATAGCATCTTTTTGTCTGTAAACTTGTTGAATCAGTAAAACACAGTAAGAAACAAGGAGATTCACATCTGGCTCACAGCCTTGGAGATTCCTGAGCCCTGAGATTCGGTACACAGCTCTCTCAAAGCCATCTTCTGTTCGTGCTCCAGCCTTTCTGTGTCTCAGGCAGGATCCTCCAAAGTGGATGTAACTTAGTGAATAAGAAAGACCCTAAGGTTCAGGTCTGAGAAAGTAAACCAAAATATACAGGTGTGGTGGCAGAGGACTCTCAGCAGTGAATGTGAGCTGAGACCCAGTTGCAACCCAGCCCAGGGACATGGCTTCTGTCACCCAACTAGTAGCAACTTCTTCCTCTAGTCAGGTGGCACCAAAAGTCAATGTGCCAAAAATGACTGAGTTTCACCAGTAGAGACTGCATCAGAAAGCCTCTTGCTAATGTGTTTGTTGATACAGTTGTGTACTGTGCTGCTGTGGAATAATCTATGTACACTGTAAATATGTATTGGTCTCATTGTTAATACAAAGCTGATTGGCCGATGGCTAGGCAGGATTTTCTGGGCAAAGAGAAGGCTGAGAAGAAGGGTGGAGTCTCAGGAGTCATGACAGATGAAGTTAGAAGCAAGAAGAATGTGTTATGTTGAAAGAAGGTATGGCCATGTGGCAGAGGGTAGATAAGAAATACGGATTAATTTAAAATATAAGCATCAGCTAGTAACCAGCCTGAGCTATTGACTGAGCATTTATAATTAGTAATAAGTCTCTGAATGGTTAGTTGGGAGCCACTGATGAGACACAGTGAAACTCACCTACACTGTGCATCTTGACTTCAGATATATTAGAGAAGTACCCATTCTCAGAATGTAATCTCTTTGTTAGGTCTATAATGTTGTGCCCACCTAGAAGCACTCAATCAGATCTCCTGATCACCACCACTAGGAAGAGATTGGACCACCAGCCCAGGAAGAATTCTCCTAGCTACTGCATCGAGTCCTCAGAGCCCTGCATGGCTGAGAGATGAGGTTTCTCCTGAAAGAGCTCAGGAAGAAGTCACTTCTGTTTCTTCTGATGGTCCAGGGCTCTTTCCACCACCTTTCAATTCATTCTGCTCCTTTGCATGAATTGTACAAATTCACAAATTGATTTGCACAAAGCTTTGCTCAGGTTGAGAATCCTGCCTCTGGGAATAGCCGTGGCAAAGGTCATTACTTTGGCTGCTGCTGTTCAGTACCTCTTGTCCTTGATGGGGATTTGAGTGCTCTGAGTGGAAGGCTTGCTTTGCCATGTAAGGAATAGCTGTTCCCTCTTGCCAGGAGCTTGACGTAGTGCCTTCTTGTAATTGAGTGGAGGGAGCAAGCTCTTCAGCTTGCAGCTGAAAGAAAAGGTCCAACAGCCTAGGAACACATGAAACGAACTCCCCAGTTGCTGAGGGGTAAGAGGCATTTTCTAAAAGCATGGATGGAAGCTGATGATTCACTTGGTAGCCTGTTGATCTGATGACAGAAATGTGCCAGCACAGTGCTCTGAGGTCTGGAAATAGATAGAATATCGTCAGCCCTGCTCCTGCTGTCCCTGCAGTGATGATGCAAGGGGCACAGGTGCTACAGCTGTGGGTTGCAGTGGGAAGAGATGGATAGGGTAAGCTCCGCTGCCCCACACAGCTCCCACTGCAGGCAGCTTGCTTCCTTGTGTTCGTTCCACTGTTCCGAAGCCCCGGCCAAGCAGCCTGCTGCTGTGACCTAGTTACCATGGAGAACTTGCACATTCTCGGCTCCCTTGCTGCTTTTACGGGCAGAATTACTGAAGAGAATGTCTTTGCTGCTAAGAAATATAAATATTACAGAGAGATGCTCATTTTCTCCCTCTATGATGATTATTACAAAAGATATGCAAGATGACTTCATTACAGAGCACTTTCCTCTGCAACAAGCCTGTGGGTTGCTAGGAACTGGATTAGATTAACCCTTGACTACCTGTTATACAGATACAGTATAAGTTATCCATCCATCAGATTCATGTGGAATTCTGACTTCGTGGGAAGCCAAAGACAGAAAAGATACTGTCCTTGCCCACATGGAGCATGAAGTCTAGGAACAGAAGCGAGAACATCACACAAATAAGTGCAGTTTTAAAATGTTTCAGTAGAATCCTGTATCAAAGGCACATGCATGCAAGTAAACAGAACCAGGAGAGTGGTGCACATATGCTGGGACCTATCTTTTGTCAGGAAGACATGCTGCAAGAGGCATCCCCAGGCTGAGTCTTGACGGTGAGCTCTTTCTTCACATGGAAAGGGGGTCTTTCAGCTACTCCTCCACTGTTGTCTTCTAAAAAAAGAAAAAGGAGAACATGCTGGGCAACGGTGAGAAGCTACCTGCCAGCTGAGGCTTCTTTCACATTTGCTAACATTCCTGTCAAGTGATATATTCTCTGCAGCTGCAAGAGAGCCTGGGTCATTGAACATTTTCATCTGGGCTTCTGGAAATCCTGAATCAAACTGGTATTTGCTTAGTAAGGCATGGTGATCTGCTTCCCCAATGGTCCCTGATGAGTCTCCTCCCCTGGTAGTCATGTGCTTATGGAATTCCTTCCCATAGTGAACAAGGCTGGGCTGCTGGTTACAGCCATGTATCTCATTCAAGTGGGGCCATGCACTGCTAGGCAGTTTCTGACTCAGTCTCTCGTTATAAGGACAATTAAGCAGCCACAGTAAGATGTCAACCTATAGCAAAACTCATTTCCAACCCTTCTAATAAGCCAACCTAAATATTTCTTCAGCCCTATCAAGTCTTCAGATGACCACAGGCACAGCTACATTGGACTACAACATTATGGAAAACTCGGAGCCAGACACAATCAATTGCATCTTTGCTTGATGAATAAATGCCAATGGGATGAAAACACTATCTGACAAATAGCTCCCAAACTCCAGCTTTCTAACTGGTTAGGCTAGTAGTGACTTTCCATAAAATACAGGTGACAGGATAAGTTTAGGAAAGATGTAATGAGGACATGAGTGTAACTGTCAACATCTTGGATGCTGGATGTGGGGCACCTGGCAGTGACTACTGGAGTGTGCAGTTTTGAGATGCACAATAAATGGCCCCCCCTTAAAGTGATATCTTCTGCTAAAATAGCTCCTAGGAAAGGGGAGAGTCTTTCCTGTTGGAGTTCCCATAGCACATTACATAATCCAGAGTGCTCTCCTAATTACCTATTTAGAACAGTAAAGTGTAGTGGCATATGCCTTTAATCCCAGCTTTGGGAGGTGGAGGCAGGCAGATCTCTGTGAGTTCAAGGCCAGTCTAGTCTACATAGTGAGTTCCAGGACATTTGGAGCAACATAGATAAAACTTGTCAAACACACACACACACACCCCAAGTAGAACAGTGAAGTGATGCTTCAGCAGATAGATTAACCTGAAACTGCCTTAATCAATGCTACTTTGGGATACTTAGGATGGTTGTCTAATATAATCAATCCTCCTTAAAACTTTAATGATTTTGAATATTGAATTAAATAATTGTTTCTGTAGTTATGGTTTAACAACTGCAAATGCTCAATATCATGTTAAGATGTCATAGCAATCCTTTTAAGAAGCTATGTAGTGAGTGAGTTCAGACTATGGATACATATAACTCAAACAAAACAAAACACGGAAAACATTTTATGCCAAAAATTAGCCATGGTTTAGGTGCATTTTTAGTTACACTATTATCAGAAGAGAAGGGCGTATGATAGAAAGTATTCACTTTTTTTTAATTAGCTTGGTTATACAGAGAAGGAGAGGCATGTACTTTGGTTAAAGGGGGATGCAGAATTTAAGGAACTGTTTCAGTTGGCACAAAAGCACTAAGCATCTGCAAAACTGAAGGAAGACTGTCAGAAAATTGTTAACAGTCTAGAGATGAAAGGTCTCAGGAAGAAGCAGAAGGAATGGTACAGTAAGAAGCTGAACTCCAAAGCCCAGATGTGGACAGTAGCTTTGTCTAGACCAAAGACCACATCCTCTGGACCAATGGTAAGAGATTAGTGGATAGATGGATGTGAACCCTCACAAGACTCCTTACGTCCATCTAGTCTTGCTTTCTAAGTCTTGACACCTGGCATCTGGCCTCGGAGTTGTCAACATTCCTACTTTCAGAAGCAGGCTGAAGAGTGGATAGAAGGGGCTGGATTTGGATTCAGAGTTCTTGATTCTCTCTATTAGCTTCATAGAGCATAATACTTGATTGCAAAAGGCTACAGTCTCTAGAATTTTGTAGAACTTGGCTCCCTTTCCTCCTGACCCAGAAATCCTTTTCCTGCAGTGTAGCCTTGGGGAGTGAGAGGAGAAAGTTTGCCTCCAGACTCTGGGTGTTCTCCCTGAGCATCCTCTCCGTGGCTGCCTGGCATCAGTGTGCCAGCCTAGTCCACAGGCTCATGAAATTCCATCTCCAAATCCACCTCCGACTCCAACATTTTAAATGTCTATAAACACTTAACTCATGATGCCTTTAAATAATAAAACAAGGTGGAATATAATTAAGGGGCAAAGTGAGTTGTACAGACAATTTGTGCTGTGAGCAAGTCTTTTTAAGTTGACTAATGTGACATTGTTCTCCCGAAAAAGAAAACTTCAGCATTTTATTTTCCGAATTACCTTGATCCAAATTAGGTCACGGGAGGGTGAGGGTGGAGAATTGGAAATGTCCCAGAGCACCTCTCAGGTGATGCAAGCTCTGATTGTCTTTGTAATCCCACTGAAAGAAGAAAGGCCAGAGTTGCATGGTTGTGCAGCCGAGGACAAGGCTGCCTCCATCTACAGCAAGGTCCCTGTTTGCAGAACAAAGAGCCTTCAGCCCAGTGGACAGTCTGTTATCAGCCAGCGGCAGGCTGAAAAATAATCTCCAGCCACGAGCAACAATGGGTGCTGTATCTCAGGCCAGGTAATGAGGAGTCTTTAAACTGCATCAGTTCGATTGTATTATCCTTTAGTTTTACACTTCTCAGCCCAGAATAGTCTTATCTTTACCTCTCTGTTGTTCTGTGCAGCCCTGTTCCCCATCCACGAAGGAAAAGACATCAGGTGGCCTTTTTGCTTTCCTCCCTTTTTCCAATGTGAAGCCACTGCATAATAAAAAGACTCTATGCAAATACATGCATTTGTGCACAAAATTAAAGTGACCTGCCTCAGTTTCTTTGCTTCAAGAGCAGATCCAGGATAGAAAAAAAATGTGCATGCTGAGGCAGACTAGTGCCAGCACTGGGTTCTTGCTGGGGTCATGCTCTCTAAGCAGGGAAGGGATTCATCTACATCCGGGCAAGTCATCAGACTCACTGCTGGCGGCACCTCCTGCATCAATCTCCCATGTGTTCAGAGACACCAAGCAAGGAATCAGATCTTAAACTCCAAGAGCAACCGCTCCTGTGTTGCTGATTCAATACAAAGTACTAATTGGTTCTCTCAGTGTTTTCCATTTAAAAACCATTCTTCATTCCAATAGGTATTGACCAGGCTTGAGAAAGGGCTTGGTTTTTGTGCAGCCTCTTGGACTTTCTTCCACAGAGCCTCTCTGTGTCATGGTCTTCTATCTGTGTGATACTCCTCATATGTATTCAAGGAAGGAGATCCCAGTTACTTAAGACTATCAGACCATAGCTCTCTAGGTAACTCCAAGTGGGTGGAAGCTGACACAAGCTGATTTCTGACTTAAGAAGGATGGACATGTGGAGCAGTGACCTGGGTGTGGGCACAAAGCCTGCTACCACCTTTGTTTTCTCAATTTTGGAAACATGTGTAGGTTAGCAATGAGAAGGAAAGAATTTGGTTTTATTAAAAAATGAATACTTGTAAGATTTCAAAGTGAATTCCAAAAGGAGTTAAACATAAAAATGAAAGAGCATTAAAAATGATATATGGTATTTTTATAACCTTGAGTTTGGGTATAACTTCAGGAAGACTCAAAGTGCAGAAGTTATCAAAGAAAAGGTTGACAGATTTGGCAATGTTAAAAAACTTATTACAGAGAAAGACATTTACAATGAAATTAAAGGTATATGTCTCTGAAAGAAAATATGTGTAATATCTATAAAGGAAAATGGATCATACACAAAATATATAAATATTTCTAATAAAAATACAAAACAACCCCACAGTAAAAATGAGCAAATACACAGGAAATACATAATATATAGTGTGAATGTACAAATGGGCAATAGGGTAAACAGATACAGATTTTGCTGGAAATTGACAGATGATGAACTACAGCAGAAGATAATTTCACAGCAATGAGCTTGGCAGATACAAAGGAGCCCAGTACAATGTAGTTTGGGGAACCTGGAAGGCAAACTTCCTCGGGTAGCATAGCAGAGGATGAAAATTTTAAGGCTGCTGTTGATCCACCTGGCAGCACTGGTCAAGTGGTGAGTATCTGTAAGAATCTTTTCTAGAGACATTTATGTACAGTGACCAAATGCATATGCAGAGGAACACTCACAGCCTGTGGTAGTCAAGATAAATAAGAAACTTCCTGTTACCCAAGTGGAAAGCATTTACTGGGCTTGAGAGGCACAGATGTGCCATTCCAACTACGCAGGAAGCTATGGCAAGAGGATCACAAGAGCAAGGCCCGCCTGGGCTACAGAGCAATTTGTCTGCTTGGGAAACTTAGTAAGACCACATACCAAAAGGATGCGGCTTAATGGGAGAGTGTTTGCCTTTCCTGTGAAACAAGGCAATCGAGTGAACCCCAGCACAGGAGAGAGAGGGGGCATGGGATATTTAAGCATAGGGTACCTTTTCTGCAGCCCATGAAAAGGAGAGAGGTGTTGAAGAGATTGCTTGATTAGTATATCATCTGCCACATAAACATGAGGACCTTACTTCTGCTCTCATAGCCATATAAAAGTCTATTATAGTGGAACATATCTGTGACTCCAGAATGGGAAGAGGCAAAAACAGACAGATCCCAGAGCTCATTGGCCAGTGACCCTAACCAAATCCACGAGTTCCAAGTTAAGTGAGAGATCCTGTCTCATAAAATAATGTTGAGAGTGATTAGAGCTATCCCCAAGGTCCACTTCAGGCCTCCACACAGGCACACACACACACACACACACACACACACACACACACACACACACACACACACACACACGAGAAAGGGAATGTGAGACCTGCTCAGGCATGGATTTCCATGAAGGATTTTTATTTATGTAAAGGAGAGAGATCAATATACATATGCATGTCTTCAGATGCACAATTGCATAGAACTTGTAACACATTTAGGATGTGTCGTAGGTTGAGAAGGAATTGACAGAGAAGTTTTGAACAGCCACTATTTCACTACTTTAGTGCTTGGATCTTTTCCAACATTATACTCATTTATTAAATATGCAACAGGAAAGGGATTTTAAAGATTCAGATACAAGTCTCACGGCTAATTCATTGTTAACAAATTGAGATGTTTATCCACAAGAGGGAACTCATGCCTGGTATTATAAACCCTGTCAAAAATCCATGACTGAGGAGGCTTTAGGCCTTAAGGAGGACCTTACCGCCACTGCTTGTCTAAATCGACATAGCATCCAAGCACTTTCTGAATGTCCATGTTTATATCCACAGACAAACACTGCTCCCAGCCGTAGTCAGAGAAGCCTCTCTTCACATTGATGGGAGGAGACTACAAAGCCCCATGGCTGCACAGGATGCTGAGAATAAAGGGTGGGTGGGGCTCAGCCCTTAACATGACATTTGTATCACCCTCTCATGACTCAGGCATTGTTTCAAAAAATAGGCAGAAAAGATTCAAGACTCAGAAGAGAGGGAGAAAGGCTGTAAAATGCCATCTTTTTTTTTTTTTTTTTTTTTTTTGAGACAGGGTTTCTCTGTGTAGCTTTGTGCCTTTCCTGGATTTCTCTCTGTAGACCAGGCTGGCCTCGAACTCACAAAGATCCGCCTGCCTCTGCCTCCCAAGTACTAGGATTAAAGGCGTGTGCCAACACTGCCCGGCAAAATGCCATCTTCTAAGCACCATGTGGCCATGCAATTGTGAACTCACAGTATCTGTACCATGTCCACAAAAATGGGGTCCACCTAACAGTCAGCTTTGAGTGGGGCTGGAGCCCATGGGGCCTGCCATTTGCTGCTGAACTAGAAATGATATTCTGGGAAAATATTCTGGTAATGAAGAGATTTTGAGAGAGATGACAAGGCACAGTAGCCAGCTGTGGACCCACTAGTGAGCCCGCCAATGCCTAGTGGGCAGTTCCACACCCATGACCACATAGAGGACCCAGGTTAAACCCTGTGGGACACTGAATAAAACAGTCAGTCATGAATGTGGGAAAGAGGTTTGGAGAGAAGAATGGGACTGGCAGGGGCTTGGAGGGATGTAAGCAAGAATAAGGCAGAAAGTAGTCAAAATGTATCATATACATGAATAAAACTGTTACCAGACAAAGTTTATTAATACAAACATTAGTGACTATAAAAATTGAGGTATTATTTTGTAAAACCTTGAGAAGGCATCAGTGATATATCTTCCAAGATTTAAAAAAAAATACTTTTTTTAAAGTAAGAAATAATGGGGAAAGGATATTTGATTAAAGTGAAGGGTATTTATTTATTTATTCATTCACTCATTTAACACATAATTGTAGAATAACTATGATACACCAGGCTTATTCTGAACATAAGACATATAGATAAACAGAACAAAGTATTTGTCCTTAGAAAGCTTAAATTCTCCATGCCAGCTAAAAGGGTGGGATGGGGTGGGATGGGGTGGGATGGGGTGGCATGGGGTGTGATGGGGTGGCATGGGGTGCCATGGGGTGGCATGGGGTGGCATGGGGTGGCATGGGGTGGCATGGGGTGGGATCAGGCACTAAACAAATAAGAAGTATATATATAATGTTAGAGGGTACAGAGTCCTCTGACGTCATAAGCATGGAGAGGAGGCTGGCAGCTGGTCACAGAAGCGTTTGTGATACACAATAGTCAGCAGAGTCCTCACTGATGTGAATTCTGAGAGACATTTTGAAAGAGATAACTTCAATTAATAGAATGTCCTCCCATACTGGCCTATGGAGAAGCCTGTGGTACATTTTCTTGATTGATGATTGATCTGGGAGGGCCCTGCTCACTTTGAGCAGTATCATCTTTGGTCTGGTGGTCCTGAGTGATAGAAACCCTAAGACAATACAGGTTGGCAAAGCTTAGGACTCACTTACCTAGTCCAAGTGGCTTGCTTGGCTGGTAGGAAAACACAGGTCCTTTAAGGATGACTGCCCAAGCATGTCAACAGGATGGCAGAGTGGGCCTCCAACAGGAATACCTGACTTACGTTACTTGACTTTGAAAACACAATAGAGGAAGGCCAACCAACACTTGTTAGACTCTCAATGCTCCTTGGCACCTCTCAGGAGAGACCTGAGACTCTGTCTTGTTGCTTAACAAAGCCAAGGCGACTGGTCTGGGGACTGCACTTCAATTAGCAAAGCCCTTGACTTTCCTGCATAGTGTGGTAGAGATGTTTGGACCCGACTCTAGGTTTAGAAACTGGAAATAGGATTGTTTTTATACAAGTCCGTGACAATGGCCATGGCTCCCTATTGTGAACTTAAGAGTTGGGAGATAATGATTGAGGGAGTGTATATGCTGGCCAAAGAGATATTGGTTCAGGGGACCAAATGGAGGAGGAGGAAATGAGCTGATGTGGGTTGTAGACGTTAATGAGCTCTTCAAAGTGAGACTTGAAAATTATATTTACACAGAAATTCTGTAGAGAAAGTTGAGGCAATTATGCAGATAACACAAGTCAAATCTCCCAAAGTTCTGGCTTCATTGATCTGGATAAGTGGATATTTTTTAACTTGATAAATCCAGAAAATTGATACTGGGGAAAGTTCTTTAATTACTATGAATTAAGACAAGCATCATGGCAACCAGTGGAGAATGCTCATGGTCCTATTGAATACCTCAGTTTTCTTTTCTAAGGGCTGGGGTTTTCACCGTTTTTGCTTCCCTATGTGACTATCACAGGCAGTTCCCACAGACAATCCTGCCTTCTCCATTACATTGAAAGTAAAGTATGGTCTACACATGGTCACCAGACACCCAGGTCTGTATAAATTGACTTCAGGGCTATGAGTTTCAAGTTTGCCTAAGAGATGGGTCACACACTTCAAATACACCATTTTGGCTATTGGAGTGATGTGTCCTCCATTTAAGAAGGCTATAATGCAATGTAATTACAGACGTGCTCTCATGCAGCTCCTGGCTGAGGGACCTGCTCTCAAGGCCCCTAACAAGGAGCCTCTCACCAGGAAGTAGACCTCACTGCATTATTTAGATGTGATAAACCACCATCTACTTTCCAATGCCACGAGCTTGAAGCACAGCATGACTGATGAGCAGGTTCCTACTGAATGTCACTGAATGAATGCCTTGCCTCCTTTTACACAGTCAAGAGCGGGACACTGAGCACTTCACCTCTAATCACCAAAAGATGTGTGCATCCCTCCCCATCTACAACCCAGCAGCATGGAGTGTCTTCTATTTTAGGTGTAGATCCTACAGGTTAAGGGCTCAGATATAAGACTGTTCCCCACCCAGCTCAAACATTGCTCATATGTAATAGGCTGTCATCTCTACCTCTGACTGTCTGTAAACTGGGACTCTACCTACCTATTCCTTGAGTTTAATTAATTTTCTCATGAAATTTAGGGAAACACCATGCATTTACTCACACTTATCCATTTATTATAGCAATTATTATGAAGGACACAAATGAAAGAGATTTGTAGGGTATATTATGGGATAAAGGGCAGGGAATTTCTATGCTCCCCAATCTTCTACCTTACAAGAGCCTCTGCGTATGTTCAGGTATCTGGGAATTCACAAACCCAGTGTGTTCGAGGTTTTATAGGCATCTTCATTTAATTGGCAAGACTGAGTATATCCCTGGCCATTAGTGGTCAACTTAATGCTTAGGCCCTCTCCCCTTCCTGGATGTGGTAAGTGTTAATAGATGGGGAGTCTCAACTCTCCCAGCCTGCCTTAGTCTTCATGGGGACCTCCAAGTCCTGAAGCCACCCAGAGGCTCAGAACCCAGTCATCTCATTAGGGTACAAAAAGATACTCATTCATCTAGGTATTCAAAGGACATTAGGATCTGTGTGTCAGAATTAAGCATTCCTTTCACAGTCTCTCAACCTGAGTTATGTTTTGTTCTCCTGTGCTTCTTCTGGTACCCTCAGTTTCCTCTGATACCTCATTAATCTCACTCAGCCCACTTCCCGTCTATAAAGTAGTACGGGCAATCCTGCCTAAATTCATGGGCTTTTATTTAATTACTGAGATCTTTGTCTATCCGTCATCTGACAAGCCAGTCCACACAAGCAAATATCTAAATAAAAGCCCAAAGCCATCTGTAACATTTCAATTATTGCTATGGAACTCAGCCTAAGGAATTCTTCCCAAGAGGCATCTTTCCCTTCCTGGGCTTCTTACATAGAGTATATTTGATATTTTGTAACCTTATTTAAATGACTCAAGGTCATCTTTGTGAACAGTGCTTATTGCGTCAAGCTGCATTTTGGGATACTCTCCAGAGCTATTGAAGTGCATGGTTATTTGCTTCTGCAAAAGATAGCCTCGAGTTGATATGCTTTGGAATTCATGTGTCCACTTTTTATAGTTTTCCCTTATTCTTCCTTGCTGTCAGCATAGCCGTCATCAATTTTCACTGTTGAAATTTCACTTGTCTAAAGTCAGCATCCGTCTTCCTGCTGTCGGGACTCAGTGTCTGAAGTCCTAGCTGTGGCAGTGCCTCTCGAAGTAAGATTCATTTGCCTCTGGGAGTCAAACCAGAGTCCTCAGATGGGGCTGGGAGGTCAAGTGAATTATTCCTATGGATAAGACCAAAGCTATTCCCGATGGTTTAAGGGAGGACTTACCATTCCCAAATTGTCCCAATGGTGGGAGAACAGCCTTGGTACTCAAGCTAGAAACTCAGATAATGAGCTGGTAGTCCACGCTCTGCTAACAGGCATTGTTCATAGGTAAGAAAATGGCAGTTTAATTGGATAATTTTGTTGCTGTTTTTGAGGCAGTGGAAGTCTGTGCTACATCTGAACTGTTGGATCCATGATCTTCAACATTCTGGGATGATTTAGAAGTAAGCCCACAGCACCAAGTGCAATGTTTTTCCATGGAATAAAACTCTCTTTACATTGAGTTACCAGCTGAAGTAGCCAGTTTTGTTCCAAGAACATTCCAAAGAACAGCTGATAGATTGGCTATGGTTATTTGGCCTCAGGTTTGACAAATTTTTTCCTAAAAGTGAAAAACAAGGCTGGCAATTTGGAGAAAAAGAGCTGACAGCATTTTACCAAAACTTGAATTTGAGCTGAAAGCTCAAAGGAGGAAGTTTTGTATTTGATTACATGAACATTACCAGGTTCCGAAGACCTAAAGGTTTTCTTTTCTTTTTAGCATGTATATGTGCATATAGTGCCAATGTTTGTGTGTATGCATGTTCACACAGGTGTTGGCATGTGAACATGTGTGCCTATATGTGTGTAAGCCTGAAGCTGAAGTCAGGTGTTGTATTTGATCACTCTCCACTTTATATTTCTGCGTCAGGGTCTCTCATTGAACCCAGAACTAGTTAATTCCAGCTAGTCAAGCTGGGCAGCTTGCTTCAGGAGGATTTTCTTGAGAGCCTGGATTGCAGATAATGCCATTCTTGCCAGCTCTTTTATGTGCTGTTGTTTCTACAGCTGTTTATTAGGGGTAGATGTTTTGCCTGCTAATTCATCTCCCCAGCCCCTACAGACTCTCTGATATGATTAGTGATACCATTAGCAAATGGGACTGTCAATATATGTGGTTTTTAAACTTGTGCATACCTATAATTCTAGCCATCTTGGAGGTAAAAGTAGAGGGTCACCCCCAGCCAGATAATGAGTTCAAGGTCAGCCTGTACTACACAAGATCCCAACACTCAAAACAAAAATTCTGTAATGAGATGTGTCACCATTTGGTAGGTCTACATATCTCACTCATCAAAGATGATGTACATCATCAATACTAATGTCCCAAAATGATATGTGGAACCAAAGGGGATTTATTTCTTAATCAAGGTTCTCCATGAGAAATCTATATGGCATATATACATAGATAATATGATATACATATGTAATAAAAGATGTACATATAAAGTTTACATTGCACAATGATAGCACAGTGATATGCTACATATATGATCATAATCCTTAAAAACTGTGAAGAAGCTAGACAATTCCTATCACCTAGCTACATGTTTGTAGTTAATACATACCTCTGCTAAAATGTAATGGATAGCAATGCTGGCATAAACAGCCTACTGTGGTATCAGTCCTATGGAAGCATGGCACATGCAACTATGTGCAATATATAAATAAATATGACACTGGATTATGGACTTAGTATAGTATTATTATCACTACATTTTAGAGCTCTTGCTGGAAACAATTTACTATATTTTTTAATATGCTCTGCTACATCAGCAGCAGTCCCACACAGTTACTCCCTCTCCTGATTGGGTGATTTTCCTATATAATACCATCTAGGTCTATATAAATACAACCACTGTATTTGTTTGCACTGTGAAGAATTCTTTGAATTCTCACTGTTATGTGAAGTACAGCTGTGTATGTGTGTGCGTATATTCATATCAGAGAGAGAAGAGAAGAGAGAGAGAATTGACTTATGTAGGATGGCTTGCTGAGGCAAAGCCTAACAACCTGAGTTCAATTCCTGTAACCCATATGATAAAAGGAAAGAACCAAAGAACCTAAAGTTATCCTTTGACCTACACACACACACACACACACACACACACAACATTTGCAAGAACTGATCCATGTGATTATGGAGACTGAGAAGTCCCCAAATCTGTCATTAGCAAATTAGAGACCCAAAAGAGCTAATGGATTGTTCCAATCAGAATTTGAGTACTTGAGAACCAGGAGAATTGATCCTGTAAATTCTAGGTCAAGCCTGAAGCCGAAGGACCAGAAGAGCCAATGGTTTGATTCTGAGTTGTGTCAGATGCACCACTGATCTGCAGCTTTCAGTGAGAAAGGCAGACTTTCCATCCCTCTGCTTGAATGGATGGGTGGTGCCTACCCACACTGGGAAGTACACAGTCATCCATGCATTTTATGTAGCAGAGTACAAACTCTTAATCGGTATGGCTTTGGGTTCTACATTGAAGTTGATCTTTATGAAGCTACATCTATTGACATTGAGCAAATGACAAAGAATAGCCACAATTATTGGAAAATGACATTATAGACTTTCTTTTTCTAACTATTTCTCTTTTGAAGACTATGTTTTCTTTATGGATTTAAATATAAAGGCCAAATACACTTATTTAGTGATCAATCATTCAGTATCACACTTGGGGGTCTGGTTGTCTTCTGTTTACCTTTTTTGTTTGTGGAGTGGGAGCATTGAAACAGGGTTTTTAATCTGTGTAGACCAGGCTGAGCTCCAACTTAGGATCCTACTGTCTTACCTCCCAAGTTCCAGGATCGCAGGCCCAAGCCACCGCACTTGATTCTAGCAATAGATTTACTGTATTTGTATAGGAATAATAAGGTAAAATATTTTTGTGTTTTTAACTAAATTTTTAATGATTAATTAAATTTGTTCTCTGACAATTTCATACGTATATAGAATGCCTTCTGTTTGCTCTCACTCACTACCCACTCTCATCGCCCTCCCTCCCATTCCTTTCAACTTCCTCTCCTACCTACAAACCTCTTTCCCACGTTCCTGCCTATTTGTTTTATTTTGCGACCCGCCAGTTTAACCAGAGCTATCAGTGTGATCATGGGTTTGGAACTAACCATTGGAGCCATAAACTCACCAGTAGATAAGCAACTGAAGACAATGACTCCTTCTTGCAAAATCCACCAGTAGCTAGTAGTTCAGTAGGGTAGGGTAGGAACCATGTGCTCCTCCCTAATCCATCACTGATTGTTGACAGGCCCAGTCTTATACAGGCCCAGTGCAAGTAACTGTAACTGCTTTGATTCCCGATTGCAATGATTGTGTTATGCCTAGAAAATGATGTTTTTTCAGCCCTTCTTCCTATCTTCCTGCTCTTATATTCTTTCTGTCCCCTCTTCCATGATGCTCATCCACATCTGGATAAGCTTCTTGATACCTTCCTCCCCGCCCCCCAGTAGTCTGCATAGCACCTACCAGCACTATGAAAGCTAGGCAGCAAGGAAGAAGTTTCCAGTCCATCACCAGCTTGATTTCCCTGTATCTTGTAATAAAGCTGTATGGTGAAATTTCTACTACAGTAGATATTGATAAAGACATCCGTAAGTTTTAGTGGTCTGGGTGGGATGTTTTAATGTGTCGGTGGGTCCCAAGAGCAAAGTCTTTGACAACTATTGCTCCACACAACCAATCAAGGCAGATTGAAAACAAATGGCCACCAGCAAGGCTACCTAGTAAGACCCTGTCTCAAAAGTCTGAAGGAGAAGAAAAGAAATAAAATGATGGGTCTTACCTTCCTGTTGGGCATAGTTAAATAATTGCAGATCTAGATTATAGTCTACTCTGCCTAGAGTGAATTTTATCACCGCAGCTCACCAGGTGAAGGAAGTAGGGTATAGCAAGACCCATTTAACTTTTCTTACATGAGTGGAAATCAGATCTCAGCGTCCCAAGACAGTCTTTTGAGAATCCGAGAAGCTTGTTGATGTTACATTATATATCATCACCCTTTTCTTTTAAAAACACTCTTGTCTCCCTCACACCATGTCATTGTGTCTTATATCCTCACCTCCTTTAGGTCTCTGTGAAATGTCACCTTACCAAGGAAGCATTCCGTGATGCAATAGCCCTTCCTACAGCTTTCCACGTGCTTACACTCACTGTTTTATTTTCCCTGAGTCGTTCACAATTGTCAGATTATATAGTGTTGCTTTTTTTTTAGATAATCCTTGTGTGTGTGAGTGTTTCCTTGCATGTCAATGGAACATAACAGGGGATGCAGACAACTGCCCCACTCACCAGGAGGGTCTGAACAGGCAAGACTTGGGGCAGCTTAGAAAATCAATATTTCAGATCTGAAGTGAAAATCTAGGCCATACATCATAGCCTTCACCGGAAACTGAATAAAAATATTCACTACATGTGCTTGATACATAGTAATCACTCAGTACAGTTCAGTTATCATTGTTGCACTATTTCTTCTCAGTCCTTACTGCTACCTGATATTACACATACTATTTATTGATCAGTTGTCTGCTCTTACAATATAAAATTCTGGATTTTGCATCATTTCCTGCAAAATTATCAGTAACTAATCAGTCCCTGGAGCATAGCAGACATTCAATAAATGTTTTAAAAGGATGAATAGCTTCATTATTGACTCCTTTTCTCTCTCTCCCCGTGTGTGTGTATGTGTGTGTGTGTGTGTGTGTGTGTGTGTGTGTGTGTGTGTGTGTGTGGCAGTCACTCTACAACTATATTGTAAGATGTGCTAGCTTTTTCCTGCTGTGATAAAATTCTGAACTGTCTACTTTCAAGAAGAAAATGATTCTTTGGGCTTGTGGAGGCTTATTTTGGCTCTCAGCATTTTCAGTTCATTGTTGCTTAGCTTATTTTGGAAGAGAAAGTTACTCAATTCATGATGAGCACGAAGCAAAAAGAAGGAAAGAGTTCGAAGTCCCAATATCTCCTGCAAAGGTACATCCTACAAATAGGCCCCACGTCATAGTGGTTCTAACACTTTCGGCTGGCACCATAGGCTGGGAACCAAGCCTTCAATATATGACCCTTTGGAGAACACTTGTAAAAAAACACAGCATAAGCTCTATTTCCATATGGTATTGGGGTGATTCACACTACTTGTTGTCCTAAGGTCTTGCTGAATGTAGTCATTCCTCATGCCAGTCATTATTCAAGGTCATCGTTCATGTCTGGCCTGCCTGTTTGCCAAGGTCACTTCTCCATCTGTGTTTTAGGTCATGTGGATTCTCTGTACTTCAGAACATGGCAGGACTCTTGCCCTTTCAGCATGTTTGGGATGGAGTTGGGAAACTCCATCCTGCAGTTTTCCAGTTTGGGTTCCTCCCGGATACCTTTATTCTAGCCTGGGTCTCTGCTCTCTGGATGCTCCATGACACCACTGCTTCCCACTCACGTGTACTTATCTCACTCTTTTGTCATTATCTTGAAACCCCGAGACTGCCAGCTCCCTGAAAGAAGAGATTGTCTTGTGTATCTGCAGCTGTACCTCCTAACATAGGCGTTATCAAATTAATGATTGTGGTTAATGAGCTTTTTTTTTAATGAAAGAATTGTAAAAAATGAGTATTAGCAAAAGCATTGTTTAAATCTTCAGATAATTTCAACTGAACTACATATAATAATACTGCAAACCTATTTGATAACTTGGCTCTGACAAATCAAACACACTTTGCATGTTCACTATTGTTCTAACCCCCACACTGTGTGCCTTCTTTCTCCATGGTAATAAGTTGGGCCTCTATTCCACTCTCACTATCCTGTCCATGAAAACAAGGTGAATCATTTATCATTTGTTGAATAAATGGATGACTAATATGCTCATGGGCTAAGGAAGAAGACATAAAGCCTTTTCAGCAGCTTTCTGTTGCTTCTGACAACAGAGCACTTGGAAATGAACAAAACACATCATGAGGGTGTTGGATGAAGCATATGGAATTTTCTTCCAATTAGAAATCTCTAAACCATAAAATAATTAACTAAAAATCAGTTTTAGAATTTCCTGCCCAGTGTGACCTCTCCTGCCTTAAAATTCCTCTGGCAATTATAAGAATTATTAGCTATTTAATTCACAAGGCCTTGGACATCTTTTCTTTCCTTCTGACTTCTTTTTAATTTTTTTTCATTTTAATTTAAGATTTCATATGTGTGTGTATTTTTTCCCCCAATCCACTGTGCTCTCCTTAACAATGGGTGGTACTCATCCTTCACTGAGATTCACAGAAAGCTCCAGTTCTTGGTATTCCTCTCAACTCTCTAGGCACTTCTCTGACAGGGAGAGAGAAGAGGAAGGGAGGGCTGCAGAGAGGACCAAAGGGGTGTGAGTGGCTAGGAGGACAGGACAGTGGACATTAGATGTTAAAATCTCAGTTCCCTCCACATATCCCAACCAATTTCAAAAATGCAGCTCAGTGTTTACAACTCCATGAGTCATCTTTGTTTTTGCTTGTTTATTTGTTTTTAAGTTCGGAGGATGGAAGCTTGGCCTTTGTGAATTCTAGGCAAGTACTCTGCCACTGAGATACACAACCAGGCCCAAATTTGTAAACTTCATGACAGTATGTGTGTGCATGTGCATGTATGAGTGCATGCCTGTGTTTGTGTGTGTGTGTGTGTCTGTCTACATATATATTTATGTACATGGATGCAAGTACCTGAAAAGGCCAGAAGGGGGCATCAGATCACCTGGAGTTGGACTTACAGGTGGCTGTGAGTTGTCCTATATGGGTGCTGGGAACTGAACTCAAGTCCTCCGCAAGAACAACAGGTTTGTTAAACTGCTAAGCCATCTTCCCAGCCCCTCAACTTCATGAATTTTTAACATACGATCTCACTGGCAGAGGCAGAGAAGTCCAGCCCTTAAGTCTGGTAGCCACTGAAGATTTATTCATACCATTAGATAAGACTGCTCCTCACATGGAACCTTCCAGTTCTGCTTTTATTGCAGATTATTCTATTCAATTGTCTCTTATGTCTGGGTGACAGAAGACTGGAACCGCCACCAGAATTGATAAATGTTCTTTTGGGGACTGGCTGAAATACTCTATCAGATGTGCTGGTGGCCAAGTCCTCCGATACCAAGGGTTGCTGCAATTATCCTGAATTTCCACTGGCAAAGAAAGTGGTTAATGCAACCATATCTGTGTAACTATGGCTCTCCAATGTAGACTACAGAGTTCTATTCCATGAGAGAGATGAAAGGTATTCCAACAGCTATATGAAAACTGTGAGGGACAAAGCAGGGCAGCTTCATTAATGGAGGGACATTACTCTGCGCTTGAAGTGACTCTCAAGATTAAAATACCCCATCCATAGCAGTTAACTTATCTCATCTCAAAGGACACTTTCTAACCTGAAAACCCATCTGATGGGAACGTGATACACTGTGTGATTATGTGACAGGTAGGGTAATATTGTAATTCTGTGCTGAATTTAAGTATTGGGAAATTAAGTATATGTGAATTGACAAACCCTTTGAAAATCTTGGATGATGCTAGTATTGGGAGCTTAGGATTTAGAGCAGGCCATTCAAGAATGGAGCTGTTATATTTTAAGAGACAGGCTTTGACCTGTAATATATCCAAGTTTATGTGATACATTCTACTATAATGGTGTTATGCTCTCTGTTCATAAAATTACAGATGTCTCATAGGAAAAGGGTGAGTCGGATGTTACACGGTCAGGGCTCTGGACATGTTTATTCAGTCCAGGGTCAGCACATGATTATTAAACCTTACTGGACAAAAATAAATTGGCATTTTAGAATGAAAATCACATCTTTTCTATGTGATGTGCATACTTGCTAGATATTATATGTCCTGATAATCATGAAGCAGTTTATGTTCTGGTATGGATCTCCTACACACCAGCCTATTTTGTTTCCCATACAGCAAAGTTGAGTAGATGTGAAAGCAACTCCTCTCTCCTCTCCACATCACTCATATTTAATTGGTTATAGAAAGCCACAAACCCTACCTATTACCAGCATTGGAGCTGCTGCCATGTTGCCTTGAGGCCCAGGTGCTGGCTTCTTCCTGCCATCAGCTCTCTGTCCTCATTCTGAGCCAACACAGGGCCCAGTACTATGAGCAATGTATGGAAGAGGCAATGGGGCATCCCCCTTGCAGAGGGCAGGATAACAGGGAACTGTGATTCCTGGCCAAGAATTAGCCTATGTATTAGTTAATTTCCTATTGCTATGATAAGACATGATCAAGGCTACTTACAGAAGGAAGAGTTTATTAAGGCTTGTGATTCCAGAAGCATAAGCATCAATAACCATCATGGTAGGCAGACATGACAGCAACCAAGCACAGCGACCCCTGCTGGAAGCTAAGAGCTTCCATCTTGAACCACAGCAGAAAAGCAGAGAGGGCAAAGAGAATAACATGTGGTTCGAAACCCCAAAGCCCACCCCTAGTGACACACTTCCTCCAGGAAGCCCATACTTCCTAATCCTTTCCAGACAGTACCACCAACTAAAGATTAAGTATCCAAACATATGAGCTTCTCGAGGACGCTCTCGTTCAAACCCCCACAGCCTCTGAAACTTGGTCTTGGAAAGGTGGCTTTCCATTCACAGAGAACTTGTCCCTTGCCCCTTTGAGACTTCCTTTTGTTATCAGCTGGAAAGTTGGGTCTTCCATGCCTGGTCTATCACAGGACTTGAATGCAAATTCTGGCTTACTCAGACATATTTCCAAACAAATAAATAAATAAAGTTAAATAAAAAAAATCAGCAACAAGCTGGGTCTATAAAGTCAGAAACAGATGTTAAAGTGACACTTTCATTACTTAGACTATAAAATGATAGACTATACAAATAAGACCAGTTATGACATACTGCCTTGGGAGGATTTAATTCAATAGGCATTCATTCAGTGATATCTACCTCCCACTTTTGGTATATTAAATACCCTAAAATCCACAGCTCCTATCATGTGCTTTGCACAGAGTAGGCCTCTTCTCTTCCTAGTCATCTGACAATGACAAACTATGATGAGAAGGAAAAACATGGAAAGTGGGGTTGGTACATGGCTGTAATTTCTTGAGGTCATTTCATAGGGCAGGATTTTCTTCTGGAACCAGAATAGGCTCACTGATTATTGTCAGTGATCTCCAGCAGCATGAATCTTCAAGGTTCTTATTAATAAAATCAAACCTGATGCCAGGTATTAGGTTAAAACTGGAAGATCAGAGAAGCAGAACAAACCACAGCCACCTCACCTCGACAATTCCTCAGCCTATCCTGTTTCCTCAGACTGGAAGCCTCTGAGTCCTCATCTGAATGAATCTCAGCTGAACTGCTGCTCAAAAGCCTAAAAGCTTAACCAGGCTCTAGTTCCTGGTCCTCACGCCTTATATACCTTTCTGCTTTCTTCCATCACTTCCTGGAATTAAAGGCTCACTTTCTAGGATTAAAGGCATGAGTCACCATGCCTGACTGTTTCCAGTGTGGCTTTAAACTCACAGAGATTCAGATGGATCTCTGCCTCTGGAATGCTAGGATTAAAGGTGTGAGTGCCACCATTTTCTGACCTCTGTGTCTGTCTAGTGGCTGTTCTGTTCTCTGACCCCAGATAAGTTTATTAGGGTGCATGATATAGGGGAACACATTATCACCACAATCTCCCTCAGATACACAGTGACAATACAGAAATGGCCTTTAATGAGATTTCCAGAATTTCTCGCATCTTTCCTGTTCACACCACATCACTGCCATGTGGCATCCCAGCTCTGTTGAGGAGGTAAGGATATTCTAAGACTATTTCAGACAGCATCTATTCCATATTGAGGAGAAAAGCTCTTTGTACCACTGTGATCCAGTGAACGAGGTTCTTCTCTTGCTTTGAAACCCTGGTGGCAGATTCAGGACCTAGATTATCAGGCCATTTCTTGCTAGGCTTATATTTCTGCAAAATCTGACTTGTTCTCAACACCAGGTAACCTCGTGGCAGAGGAGCAGCACTGTGGTTCACTGGTGTGTTTGTTTAATTTTTGTGTTTTTTTAGTATCCCCTATGTGAGACCAGACCATACTCTGGGACCTGCATTAATCACTGGGGAAGCCAGGGAATGAGCTAAGTGGTCCTCCAGTTCACGTAGCTTCTTTTTTTTATGGTAAACATGCAGGTTATGAGACAGGCATTTATCACTCAAGCAATGTTCTAACTTCAGGGTTGGTGATGTTTGAGGCCAGATAGTTCCGGATTGCAGAAGACAAGAAAGGATGTAAAGAATGGTTAGCAGTATGTCCTATCTGTACCCCTTGGGTTACAGAAGCACACTTTCCTCAACACAATCATACAGGGTTATGGTGACCAAAATGTCTCTGCACATTGTCAAATGTCACTGGGGACAGTAGTACCAGCTTGAGAGTCTCTGCCTTAGAGTGGTGCATATAGTAAGTATATGTGGTATGGAAACTCAGAGGAGGAACACAAAGGACTTAACTTAAGGAAGGTGTGCTGTTTGGATCCATAAGGAAAGAGACGGTGTGTTCACCTGTAAATCACCTTGGACAGGCTTGATAAAGGGATTACTCACCAGGAGTAAGCAGGGCATTCAGAAACCATACATGTTGTGACGTGTCCCTAGCTAATCCCAACAGGGTTATTACAGGCTCTGGGAGAGAGGTACAGTGAGGCAGCTACTGGATGAAGAAGGGGAGTGTGGAATTGAAAGATGGTCTTCAGAGGATTTGATAGGGGATAAAGCTTTGATGAGGTGACCTGAGCCTGATGGGAAATACATATCTGAGCTCCGTTTCCAGGCTCTGATCCATTGAGGGACCTCCCTTGAGCCACATCAAACTCAAGCCAAAGGCATGGAACCAGCTGGTCCAGCCCACAGAAATCAGCTGCTGGAGAAGAAAGCAGGATGAACCAGGGTGAGAAAGTACCTGGATACTCACAAAGGAAATGGCTTATAGCAAACAACCACTCTGGTAAAACTCTGGATAGGGTTGATCTGTATGCTTGAGGTTGATTTGTTGAGACCCTACTTATCTGGTCTACTCATTCAGGAGAATGTCTTTCCTTGTGAGAATCTTCAGAACTCTGAAGACAAAGTCCCTGATTTTCAACGGTGGATCCATTGTGTAAGACCTTGGAAGACGTTTGTTAAATGAAGAAATAAAACAGGGAGGGAGGGAGAGAAAAGGGAGGCGGAGATGAGTGGAAAGTGATTGGTATTTCCAGACCCACGGTCTGAGGTACCCACACTCACTGATGTCTGCATCAGAAATGCAAAAATAGCCACTCAAGAGTTACCTCTAAGCCAGATAATGGTGGCACATGCCTGTAATCCCAACACTCAGGAGGCAGAAGCAGGCAAATCTCTGAGTTTGAGGCCAGCCTGGTCTACAAAGCTAGTTCCAGGACAACCAGAGCTATTACACAGAGAAACCGAGAAAACAAACAAAACAAAACAAAAAGAGAGTCACCTCTACAACCCCAGGCCCAGACTTTTCCTGTCCCCCAGCTTGTCTCATGCCCACCTTCAACAGCTAGCTGCTTTGTTTCACTTGTTTCTTTGAAACAATAGCCTGGCTGGTGATAATCTGGGTGCCTAGCAACGGCCTTAAACCCCAGGACAGCAGTCATTACCAAGCCCTGGGCACCAAGCTCAGCAGTAAGAATGCAAAAGCTTGCCTGGAGCCAGAACCTCAGTCTTTCACAGCTCTGAGAACAAAATACAAATAAGTTCCTCAGTAGACTCGCCTGTCCTGGTCCAAAAGAAGGAAGACCCAGTCCCACAGTGAGCAAACCAAGCTAGGTAGCATCCTCTTTGTGGCACAGAAATCCAAGGGTCTGAGTTTGACCAAGTGATGAGATCCTGAAACATAGAACACAGGACCAGTAGAACCTTTCCCAAGACTCATAAAAGAGACATTGTAGAACCCCAGCATACCAAAGGGCCACAGAAAAAAGACCTTCACCAGCTTTTTGAGGTTCTGATAGATGTAGTCCATATGTAACATAAATCCCAAGACACTCTGAGTTAGGGATCTGGGTAGAGAAGCCACAACAAAGTCAGCAGCTTCATCTGCACCCCATGCAGAGCCATTCACAGAGTTGAGACTCAGAGCACACTGTCATTATTGTAGCACTCCTAGGACATGGATAAATGGCTAATGAATTCTGCACTGCTTATTTATGTTTGCCCGGCCACGTGTTGATCTTTGAGAAGGAAAAGAGCAGAGCCAAGTGCTTCCTTCCACAGTGCGGCAGTACTACTCACATAGGTGGCTGACCCTGGGTTTCCAGAATGGTCTGTGCCTCCATCTCAGAAATTACCCTGGCTGCCACCTCCTGCCTGCCCTGCATCCTGCTTCCCTCCCCATCCTGTCGGTGTCCTTGCTAATTCGACAAAGTTAATACCTGATTAATAACTCCGGTGATAGAAGGGTTCCTGGATGAGCCACAGCCCCCATTTACAATCTGCCGGTGATTGAAAAATTATGTTCAGTTCAGTAATAATTGATGGAAATGATCTCTTCTCTTCTGCAGCTGATTTGCTTTGTAATTGTGATTTAATAATGTAAATATCACTTGTTTTGTTCTCAAGATAAATTGTCTTCTGATTTGCTAAAGCTCCAGCCTTCGGTGGTTTTCTTATCTCTTTCTTTTTCTTTTTTTCCACATGAGATTTAGATAAGATGTTTTCCTTATTTTCTTACACAGGGGCACAACACACACACACACACACACACACACACACACACACACACACACACACACACGCGTGACTAGAAAGCAGACATATTATTTTTTAAAACTAGCTAATAACTATTAAAAATAAGACCTAGTAACACTTCATAAGTAATCCCACCTAACCCCTTTTTTATTTGTCTATATGGAAACAAGAGACTGAGAGTAGTTAAGACTGCTAAGAAAGACAGAGGTGTCCTTGAGTCTATTTCCTAAATGACACATATGTGTAAGAAGGGTGGCTTTACATATTCTATGCTGTATGTTTCTCCATTGTAATGCTTTTATGGTGCATGTGCAGCTGCTTGTATACAAGTGCATAGTATGTGGAAAGCAATCAACACTACACTGCTATGTACATTAGCTTCATTCCTTACCATTAGGGCAACATATTCCACAATTGAACAAAAAGGTTGAGAGTTGAGCATAAGAAAATAAGCCAGAGCTGGGCAGTGGTCATGTACACCTTTAATCCCAGCACTCAGGAGGAAGAGGCAGGCAGACGTCAGAGTTCGAGGCCAGCCTGGTTTACAGAGTAAGTTCCAGGACAGCCAGAGAAACCTTGTCAAAAAAAAAAGAAAGAAAAGAAAAGAAAGAAAGAAAGAAAGAAAGAAAGAAAGAAAGAAAGAAAGAAAGAAAGAAAGAAAGAAAGAAAAAGAAAAAAGAAAAAATGTCCACACTACAAAGGTGGCTAAGCAAACTTCTCATGACCCAAACTCTTCAGAAACTTCCTGTATGAGGAGCCACCAAACTCTAAATACTATTCATCTATGTATCAAGCTATAGACTCACTTTTCTAGGTACCGAGCACTAGCACCTGCTTGCAAGGTTTGGAAGCAATAGTCGCTTCCTCTTCTCCAGCATCGTGGTCCAAGATCATGAATTTTCAGCTTGATATTTTTCTAGTCCCTCCTTCTCTTTTTTTTTTTTTTTTTGGTTTTTCAAGACAGGGTTTCTCTGTGTAGCTTTGCGCCTTTCCTGGATCTCGCGCTGTAGACCAGGCTGGCCTCGAACTCACAGAGATCCACCTGCCTCTGCCTCCCGAGTGCTGGGATTAAAGGCACGTGCCACCACCGCCCGGCCCCTCCTTCTCTTTTATCTCTTGGAATGATGCTGTCTGCTAGAAAAAAAGGGCATCTCAACAAACCTCATATCAATCCTCTGACCAGTGGCAAGTGTCTAGAGACTGTAAGATTCCACATCCCTTCTAAGTGAGGAGTGCAATTTCTGATGGAGACCTTGAGGAGAGTGGCCACTAAATGCAAGAAACCAACACCTGCAGGAGGAGGCTCAGCAGGGCCTGGGATCAAGACTTCTAGACTGGCTCACCTGAGATTTCAATCACAGTAGACTGAGCTTGTCAGCTCTGTTTTCTGGAAATAAAATCAGTCCAAGCTTCTAACGCAAAGGCAAGATTCATATATCCACAGCTCACTGTACACAAACTCAGTCCTTTCAAATCCTGGGTGCAGTCCAGAGTCAGGTACTACATTCCCTAAAACCCTGCTCACTAGACCTACAGGATCTTCGTGAGAAAATTGGGGGAAAGAACAGTGGCCAAGGGACCCGTGGCATGAGCTATCTGAACACATCATTTAGTAAAGACTGGAAAGCTGGGTGAAGTGAAGGGACTAATGGGGCCCAGGATGGGGAGTAGCCATGGAAGGACCAGAACCTGACCTCCTTGTCTCACTTCTAGCCCCTCAGCACCTACTTCTGACCTGGTGAGTCCATTGGTCAATGCTGATGGTGGCTAGTACTGAACAAGCTTTGGGGAGGTGGTAGCCTGCATTAGCTTTCCTATCTTAAGGGCCCCTTGCCTCCTCTCCACACCTGCTGTCTGCTGAGAAGGGTTAGCAAAGAGACCCATGGAACTGTGAAGGGATATTTTTAGCAAAGACGGAGGAGGGCAGAAGGCAGTGAAGGCTCATTTGCCGACATCAGGCATGTACCCTCAGATCCATGTAAATGGGCCTCAAATTACATAAGTGGATGATTAGTTGTACCTTATAAGACATTATTCGTATCTACCCATAGAGGAGAGAGATAGAACTTGTCAAAATCAGCATGAATAGGAGTCTTGGAAAGGAAAGAATTAATTTCCTCCATTAACACAGGACATTACCTTCAGACACATAGAGTCCTTCATAATTGTCAAACTCTCTCTTTCTTCCCAATCACCAAACAGCTAAAGCAATGGCAGAGAGAGCCATCTTGCCCTTGTGGTGGCATCTCTGTTCTTAGGCCTGCATTGTCAAGACACTATCCACAGTGAAGCAATGTGCCTGGCAGGCTTATGCTCCTTGCTGGGTAGGAGAGCCAGGATTCCTGTCCTGGAACTCTGTCCGTCAACCTGATCATTGGAGTTCTAGAACTTAAGGAGTTATTTAAGATTCTGGTCATGGACCATATTACTGGGTTAGGAGAGGTTGTGAAACACTGAAACTGATAGTGACCTTGGAAATCATCCCATGCAATTTTTACATTTGATAGAAAAAAAAATAATTGAGGCTTGGATTGCTAAAAGATACTTATTCAAATTCAGATAGCACATTTGTAATAAAACTGAGATTGTATCCCAGACCTTCTAATGTCTGATTCAATGTTGTCTCCAGCATTTCTATCTACTGACATGGAGTCATAGAAGGTCATGTGGACAGATTGGCTTCTAAGGTGACTGCACTAAGAGAGGACAGATGCCTTTGGGTAGCTGTCAGCTTAATCACAGCTGAGGTTAGATGCAAGACTAAGACTACCACCTAAAACAACCCAAAGTGCAGGGGAGAAGAGTCCTTGACAGGGCAGTTTGTAAGGGGCCCCTCCTGCCTGAGGAGCAGGCTGCGGATTGAATGTGGATTGAATGCTGCCCAGTGCAAGTGCTGAGTGTGTGAACAGCGCTATCTCCCCGCAATGCTTCAGAGCTCCGACCTTTCTGCTCTGCCAAGTGTGCAGAATGTCCCTGGCTGTTGCCTGCATGCCAATTGGGCTGAGCTAGTGGGTGCTTTGCCTGGAAGCTAATACGGGTATTTAAAAAGTATTAATGAATGTTGTTCGTTTCCATCATTGTCACATGGCTGTGCTGTTGGGAACTTAGACTCAAAGGCAAGCAATGAAAGATGAAGTGAGCATTGTTAGGCAGTACGCAGGTCTGACCTGATGAAATGAGGGTGTTGTCCTTTCTTATGAGGACATTTCCCCCACAGTCTGGAAAGGCCCCAGGGCAGCTTCTTATAACACTGGGGCCCATCTAAACGATTTCACAAAGGCCCTGCTCTGGTGTCTAATCTGCCTTGTCTTCAAGGATCCTTTGGACTCTAGCTGGGTCTCCACCATGAAGCATCTCTGGCTGGTATAGCCTCCAGTTGTCAGTATATTATCTCTCTCACCAAAGACATGTGCAGCTGATGGGCCCCAAGCTTTCAGACAACAATTGCACACAGGCTCTTTCTTGACCCAGCAGAGTCATGCATATGAGGAGGCCCCAAGCTTTCAGACAATTGCACACAGGCTCTCTCTTGACCCAGCAGAGTCATGCATATGAGGAGCCACAGCCTCCTTGGGGCAAAGCCACTGACTCTCACTGCATTGAAAACTGAGGGCTCAGGCAGCTCCCGTTGCAGATGAAGTCCAAGGCCTGATGATGCACCTTTCAATGGGGTGTTGGTACTGTGTTGACCTGTTTTGTCAACTAGATCAGCATACATTTTTAATAATTACACTGAGAAGAACAGTGCCCACTGGGTCTATCCCAGGCAAACAGTCTATATAAATAACAAAGGCAACATGGGTCATTATACATTGCTAAATCATAGAGACAGGTCCTATGAGGTGCACAACTATGTGAGCTTCACAGAGCATATGTACTGGACACACACTTGAAGTGCCATTGAGGTATACCATAAGGCAAAGGTTTAAGAGGCTGATGTTGGTGGACACAGCTAGCTATTTACAGCAAAGAATTTTAAAAATAGGACGTACATGCTCCAAATTAACAGTGGAGGTTTAGTATATGGTAACAACACAAATTGGCAACCACTATCTGTTATTATGAAATATTATATATTGTATACTGTATTATGTATTATATACTGTATGTAATTGTGTGTATTATACTTTCATCCCACTGGCATTATCATATAAACAAAACTTCACATCTCACACATGAATAATGCCATGTGTTGTCACTAGGACACTGAGCATATGAGCTGAAAAAGGGGCCCTTGGTGGCTACGAATGTTATTAGGAAGGTCAAGATTAAATTAAACTGTGGGGGTAAAGAGTCAGAACGCATAGAAGTTAGAAAGAAACCGAGGGACATAGCACCCACACCTTTCTATGCTACTATAAATCATTGAAAACACTCTGTTCAACCTGCCTCTGGCTGATTCTGAGCTCCACTGTGGGTCAAGAACCCACTTCAACAAAGTGAGTGCCCTTCAACAATTCTAATATTCTATAGCCACAGACCTCATTGTGGCCCAAAGCATTCGGTTCTTCCAAGATGCCGTTTTCTGGAAGAAACTGGACCTTGGTGAGAGGCAGTGCCTGCTGCTTAGACTGCAGCAGGATCAGGTCCAGCCTTCTTAGTATGTGTGTGGACCAAGTACACTGTCTCTTCTAGGCCTCGGGAGGTTTGTTTTCTCCCTGTTGCATGCTGTTATTCTTACCGTTCAGAATTACTTGCACTTTCTCGGTATTGTAAACATAATAGCTACTGGTTTGGGGTGTAATTAATAGTAATAAAAAAAGAAAACCTATAAAATAAATAGCAGCGTTCCAATATTTTTAAACGCTTTGTCAATAACTTAGCTGTTTAAGCTCCACTATTTTAGAATGATTATTTTTTCTTCCATCTGTACACTGTTTGGGTCTGAATTGTTGTTTGTGTGGTTTATACTAGGTTATTGTTAAGATGCAAATGCTATTTACTCTTATTTTTCTAGGCATCTTGCTGTGTGACCCTGGCTAGACTCGAACTCTTTATAGATCATGGTAGCCTCAAATTTGTACCTATCATCTTTCATCTTGCCTCTTCCTCCAAACTGCTGGTATGTCACCATGCCCAACTCAATAGCTGCATTTTAAGTATACTACTATGCTCAGTAGACTCCCCCTCTCTCTCTCTCTCTCTCTCTCTCTCTCTCTCTCTCTCTCTCTCTCTCTCCCTCCCTCCCTTCTTCTCTCCCCCTCTCTCCTCTATCTCCTTTCCCTGGCACATGTTCCATACATTCATTTAAAGGAATGTGTCACATCCTCACAGGCACACTGGCTGTGTCTGTGCCACTCAGTCAGTATGACACTCAATAGGGCAATAGCATCATCTGTGTGCATCATCTGTGTTCTAAAAATGCTGCCTCCTAAATACACAAGCACACCTTGCACAGTCTGCATAATGTTGCTTGTGTGTATGTTTTCAGAGCTGACCAATTTGGTGTTAGATAAGGAAGAGTCTGTTCTTCCCTGGGTGTGTTCTCAGCATTTCTATTTGTCTGTAGTTCTTCATATAGGGTTATGGCCTCCTAGACTTTACTCTGTCCATGTTTGCATGCCTATTACTCCTATCCTTGTTCAGCTCAGGTTTCAGCGTGTTGTTCTTATGTATTTAGGAACACACACACACACACACACACACACACACACACACACACACACACACTGTGTGTGTTTTAAAACAATTAATGAAAAAAGAGGCCATGAATTTTCAAAAGATCAAAGAGAAGTGTATGAAAAGGTTTGAAAGGCAAGAAATAGAAGAGGGAAATCATATAATCTCAATAAATAAATAATTTTTATAAATGGTTGTATCCTAATTCTTCCTACATATATTGAGCCCCGCTTAGAAAAGAGAACACAACCCAGCTCAGTTTATAGGCATCTTCAGTGTGCTTTGGAGAGAGGCTACTCTCTCTGCTGAAATATCTGAGGCACTCTAGCTGCTGGACACTGACAGACAGCAGTGGATACTTTCAGCCCTACCCTGATTGTCAGTGCCTTATACCACGGCAAGGACTCTTCGAGCCATGCCTGCAATAAAACTTCTGGTGTCAAATTCATGACATTGTTTTCCACAGACACCAACAGTGGACAGATTTGAACACACTAAGATATGCACAGATTTTTGTACTCCAAGGCCATGAATAACATCTCAGAAGAGGAATGCTCATAAGCAAGACCAGTACTTGGAAAGTCAAGGCATTGAGTCCCATCTGTGACCCTGGATTCTCATCCCTGTTTACTCCTTAGAGTACCCTAGGAACTTTGAGAAGGAGCCTATGCCTGGGAACCACTCTAAGCAATCAATCTGCATGCTCCAGCACAAGAGGCCATCTTGAAATTGCTCCTTGAGCAAGGCGGATAGAAGACAGCGAACAAACCATAAAATCTAGGTGCTTCCACTGGGTCTGCAGTGAGTCCCTAGATGCCCCGTCTCCACATCCCAGAAGAACCTTTAGTACCGATTAGAACATTCTTCCTGGATGAGGCACTAGACTCGTTTTCTTTTTCTACGGTCCTGTTTCCCTAATCAGAACATGGGAACAGAGTTTCGGAGACCCACTGACTAGCAGCTGCAGCATCCTTATTGACATGCTCCTCCCCCTGCTGAAGCTCAGCTACCTTTCAGAGGAGCACATTGACCTTGTCATCATCCAGCTTGCTGTCAACCTCAGGGAAGGCAGTCAGCCAGCACACCATTCTGGATGGGGCAGGTGCTGGCAGCTGCAGCCTGAGAAAGGTTCTCTGAGCGTAAGACAAAGCACGTTTTGTCACTGCTGGCAAGTGAGTCGTTGACCCAGGGGCTCAGTCTCCCAACCAAAATTACTTCAGCACAATTCAATTGCTTGTATTAATTAAGAGAGAAGGAAATAGTGGGTTTGCCGCACTTTTCATTAACTCTAGTGCAGAGAAGGGAACAGCCTATCTGAGAGCCTGGAGCAGGCAAGGAAGTACTACAGTCCACACTCCTCTATCTAATTAAGGAGGAGCCTAGACTTGCTTATTGCCAGTATCCTTCTGAGGGAAGGGAAGGGGTGGGGAAAGACTAGTGGTGTAAAGAAGACTAGGGGAGGGCAGCAAATAAGAGAAAGGGTTGTGTGGACTCCATCCCTAGACTTCTAGCTATAGGGGACAACCTGAACACATGCTGTATGTTTAGTACATAACAGATGCCATGAGCTAGTCAAAGAAGTGGAACGTGCCATTCCTGTTCAGGTGTGGGTAATGTAGACGATAGACAACTACTGTACTGAAGGAAGAACAAACATTCAAAGCCCAGGTTACCTGAGCTGATCTGAATTTCCAATGTTAGGACCTGAACTCAGTCCAAATTCACTCCTATTACCAATGTTTTTGGACTTCAGAAGGGAGTTCTTGGGACTAGAGAGACAGCTCAAAGGTTAAGAGCAATGGCTGCTATTTCAGAGGTTCTGGGTTCTATTCCTAGTACCCCACCTGTAACTCCAGATCCAGGGGATCTGACACTCTCTTCTGATCCCCAAAGGCACTGTATGCAAGTGGTTCACAGATATGCCGGCAGGCAAAATATTCAATAAATAAATATTTGAGGAAAATTTTATGAAGAAGGGATCTTTTGTGACATGAAGTATATGGGTGAGAGTAATTCTGGGAGATCTCTAGGAAGGAGAAAGAGATGTTGCTTGTGGCATCAAATTCATAGAGGGCAGTGTTTCTCTCTTCTATTCACACTCTGTCTCATCCTTAAGAAATGGGTGACTAAGCACTTGTTAATTGCTAAGATACCATTGATTTAGATAAGGAGTTATACATCTGTGGTAGAGAAATAAGGATTACCTGCCTGGTGGTGGTGGTGCTCACCTTTAATCCCAGCACTCAGGAGGCAGAAGCAGGCAGACCTCTGAGTTTGAGTGCAGCCTGGTCTACAGAGTGAGTTACAGGACAGCCAGAGATGCACAGAGAAACCTTGTCTTTAAAAAGAAATAAAAAAGAAGGAAGGAAGGGAGGGAGGGAGGGAGGGAAGGAGGTAGAGAGAGAGAGAGAGAGAGAGAGAGACAGAGACAGAGACAGAGAAAGAAAAGAAAGAAGGAAGGAAGGAAGGAAGGAAGGAAGGAAGGAAGGAAGGAAGGAAGAAAGAAAGAAAGAAAGAAAGAAAGAAAGAAAGAAAGAAAGGTGATATTTTATCTGTGTTCCCCAATAAAGTTTATCGGAGGATCAGAGGAAAAAGCCAGCCACTATATTAAACATAGAAGTCAGGCAATGGTAGCACACACCTTTAATCCTAGCATTCATCTGGATCTCTGTGAGTTCAAGGCCACACTGGGAACAGAACCAGGCATGGTGGCACATGCCTTTAATTCCCAGAACTAGTTAACCATAGAGGTCTGGAGGTCTGAACAGACAGACAGGAAGTGATAGAGCTGGGCAGAAAGAGGAAAGTGATGCAGCTGGGCAGAGAGAGGAAGTAAGATGGCAGGGCACAAAAAGGATATAGGCGTGGGTATACAGGAAGTAGCTCTCTCTGGAGGCTAAGGAGTTGGTGAGGTGAGGTTGGCTGTAGCTTGTCTTATTTCTCTGATCTCTCAGGTTTTACCCCAATATCTGGCTCCAGGTTTTTTATTAATAAAACTGTTTAGCAATTTGTCTTACAAGAAAGAAAGAGAGAAAGAGGGAGGGGAGGAGGGACGGAGGGAAGGAAGAAAGGAAGGAAAGAAGAAAGGAAGGAAGGAAAGAAGGAAGGAAGGAAGGAAGGAAGGAAGGAAGGAAGGAAGGAAGGAAGGAAGGAAGGAAAGGATTACCCTCATGTGCTCATTTCTTTCCTGACTCACCTTTGTAGGTACTTGGTTCTCATGAGTCAGGACTTCTGGTCACTCTAGTGCTCAGGCTCAGTTTTATGCCAGTGCTTGGGTATCAAGTCATGTGTCTGTACTGTGTCATCCTAGCTCTCATCAGCCCATAAAGGGAGTGTTAAGAACCTGGGGCAGCCTTGGATTCCCAGCCTAGCTCTAGTCCAATCTGAAAGACAAAAAGCTGTATTCTAATCAACTGTTGTCTCGTGTGTGTGTGTGTGTGTGTGTGTGTGTGTGTGTGTGTGTGTGTGTGTGTGATGTTTTATTGGCACCAATCTTGCAAAAGGAGGAAGATGGAATGGCAGGATGTGGGCACGCTAGGGTACATAAACGTCTGGTGGTCTCTGCCACAGTGCATTCACCTCACAGCAAAAGCTGTGGACTATGTTCTTCCTGAGGTCTTATCTTATTCTAGAAGTCCACTGCAAGAGTTCCAAGCATGAGACACATTGGCTAGTGCATGCTGCCTTCTAAACAGGGTACACTCTAGATGTAAAGGAACAAAACATTTGTCCTTTGATAGCTTGACTTGCTGCCTGGCTTCAGTGAAAAGACAAAAGGCTATTTGCCTAAGTAGATTAGAAAGCCTGGCTGTAAGGTGAGAGATCAAAAATCTGCACACAATCAACGTGTATATGATGGCAACCTCCCAAATTCTGTTCACCTGGGGATCATCAGTAAGCACTCCTGTCTCTGGGCCTCATGGACACTCCTCATGCGAGCAAAAGGATTTCTGTGGAGTCCACTGTCTCCCACATCTACTGTCTTGCCTCTTATTTTCTCCTGCCTCTTCTTCCCGAGAGCTCCCTACCCCATGCTCTCCCTTCTCACTCTGCCTCCGGATGCTCCAGTTTCCCTCTGTGATTACCTCCTGCCACTGGCTCTCACCCTCTGGGCATGTTCCCCGTGTTACCTCCTGACAGGTCTCATGGCAAAGCGGTGACAGGTGCTGGTGTTTAACTTCACAGAGCAGTTTCGGTAGATAGAGCTGCAGCTGTAAATAGCATGTATAAAAGGATGGCAGAGACGGAGGGCACCTGAGGTGACTTAATCATTTCTATGGAGGAGCTGGGCTGGACTTGCCTCAAGAAGAAGCTAGTGACTTTGATGACGTGTGAACAGTCTAGTCAAGAGAGAGAGGGGGGAAAGGACACATTCTAAAACCGTCCCCAGGGGTTTTCAGAGAAAAGAGATAAGATTCTGTCCAGAACAATAATCTCACAAACATGGAAGGCTGAAGTCTTTGACCTCTCTTTCTTCTAACTGTGCCCTAAGGAATCTGCTGGAGAAATAGAAGGGATGCTCAGGTGGAAGACAGATGGCCTACATGCAGGCGGCTGGGGCTCGGGCTAGAAGCGAGCGGAAGTGGGTCAGGGGGCCTCTGGGTGTCTCCTCGGACTTCCTGTCTGATCTATTCATCCCCTAATACTTACATTACTTCCAGCTGTGAGATATCTTCCTGCTCTCCTGTACCTTCTGTGAGAGATCTGGAAATAGCAAGGAACTGAAATACCAAGCTAAAGATAGAACAGTGTACAATCTGCTTGAAGTTTGGGGCTCGTGAAATTAGTCTTGTTCTCTATATTGTTGGTACCACCCTGCCCCCCCCCCACACACACACACACATAAAGTGTCCAACACAGCTCCTGGATCATGACAGACTTGAGTTAAACGCCTGCTGGTGATTGAGAGGACAGTAAGCCCCAGCCACACATTTCTTCCTCTCTCTTAGTTTCTTAGTCTACTTAGTCTACATCTCCATTCCAAAGACAGAGGGCCTGGTGATAAAGCTGTTCCAGGACCTTAGTGTATGAGAACTTTCACCTGGCTCCATAGAACCATAACTTTTCCACTCTACCCCAAGTACACATCCTGGATCAGAAGAGGTGACCTCTCAAACCCTAGAAGGGCCCCATTTGTAGCTATGTAGATCTCACTCTTGTGATCTCAGTATAAAGAATTGAGATATTCTCTTTGAAATATTCCATACTTGCAAAGAAATACTCCCAATTTTAAAACCTTTAATGGGGGGTGCCTGAAGGTGTAAGCCTCTGGGTCCTCAGCTTGAGATGGAATGTCACAATGTCACACCTAGAGAAAATTTGGGGAACTATCCTAGACTCCTGCTTTAATGTCCTTTGTCTGAAAAAATATAGTCAGGTAGCCTTTATTAAAAGAAATCCCTTCACGCATGTCTTCAGAATTCCGAGGATCCCGGCATCTTGCATGTCCCAGCTCTGTCTCTCTTACCTTCCTCATTTTAGCACGTCTTTCATCTTCCCACCGTCCAACCTTATCCTTCCCTCAAACTCTACTTCCTGCCTCTTCTCTGAAGTATGGAGTCAGAAGTTCCCAGTCAGTATTGGAAAGTACAGGGAAAGCCTCTGTCCTGCAGGATCCTAGGGCTCCCAGCATGCAGCAGTCTTAACTGGTTGTGCTTTAAAAATCTCATCCAACATTCAAAGTAGTTAGGGCCATCTAAATCACCTTCACTAGGCCTCTTCCCACAGTTCAGCAAAGAAGGTTTGCATGTTTTATATCAAGTCATGGGTTTGGGCCTTAGCCTTGGTATGTTCTCTGAGCTCCTGAGGTAGTTGCACCTTTTGTGATGCAGTGCAGGCAGGTCTCAGCATGAGGGGGCACTAGTGCATCTTCCTGACCTGCTCACCATGTCATGGACTGAGCTAGATTCACATCACTATGACAGATGCCTGAGATGTTCAGAGTATGACGAGCAAAGGGTTTTCTGTGCCTCATGGACTGAGGGAACTGAAAGGCATGATTGGTTGTTTCACTGTGGTCCTATGGCAAAGCCATCATGGTAGAAACATAGTCCAGAGCAATAAAACGCATTTCATATCCAGGAGAGGAAAAGGGAGAGAGGGTCATGGTGCTCTATCACCTCCAAGGCCACACCTCATCCATCTAAAACCTCGCATTAGATCCCACCTCTTAAAATGCTACTTCCCAATGGTGTCAGGTTTTTCTCTGACACATGAGCTTTCAGGCAACATTTAAGAGCCAAACTACAGCATAGACATAGCCGTCACAAACCTGCGATTATCTGGGACAGCACCAGCCCTGGCGTCTGCCTGATGCCCTCATTGCTGGAAGGTGTTCTCAGGCCAGCAGCATAGTTGCACTTGGGCACTTGTGAGAAATTCAGACTCCTGGAACCCACTCCAAACCCCTGAATGAGAATATGATTGTTTAAGTCCCCGGGGAATTTATACGCAAATTAAAATCTGAGAAACACTTCCTCTCTAGTACAAACTTGACAAAATCTGTTTTCTCGTTTAATGAGGTAGTGCTATCATAAGGACCCCCATCTTGCATGGACTGCACCTTTTTGTTCTTCCTTTTGTGCTGTTATATATCCATCTCCTGAAAACAGCATTACAGACAGTGAAAAATCAACCCTCGCATTCCAGAGGATGTTTAGGAATCCCCCACAGAGTGCCCAGACTATCTTGTTCACACAGAGGTATGTGGCATCCATGTCATGTGAAGCCATCCTTCAGTCTGTACACCTGTACTCCTGAGTTGACTGGCACTTGTAGTGGGTAGCTGTTCCAGCTTTGACCTGGAAGTACTACTCCCATTGAGGCTTCAGGTAACTGTCATGCCTATGAGGCAGGACCAAGACAGGAGCCCTTAAGACCCAAACTCCGGATGTGCCGACTCTCTTGGTTCCTGGATCCTGGATGCTGGAGGCAGACCGAGCAGAGTTCTCCAGAGAACACTGCTGGACTGCACTTCACCTTTCCTGGACCCTGCAACCTACCTATCCTTTTACTTGTAAGTTACCCCACAAAATAAACTTCCCTTTTAACTACGTGGAGTTGCCTTAATACTTCCACCATTAGGTAATCTTGAGCCTGAGCAGAACTTTTCCTGGGCATCTTTCCAGTGTCTACCCTGAGTTGGTGCTTTCTTATTTTCCCCACAGAAGAAAACACTGGCCCTGCTTGAGGCTCCTGCCCGGCCCATTGTAGGTAGTTCATCTGTTTTGTTAAATGCACTGTGGGTTAATTACATGGTGGCAAGTATTTTGTAGTACGTTCTTTTAAAGAACAATAGGCTCTTACCAAAGATAGCCAAACTTCCCATTCTTCCACATTTATTCATTGTCAAAAAACCAAAGTGAGACTGGAGACTGAAGGTTTGTTTGGGTATGTTTGATCTCATTCTTGTTTTACTCTTTAAAAAATCACCCAGGGGTCAGTCAACCCAGTTTCAATAGAGGAAATACAATTTATCTTTGTTAAACTCTCAAACCAAGTGAAATCAGAATTCAGATTAAGAAAAAAAAGAAGATGTTTACATCTCCCTACTGAACCCTGTGGAGTTGGGCTAAGAACCAGTCTGGACAACTGTGAGGTGGAGGGTTTTGACCAGCCACACCCTTAGAGTTCCAGCAAATGGGGCTCTATGCCTTGTTTTGGAGACCTCATGCTTCCCAATATATTTTTCAGCTATTCTCAGATCTTCTCTTGTGCCCGGGGACCAATTTCAGGGCAATGTCATTGCAGACTGGTACTGGAGTGCTAGGCTAGGAGTGTAGGGACTACCATTGCAGACACTCAGGGGGCTCTTCCTCCTACACTTAATACTCAATCTCCACACTGGTTTAGCTGGATTTGCCAACTGTTCTAACTCATGTCTGTGAGGTAGCCCCAAGGTCTATTGGCCAATGCAATGTTTCCTCAGACTCACAAGGAATGGAACTATTAGAGGTGCTGGCTTAAGGTGACTCAAATAATTTCCATAGATAAGGGTCCTGGAAATATGTTCTCCTAGGGCATCATACCTTCTAGGGATGGCTTTAATAAGCAGCGTCTAGGGACTAATATTATATTCTAGCTGGAGGATAGAGTTGAGGAAGGCAGCAAGTGTCAAAAAGCAATGGAACATGGGCAGCACAGGTGGTGGAAGCTCCCCAAAGCCTAGACCGGGAGCAGTTAGGGTGTGGAATCACAGACTCCAAAAGGCCCCCTCCAGTGCTCCCCATAGATACAACACTTTGCTGCCTATAGCCAGGGTGGACATAGATTTGGTTCAGCAAGCACACACTGGGTCAGAATATGCCTGTGGGGTGGTGGGGAAAGTTATGACTCTGTTTCTTGAGCTTTTATTGGCTGGCCTAAATCTCAGGAGCACAAAGGATCAGGCAGCAGGTCTGTGAGAAAGGAAAATGATTCTGCCTTTTGGCCTTCACACTGCTTGAGTTTTCAAGCTATTGAACATAGTATTTCAACAAAACTCAGAAAAGAGAGCTTGCTCCCTTTGCAATGGACCAGGGTAGAGGATGAGGGATAAAAGGAAGGGTCTAGGCTGCCAGTGAGCATGCAATAACAAAGTGAAGCAATTTTTTCAACCTTCAAATATTTTGGATATCAAACTGCTAACTTCATAAGTGTGTAAGAGTGACCCACAAAACCAGGTATGGGATCTTTGGGGTATTCTAGCAACTACAAGTCCATTGCTTACTATGTTTATTTTGACAAGTTTTCATGCATTTCTATATGTACACAAAATAACTCATTCATCAATTCCCTAGTCTATTTCACTATAGTTTAAATTTTTAAATTTTAAAGTGACAACTAAAATTGTATTTATTTATCATGTACAGCATAATATATATATATTTATATTTATATATATTATAGAATGGCTCAATCGAGCTGGTTATTTATTAATCTGTCTCAGGTTGAAAGTGAACTAGCAACTTTGAATTTATTTGTATTAAAATGTGAAATACAATACATTTATCTTTTACTACAAGGAATTAGTTAGCTTATATTTTATATACAAAGGCATTTCTGTACAATGAAAAAATAAAAATATTGTTTATAAAAACCTAAAGTTACTTGCAGTGTTTTATTATATTATTGATCATGACATATCTGTTTAAGCTGTCAAGCTTTATTAATTTATTGGGGTATTTATAAAGCACTTTCTTAATTAACTCATAATAATCATTGAAGAAAAATATTGATAGTCCATTATTATCAAATGCTCTAAAAAAAGTTAATGCAATTTGCGTGCAAATACACTTACTCAGGACTCCATCAGAGAATGTGTTACTTCGAAGCACCCTATCTCTTTGTTGGATGTTTAACCCCATTCCCTGGCTTTGCCTCTTCCCTTTACCCTCTCAGATTAGGTGATGTTTCTGTCTCTAGAGTAACAGTGCTATGTTGTTTTCTGCCCTATCCTTCTTCTTTTCCCAGCAGGCCAGGGGTTTGTGAGCGAGGATGAGTACCTGGAAATCTCTGACATCAAACGTGACCAGTCTGGGGAGTACGAGTGCAGCGCCTTGAACGATGTTGCTGCTCCTGATGTGCGGAAAGTAAAAATCACTGTAAACTGTGAGTTGATCTGCTGTCAGGGAACTCCAGAGGGAAAGGGGCGGGGGTTAAACCAACAATCACTAGAAGTGACAGTGCCCTTTTCTCAAAGCCCCACACTCAAGGGCCTGCCAACAGGAAGGTCAGTGTTTTATCAGATTGCTCTGCTCATCAACACCTGTGTTATCACTTATAGCTGGAGTCTTCCTGGGACTCTCAAAGCTCTCAGCCAGTCAGGACCATGACTAACTTAGAATTGAGTTGAAAGCCTGAGAAGCAAATATAATATCTTCACATTTAAGTGTGACATCTTCCTAAAATAAATGGTTGTTTTAGTAAGAGGAGGGTGTCATCAGTGGATGGATATGTCTTATTCCCTGGAGTCACTTTTTTTTTTGGCTTGCTTGCTTTTGTTTCCACAGACCCTCCTTATATTTCAAAAGCCAAGAACACTGGTGTTTCAGTTGGTCAGAAGGGCATCTTGAGCTGTGAAGCCTCTGCTGTCCCCATGGCTGAATTCCAGTGGTTCAAAGAAGATACCAGGTACACTGAAGGAACTGGGGCAACTCTGAAGCAGAGCCGATTGATCATGCATCCCCCAGAAGGAGGGTAATAAACTCCAGGGGAAAAATAAAGCAAGATAAAAATGTGTCATCACCTCCTTTGTAACCGAGTTTCCTTTTAGAATCAGAAGTGAGAAGAAAAAAATGGAAGAAGCTGGGAAGTCAACAAAACGCATTGACCTTGTTTTAGAATCTCAGATTAGTTATGGACATGGTAGGCTCCAGTGAGTTGTCTTTTGAGTATGATGATTCTTTTTCCTTCTGATAAAGGACATAGCACTTAAGGCTTGTGTTGGTGAGCTGGACTAGTCAGAAGAAAGGACATTTGAATAGGACCTCATTGAAGTAATTCTAGGACTCACCTTTGCCTTCTTTTCATACCTGCTGCTTCCCTTGATGGTGGGCCCAGACCAATAGTGCTTTCTCCTACTGCAGGTTAGCCACTGGCCTGGATGGAGTGAGGATTGAGAACAAAGGCCGCATATCCACTTTGACTTTCTTCAATGTCTCAGAGAAGGATTATGGGAACTATACCTGTGTGGCCACAAATAAGCTTGGGAACACCAATGCCAGCATCACACTGTATGGTGAGTGCAGGAAGCCTGGATCTGGAGGGCTTGGCCATATGAGGGAGCTCCAGGAGCTTGTGGGGGTGATAGGCACAGTCTGCTTGGGCTGTTTCCATCCATATTGTTCAACCCACCACCCTTAGCTAAAAAAGACTCCTCCTTATCATCCCTCTGGCATGCCATGCAATCATATTTCCAAGGTAATTTATTCTGGCCACGTTTGCTCCTTTCAAAAGGAGTAAACCAAATTCTGAATCTACTGAGATTGTGGATTCTGTATGGGACAAAGAACCATGGGACAGTTCAGCAGTAGTGTCATCTGAAGACAAATAAGAAGACAGAAGTTTGCGGGAACAAATGAGAAGCAATTGTAAGATGTGATAACTTCCATAGTAAGAGTCCATGCTCCTGGGATCACAGTCCTAGTTTTAAGCAAAGACAACACTTGTCCTAATTCTCATGTGGATTACCAGGCCATCTTCTCATATAAGGGGATAATTGGGAAAGAGAAGCCTGAGTCCTCATCAGGAGGCCCACCTATTCTCTCTAAAAGCTCAGACCATTTTTTGGAGGTCTATATCTCCTTGTGGATGGAGATGCCTGGGGAGGGGGGGCCATAAATGGCTACTATGGAAGCTCTTCTTCCTCACTCCATCTTCCCATACTGTTGTGTCCATATCCCCATACAACATCTCATTCCATAGAACAGAGTCAGCTTATGGCGGTATTTCCTATGTGTGTGTCTGTGTTTATTTGATGAGGGGGAAGCATCTGATGAACAGAGTGGAAAGAGAGCCATGTTTCCATGTGCACCTCAGATGTAACAAGCTTGACATGTACTGAACTTTGTCCACCAACCATCTGAAATGTGTGATCTATGTCTTTTGTTTTCTCTCTGCATTGTGTGTGCATTGTGCTGTGTGTGTCTTAGAAATAAGCCCCTCATCAGCAGTGGCAGGTGGGTACAGCATGCTCCTTCCTTCCTCTGCCTGCCTGAATGCCTATGCTCTTGTATTTTAAGCCTACTTCAAAAATAGGCTTGCCTGCTCCCTTCCCTAATACGTTATCTATCATAGGTTTCAAAGGGGTGTGGCTTGACCGTTTGGATAACAAGCACGTAGAATGCAATGGCTTCCATGGAAACTTAGGGAATTTGATTAGGGAGCTTAGAAGAAATGAATTCACTCTGCCACTCCATAATAGAGATCTAGTGGGCCACCACTAACAAGGATGAGCCCTCTGCTGTGTCTACACAGAGGTGCCTTGACAGGAACACACCCCGGAGACCAAATGGATTATTACATGACTGTCTCTAGGGACAAGTTCCCCTCCTGTGCATGGTTTTATTTATTTATCTTTTCCCTTTTACCAAGACAAGGAAGGATGCTGACTTAGTGCTAAAATTCTTATTTTGAAATGGAAGTTCTTAGGCTTATTTTTCGTGATGGCAATGTCCTAAGTATTTCTTGGTTTTTTGGAGTCATGTTAGGGATGATCAGGACAAGTTATTACCTGCATTTTACAGATTAATAAAAGAGGGACCAAGGAGTTTGGGTAATGCCAAACTATATACAGGGGAAAGATGCATGTTAGATGAGACCCAAACTCAGACATTATCATGTACCGGAGTATTTACCCAGAGAGTAATCAAATGAGGCAGAGATACCTTCACCCACCCACCCAAACATTTGGGTGCCACTATAGATGGTCCTCAGCTCTGCATTCAGAGAAAGCCTGGCAGCTCTGATTTGTCTAAGGCATGTCCATCTCAGTCTTATGGAAAATTATAACATTTTTATTTTCAACTATCAATTTACACAGTTGTGGATCCAGGTATGAAAGACATACCCTGCCACACCTTGAGGAGCACAAATGGTTTTTCCTTAGTCATGATAACACTAAACGAAAACGGTTGAGATTAAAGTGTTATCCAACTCTGACCTTCATTCACTCCTTTGGCTAAGAAAGTTTCAGGAGGAGAGAATATGGCAGCCTAGAAATGATGACCAGTTGGCTTGAGTTCTTGTGTTTTTCTGCTGTCAACAGGGGATGAGTTGTGTCATTTAGAAATAGCAGTTGTATCCTCACATAGCCTTTCTTCTGAGCTCCAATTGGAGTAAAGAATAGGGAGATGAAATCACAAAGAAGAGAGGAGAAGAAAGCCAGCTAGCTGTCTCATGTATCATCTTCTCTTAGGGAAACATTAATGATGCTAGCTAGGGGCTCCACCTTTATGACCTCATTTAACCTAAGTACCTTCTTAGAGACTCCATACCCAACTATAGTCATGCTCATGGCTAGACATTTAACATTAGAATCTTGGAGGACATCATTCAGTTCACAGTACAGACATAATAGATTCACATCTCAATTCAACCACATGTCAGTCAAACTCCTGCGTCCCCCTTTTCTTCAACTAGGCTGTTGGAATTTTTGTGCCTGCCTCAAAAAGGCTGATGAGAGGATTAAATAAAGGTTAATTAAATAAATTAAATAAATGAATCTAGATACATGACTTTGGGGGGGTGGGAAAACATCCAAAGATGGAAGGCCTCAGATTACTGAGCTGAAATTTGAAAGACTGTGAATTGTCAGTAAGGAAAAGTTCATCAAATAACTACAACTATTGAACCTTTTCTGTGGATGCTAGATGCCGCAATTCTTTCCTGTGTCTACCAACATTATTGTTAATTGGCCCATCTGATTACTCTTTCTATTCATATACCTGCCAGGATTATTGGCCAAAAGGACATATGCTTTTGTTTCCTCCAAAGTCTCCTTTGCCTTTTAACTACAGCACTCTCTAAGCCCAGAAGTCACCTGGTCTCACTCACCTAATTGGAGCCCACTTTTAGCAATCATTCCTGAAGGGAAGGTTTCCCTAGACTCTCTACAGATCAGTACACCCCCCCACCTTATACACCTGTCCTATCTTGACCTGCCCATGGTAATCACACATGTTCATTCAACAAGTATGTATTCAGTACCTGCCTCAAGCAGGTATAGCACATTGTTCTGAGAGATAAGCACATAATCTTGACACAACAGGTAGAACCCCAATTCTATACCTTTCACCTTCAAGTTGTGATTTTTTTCTTCATGTTGTTTTGTTTGATGCAAGTCTTCCCCCCACCCCCACCCCAATCCTGTAAAATTCATGGACATAGGGACCATGTCTAGCTATATCTCTATGATCTGACATGGAGATTCATACATAATAGCTGGTCAAGAAGATCTTGCAGATTAATGAATATGTGACAGTAAGTCAAGATCAAAAGGTTGTATTAATGATGGCAAAAGTTCAACTCTCAAGGACTGAGATGTGATATGCTGATATAGGGGCATGTCCCAGAGGGTCTTAGTGTGCAGCCTGGGTTGTTCCTTAGTTGACTGTCTTAGGAAAATTCTCTCTGTGAGCTTGGGATTTTGACCCATGATGGCCTTTTGGGTAAGAGGTCCTCTGTGGTCTCCACAAAGGCTCACTCTGATGCTAATAATGAGGGGCATAGATTCAGCTGTAGAGAAAGTGGAAGTGTCTAGTGGACCCACCCTTTCTGTTGACCCACAATGGTTTTTCTATCCTCAGTCGACCATAAGTATACCTAACTATAAACATAAACCGCTAGGAGGTACAGGACCACTACCCAGGGTCTTTTCCTGCTTATCTTACTTACTGAACCTATAAAGTATGTGCTAAGTTTCTCCTGATTTTGTAAGTGTGGAAGTGGAGAGCAGACAACTCAAATCCCACTGGCTTGTAAACAGCTGAACTGTGACTTGAGCCAGGCCTTTTAATTCCAGGGCCTCTGTGCTTGGATTCTTCTTCAGTTCATCCCATGGAGGATGCTTGTGGCCAATTGGTATGGAATCACATATCAACAAGTTGTTTACCTGGGCCATCCCCTATACCAAATTCTCCCTTCTCTAATCATCTGCCTTAAACCAACTCTGTTGAGGGGCAGCTTTCACACCTATGCCCTGTATAGTCATACTTTCCAGACACATGTGCAAAGCCCAAGTATGTGATTATGTCAACTCTCACAAGCTATGTCTGGTCTATATCTGGTATTTGACAGTTTTCTTTGACTCTGCATTTGTAGTCTCAACACTTCAGGTTCATCATCACACACTGTTAGATTTTTTTTTCATGGAAAAGCAACAAGCAAGAAGGACTAGGCAGAAGCAAGTTAAAAAAAAAAAAACTAAAACAGAACAAAACAAAAATTCAAGATTATGGAAACAGTGGGTGTGGGAATATACTAAGAGGAAAAAGTGACTAGAAAAAGTGAACAAAACATAGGCAGTAGATGATCATCCTGGTCAGTGCTTGGTAACAATGTGTGCAATGGGTCTTTCTCATCACGCCAGTCACCTTCCTGTCACGGGGCCACAGAGACAGAGCTTCAGGCAGAAGCCAACTCAGATAGCACATTACATCACCTACTTTCCTTGGGCCCAGGCACCCTCAGAGCTGGGAAAGGAGCGGGATGCAGAGAAGACACCAGCCACAGCAGCTGGCAGAACCGAGACCCAGGGTGGCAGACAAACTGGGGTGTTGCTTGTTGCTCAGAGCTCAGCAAACTACCAGAACAGAAGAAGATGGCTGCCTTGCTTGCTTTCTCTAGGCCTCTTTTTGGAATCCGAGAAATAATGGGAATACAAGACCCTTTCCAAAGGATGATGTCTTAGAGTTGGGATTTCTGCTACTGTGAAGAGACACCATGACCACTGCAACTCTTATAAAGGAAGACATTTAATTGAGGCTTGCTTACAGGTTCAGAGGTTTAGTCCGTTGTCATCATGGCAAGAAGCATGGCGGTAGGCAAATATGGTGCTGGAGAGGTAGCTGAGGGTTCTACATCTAGATGGACAGGCAGCAGGAAGAGAGAGTGACACTGGGTCTAGTTTGGGAATCTGAAGTCTCAAAATCTACCTCCAGTGACACACTTCCTCCAACAAAGCCACACCTCCTAATAGTGTCACTCCCTCTGAGCCTATGGGGGTCATTTTCATACAAACCACCACACATGGTCTCTAACAACATGACCCAGGACCTTAGAGATGGTGGCCCATGTCATAAGTGCTAGGAAAGAAGTGCTCTCCATGCATCCATTAGCTTTATTAAGTAGCTATAGTCATTTGAAACTCCCCCTGCAGCCTGGGGCTCTTAAAGTCTTGCCAGCCCTTTGTGTAGCAGGGAGTGGCCAAACTCAGCTTGTGCGCCACACTTATGTCTCTGGTGGAACTCACTTACTTTCTAGCAGTGTGCCAACCAGCTCTGCCTCCTCCAGGCCATAAGGAGAGGTCCTGTCCCTCTGTCCTTAGAGCGAGCATGAAGAAGGGAGATTTGGGGCCTGGCTGCATCCAGTACTGCAGTGCGATGTGCTTAAGGAGACAGACAAATGCGGGCATTACTGGAACTTGCAGGAGAGAGGGACAGCGATTGCACACAAAGCCAGAAGAGGGGGATGGTGCAGAGAGAAAAACAGATTTCTCAACCGTCATCTGTGAGATTGTAGAAACACAGTTTAGTTGTATTCAGAGTATCAGGCATAGGGGCAATTCATTGGAATCTTGTCATCACCACACTCCAGTTAAGGAATCATCCGGGCTACAGAACTTCTCCTCAGGTGAAGCACCGGTGCCCTCACAGCAGTGTTGCTTACAGTCCACTAGGCAGCTCCTAGAGACCCAGTGACCAAACCTCTAGTTCCTTTTTAATGGCTGTTCCTCTGGGTTAAATCTGCACAGCATACTGGGTTTCTAAACTCAAGTTTCTTCAACTGACACTAGCAGTTACAAGCTCCTGTCCAAGCCACCCAACAGCACCTGTGGGCAAAACCCTCAGTGCCCCCACACAACCCTGATTCAATGCCCCTGCCTTCACCCTGTGCCTCAAACAATGCCTCTGCCCCCGACAGTGCCCTGCCTTCACACCTGCCCCCCACAGCACCCCTGCCTTCACACCTGCCCCCCACAGTGCCCTGCCTTCACACCTGCCCCCCACAGTACCCCTGCCTTTACACCTGCCCCCCCACAGTACCCTGCCTTCACACCTGCCCCCCACAGCACCCCTGCCTTCACACCTGCCCCCACAGCACCCCTGCCTTCACACCTGCCCCCACAGCACCCCTGCCTTCACACCTGCCCCCCACAGCACCCCTGCCTTCACACCTGCCCCCACAGCACCCCTGCCTTCACACCTGCCCCCCCACAGCACCCTGCCTTCACATCTGCCCCCCACAGCACCCCTGCATTCACGCCTGCCCCACACAGCACCCCTGCCTTCTCACTGTGCCCCACAAACCCCCATTTCTATCCTCTCTTTCTTTTTCATTATCAAAGTGTCCCGAACAGCACTGTACTCGAGTGGCTCCAGGGTCATTATGCGAATGGAGCACAGGGGTCTTTGGCTTCTCTCCAGCATATGCCCCAAAGCCCACATCACTTCAGGATTTGTAGCCTTTACTTCCTTAAGCCCTTCTTAACTCCATCTTTCAGAATCTCCCTCCTTCACCCAGATTCTTCTCATTACAGATGCCCCCACCACCCTCCTCTACTCCTCCGCCCCTGCCTTCTAAAACTTGCTTCTGAATCCTGTGATCCCAAGGAGATGACTTCCTTCTCACCTTTCTGTCTTGTCTGCTCCTGACTCCTATTCACAAGCTCCATAGGTGGGTCGCTTCAAGGGAGGACAACAGTGAGAGCTGGAGAGGTCACCCACGTCTTCCAGTGTCGTAGGAGCGGCATTTGCAAGTCTACATTAGATTCACTTGAGGAGTATAAAAAAAATGCAACTTTGTAAGCCTCTATCTGGAACCACTTAATCCAAGTCTTGATGAATGACCCTGGGAATGTGACTTGTAAGCAAGTTATTTAGGGAATCTTGAGCCCATGGAAAAATTGGTGGCCACAGAGGGAAACTTATGATTCTGTACCTTTAAGGCTCTTGAAGGCTGAGCTTTTTCCTGTATCCCTAACAGAAACAGCTACTATTTCTTCCTCCCCGGGGGCCCCTCCAATTCAGCCTGTGAATTACTTTCTGGCTGTACCCTCTTACTAGAACCCTCACACTCATCTTTCCTTCCTCTATTAACCAAGGAGCCTTGGCTAATAGACTTCAGCCTCCTCACTGCTGCCTGCTCGCCATGTTCATACACTACAGAATGCATGTGACCAGGGTGGTCATCTTCCCACCAGTTTCCGTCTGTTTAGTAGTGCCTCCCAACTGGCCTGTCACACACCCCAAGGGGACCATGTCATTTCAGTGTCTGAAAATTCCTTCCTACTAGAGAAGCATGCCACTGAGGCTGTGTGTATTCTGAGATCAGCCTGCCTTACGGACTTGCTGATTGCCCCCACCTTCACTCTAGGTACTCAACCATGCTGGGACCTATGTGCTCCAGATCCCATCAGCTAAGCCAATGATCAGGATGTTTCTCTCAACATATCAGTCCGTTAATTCATCTAGCCAACAAATGTTTCATTAGTGCCTACTGTGTGTTGATAATTATACCAAGAACGAGGACTGAATAGAGACAGAGCTTCTGACATTGTATAAACAGATACAGAGTCCATTCTAATAAAATGTGACTTCCACGCTCGGGTGGAAAATGAAAAAGCTCTAAGTGTCAGCAGCACGGGGCCTTAAGAACCTAAGAAGCCATTGCCATGCAGTTCTTATTATTTCCATCTCATAGAAGAAGAGCCTAGAGCTCGGAGAATGTAAATGATATGACACAAGTCCCCCAGGTAGACATTCTACCATGCAAGTAGCAACACCAGACTGAAGCCTGTATTTCTTTCTAGTCTATACATCTATCCCTTCCTGCATGTTAGAGGGTCACACACACAAGCTTTTGCCCTCTTTTCTGCCTGATAAAGCCACACTAATCCTCCGAGTGTGTGCTCTATGGCAGCCCATTTGCAGAGCACTTCCGAGCCTCACTGAAGGAGCAATCCCTCATCCTTAGGTTCCCGTAGTGGCATGCCCTGAGGCTTGCATTCTGTTTGTATTTGTTTCTGCACTTAGAGGATGTAGCACCGTGTCTTGCAATGGTCGTTGCCCAGCAAATGTTTGTTGAATTAGTAAATAAATCTTCCAGTCAATGGGGGCATCAGTTATAGCCTCTATTCATTTAAAACCCTTTGCCAAGCAAAGGGCAGCTAGATCTTCGAAAGGACACTTAGTCCTCTCCCTGCAGGGAAGCCACACCACTATTTCTCTGATTTCCCCTTGCATTCCTACCATCCACATGGCCAGATTCTAATTTGAAATGTAGCCCCCCCACACACCTACCCCATGTTCCTTCTGAAGGAGTCTGCATCAAACATTCCAATTCACTCTTTAGGAAGACATCCTTGCAAACGCATCAAAAGCTGCACGTATCTGCCCATTTCCTGCTGATAATGTATGTGATTTTTTTTTTATTTTACAAATCCACAGCTTAAATCCAGGTGGGAGAGAATGAGTCAGAGAGAAATACCATTGCTTTTGGCTGATGACAGCGGCATAATCATTTATATTTTTCCCAACCTGCAAAATGTCAACATATTGGGGGGGGGGGGGGAAATGCAGACATTTCACATTTCATTCCTGATGAGGTTCCTTGTCACTGACTGGCACCCCACCTCCTTTCTGTGAATCATTGACATCTGGCTATTAGCCTAAGCATTTAGAATTTAACACTGAGCACGCCGGGTGTGCTGATGTCAGCACAGGCACACAGCTTAGCCAGAAGTCTTCCCTCTTCGCTCACTCAGGTTTGTGATGAGCTTACAGATTTGAATTAACTTCTGACACTAACTTGCTAAGCTTTTGTCTTTCGTGCTGAGGACAGAAGCCGGTGTAAAAGGAGAACAAAACAAAGATGGCTGCCGCTGGTTTTGCCACTTTCTCGGCCCTTCATAGTTTCCTGCAAGACCTGCTTAATCTCACTTGTAAAACAACACGGTGCCACATTTTCCACTGTAATTAAAGACAACGGAGAGAAAGTTCTTTGAAGAGAAATGTGCCTTCATCAGCCAGCACTGCTGAAAATAGGTTTCTGTTTCACCAACAAGTGCAGCGCACACATCCTCTAATTAGATTTCCCTTCTCCTCTTTTAATCACCACGAACATCATTATCCTTTTGGTTCCTCATTAGGAAGGTCGTGCAGTTCATAATCGCACTCATAAACCCATCCAAATTTCAGAACAAAACTGTAGCTCCTTAGATTTCAGATATTGCCTTGATCTCCCGTGTTAGCAACAAGTTCAACTTGCCTGTGGGGTTTGTTTCTTTGTGCTTTTTTTTTTTTTAATGTGTTCACCCTCCCACCTGCCATTTTAATAGAATTGCATGCAGCTACTTATTCTGCCATTACTGATGAAAGATGCCATAATTTCATTATAATTTGCAAAGAGAAAGGGAAGCCAACAGCATATCCCAATACCTCCACCGTAGGTAACATCCCCTACATTTTTAAGCGTTAAAACCTCTTACAAGGCAGATTCCTGTCTGGGGTCTCATGTTTGTTTCTGGAGGCTTTGGGTGAATCTGGGCACTGTTAGCAGCTGACAGTCTGGGTGGAGGTGAGTCACCCTTGAATGCAGCAGCACGTATCTAGTCTACAGGTGGCCAGGATCGTGGCCCAGTTCTAATTTTGTCAACACGGCCTAATTCCAATTGAGATCATCAATCAAATTTAATATTGGATAGTCCAATATTGACTCCCTTGAGCTCAGCAAACTCTCAAAGATAGACCTCACTTTTGTGTTTTGGTTTATTATATGTCGTCCTCGGGCTGAGCTTCAAATCTAGGTATGTCCTAACTAATCTGGCCATGTAGTATATGCCAGTGGATTGTTCTATCTTCTCGACATTTCTACACTCTGTCTCTTTGTCATTGTCTTTCTCGTCCTTTTGTCCGTATGTAAGTATATATGTGTGTGTGCGTATTGGCGGTACTGGGGTCAAACCCAAGGCTTTGTACATGCTAGGCAAGCATGCTCCCACCAAGCTGCTGCTTTCGCTCTCTCTGTTTGTGTGTGTGTGTGTGTGTGTGTGTGTGTGTGTGTGTGTGTGTGTGTGTGTGTGTGTACACTGAAAACTAACTTCCGCTTGCCTGCCTATCTGTCCCCTAGGCGTGGGGCCACTCACAGTTTGTTTCTGTGCCTTTGCATTCTCATTTCAGCTTTGATTTTCAAAGATGCTCAACTTCAGGCATGAAGAAAGCAATTAATTTTTAGCATTCAAAAGGGTAAAGGAGGAGGGGATGGAAGAATGGGAAAGGGCATAATTGCAGGTTCTCACTGTCAGTTTATCCCTGGAAAGGGTATTTAATGAAGCTTGGTATTTGTAGGAGCTATTCTCATTGAACTGAGTCATTGTTAGCTGTAAACAGCGATGATACCTTAAAGGCAGCATTGGCCTGGGGGGAGAGCTGGACTTCTCGGGGCACTTCTGCAGGATGGTTGCTCTTCATTAGAAAGTTTTCACCTGTGGACACCAGCCTCTCCGGGCCTCTGGAGAGAGTCACTTATTATCCACAGCCAAGGTTACTCTCACAGTTGGCAGTCTTTGAACAGATGGCATTTCCCACAGGGTTTTGTTATTTAAAGCAAGATCCCCACACAGGGCACCACCCAAATCCTGATCACCTCCTTGTACTCATCCTTTTGGTATACTTAGCAATTAAAGACTATCTCAACGAATCCCCAGAACAGCCTTAGAAGGTAGAAAGACCACCTTTCCCTATTAAAAGCACCCTTTGGGAGAACCTGGCTGTTTTCATCAAATTCAGCCTGCTGGTGGGAAACAGAGGCAGAAACTGAGTTTAGTTCTTTCAGATGAAGTCTCCTTAGGACCACCAGCAAGCCGGGTGCTCCTGAGGTTCAAGGGACTTGGGGTTATTTGTCACAAATGGATTTCTCCCCAGAATCTGTGAGGGTGTGGGGAAAAAAGAAGACAACAAACTTACTAACACACATCTGTAATCCCAGCTCTGAGGTAGGGGGGGTCGCAAGTACAAGTTCAAGGACTGTCTGGACTACAGAAAGTGCAGTGTCAACCCAGGCTAAGTTAGGGCTCCCTGCCATGATGAAACATCATGAACAAAAAGCAAGCTGGGGAGGAAAGGGTTAATTTGGCTGACACTTCCATATTGTAGTTCTTCATCAAGGGAAATCAAGACAGGAAGTCAAACAAGGCAGGAACCTGGAGGCAGGAGCTGATGCAGAGGCCATGGAGGGTGTTGCTTACTCCCCTTGGCTGGCTCAGTCTGCTTTCTTGTAAAGCACAGGCCCACCAGCCCAGTGATGGCACCACCCAGAATGGACTTGCTTCTCCCCCATCAATCACTAATTAAGAAAATGCCTTGCAGGCCTGCCTACAACCAGATCTCACAGAGGCATTTTCTCAACTGAAGATTTCTTCCTTTCAGATGATTTTAACTTGTCAAGTTGACATAAAACTATCCAGCATACCAGGCAACTTAGTGAGCTGATGTCTCAACAGTAATTTAAAACAAAGAACAAAAGTTGCATGTGGGGGATATATCCATGACATAGTGGCTGACATGTACCAAGCCCTGATTTAATCCCCAGTGTCAGAAGAAAAAAAGTTTAGACAGAGAGAGAGGCTATGCAGAAGCCACTAGAATATAAATTCTTTGAAGGTAGAGTCTGTGGCTGTCTTTTGAGAAAAGACATAGCAGATATTTTGTGACCTCTCTCAGGCTGGCCTGGGATCCATATCCTTTTCTAGGTTGGCTCTTTGACCCTGGATTTGGCTGCAAAGCTTGGTTGTGGGTCCTCTCCCCTCATCCTTAGTGTTAAGCATCCTCTGAATCCCCTATAGCCAGTGGCCCCTCTCAGAAGCAGTCATTCTGACCATTAAACTGCTTCTCAGTACCAAAACATCACTCTAAGTTCAACATACTTGTGAGAAATCTAAATGGATAATCTAGCATTCATCCCAGCAAAAATATAAAAGAGGCTGGAGAACACCACCAATCCACAGCAGCAGGTACCTCAATTCCATGACTACTGTGTCCCAGGCACTGTCTTAACCATTTAAACCCTGTGTACTCCATATCATTCTTTCAATTGGCAACAAGAGAGCACAAGGTACCTCATCTAAGGCCACACCAATAGCAAGCCAGGGTCAGGATGTAAACTTAAACTGGGCTGACTCAATGCAACTTAAGAAGTTAAGAGGATGTCTTAAACTTGTGAATTATCAATGACTTGAGCCCAAAGCTTTATTAGACCTCATAGACAAGATAGAGAGATCAAGGAGACTGAGTAGCCAGAACACCTCTCCTCAAGCCCTGTTGAGAACCTTGCTACCCATGTTCCCACAGACCTGTCCCTTAGTCCATCTTGTCATCCTACCTATCTCCAGACCCTCTGCCTTTCTGCAGGCACATCTTGTTGTCAGCTTATCAGAAAACAGCACTGAAACTCTGCCTTCTACTTCCAAATCTCAGAGTCTTGGTTTTAGATGAAAACTACTTTCCAGTCTATTTCCACTACTAATCATTCTAACCAAGAAAAAAAAAAAAAAAACCTGAACATCAGTTGAATGCTTTACCACATTTGTTAAAGTTAAAACTGGTGTGAGCTGCCCAGTACATGGAGAAGCCTGTGCAGCTGGTACCCAATGAAGTCGGGACTTAAGGGTTCTGACTCTGAAGACATGTGTGGGGCTTTTGCGAGCTCAGGGTCAGGAGTTTCTTCAGTTCCCCAAAGTGCAGCATGACTCCAGATTCACCGAACTTACGTTTGCATGCAAAAGCCAACTCCATCTTAAGGTTCAAAGATGAGCTTCAACACAGCATGGGTGTCCGTCAGGTTGGTTAAACAATATCAGTCCATCCCTTTTCCATATTCTAGCGCAAAGAAGCAATTGCTAAATCAGCAAATTGACTGTGGCCTATAGGAACCTAGAGGGAGCTACCCAATTCAGGTGCTTTCTTTTTCTCCTTCTCAGTCAAGCAGGGTTACTGTAAGGACACACTTTAAAAAGCAGCTCATTGTGGATGTGGTTTTGTCTCACGGCCCTCCAACACAGAGGTACATGGATGTGAGCCACTGCCCTCCTGCTCTGAACAAAGCCTCAGAGTCATCCTGTAGAGCACCATTCTTGCTATTTGGACCAGCAGCCAAATCTTAAATGTGTCCAGGATTTGTATGAGGAAAAAAATTGTTGGTTTTAATCTGTATCATGGTGGATTAGATTAATTATTGGGCTGCAATCCCCACTTTTTATTGACTGATTAACCAAAGGTGCTTTGGTAGTAAATTATGATATCACCTGATACATTCAGCAGGGGCTTGCCACGCTTGTTAAATAGAAGACAACTCCCTAGAGCCACACAGAAACTGGGGCCCAAAATGGAAACTGTCGACCCTATGGATGTTTCTGAGCCTCTCAGTTTCTTACCAGGGGGCAGTCACGCAGTGGGACCAAAAGCCACATGTTGATACTTCGCACTACCTGCTGACGGTTGTCCTGCTGCTTCCCAGTTGTCCTCCTAACAGTAGAGGTACAGTCTCCAGGGACTCAGAAGACAGGGGTGGAGCCGTACAGGTCATCACACCTTACCTCCTCCGTATTTGCAGACAATAGACCCAAAGCTCAGCAACGGAGTCACTCTGCTAAGGAACAGCAGAAACACGGAATCTACTTCCCAGGCCATTGCTCCCGTCCCCACATGGTGCTGTGGTTTCTGGGACACATGAAGCTTTATTTCCATCAGAGAAAAAGAAGGGTTGCTAGAACCAAGGCACAAGTTTTCAGACAGTGATTGGTTCTATTCCAGCTCTAGGCGCGTGTGTTATATGATCCTAGGCAAAATGTCTAACTGTTCTGCTCCTCAGTTTACCAGTTTACCAATGGGAAATAACAATCGTGGATATATTTTGGAGGTTTGTTTTTAAGGTTAAAGGAATTTAAATATGCTTAGCCTTTGGGCTCAGGCTTGCCCCACACAGAACACAGTACAAACACAACATCTCTGTTATTGTCAGCACATCAAGCAATCAATCGATTTTCTAAGTCATTCTCATGGTTTCCATTCTGGAATATTCAAAAGGAACATGCTTGTAACCCACTATCCAGTGAGCCCCAAGTGTCTCACTGCCCCACCAGAAACACTTATTTCTCTTTAGGGTTCCACCTCCTTCTCTCTCCATCTCTTACTCTTTTATGCTTTGCTTCAACTAGATCCAACCTCTTAGTGACAGACATTCACAGAAAGGTTTATATCTACCCACTGCCTCCTACACTAAATACCTTTCTTGAGAGTGAAACATGGGCTACAGTTGTTTCCCAAGTTAATATCAACATAGGATGAGATGAACACAAGTATACATGTATGAACATACATAACTAGTCTAATATGTATACATGTATATTTATTATATATAATACAATATACCTTTAAAGAAAAGTTTGTGTGTATGTGAATAAGTGAATTAAGTGTCCATAAGTCCTTCATTCATAGATTCAAGCAACTGCACATTGAAATTTTGTGTTTAGAGTAAGATATTTCTCTGTAGTAGAGCAGTTGTCTAGCATATATAAAGGTCAATCCCCAGGACAAGAAAAATAGGAGGAAGAAAGTGGAGGAGGAAGAGGAGGAGGAAGATGATGATGAAGAGAATGAGAAGAGAAGGAGAGAAAAATATTATCTGTACTAAATAAGGACAGTTTCATTTTCTTGCTATTACTCTATAAGCAATGTAACAACCATTTCCACAGAATTACAGACTCTAATACTCTAAGACCAATTTAAAGTATGCAGGAGAATATGTGCAGGTTCTGTTAAAGCACTTTGCATTTTATCTATGATCCTTGAGCATCTGCAGATTTTGGTATATGTAATGGCTGCTGGAACAAGATTCTGTAGATGCTGAGGTAAAGCTGTGTGTTATAGAGATACCAGTTTGGAAATAAACTTGTGAAGAAAAGTATAAGCCTTCCAAATCTGCATTGTTTAGTTCCTTATAAACTTACTTAGCTATAGAAGGTGAATTTCAGGCTTGAGGTCAGTTCAGACTAGGATGAAAGACCTTGTCCACCCCTGACCCATCCCTGACACATTATGGGAACTGCACTGCTCTGCAACTGAAACATTTTCAAACTGAATACTTTCTATGGGCAAATACAGTTCATTAGGATGTGTGTTGGCCTTGCTAGGGGCCCAAGAATCAGGCTAATTTTCACAAATATTTTTCACCTCCATGGGTCCCATAGCACTATGATAGAGTCTGGCTCTTGCTGATGTTTGTGAATACTCCATAGCAAAAATGCAGTACATAGCAAGCCAAATTTCAAGCTATCACCAAATAAATATGACATTTTAGTTTATAAGAGCATTGCATATATTGTAAGTCAAGGGGAAATTTATCTGTTTGGAAATCCTTGAAGAAGAAACAGCTGCAGTCACACTGCTAAATTAAGAGTCCTGGCCATCCCTAAAAACAGAGCTGAATCTTACCCCTTCCTAAGCAAGGCCATGACACAGATTGACAGCCAAGCCAATGACTTGGTTCTGGTTCAAGAAGATCCTCAGCTCTTCTCAACCACTCTTTCCTGCTAGCTTGGTTTCCTTCCCAAAGAGGCCATGGAGGCCTAGCTTGAGTTGTTGGTAGAAGAGGTGTGCTGTCTGTCTGCTTATCCTTCCCTTCCTCTCTGGTCCTATGGAGGCATCTCTCTTGTGGCTTTCACTCCTTTCACAATGTGCAGTTTGCTTTTCCTGGGGTATATTTGCTTGTACTTACGGACTAGTATCTTGCTTACCACTCCAAGTGTTTGTAAACAAAGTTCATGGAAGGGTCCAAGAGACAGAGTTCAACACCTGCCCAGGTGGCCTTGGACCTAGGCAAGCAACGATAAGAGTAGTTGGTAGTTTGTCTTTCTGAAGCATGGTGAAGGAGCCTGACTTGTGACTCTGGGGTTTTATTTTTCTGTAGAACGTGCATGACTCTGTAGGGCCAGAGGAAGGAGACAAGAAAGACAGAAAACAAGAGAGAATTCTTTAAGCTGAGCCATCTATAGGGTGATGATTTGTTCTAAGGATGCAGAGTTTTGTTTGTGAACATTAGAGCCATGACTGGTGACTGAGATATACCCACTCACAGTCTTTAGTTACCCTTAGCAACTTTGAGAGGGGCTTCCAACACCCGAATTACACATAAAAAAGATGAAGTCTGCATCTAGACTTCTATAACTCACAAAATATCTCCATCCCTCTCTCCCCAACGCTTGCTTCTCACCCCTGGGGATCCTCTCCTTCACACCCATACCTGTCTATTTCCTGGTCACCCCTATCTGTACTAGAGCCCGTTTCCACGGGAAAATGATGGTAACAGGCGGTGAAGGGGTCATCATGCCTTAACTTACTATAGAGCCCTGTCTGTTGCCCTGATTTTGAGCCAATATGCTTAATTGACTGTCGTTAACTCACTCGTCATATTTTTCATTCTTGAACTTTCAGAAAAGGTGGCAGTAGTTAAAGCAACCCATTAACTACTCCCTTTAGGGTTCTATCTTCCTATTGGGCATTCTCTGGCTCTCCACACCTAGAAGGGTCGGTGGGGAGGGATGGGACTTGGGATACTTGCCACAGAGAAGCATGACTTGCACTTGTTTGTCAGGGGTAAATATGGTGCCCTATAGGCTATATGCTAATGAATCTGTCTCTCTTTCCCCTACACAGGGCCTGGAGCAGTCATTGATGGTGTAAATTCGGCCTCTAGAGCACTGGCTTGTCTCTGGCTCTCGGGGACCTTCTTTGCCCATTTCTTCATCAAGTTTTGATAAGGAACCATAGGTCCTCTGAGCAACGCCTGCTTCTCCATATCACACAGACTTTAATCTACACTGTGGAGGGCAAACCAGTTTGGGCTTCTTTTTGTTTATTTTTGTTTTTCTTGACTTTTGTTTGTTCGTTTTCTGGGATTGATTTTCAAATTTGATTTGATTTTTCTCTTTTTTAGTTTGAATGAGTGGGGTTGGGGGTTGGGGTGGGCAGGGGTCTACCAAGGGTAGGATAATCATTCATTGGTGTGCCCCCAAATGGAATCTGTTCCTGCTGCCTTGGCCTTCCTTTTCTCTACTTCTCTTCCCACAACCATTAACACACACACACACACACACACACACACACACACACACACACACACACACAGAGGCATTCCACAAAACTGCGCAAAAAGACTATGTCCCATGACAAACACCCTGAAGGTACAACTTGACTTACAATGTAGTCCACAGTAAGAGTTGCATCTACGTGTCCTATTGTCTTTTGAGCTTTCAATCATTTCCCCAGTCAAAAGGGACATATCCTTATCCCCATACTTATCATCACCTATTCCATTAGGCTTCCCACTTTTTCTTTGTAAGAAACTCTCTCACTATATCCATAGATATGCATATAACTACACCCACATGTAAGATTCTGCCATCTTCTCTGGCCTTTCTGCTCTAGGCATTTCTTCCACTACCTGTAAGAATTACAGGCTTGAGACTACGCATGCAGCCCACAACTAAACATTTACAAGTCAAGTAACAAAATGAGGGAAGTATATTAATGCTAATACTTCCCTTAAATGCTGTCACAACTCATGAAAAGGCGATCAATAGCTGGCTAATTATTTTATCAAGCTATCAAAGCAATCATACCATTATCCAGCTATTCAATTGATTTATCTCTCCATCTAGTTCTATCCACCTGTCTTTCTCTCACACAATCCATTTCCTCTATTTATCATAACATCAATGTAATTATCTCACTGTTCTCTGTTTCTCTTCCCACTACTCACTATCAGTTCCTCACTGTATTAACCTCTGATCATGTATGTCCATGCCACTATCTCCATTTCTCCACCATCATCAATAGACATTGTCATCTTCAAATCTGCCTAGCAACTTCTTATGTGAAAGCCAGTGAGCTCACAGGCTAACTACACAGACGAGCAATTTCCTATGCCGTGGATCCTTGGGAATGTGGAAACCCTTCCACCCAAATTAAACATTGGGAACAGATGGACCAAAGTAGCAATCTAAAGATCAGTCCCTCACGATTCCCAGAGAGACTGTTTCCTGAAGCGCCTTCTTGGGAAGCAGACGAGCCCTGGGGAAGCTTGATTATGCTGCATCTCTCCTTCAACAGCTGGAAGATCAAGGTACCAACCTCATGCTGCTCTCAGTCTTTCAAGAAAAGTGCACGTCAGGAACTTGGAGGAACTTCTTGGTCGCTGGCTTTCATTAGCAAAACGAACCTGATGAGAACCACCTATCTGTCCCTTCTTTGTAAAGAAAACAGTCCATCAGCCGAGGTGTGATAACTATAGCTAAGCATCTCCCTTCTGCTCCAGTTTTGATTTGAATTGTTTGAAAATTATCCAGCAAAGGGCTGATGGAGGCCAATTACGTGGTGCATGTGTTGACAACTCTGGTATTTGTTTCAGAAAGCTCTTCTAAGCTGAGGGCACTTGAGCTACTGACTTAATTTCCAAGCACTTGATTAACACAACATGGCAAACAGGCAGGAAATGTAAGTAATACTGTTTCCCAGGCCCTTTCTCTAGCACGTTGGGGATAAATGTCCCCACATTTCTGTGTTTGAAGCAGGCCTAGTGTACAAAGAAGATCAAATCCAGCCTCTCAGCACTGTCTCTTGGGAACAGAAGAACTCAGCCAACAAGGGAACCTGCAGTTCAAATGAACAACGTTGAAGGCCACAAAGGGATCTCTCTAGGGACTAGCTTACTGAGTGAGTTGAGAAGGAGTCCCAACCGTGACTTTCTCACAGACATGTCCTGCCTCCCTCTGGGACCCTTTTCAGGTCCGCCTCTGAAAACTGATAACTATGGGTTCCATTAGAGTTCAGTTCCTGTTAAGCTTCACTGATCGCTCCAGTATAAGTGTCCACTCTGTGCCACTATGGCCATATAAATACAATACCCACAGTGGGTACATATAGACCTGTGTATACATATTCGCATATACACAAATGCAGGCTTCCTTGGCATACAAAAGCTCGGCGCTGTCATAAGAGATAGAGCCGGGGTGAGCAAAATTAATACTCTACTTGCCAGCTGTAAACAGACATCTGCATTTCCTAGCGAGCTGCCAAGAATGAGACTCTGAGAGCATAAATGATGTGCCAAAAACCAGTCTATTTATTCCAACTTCCAGAGGCAATCAGGAGCAGGCACGGAGTCAGAATTACAGGTCGGATATATGAATTTCAGATCTGTCACCGCACTCAGCACCTGGGAGTGGGTTGGTGTCAAGCATTGTATGAGACATAAACGTGGCATTTGAGTTTTCTAATAATCCTACATTTGTTACTTTGGAGAAAAGGAAAATGTGGATGCCATGGGAACTGAAAAGTGTTGGGTGATCTGCTGCTTGAAATGGACAAGCTGTAACCGTTCTTCACCACCTTGCACAAGCAGATCATCAGAACCCCATTGAGTATGGACTCAGGGTCACCCTGCAACTCTGCTGTGCCTAGTCTCACTGGATACTAGATGTGTCTCTGGTAGTTACCTTCTCCATCCAAACTTCAGAAGGAAAAAACATGCTCTAGCCAATCCTCATGTCTGGGAAAAAGAAAACCAAGAAGAAATGACTCCAGGCAACTGGGTACCCGATATGAAAATGACTTCTACAGAACAGACATGCCCCAGCTCCTGTGTTATCTGAGTGACCTTGGTGAGGATGGCTCCATGTGATGGGAGCTGGTTCCCACACTTTGAAGCAAGCAGAACAGCAGCTGCTCGCTAAAAACAACATACACACTTCCACATGCCTTTCCGACTTTACACATGAAGGGGGGATGGATCAGGCCTACTGGACAGATTTGTTCAGCCTATCAAGGGTGGGTGTGGGGGAGGGATAAGGTTAGGAAAAAAGGATCACATTAGTCTGAGTAACTGGTAGAACATTGTGGGTTTTCTAAGTGGAAACCACGTACAATTTATCAAGAGATTAAGTAAAAGGAATTCAGCAAAGGTAGTTATCCTAAAACATTTCCCCTTCCCAAAACAATGCTAATTTGTCCTACCACCAAAGTAACGCCAATGAAAGTGCTAGTGTTAATGGCTCTGGCCGAGCTTGTTTTTAAGTAGTTTAATGTCAAGTGCCTGATACAGTCATCTGCAAGTTTAATCAAGGGTGTTTAGATTTTCTTTCTTGTTCTCATTGGGAAGGGTGGGGATGTAGTTGTCAAAACACAGATAGCTCTGACCCAGATAGCTCAATACATGGCTCTTCTGCTGTGGGCTACAATTGTGTGCAGTTCAACAGAAGGAAAGAGAGGACTGTGTATCACCCAGATGACAGGATCTTCATCCTCGGAAGTTCATACTGCTTTGGGATGTTGTTCATGGGTTGGGAAGTTGGTTTTCAAAATCTGGTGTGGTTGGGGTCTCAAGGAGCTCCACCGCAGAGGCTGAGCTTTAAGAATCTCTTTCTGCATCCCTCTGGTCAACTTGTCCTCAGCAAAGAGGACGAGCAAATTCTACCTATCTTAGAAAGAAAGACCAAAAGAGCAGAAAAGCCCCAAAGTAGATAGTTGATCCCAGATTGTTTATCACGGCCACTGGATCAAGAATGGTTGAAGTTTAATACTATTGTTTGGGTTGATGCTTTCGGGAGGGGCACATGTTCTTAGTAGCCCATAGAGCAATTGCCAGCCCCATAAGAGATGGTGGAGGGGAATAGCTTATGAAGTTACGAGGGAGTATCTGTCCCCAGTTTGATCCTGAGTTTTCACCAGAATAGGAAAAACAGTATCTAGAATCGGGAACCCTAAAGCTGTTCCTGTTAGAGCTAGAGGAAGCAGCATAATTACTATTTCTAATTTGGGGGCAAAATGTATTTTTCTCCAACAGCAAGAACATTTGGGTTTTACTTGGCATAAGTCTTACTCCTAGAAATTCTCATGTACAATTGCTTCCCCCCTTATTATCCAGAGCTCCCCTCTCTTTCTTTCAAGACAAATGCGTTTGAGTAGCTACGGCAACACTTCACAGGTGTTTAACTAGGAACGCAACAGTGTACAGGATGCCGTATGATGAAAACTTCTAATGACCACACACACACACAAAAGCAAACAAATAAAAATGCCAGGCTCATTTCCCCCATTTCTTACATAAGAGAAGAGAAGTAAATGGAAGGAAGAAGAAATAGATTTGCAATTAAAAATGTGACAAAGAGATAAAGCTGAACCAGTGCAATTTAGCCTTCAGGTGCAGAACGTGGAGCCCAAAAGAACGTAGAGTGGACTTAATTAGATGCAATTGTCTTCACAGTGAAAGTAGTCAGCAAAAACCAATTTCCAGCATTTTGGAAGAGACTTCCCGCACCCCCTTCCCCTGAGTGGTGCCCTTTTAAGGCACATGGTTGTTTCACACCACTAGGTGGAGAAAGAAAGATTGGGAGCCTCTACTATCCTTGTGGGGCTTCATACCAGGTTATTTGGCAGAGTTTCAGAGTCTCAATCATAACAATGGTAAGTAATAATAGCTGCCCTTGTGTTAGTGAAGAGGAACATTTTTAATCATTCAGAAATTCTTGTGACATGTAAAGTGCAATTGTGAGGAATGTGTGGGTGTACGAAAATGTATCTGTCAAGTTCAGAGTCCTCTAGATTAAAAAAAAAAACTTATATGATTATCAATGGTGCCATTAATAGCTGTGTTGGACAATGGATGTGCCCATTTTCACCATTATTCTTAAAACAAATCTATGTACTGATGCTTTAAAAGTTTATCACATGATACAAGAATATGATTTTGTCAGCCTTTAAAACTTCCCTTTTTTTTCCTTTTGCATTCTTTCTTATTTTTTTTCCTTCAAAAATCAATGAAGACTTGATTTCTGTCAACCATTGTATTGAGGGTGAATATACTACCTGGATTTTGTGCATGTTACATTGTAGCTGTAACCTTTTCTAATTCAGGATGAACACAAGACGGTTGTGATTGTGCAGTGTATCAATAAAGTTTGAAGACATTTGTAACTTTTAGGGGGCTCTTCATTAGGATGTCCCTTTGAGATCCAGTAATGGCAAAAAAAAAAAAAAAAAAAGAAGAAGAAGAAGAAGCAGTTATGTGTTGTAGACTTTGGGGAGTCATTGTGATCAGAAATATGAGTAATGCCCCCACCTTCCTCTCTCCCTCTCCCTTTTTCCTGTTCTTTCTCCTCTTCTACACACACACACACACACACACACACACACACACACACACACACACACACACTCAGAGCACTCTATTTACTTTCTGTATCTTATGTCTAGCAAACATCTATGCTATTTACAAACAACAAAACGTTCAGCTCAAGCCCCAAAACCTCAGTTATTTACTGACATTGGCTAAATTGAAATCAGAAGTTTCCTAAAACAATGACTGGGTTCCTCTCAGTTTGGCCATTCTTTCCCTTCAGAGTCTCCACTACTTCCTTTGGCTGAAGTCTGCACCTTTCGCCAAGGATGGCAGTAATGATGTACATTCGTTCTTGAATGGAGGTGCCACCAGATTATCATTCAAAGTCTCAACTGTCATAATATACATACAATAAATAGGAATATGCCCCATTTCCCAGGTTGTCATCTCTAAAACATTTTATTTTCCCCCGACCCCAACTTCTCCTCCATTACCACATTGTTTTTCTAAAAGAATGGATAATAAATTTTAAAAAAGCACTTTCTCTCAGCAAGCTGTCCCTCAGTGAGTCCTTCCCGGGAGATATTTCATCTTGGATTGGACACACTCAGCCTTTTTACCTCTCATCTGTACCATTTGTGATTTTAATACACCGTCCCATTGCTTCATCTCCAAATTCTGATGTGTTTTATTTTTATTTTCAACCCCTAGATTGCTCTAGGCTTCTCGCAGATAAAGCTGAGGGGAATGGGCACTGATGATTTGGGAGTTCAGGATGGGATAGATAAAGATTCTTGATCTCATTTTACAACACAAGTAGCTTTTCTGGAAAAGTTCTTGAGCTAAAATTTTGAGACTCGTATTCTTATTCTTTTTGGTTAATCCAGAGCTTCTGTGACTCAGTTTCCCCTGAGGAAAAGGAACACAGACACCTCAATACATGAGCTATATGTGTGCTTTGTAAATCAAAATGGCAAGTAAATGCTTGGTACTGATGACTGGAAGTGTCTATTCTCCTTGTGTTTGGTGTGAGAGCATGGCTTCCCCATTCCCCTACTGACCTTCACTCCTTCCACATTCCCTTTCTCTCCATACTTTTCCTTCTTTTTTTTTTTTTACATCACTTTCCTCCTTTATGCACCTGACTCTCTTCTGTTCCTGTTCATGCCACAACAATTTCCCATCTACCTGCTCTTTTTTTCTGGTAGAGACATTTACCAGTGTTTCACTCCATCTGGCCACTCTGCCATCAAACATCAGTGTACCAATTTATTCTTCCATCAGCTAACCACTCACCTAGCCATTCACATATTATTTCCCCATTTATACTACCCTAATTCTGTCTATACAATCATGCGCCTCCCTAATGTGACTGTGTTCTCGGTCTATTTATTTAAGCCATCTATCCATTTCTTACCTGTCAATCCATCTGCTGAGCATCCTCCAGCTAGCCTTTGGCAGAAATACCTATTTCTCAGCCCACTTCAAGGTAATGAAAATCTTGGCTGTTATCTCTCTATTCCACAAGGGAGGCTTTATCTAGTTATTCTGAAACACAGTCGCTAAACGATTGGATGCATTTTTGTTATCTTCACCCCAAATACACCCTATTAAAAACGTACACCTACAGAAGTGCTTTGGGAGACGTGTAAGGGCATAGCTGCTCCTGTTGAAATGTGTTACATTGGGAAGAAGATGGAGAATTAGGAGTGAAAACACTCAGACGAAGCTTAACGTCTCATATTTTTTGTATGTTTGGTTAGTCGTTTTAACTACTGTCTAATAACTTGGATTTATTTGGGGAAAAGGTCTCTTTCTGTGGTATATGCAGACCTTTTACTGAGAACCCTCCTTCCTCTGCTCCCTAGTGCTAGGATTACAGATGTGTGCCACCATGTGCAACTTCATGCTTAGCTTCCTAACACAAAGATTGCAGTTGTGCAGTGAACACAGCCAATGACTGCAGAAGCAGACAGGAAGAGCCTGAATAGTGACCCCCCTTCTTTCCACAGACTTTTATTTGATGCTTAGTAAACTAGCTACCTTTGTGAAAGCTAAGGGTGACTGATGCTGTCACTGAGACCTTTGATCAGTTCTAGAACCCCAAACCGGGACACCACAAGTGATGCTGCCACGGTGTCATCATAGTCGTCTGGTCTGGAGGGTTCTCTTCTTCCTCATAGGCAGTCTGTTTATTCATGTATTCATCATGCATGCACCACATCTGCAGAAAAATTCCCCCAAGGAGTTCACATTTAAGATAAGGAAAGAGCTGTATAAAAAGGAACAATTACAGTAAAATATTGCAAGTATTATGATAGAAAGATGAGAAAATGGTTGTAGGCTACAGAACAAATATTGGGAGATAATTAGGAGACTTTCTTATTTTTCCCTATTGATCCCCCAGGGACAAAAATCTGGGATGTAAACAACTAAGATAGGCAGTGGACATTGCTCACAGATATTATTAATACAAAATAAGCAGGTTAACAGAACTATGGTGCATTCACTGTTCAAGAAGTCTGTGATGGAATAAATAAACATTTGTTAAGGGAATAAGTACCAGGAAAGTCATTAAAACTCAAAACACCCAAAGGGACACACTATGCAGTTCGTGGTAAAGCTGAGTCAAGACCTTTGGGATGGGTTGGACTAACATCCAAAGTGTCAAAACTGGCTGGAATCTAAAGCTCCATCTCCATGTAGGGTTACAGAGTGCATTGTCCCTCCTGCACCAGGGAGCTCTATGAGCCTTGGTGGTAGTTGAGAGAGTTAGAGGTGATTGGGACTTGGCAACAGTGGAGACCATCATCAGATGCAAAGGGTGGCCTTACTGGGTTCTGGAACAAGGCTCCACAAGATAAGATGCCTCAATTTCTCTGCCTTGGGATGAAATGGCAGACTTATTTGCATTTAAGTGTTTAAAAGCATCTCTTCTTTCAAACACAAGAGTGGATACAGTATTTACTTCTCCATTAACTATCTCTAGTGGGATGTATTTTCTTTCATTTACTTAGAGTCCTCAAACCAAGTATTTTCCCCAGAAATGTGGCATGATACAACTAGGGGGATATCTTTTTAAAATTACAACTTTACAAATTGCCTTGGACCAATTTCTGCCTTCGCTGAACTTCATTCTCAACTCTGACAACATAGTGGCTATAATAACCACCTTCCAAGACTGCCTGTTAGAAGTATTAGACTATTAGATGTGAATAGGTAAAAATGTTAGTGTAAGCCCTGATGAGAAACAGTTTGTTGCAAAGTAAACACTGGTTTTATTCTCTTATCCTCCCCTTAGACACTCAATGTCCCCATTTTCCTAAGCTTCTGAAAGAGATCATTCCAGCTATGTTTGCTTCTTTGGAAAAATCAAGGCATGCTTTCTATGTCATTCCCCTATAGAAAAGCAAAAAACAGACAGATATTTCTGAGGCTTGGATTATGAAAGGGCACAAGCTTAGAAAATGCCATTAGTAAGGTTTTTGGTAGATCCTGACTTTCCAGGGCACCACTACAGGCACAGAGATAACAAACTAATGGGAAAAGTAGTTATTTTCAAGAAAAGTCCAGCTCAGATTTAAAAGTATAGGATGGGACAAGGCCTTTTAGCATTCACCAGTCCCAGGATTCCATTCCATAAAGAGTAGTCCAACACATCATTTAAGGCATTATGCAGAACCAGAAGACCATTGAACTCAGACTGGGGGATTCTAGGCACACTTCTAGAAGAGGAGATATGAAGTCGAGTCTTCAAGGAACAGAGGAATGCAGCCAGGAAAGTGTAGGGGGGTGAGCGACATACAGAGTGCCATCCCATAGACCCCACAGATATGGGAGAAACACAAGAAGGCTAAGAAACTGGGCATGGGAACATGGGCCACTTGAAGAAGTGTGGTTGTTACAGAGGTAGCTCAGAAGAATCCAGACAGGATCAGCAAGAACCAGGTATGTCCAATCTTTTGCCACTGTAACAATTTTTCATCTGCAAAGTTCACACTGGAGAACCACCAAGTAAATGAGTGACAAAAGAAACTAAACACACCCACACACACCCACACACATACTTACAATGTTTTGAGTACATTTATAATATTGTGTTGGGCCACATTTATAACTACATGACTATACCTGGGGTACATGCAGTCCATAGGCCACAGGCTGGACACTCGTGGTAGACTCTCAGAACCTTTGCAGCAAGTGACCATATGCTGGAATTCACCCTAGAAGAAACAAGGGAGTAGAAAGATTTACTCAGAAGAGGGAAAGGGTTGGGTTTGCAGTTGAGAAAGACCCTCAGGCCACAGGGTTAAAAACAAACAAACAAACAAACAGTGAGAGGGACCCCTGCCAGGAAGAACTAGAATGAACAGTCAAGTGAGAAGGGGTGAGGAATAAGAAGCAATAAGCAAGTTAGAGTAATGTTGAGGGTTCAGCTGATGTTCGAGACCAGAGGAATGGCATACTGTAAGATGTAGAATATACATGCACAGTATTCCATGTTTTCAGCTCAGCCAACTGGGTAGAAGATGGCTGATTCTAAAATCTTAGGGAGACGATGCTATTTGATGCTGTTTTGGGCATATTCAGTTTTAAGTACCCTTCCGTAGAACCTCCAGGTGGAGATGTTTAAGTGCCATCAGCATTTTCCTGAGTCATCCAATCATATCGGCATGGTCCACAAGGGATGCCTGATTTCTTTTCTCTGCCATCCTCCCTAATTCCAGAGGAACTTTAAGCTCCTCAGATCATCCATCTGCAACTCGTTTCTTATCCTCCATCTCCTCTTTATCTTGATTTTGTCTTGAGAAGGTACTGTTTTTATTGCTTGCTGTGATGGAAGGTAAAGCGCAGATCCCTGATTAGGCAGTCAGGAAGTAACAGATGATTCCAGCAGGGAAGGGGGAGAATAGTACAGCTGTCCTGCCACACTCAGGGCATGTGGCACTTCCCATCTAACAAAGAGGGTCAAGTCATTATGCAACTGGGTAACATGAGAATAATGGAACACTGAGAAGCTTTGGGCTTTTTTTTTTTTTTTTTTTTTTTTACAATTTAACCTGTAACTACAGTGACACAAGAATTCTTGATATTTTTACCATGTAGTCTGATGTGTGATGTTCACTTGCTTGTAAATCCAGAAAAGAACTTTTGAGTGAGCCTGCCTCCAATGCAGAAGAATGCATTTCATTTGAATGACTTAAGAATACAGTGTTTCCTTTTCCCCACTGGTCCAAGAGAAGCCTCCCTGTACCCAGCTGGAGAGGGTTGCATCAAAGAAGGGAGTCATGGTGTTTAGCTGCATCCAGAGGACTTGGAATATATGACCCCACAGAGTCACAAGAGCTCCAGTTGGCGTGTGTACAGCTGAGTAGGCAAGGTCTTTCCAATGAGGAGTAATCTGAGTATAAATCCTGATTCTGCCCAATAACATCTGTATGCACAAGGGCTGAAAGCATGAATACCCTCTGCAATCAGTTTACTCATCTTTAAGTAGAGTGCTACTCCAGTGTTGTTATCTGGTAATAAGAGAAACGTGTGTTACAAACATCCCTGGCACAGCTCTTTGTCTATCGTTGTTACATCACAGCATCTGTAGCATCATTCTCTGCCCTGTCTCAGCCCTCTTTCAAAGCACTTCCACCTACCACACATGGGGTTCTTGAAGGCTTAATGTAGAGGGCTGCTTTCTTTGTCAATTCCTTAGTCTGTGGTGGGGGCCTTGCTGCTGCTGATGGCAGGGGATGACTTGGGGATAGAGAGCAGAAAGGAACCTCTGGGCAGTGTGTCCAGTTTCTTTGTCAGTGTCAGAGAAAGAATTCAGAGAAGAGCAGAAATGTTTTACCAAGGTGGAAGTACACTGTCAAGGGCTGAATTTGGACTTCTTAGAAGAGATCATACCTGTGGGACTGGAGATAGCAAATGACAGGAAATCTTCAAGGAGTACTAAGGCAGCGAAAGGTAAGGAATCACAGGCATAGATAGAGATTTCTTAGAAAGAAGGCTGATTCTTCATTTTCTTGGTCCCTATAGAGAGACTTACGGGTGATGTGTCCTGGTATCAGATATAGGAACATCCAACTGGGAGATGCCATTATAATGAAGCAAAGGACAGTTAGTATTTGCCTGCCTTAGAGTCAAAGGAAATAAAGCAAGTGCCCATTCCCTGGTTCAGTCTCTGTGTTCAACATTATCCACTCCCCGGACGCCTTTCTCTGTGCCTGGGAGACCTCATTTAGCATGTGCAAGGAATCTACAATGCATTGGGATGTCTAGTGCTTAGGCTCGGCAGGGATATGGGTATTTTCAGGGTATGCTATCCCTGAGGACTAAAGCAGGCTAGGATCTGCCCTGCAGCCTATGTCTTTTGTTCATGGTCTTGTTCTGTACATGGTACATTTGAGAGGACAGTTGCTCTGGTTACAAGACCAAATCACTTCAGTTTCTGTCTCTTGTCATGAAAGGTCTCAGGGGAATCCGCTTATTAGGGTAATAATCACTGCGTGGTTGAGTCAGCTCGGGCAGTAAAGGGATTCATTGGAGGACCTCAAAGACAAAGGCACTGATTCCCTGCTTGACGCAACCATGGTCTTAATTTCCAGTCTTAATCCCAGTACAGTGTCAGCATCAACAACCCGATCCGTGACTTCTCTCTGTCTCATATTTTCCAGCTTGTATGACAGTGGCTCCACTACCCAAGCACTCTGCTCCTCTGAATGGGTCGCTTTTGATGTCAATTTCTTGCTGAGTTCCTCAGAATTCCCTCTTGTCCCTGCCTCCCTCTTCCTGCATTGATCTCAGTTCTGTGGGCAGCTTTGACGCTCTTCTGCCTGTTCCTAATTCTCACCTTAAGAAAACTCAAAGTGCCAAGGAGGAGTGTAAGACAGGAAGCAGAAGTTTCTGTGGGGGTGAGGAATACTTTGTTGTGAGCATACACGGTTTGGTTGCCAAGCACCACTGAAATCCCCCAGTGGATAGCACATCTCTGCACACCCATGCCCACCATGTGTGCAGAAAGCTGCTAACATTTATGTATATGCTAAAAACACAATGGTGTTGGGAGCCTTTGTGAATGTTAACTCACATAATGTTGAAAATAGCCCCAGGAACATGGGTAATCTTCACGAAAGTGTAGTCCACTGCCAGATTGACAAGGCTGGAAATCTAAGGAAGAGCTATCCCATTCGAAGCTAATGTTCTTTCCAGTTCAGCAGCAAACTTGCCCCAGACTCAGGGCCAACCTTATGTACCCAAACACACTGAGCTCCCTTTACTAAATGCAATAATGGCTCACTCAAGCATTATGCAAGCCTGGCTTCCTGTCAGCTTCCGGGAGATCAGCTGTTTCCATCGACTTAAAGACAATCTCCTGACTCCAAGGCCAAGACTAGAAAAGGCCAGGCTCTTTATAGGAACTTTGCCTGTTCCCCATGCAGAAACAAGCTGACAGGATTGGCTTATGAACCTGACCCCAGACTAGGTGAAATTCTGAGAGTCTTGAGTTAGAAGAGACCCTGCAAACTACCAAGTACTAAGGGAAGGAATGAAGTAACTCCAGACTCTACATACACAATCAAAGGTCTTAGGAGTAAGAAGAAATAGCTTTTTAGTTTAGTTTGGACAAAAAAAGAGGTCAGTAAAAATGATATTCTATGGAGTTATATTTTTGACTATAAAACATTGACTCAGTCTAGTATCCCATTCAAGAAAATGTGAACCATCAATTTTAAGCATAATTTTATTAATATAAATGCATTGTCAGTATAAAATACCTATTACCTATCTATCTAGCCATCTGTCTATCTATCTATCTATCTATCTATCTATCTATCTATCTATCTATCTAATCAGTTATCTGTCTATATCATCTATCTATCTATCATCTATCTATTTATCTAATTATCTTGCATCTATATTAGTCACTTTTCTCATTTCTATGAATGAATACTAGACATGACAACCTAAGGATAGGAATTTCTCAGTTTGGCTTCTGATTTCAGAGGATTCCAGTCCATGATCCTTTGACTCTGTGATTATGAGCCCAGTGAGACAGAGAAAACCATGGTGATAGAAGGGCACAGCCAAGGAACTCCCTCCCTTTTTGGTGGATAACAAGCAGAAAAAAAAAAGATGCCCATGTGTAGAGGCCAGGGAAAGAAATAGTCTCAGTAATCTACTTCTTTCAACCGGCCTTATCTGCTATCTTTTACTACCTCCAAATAATGCCATCATAGTATGGATCTACGAAAACATTAATCCACTCACTAGGTCAGAGCTCTTAGGAGCTAATGAGCACTGGAGACACCCTTACTGACATACACTCAAGTATGCTTCATTAATCGTCTAGATGTTCCTCAACCCCATCAAGTTGAAAATCAAGATTCTTACACTATCTCTCTGTCTCCCTATCTTATTGCCATTAACCATGTCTGCCATATATCTACTTGAATATGACCCTCCGTTACCCTCTAATATCCTGCACTCAAGGGCATTGGGTAATTTCTATATGTGATGTTTTCCTATCATGCCCAGCAGAGTCTGGCACTTAATGGCCTTCCTGTCTTTTGTATGAATGGAGCCATGGCTTTTAAGGTGAGAAACATAACAAAATGTTCCTTTGAGCTTATAGAAAGGGCTTGAAAGTATCATGTGGACATGAAAGGTCCCAGAGCATCAGAAGTACTTGGCTACTTCTTTGTCTGAATAGATATTGGCCTGGATAGAACAGGTGGTCTCTTAATCCCATTCTTCTTTATCTGGAATAGTAAAGCTAATCTCATATTATGATAACATCTCATATTTTCAGATGTTTAGGTGTTACAATTTAAATTAATTAGACAAAGCATCCACACCACAGCAGCCAGTGGCTTGCTTTCTTCCCAATGCTAGTTAAAGGTGGTGGGAGTCAAAGCCCAGTCTCCCAGGTTCAAGGTCTATTTCTGTTTACCTCCCTTTCTTCTCCTGGTCATCTCCTCATGTCATGTTAGGACTACAGAGATCTGGCAATTACCTTCTGCTCTGAGAAAGGCAAACTTCTACTTCCTCTGCATATTTTTCCTGAGCCAAAAACCAGTCTCCTGGTTCCCAAAAGAACAACCCATGTCAGGCCTTCCCATTGCAACTCATCAAAAGCAAAACATTCATTTCTCTTGAAATATCACAGTGGAAGGCTGAAAGACTGGTTCAATGAAGAGTGAATGAGATCTAGGGCTCTGGATCAGTACATTCCCAGTGTCTAGAGAATTCTGTTGAGAGCATCTACTCTGCATTGACACTATAACAAGCCCTATAGAAGTCTCATTGACACAAGATGTGGTCCTGACTTCAGTCATGTGAATTTGTGAGGATCACACTACACACACACACACACACACACACACACACACACACACACACACACACACACACAGTATTAAAATGTTAAATGGGCGCTTGTTCTTTAGAGATCAACTTCCACTGGGCAAACATTGGTAGGTGATTAAATCACAAAGAGTATTTTAAATTCAAAAATCACCTTATTATCTTAAACATAAGTTTTCACCCAGTAACTTAGGAAGGTTATCTGAGGGAGAGACTCTGAAGATCTACAGACCCGGTCCAGGAAATCTGTAGCCCCCAGACATGTACTGCTTTCTCTCCTGAATAATGAAAGGTATACTGGAAAGGGGAGGTCTGCACACCCAGCTAGCCGAGAGCCCTGGTTGCTCTGCTCCAGTCCTGACCACATCAGTAAACAGCACCACCGCAATCAATTTGGCTTTTCTGATGCAGACAAAACCATAAAAGAAAAGCATCAGAAGAGGTAATGAAAGCCCTCCTTGTACAGTTAATAGAGAGCCTCCTAGATGGAACAAGCCCAGCTGTTGCTGCTGCAAATTTACTTCTGTTTTCAAGTTCAAATAGAGACTAAAACATTATCTTCGCAGGAATTGATTTTACGTCTTCCAAACACATATGCCACCTTAATTGTGATTTGTGTGATAGCTCAGCTGCTGAAAGCTTTCGTTTATCTCTACCTGGTTAAACAACTTTAAATAATAACAAGTCAATATATCTGTCTATTGACCAGGCCTCTTCTGCAGCCCCAGAGTCCATGCTGGAAGAAGAGAGACACATTTAACCCTTCTCTGCCAAGCTCTGCCTCACACCCATTTTCCCCAGCTTGGTTTTAATGGCGACACATAACTGCTTGAAAACTGAAATGATGAGAAAACTCCCCATGTGCTGTCGTTTCTTGTGCAAAAGATGTTTTGTTGTTTGTTTGCGTGTTTGTTTTCAGCCTTAATATGTTTCTTAAAAGGAGAAAAACGTTGATTTTATTTTAAATACTTCCGTACTGAATTTCCTCACTCATTTTCCTTATAGGATACTTACTTGAATAAATGGTGTTGGAGATGAAAGCTTATGTTAAAAACCCACATAAACAAAAATTCATTGAAGGTTTCTTGTGGTATTTTTTTGTAAGACATGCCTGTAGAGACAGGAAGGCTCAAAGCCATACAGGATGAGCAAAGAGGAGAGGGGGCAGGGAAGTCATCTATTAGATTATGTTAGGTTTGGAGGTATCTAGAGAGCAAATGTTTTGGTCCCTGCTGACACTGATAGAGAAATGGTGGGGTTATTCTGTTTTTGTTTTTTAAAACTTGTTTGTTGTCGTTTTGGCTGTTTTATATTCACTAGTCTAAACCATTTCTTGACCATTAGGAAGCCAAAACTATTGCAGCTAAAGCCAAGCCAACCAATACCAGCTTCTTCTGGAGAAAAGGATAGCCTCCAGATGGTGGCCTCCTGGTAGGGTGGCAATAGATAGCCCCCAATGCCAGCATTGCTAATGGAGTCTGCTCTTCCCATGGCTTGAAGCTTCCTCTATGTCCTGGGGTCCTAATCAAGTTGGGAAGTAGACCCTCTCTCCATGACACCCAAATACCTAGCAGGAAGCCAAGTTTGCCTTACCTGCCCTTTCCTATGGCACTGGGATATTCTAGATCACTGGAAAATAAGGGGAGAATGAGAAGGGAAGGTCTGTGCGTTTCAACTGAGTAGATATTGTTTTCTACTACTAGAAATTTTCTAGATATTGTTCTCACAGCCCTATGGCAGGTCAGGGGCATCACGGACTTTATTCTATTGAGGAAAAAAGGAAAAAACAAAAGCTAAGTAGAGTCTCTTCTAGATTGTCCTGGGGAGAGAAGAGGAAATACAGGCTACAGTCTCCTCAATGAAGGACTTCCTGCAAGTTCTGGGTTTTGTTTCCTTCATGTGTCCATAATCTTTGCTTTAAAGCTTTGTTTCCACTTACTAGAAGCCACACTTAGATTGTCCTTTAAAAATCCCCTTCCTGGGGATGGGAATTTAGCTCAGTGGTAGAGCACTTGCCTAGCAAGCACAAGGCCCTGGGTTCGGTCCTCAGCTCCAGGGGCAAAAAAATCCCCTTCCTTCAGTCTCTCTCTCCTTCTTCCACTAGTCTCAGTAAGCCAGCTCTCCAGAGACACAGGAAGTAAACCTTGATGTTAATAACGACTAGTCACACTTACAACTGACAGCGAACGCTTAGGATGGAAAGCTATCAGTAATTACTAATTAGGGAGGCTCAGCTTGAGTGTTTGTTCAGCCATCAGTGGACATCTTTTTTTACTTTTTCCTGCTTGTGTCCCTTGTGATTCCCTCCAGGGCAAGGGTTGTTCATTAATTATCCTGTTTTCCCCCAACAAGAAATGAATGACAAATCCACGTACTCTTTTTTTTTTTAATCCCATGACTGCCTCACGGCAGTATGAACTTCCTCTTTTTACGTTGACATAGAAATGTCATCTGTCCTGAGACATTGTATATACCATCATGAAAATGACCCCCAGCCGCCCCAATTTTCTGGTACTCTGTGTGTTGTTAAAGGTGTTTTGTCTGTACACTCTTACTACGGACCATGTGGGTATTTGCCCAGACATTGGAACCTGTTCCTTCTCCCTTCTGCAACAAGCTGTCAAATCAGCATGGGGGCATGGTTTTGATTGCTCCTACTGTGCCACGGTTCTCTCCTGTCCCTGCACAGCAACGTTGTGACACAGCAGAGATAAGAATCCCGTGTTGCCGTGACTAAGATGCACGTGTGTATTTTCTCCTGCTTATCAGTTTGCTGGAGTGTAGAGGGCAATACTTCACCCGTCATGTAATAGTCGCTGAATAAATACGCATTGAATTGCATTAAATGAGGGGAGAAAAGAACTGCTCACCTTCAGGGTAGGAGCTGATTACTCTTACATAGCATCTAAGACAGCAGTGAAGAGGAAGCTCCGTGAACAGCTCCTTCTTCATTTTCTAATCTAAATAAACCATCTAACTCACTAAGCCGCAAGATTCTTCACTACTGGCTCCATGTGGGAAGAGAGAATGAGGAGCAAGGGAGGGAGAGGGACAAGCTGGGGGAGAGCCTGGGAAGGGTAGGGGACAGTTGCAACAAGGGTCAAATGGACAGGGAGCCGCTGTTCTTTTCTCAGACTGAGAAACAGAACTCCGAGGCACAAAATGCCAGTAAAACTGAGGGGTTAAAAATCCCACCTTGACAACACTTATGCCGGGTCCTACTTGTGGTCCTGTCACTTCAGCTGTCTTCATGGCACAGAACTCTAGCCAGGGAGGGAAGACTCTGCTGGTCCCCAAGGGGATTCTCCAGCTTTCCCCATCCACAGAAACCTCGGGGAAGAAACCACTGTAAGAGAGAGCACAGAGAAACCAACCCCAGGAATAGAAGAGTGCTTGCCCTGCAGCTTGGGACATGGGAAGGGCAACTTCAAACTAAAGGTGCTTCTTTGAAATACAGAGATTAGGGGAGTCAGAACACAGCCACACATCCCTGGTGAGGAGCTGCAATACTGTCCTGTATGCCCATCGACACCTCAGTTCTTCCTTTATGCACAGGGGGGCACTAGCAATACACTGCCTGCAGCCCCAGCAGCCTGCTCTCTCTGCAGCTGCTTGGGAAGGACTTAATTACACCCACCCAAGTGAGCATGGCAAGCTTCTCAGTGAGCAGGTCTGCATTGCAGCCCTGCTACCTCTGCTGTCTCCAAAGTCACCTCCGTTAGGAAACCTGGCCTTTCCCTGATTAACTCCACTTACCCTGGATTGCCCTGAATCCCTGTGGCTCCCCTGTGTGTTGATCACTTGGCCCTTTATCTACGGTCCTTGAGCAAGTTGTGTTTTTTAAAACATCCCTAGACAGTTCTCTTTCTCTTCTTTATCCTAAGCTCCTATTGTACAGGACCATGCTTCCCCCTGCCAGTTCTGACAGGGAAGGGATATTCAGTAGGTGTGGTACAGAAGAAAGATGAATGCTGAGTTGTGTGACAGGCTCACCAATGTCCTAAATTCACTATCCTCCAGGAAACCCTAGGCAAGCTGTTTAGCTTCTGTGAATCTCAGTTTCCTTATCCATTAGTTAATAATAACCATCACTGTGTCATATAGTATTGTGTGAGAATTAATGAACAAAAATTACTTGCAAATGCTTGGCTGGGTGCTGGAGTATATAGGGCACTTCATAAGTGTTGGAAGGATATGAAAGATACTTGGAATCATTCTTTTACTGACTGTTGATAGAATTGACAGAATTTTCCTGCCCTTTATTTACAAATATCCCTGTGATAAGTACAAAGACCCAACACATAAGACAAGGCCTTGCACCTAACATGCCCAGGGAGCCCACAGGACAGTTTAAAAAGTGTCATTGGAACACAAAATGGTATTGGTAGAACTAAGATGTCAGAACATAGTGGTCACAGACCCTAGCAGAGGATCAAGGCAGGAACATCTTACAACCTTTCCAGAGCCCTAAGGCATACACACACAAAGGACCTCCTTTCACCTATACCCCTAATCCTCAGTGTCTTCCACCAACAAGGTTACCAGTTGGTTTAGGAATGTGAGACCTACCTGGACCTCTTGTCACCCATGACCTCAACAGCCAGGGTGTCCTTAATGCATTTGTAAATTGTGAGCATCCTACTACCTACAGTGTGGGTGAAAAAAAATGTCAAGGAAACAAAACTGAATATGCTTAATACATAGTGACAGCTAAATTGGGTCTCCCTCACCTTGTCTGAAGCTAAGCAAAGCTCAACTTTAGTCTCTCCTTAGATTTCCCTCTGTCCTCAGAGGTGTTCCATGTTGACCAAGAGAACACAATGTTAAGTGAAAAAAGTCAGACAGAGAAAGGCAAATGCCACCTATCTCATTCACATTTAGAATTCAAAAAGGCCAAGCTCGTAGGAGTACAGAGCAAAATAATGTTTGGTAAAGTCCAGGAAGGACTGAGGATTGGTTGCCAGTACAGAGTCATAGCTAGGTAGGAGAATCTAGGGAATACTAATGATTAATGATAAATAAAACAGTTCAAAAAGGACTTTACATGATCTCATAACAAAGGTGATGGATAAACTAAATGACCTGACTTGGTCATTAGTCAATGTACAAATACACCAAAACATCACAATCTACCCTGTGAACATATAAAACTATTACCTGTCAATTAAAGGAAGAAGGAAGAAAAGAGAAAGATGGAGGAGGAGAAGGGAGGAAGGAGGGAAAGAGGAGACATGTTCCCTCAGTCTTGATTATTTGAGTAAGGATTGGAGATTGCCTTGAGATATGGAAACGGCCAATAGGTTTGTTCTTCCAGGATTGATTTACAATCTCTCTGGACTTTTAGCAAGTGGGATGAGATGCATTAAGGGAGTGCTGAGAAGTTAGACGACTGGATTTCCTCATCCTCCACATCACAGACCACAGACTCTTCACTAGCTTTTCCTGTTCAGAGAAGAAAGAAGCTGAGATGTTTGAAACCTGACTTCTAAAAATGTAGATTGCCTAGGGCCAGCAGGATGTCTCAGCAGGAGGAAAAGGCACATGCCATGCAAGCCCAATGATGTAAGCTTGATTCTTCTAAAGTCACAGAAAGGAGAGAAGCCACTCCACAGCACTGTCCCCTGACCTCCACGTGTGCTGCCACATATGCCTCTTCTGCCCACTGCCCCACAGCACGCAATAATAACAAGTTGTAAGAATTTAAATAAAAATTGCCTGATTTTTAGAGGCACATCTTAAGTCGTTTTAACACTTTGGTTGAAAATTCCTCTCTTTTGTCTTCAGGGAGTATTTCTTAGTTTGCTTAATTTGGAAGAGAGAAACAGCCTAAAATTAGAACTCTGGCTTGACACGCATGATCTCTGACAACTTTTTCTTGACCCTGAAAGCTGTTTTGTTCATTGGACCGTGCATGACCTTACCTCTGTTTATGTGACCCTGACCCCCCCCACCCCCCGCCCCCACTCTCGGGTCTTCCTCTCCCTCGACTCCAGTTTAAGGAAATATCCTCTTCCCAGAAGAAAATGCCTCCACTGGTTTTGAGGGGCCTCCATTGACCTCTGTATGACCCTGGTGAACTTGAAATGAAAGACTTGATCTTTCTATGACCCCATTCTCAGGATCTGTGGGTTGTTATGCTTCTGAAATGACTGAGGGAGAAGAGCACGGCACACGTTCTGCAGTGGTAGCTGTTCAAGCTGGCTACTGTAATCCCACCAGTAAATAGTGCTCGGTTAAATCGATTAAGCTACACAGAAGGATACAGAGGCCACTTCATCACCTTCCCTAGACTGAGCCGTCCTTCCAGAAGTCCCCCAGGATGGCATCATGTCAGAGCTGTGCTTCTCACTTGACTGGCTTCATGTTCTTCTCTGCTCCCTCTACGCAATTCCTTCCTACTGGTCTTGGCTCCTATTCGGCCCTTCATTTCTTCCTTCTCTATCTTGGGGGACACTGCTTTGTTTAAGATCATCACTACCTTTTGTGGTACTGAATAAAAAATAAATAAAAAGGAAAAGGAAAGGACATGACTGCTCCTAGGTAGGGTGGAGGATAAATTTCATTATAGATATATGGGAGAGCATAGCCAGAGGCAGAGACATCTGGGAGAGTCCAGGGTGGACATAACCAGGTTAAACTGAGCCATGTGGAGAGAGGGAGAGGAAGAGAGAGGAGAAAGGGGAACCAGGTGCAGCAGCCAGGAGGCCAGAGTACAAAAAGGGTGGGTAACCAAAATGTCTGGATTATTTAGGGAAGAGCCTGTGGGGGAAGGGCAGCCCAGCCCCTGGGCTTGAGAGTTCAGGGAAGAGGGTGGGGTATGCCAGCCATACCCTGTAACAGGGAGAGACTAGGGGATTCTGGGAGAACCTGGAGGTCAGGTTCGCTTTGATATGTTAAATAGGCACCTCAGTCATTTGTCCCAGGGTTGAAACTTAACAGTAAGCTAAAAATTGGTTTGCTAAATATGTCCTTGTTCTACTAACTTCACTTGGTGACCCTGACATAGAAAAGAAAGGAAGGGAAAAGAAATGGAGTTCCAAATGAAGTCATGGATTTTGCTCTGTTATTCAGTTACATGAATTCTTATGTCTTGGTCCATTTTGTGTTATCAAAGCAAAATAAATAATAATTGATAATTTGTAAAGAATAAAGATATATTCAGCTCATAGTTCTGGGGCATCGGAGACATAAGGTCAAGGTATCACATCTAATGAGGCCACTTTTGTTATTGAGGACTCTCTGTAGGGACCTGAGGAGATACACGTCGCATTAAAAAAAAAAGCCACAAGCAAGAATCAGGGAACTATCAAACTCACTTCTACAAGTGATCCACTTTTGAACAGATCAACCCAATTTTGAGAGTGAGATCCTCTTTACTGATCACCTCATAACAGTCCTACCTGATCTCTCCTTGGAAGACCGAAACTGGAGGTGAAATTTCCACAGAAATTTTGGCTGAGACATTGAGGCCATGATGACTTTTAAGAGGGAGCCAGAGGGATTCACACACACACACACACACACACACACACACACACACACACACACTCAGAGAATGTGAAGGTTAAGGCTAGAAGACAGAAATAAGGCAGTCACAAGTCAGCCGAGATGTCTAAGAAGAGGCATGGGTCCAGCACTCCTCTATATCCTTCAAGGACATGGGACCCAGAAGATATCATGACTTTATCCCAGTGATGTCTGATGCTGACCTCTTGCCTTCAGAACTGTAAGGGGGTAAATGTGTGTTCTTTTAAATGACCGTGTTGGTGGTGATTTGTTCCACCAGCCAGAAATAACTGATACATCATCCATTACTTCTTTTGATGACTGGACATTTTCTCAGTACTAATTGCCTCTTTAGAGTCTCACCACATTCTCCCATAATAAACCACATTTCCAACCATCATGATGAAAACATACATTAGGAACTGGTCCATGATGACATCTGAGACATTTTTAAATGAACTTGGAGATTTCTAGTCAGGACTCTTCTGAACTATCATGAGAAAGTAAATGCCACCTTCCATGTCAAATACCTAAAAGGTTCAATAAAACATTTTTGGAAGAGATCAAATCAAATATGTAGCTGAACCTTGGAATTCAGAAATGACTAACTCAACTTTCCAGAAACATTGATGCAACACAGAGTGTCATGAAGATGCTGGGGCTGGGGAGGTGAAAGCTCCTGCCTCTCAGTGTGAGGAATAGAGTTTTGATCTTTCGAATCCGCGTGAAATGCCAGGTGGGTGTGGCAGCCCAGACTCAGAAGGTAGAAACAGAAGATCACCAGAGGAAGCTAGTTAGTGAGACTAACCACATCTGTGAGCTCTGGGTTTGACTGAGACAGCCTGCCTCAATGAATAATGTGGAAAAGAGATTGAGAATGATTCTCCATGCCAACTTCAGGTCTTCACATTCCTAAATATACACATGCGTACACACCCGGACAACACACACACACACACACACACACACACACACACACACACACACACGAAAAATGAAAAAGCAAAGAAGCTGGGATTACAAGATTGATGAAAGAAGAAGGAGAGAATACGTACTGCTTAGTATGTAGCTTGCTGCCTGTGTGGGTTGCAGATTAATCCCCATCCTGTGTGTAGGTTGCTTTGAAATCTGTTCCCTGCAAGAACTGAGGTGCCTATAAAATGCCATCACCTATGAAAAAGGTCTTTATTTCCTGGCCTGAGAAAGGCAAGGAAATGATACCTCCTTCTTGGTCACAGGAGAAAAAGATTCAATGTCAGGTCCTGGTAGTATACAAAGCTCAAATTTTGTATTAAATAAAACCAGTTTAATGCTTATACAATCCCTAGCAATTTAGCACAGGCAACTAGAGGGTTACCCTTTATTTCTGCCTCTACAGTGTATGGAACATACAGGGCACCTCACAGGAGGAGTAGGCTGTGAAGATGAGCTCTTCATCCAAAACTTGAAAATAGGAGAGAAAAATCCAGAATTGCGATATTTAAAGTAAAAGAGAAACCAAGGTGAGAAATTAAAAACATACAAAAAAGAAGCGGTGGCTTAAATAAATAAGTAAAGGAGCGAGCATTGATGGTAAAGAAGAATTTAGTCGTTTCATTTGTCAGCTATTCATTCAGTAAATGCTTATTGAGTGCTAATGATGATCCAAGTTCCGAGTGATTCAATGATGAACAAAACATTCTTCCAACCAGCATGGAGACAGTGAAGGAGACATAAAGCCTTCAAGTGAGTGTGTGAAGCATCATTAGTCAATGACGGTGCCATGAAGGGGCAGAGTCGGAGCTATACTACATTGATACAGGAATGGGGGTGGCGGAGTGGGGGAGAGCAATGAACCAAGACCTTAGAAAGAGAATTTCTCACAGTCACATTCACAGGAGTAAAGATCCTAAGAGAGGTGTGTGATTGGGTGTCAGAGAAACTGGAAAGGAGTCAAGCTTGAGCTGTGGAAAACAGAGTTCAGAGATGTGACAACCAAGGTGACCAGAGCCCTGATTACACAGGATTATACATACACGTCTGCTGTCTTAGCCACTGTTCTATTGCTGTGAAGAGACACCATGACCAAGGCAATACTTAGAAAAGAAAGTATTTAATCAGGGGCTTGCTTACAGTTTCAGAGGTTGAGTCCATTTTCATCATGGCACAGAGGATGGTGGTGCACAGGGCACTGGAGCAGTAGCTGAGAGCTACATCCTGATGCAGCTCAGGCAGAGAGAGAGACACTGGGCTTGGCATGGGATTTTAAAACCTCAAGGGTCACCCCCAGTGACACACTTCCTCCAACAAAGCCACACCTATTAATCTCTAAACTTTTCAAGTAGTGCCACTCCCTGGTGACTAAGCATTCAAGTATAGAAGCCTATGAGGGCTTTTCTTATGAAAACCACCACACCTGATAAGCATATTTACTTATTTACTTTGTCGAAGTGGACTGGGAAATCACTCAGATCATATGTGCTACAAATAAAATGATAGCTTTCACATTTTTTATTTGAAGTTTTTTTCATATCATATATTTTTATCATGTTTTTCCCCTCCCCCAACTCTTGCCATATCCTTCTCACCTCCCTATCCACCCAACCTTATGTACTTTTTTTCCCTCTCTGGTGGAGAAAGTAATAACAAAACCTCATAAATTGCATTTTAGCAACCTGAAGAAGAGTGGGTTAGACTGGAAGTGAGTAGAGGCGTCTGTGTGTGGGGGGTGTGTGTGTGTGTGTGTGTGTGTGTGTGTGTGTGTGTGTGTGTATGATTGTATATGCATGTTATAAGAAAGTGACAACTTTATACCTCTTCCCAGAGAGTAGGGAGTCAGGACACAAGTTCAATCACTTGCAGAGACTCCTTCAAGGTTTCATCTACTTGTGAACTCCTAGGATATTTAGTCAACTAGACAACTGATGCAGACTAGCCACCACAGCAGCTGGTCCCAAGCCTACCACTGATTTCCTTATTTTCATTTACCACCAAGTATAGGTCATGATTCACAGAACCTTACTAACTGGCCAGGGTTGAGTGTATGGCGGGATGATCCAGATTCTGGTTCCCCAGGCATCTAAGTCATTACTTTTCTTACTTGTTAGGTTGTGTTTTTTATAATCGCTCATTAACAATTATTATCAAGCATGGGAATTCCAAGTGATAGCTCAATGAAGTAGCCAACTCATTTATCCTTGTTATGTAGAACCAATTCTAGCTCTTCATGTAAACAAGACCAATTAGTCCAAATACTTCTATTAACTTCTTTCCTGCTTAAGCATTCACACGAGGAGCTCATGTGGCCATTGAGGTGGCCAGTGAACCTTATTCAGTGGGACATTTGACTAACCTTTGGCAAAATTCTCTACTTCTTCATCCACTCTGAAGTCAGAATCCTTCCTTAGCATGGCTAAATGTTGAGGACACAAAAATTACAACTTTTTGACTGGGAAACAGGGTGTGATGTTAAGAAGAGCCACTCCTAATCCCAGTCCTTGGTGTCTGGACCTATGTATTATAGCTCCTGGAGAACAGAATCATGTATTGGTTCTGCTATAACACAGACCTAATTCTTCAGCATAGTAGCCATGCTACTTGTACCTCACTAGATCCTTAGTCAGCAAACTATTCCATTGCTATTGGAGATTGGTTAATGCTCATCTCCCAGCTCTTCATGATTATGAGTGTGGGATGGAAGATGACGTTGAAAATTTGAAGAGAGAAGGTCTGCAAGGAAGCCATCCATTAAAACAACAGCAACAACAACACTAAATTATTAGGAGCCAGTGACATCATCAAGACAGCACACTAGAAAGCTACAGAACCTTGCTCACCATGCAAACATTAAGAACACAGTCAGGGACATGCTAAAATAACTTTATTACTCTCCATCCCTGAAGACAGATAAATATCAACAGAATCCAAGTAAGCTCCAGTTAAGAAAAACAAACATTCAAACTGATAAGGGATTCCAGTGCACTCCTCTGTCCCCACGCCCTACTTGTCATCCAGCAGTTGGAAGTGGCCTGGTTCCTGGTTGCCTCCCTTAGGTGGGAGAGGTGGAGTTTTTCCACAGTGTTCTGAGTTGTCTGTGGGTGGCTGAAACCTCTGTGTTCAGATTCCTGACAAAGGACATCAACGGGGTGGTGGCATCCTCACACCAAGTTGGAAAGGGCTGGAACTCTGGACATTTCAAAACAAGGGTACAAGCACACAGACACTGAGGCAGGATGTTCAGTTGGACAGATGCAATACAATGTCTCAGAAGCCGAGAGGCAAGTGACCTGAGTCTACCTGGAAAACTAGGCCACTGATGCATGATAGTATCCTAGGGACAAACACTTTAAAAGGATTCCAGGTACACATGGATGAAAGAGCAGAAAGAGTCCAAGAAGAATTGAATTCTTTCCTTGAGATGAATTCAAGGTTTAGAAGACTCCCCGTTAATTACTAGTGCTCTTCCACTGCATGCAGCCTACATACAAAGACTTGCATGGTAGTACATTATGAAGTTTTACTCATTTGTTTGATTGGTTTGGTTTTTAAGACTCTGTAATCTAGGGCTATCATGGAACTCACTCAGTATCGGTATACCAGACTAACCACAAACTCACCATAATTCTGCTGCCACAGACTTCTGGTTTTTGTTTATTTGTTTGTTTGTTTGCCTGTCTGTTTGTTTGTTTGTTTTAATGTACACATTTCAAGGAAGCACGTAATGAGAAAGAAGAACATATTTCATTAAAAGGAGTACCTATACCTCCAGAATCTATGCCTGAAAAAGCAAGGCAGTTGACTTCTTTCACAAAGACTTTATAGTGAACACTTTGAATATGCTTCAGAAGTTTATGGAACACAGGGAAGTAAAAGGAATCAGTAAAGCAATGCATGAATAAAATTAGTGTGTTAACAAAGAAATATAAATTATTGAATGAACCAAGGAGAAATCATAAGGCTGAAAAATATATTAAATAAACCTTAAAACTTTAGTAGAGGGACTCAACAGCAAACTTACAAAAGCTCACTTACACAAGGAAAACTAGTCAACAAACTTAAAATAAAGGTTATTTGGAATTTCTGAGTCTAGGAAAAAGTCAACAGAGCCCAAGAGCTTTATGAGATACCATCAAAAAGACCAGTATATACTGTAGTTGTTTTCAGGAGAAAGAGAGAAGAGAGAGAGAGAGAGAGAGAAAGAGAGAGAGAGAGAGAGAGAGAGAGAGAGAGAGAGAGAGAGAGAGAGAGAGAAACAGAGAGAGAGAAACAGAGAGAGAGAAACACAGAGAGAGAAACAGAGAGAGAGAGACAGAGAGAGATTGTTTAGATTAAAAATTCTGAGACAAGGCATAAATACAGAAATTTAAATAGCCCCATGAATTGCAAGAATAACCAATAAATACATTAAATAATCTTCCAAGATTTAAACAGAGTTTGGAATGTAGCAAGCAAAGTGCAAAGCAAACTATTGTGTACAAACTGTCCCTAGTAAAATTATCAGGGGATGTCTCAGCAGGACCATGGAGGCCAGAAACCACTAGGAAGCTATATTTAAGGTGCCAGAATGAGAAAATTGCTGAACAAATTATTCTATAACCAAAAAAGTGATACTTCAAAACTGATAGATTAATTACAACATTTCCCAGTAAACAAAAGTTAAGGGAATCTTCTGAATTGAAACAAGAGGATAATGATAATAAACAGGTATTCAAGGCATATAAATTAATTTCTTTGATGAGGATAAATATAAAGGCAAATACAAAATAAATGTCATGTGTTTTAGAATACCATCTTTAAATTTTCGTAGACAGAGTAAAACAAAAGAATTGGAATTATAAAGAACTACAAATTTCTTCGGAGTATTCCAAAGATGAAGTCATATTTTTAAGGTAGGTAACATAAAGTAGAGAGAATGGGCTGTAGGGTTTCTTTTTAATGCAATTGCACTTAAATTGGAACCATATTTAAAATGTATTATAATATTCAGATGTTATGTTTAATCTTCATGGTAATTACAAAGCAGATACCTGCAGACTATGCAAAAGAAAAATTAGAAGTAAATTAAAACATATTACTACAAAAACAAATATGAAAGAAAGTAGTAATGGAGAAATTTGTGGATGAAATGTAAAACACATAAAACACTAAGGGAAATTACAATAAGTTCTTTATAAGAAATTACTATAAATTAAATGGCTTGACCTTCAAAGTTTAAAGATCTAAATAAAAAGAATTATTAAAAAAGTGAAAAGGAAAGAGAAACAGGACCCAACCATGTAGTTTGTGATAGAGTCAGTTTAGACCTACATCCTTGTAGAGGTTGAGAACAGGTCCAGTGGCTTAGTAACTAAAAGGGGGCAGGATAACCATAGTAAAAGCAGAGAAAATAGACTTTAGTCCAACATATCTTGTAGGCTATAAAGTGAACATGCAAAAATGACACATAGACTTCCCTGGCTGGCAGTGTAGAGGATGTTTGATGCCTGAGTTACTGTAAAAGATATCAACCAGCAGGAGTTCATCAGAGCTCTGGCAGCCTTCTTCAAAAAGTCTAGAAAGCTGAATGTCCCCATTATGGTGGACACAGTCAAGATGATGATGAGAAATGGTTCTATACACAAGCTGGTGATCATACTAAAGTCATTTCAGTGAGTAGGCTGGCATGTTGTAATGCAAGTCCTTGCTCTAAAGGAGACTTATCAAGGCCCCAAGTGCCCAAAAGAAAACTTGTGAATGGCTGATAATCCCCTCTGATCATTCTTAAATCTCCATGTCATGAATTACTGATACCTGTCTGGAAGTTTTGAGGTTCAGTAAATTGTTATTCTTGTGGAATATTAACCCTGGACATGGGTGGGATGAGTGCTAGGTTGAGAGTCAAGGCTTCAGCTCCTGGGCAGGCCTTTGCTAAGGGACCTTAGCCTCTGGATCTGACAGCTCCCTTTTAAATGGGAGCCCTAATGTGATAAACTTATCAGTTCATAGGAAACAAGTTGACCTTTGCACAAGTTTCCCATCACTTCAGAATATGAAGGAATTTATAAATGTATATTAAAATTTTATACCTAAGTCAAAAATATATTACACTTGGGTCTACCCAATATAAAATATAGTTGTTATAAACTTTCATGCCCTGGAACTCAAAGCTCCAGTCTGTGTGCAACAAACACTGGGAGAACTCAAAATAGAACTATATAGCTTTAAAATAGTAATGGGTGTCTGAAATATCTTTTCCTAAAGAATTTATGTATAGGCTGGGAGTGGGGGGTGGCGCACACCTTTAATCCCAGCACTCGGGAGGCAGAGGCAGGTGGATCTCTGTGAGTTCGAGGCCAGCCTGGTCTACAAAGTGAGTTCCAAGAAAGGCGCAAAACTACACAGAGAAAAAATTAAAAAAAAAAAAAAGAATTTATGTATAAAGCAGCTAAAGATATTAGTAAAGAAACAATGGTCTTGGCGGATATAATAACACAGATCTATAATTCTAGCATTTGGAAACTGAGGATCTTAAGTTCAAGGCCAACCTGGGCTACACAGCAACTTCCAGGTCAATCTAGATTGCAGAGTGAGGCCCTGTCTCTAAATTGATAAATATCAACGAAGCACTAGATAAATGCTGTAGATCAATCAGATACAACAAAATTTTGCAGAACATGAATTTTTCTAAAGCAGAAATTTTTCTAAAGTAGTTCAAAAGAAGCAGAAAGTAAGAAAAAAAATCTAGTGAACAGTAAGGAGATTGAATCAGTAATGAGCAATTTCTTAACAAAGAAAAATCCTATACCTAATTGCTCCCTTAACTTTCACAAAACAAGTCTTAAGAAATTAAAGTAGCTATTAAAATAACACAAAGATTCTTCTTGTGCCCACAAAGCAATGAAGCCAGAAAATCAATTGCAGGAAAATCCTTCACAAATGTATACAAATATAGAAACAAAATCTCATGCTATGGAACACTCCAAGGCACAGAGAAGATTTCACAAAGGAATCAAAAATTATCTTGACAAAACTGAAAATGAAATACATTCCAACCTAGAGAATGTAGCCAAGTTATTTAGGTTGTACATTTATTGTCGTGATTGTTTACACCAATAAAATGAAGGCCTCAAGCCAACAACTTATCTTTACACCTTAAGAAATTAAAAAAGAAATACAGAAAACTTATAGATTGATGGAAATAGCAAAGATTGGAGAAGCATCAAATAAAACACAGAACAGTAAAGAATATCAGTGGAATCAAAACTCATTTTTTCTAGAAAAAAAAATCAACAAAATGACAAACTTCTACCTAAATGACTAAGAAAAAAAGAAATATGTGACAAATAACTAAACTCAGAAACGAAAGGGAAGGATACCATTGATCTTGGAAAATGTATAAAAGGTTATGAACTACTATGTAATCAGTGAAAACTAATCAGATAACCAAATTAAAGGGAAAAAAAAGGAAGAAAATCCCCAAAGCAAAGAAAACACCATGAATGACTCATGGATAAGTAAAAGGCCTATGACTAATAAAGAAATGGAATCAGTAATTAAGAATTTAACAAGGAAAAATCATCCACCTAATTACTTCCTTAGCCTTCACCAAATATTCAAGGAATAATTAACATCAATATTTATCAAATCCTTGCAAAAGTTAAGGGGAAACATGATTTCATAATGCACTCTATAAGGCCACCAGTACTCTAATCTAAAAGGCAGATAAATGCTCCAAAAGAAAAGTACATACTAATCTTCTTTATGAATACTGATGTGAAATTCCCAACAAAACAACCAGAAACCAGATTCACTAGCACACTAAAAGATCTTACAGCATGAACAAGTAGATATTTTTCTTAGAATGCAGGAATAGTTCAATATATAAAAATCAATCAAGCAAACATATCACATTAATAGAATAGAGACAAAAAAGATCATCTCAATTGATGAAAAGCAATTGAAAAATTCAATATCATTTCATGATTAAAAATAACACTCAACTAGGAACAGGAGGAAAGTCCCTCAGTCAAAAGCATGTGTGAAAACCCAACAATTAACACAGTACACTATGGTGAAAGACTGAATGCATGTCATCTCAGATCAGGAACAAAACAAGGATGTCCACTTTCAACCGATCTATTCAGCAAGGGACTGGGAGGCTTCGTCAAAGCAATGAGGCATGAAGAAGAAATTAAAGGCGCTCAAACTAGAAAAGAAGTGGTGAGATTTCCTTTTAGCAGAAATGTAGAAATTCCTTGGTAATCCTCCCTCGCTTCTATATCTATCTTTCTATCTATCTATCTATCTATCTATCTATCTATCTATCTACCTATCTATTTATCTATCTAATCTCTATCTATCTCTGTATCTATTTATCTGCCATCTACTTATGTCTTTTATCTCTTCCTCTTTCTCTCTTACACACACATACATACATATGAGCATGCAAATTAAGTAAGTAAATTAAAATGTAATATAAATTTCCAAGAAGAATATTTTCAAGGTACACACATAGTAAGAAAATACAATGAAGTCATCTAAGTCAACAGCTAATAAGAAAACAATTAGTAGCTGGGAAGAGGATGTGAAATTTATAAATCTTCCCAAAGAAATTATATAAATGGTCACTGAGAACATGAGAAAATGCTCAGCAACATCAACAATTATACACACGTTGTGGCTAAAAACAAACAAAAAACAAAATAGACTAGAAAACTATTGTGAGGATATTGATAAATGGGAGCCCTTTACCTTGTTAGTGTGAGCATAAGATGCTCTAGCTGTTGTAGGGGACAGTACAGGTTCCCTCAAAAAGTTAACACCAATTGCACCCCTGGGTGTACACCCCTCACAATGTAAAATTCAATGAGATATTACTCAGTCTAGATTCTGAAACATAGATGAGCCATAAAAGGTAAGTGAAATAAGCTAGCTACAAAGGACACATATAAGTTTCTACTTTATGTGAAACAGAGTTATCACAGAAACAGAAGTGGAATGGCTGGTGTCAACAGCTGGTGCGAGAATAAATGAGGAGTTATTTAATGAATAGTATTTTCATGTGGCATGATTTAACTGTTCTAGAAATGAATGGGGGTGGTGATGGCACAATAGGCTGATTCCACTTAATGCCACTGTACTGCACACTGGTTAAAAGGGTTTAAAAAGTACACACTTGTGGACAAATGCCACACTGCACATTTACCACAACAAAACATATACACAGAAAAAGAGAAGGGCTCTCTAATCTTCAGGGTCCCCTGATTGTTTGGGTAATATTTTAATTAAATATTCATATTTTAATAAATATAAAATAACATTTGTCAATAGGCTGTGTCCGTTTCTCTGGTGGTTTTTAACTGCACAGAGAAGAAAGGTATAGTTTGAATTGTAGTAAGGCTATGATTTTTGAAGGTAAATGGTAAATAGGAGGAATGGAAAGAAGCCAGGGAGAATGTACTAGGATGTCTTCAGTAACAGGCCATGGAACCTAATTTTTATAAAATGGGAAAGAAAATATTTGGATAGGAATGGAATGTTCACTGAGGTCTCTGGATCATTCGAGTGCAGAAAGAAAAACTGCACAGACAAGTCTTGGAAATCTGAGGTTCCAAATACAAATCCATCTCTGCCCAGCTTTCACTTTGGAGTCCTTTGATTTCAGTCATCAACTGTCACTGAAACATTCATGGACCTAGCAGGGATGTCCAGTACCACAACAGTCACTCAAAGACATCCACATTTTTGTCATCACTTGTTCCTTTGGTCTGTGGGACCTCAAATCCCACTTTGCATGCGCCCAGATTTTCTCCATGAGATCTCAGGTTCTTTTCCCCCCACAACCCAAAGACAAGACCTTTGGTGAGAAAAAGCCCTTCGCAAAGAACAGAACGTGACAGCTCATGTTTTAGAGTTGAAACCACATTGTAAAGATCTACTGTAACCTTGAAGACTCATGTGTGTGTCTGTACAATCAAGTTCTAAAGACAATATGCCATTGAGATGGAGATCATGACCATAATATGACAACAATACAACTTTAGTATTCTCCTATGAACTGGCAAACTAAAAATGCAAGCTTCTATGCTACTTATGAGTTAAACATGAGGCCTGTTTAACTCATCACAGTAGGCCTGTAAAATATTTGGAAATGACTGACAGAGAAAGATTGTACATTTAAACTACGGGCTGAAGGAGGAGTAGGAGCTGGAAATAGTATTACAGTTTGAAAACAAAACAAACAAAAAAAAAAATAGAAAAGCAAGAAACTCTGCTCCTGGAGTTACTCATTAATGAGATACACATTCAGCCACAAATCTTGATCAAGTAAAACAAACTAAAAATGAAACAAACAGAGAAAAGGAAAGCCAAAATAACTAATGAGGAAAAGAAATGCTAAATGCATGTATATGAGAATCTTAAGAAAGCCCAAGAGCTGATTCCGTAAATTAGAATAACAGAATGGGAGAGCTGTGTAGGACTTCAAGGAGAAAAGGGAAAAGAACGTGGAAATAGGAGATTATAAGCCCAAAACACTTTGAGCCAGTCGTGGTTAAAATTAGAATAAACCATGGGTCACTGGTTTCAATGTCAGTAATAAAAAGCTTCAAGCAGAAGTTTTATTCATCTGAGGGCTTTTTAGTTGGTTATTATAAAGTTTTGTTTTTTTATTTGCATCTATTTTAACCTGTATTTTATCATAAAAATTCTTTCTTGCTTAGTTTTAGAAGAGATTTTTAAGATATTCTACACAAAGTGGTTCATATTTATCCCATAGAATCTAAAGATTCTAAATCTAAATTCCAAGGCTGTGATTACTATAATATTTGTTTTGGTTGTTAGTCGTAGAAAATTATATATACTCATTTGATATTTGTTATAGAAAGTTGTTTTTACTCGTAGATCCTGAAATGCCTGCCCACTGATTAAGTCCTCAAAGATCTTGTTAGAATTAAATAAAACATGGAGGTGCCCTTGGAAACAGAAAAATTGTCTGTGAGAAGTTTCTTCTTTTAAATATGTTTGTGCACATACAAAATCAATGCAATAGGCCGGGAAGATGGCTTAGAGGGTAGGGTGTCTTCTATTTAAGCATGAAGGCCTGAGTTCAGAACTGACCCCCCCCCAATCCAGGACCTATGTAAAAGATAACACTGGGCATGGGGGCAGACCCCTGGACTGGGTGGGTGGAGGCCAGGCAGAACTAGGAGGGTTACTGAGGCATGTCAGCATAGCCAAAATAGTGACCTCCAGGTTCACTGAGAGATGCTATTTCAAGAAGATAAGGTGGAGAGTGATAAAGGACAGAATGACACACCATATCCTCTGGACTCCACAGTGGCATGCATGGGCATCACGGGCAAGCACTTGCACACACACATAGGTACACACATACACAAAGTGCATGCACACATAGGTACACATATACACATAATGCACGTACACATCCAGATGAATATGCTGATGGAATAATCTTTAAAATACGTTATGTAAATGTTATGTCCCCAAAAAATGACCATGAAGAAGATTAGTATACTTATATCTAAGACTATGTTCTGAACTCATCACCACTTAGAGTATAAGGCATATACAGATTACAATTTTTATGATATATTTGATACTATTTTGTCATATGGGAAACATAATTTCCTCCAAAAGAAGTATAAAATTTAAACATATCAATAATCAAGAATGAATCAAACCATAAGTTTAAATTCTTCTCTATGAAAAGACAGCACTCTGGATAACTTTATAATGTTCATCTCCTGTACTGAAATGAAATGGTAATTCCTGTCTTATAGCAACTGCTTTAGAGTATAGATTTTTGTTTAAGGCAGTTTTAAGCAGTAATATAATATTGACCCAAACTGGACAATGACCATAAAACAATATAAGCTAATGTAACTTACAAACATAGGAGCAATGCTCTTAAAATGTTAACTATAATAGAATATAAAAATCTATCACAACTAAGTAATATTTAATTTCACATATGCAGAGATGTTTAATATAAAATAAGCTAGTAATTTACCACATTAATAATAGAAGGAAAAATCCTATAATAACCAAACAAGGTGTTGTAGAATAAAACAGTGCAAATAATACTGTTTGGATGAAGGCAGAAGGGAATCTTTAAGATTTATTTGGAAATTTCTTATTAGCTCTATCTCACCACTTTCTTCAAAGTGCTTGCTTGAGCTCATTTTCTCTCCCTTAAGGACACCTCTTCTACAGTTCTCCCACTGCCCTTTATATCACCTCTCCCATTCTTATTGGACATGTTCCAGCAGCACATAAACATGATCTTCATCTTGCTCTCATTCCCTCCTCCTTCATTGCTACAGCCTCAGTGTTCTCATACTTTTAGCAATAACTACAAAGTAATTATTTGTATTCACTGGGTAGATCACTTTTTCCATTCTCTTTAAGCTCTCTCAAAGGGGTTTCATGACTTCGTTCTACTAAGAATGTGATCCTCATGGTCATAGATGAAATCCATATTATTGCATTAATTTCCTTGATGAACACAAGGACACATCTATTTTTTCCTAATAGATGATCAACAAACAAAAGAAAGGATTTCATCCAAGTTCAACTTGGTGAATTCATGAGTTTACTGGAATAGAGATGAAGAGTATGTTAAAGGCATGAGTAATTCATCAACAGTTGCCTCACCAAAAAGCCCACCCCAACATCAGTGATGAACACTCCACGACTGATGAGATTGCAATCCCATTCATCCTTCAAGCTTCTTATATGCCACATACTTTGGTATCATACAAACCACCTGCAACACTAGCAGGATGAAGTAAAGCTGGAAAAGCAAGGAAGGAATAGTGACAGAGTCTCAGGTTAAGGTGTCCTGAGCCCTTCCCCTTCTACAAGTGAGTATGAGCAGCTTCGTAATCATTAAAAAAAAGACTTCATCCCCCTGCTTACTTCTTTGGTATGACTATGGGCTTAAATATTGTCTGGTCACCATAAACTGTTGTGTTTCATGAACTATGGTCATGCCACTATAGAATAAAATGACTGCACTATAACAACACCCACTGCTTAATTTATCCAGCATCCTTGACCTGTTTAGAGGATTAGATATCATTGATGACAGTTTCCTCTTTTATACAGTCTTCATCCTGATTCTAAGGTGCTCCTGAGTTCCCCAACTGGCTGCTCTTTTGCTCTGGCTCTTGCTGTTCTTCTTTTCGACAACCTCCTGATTTTGCTGTGTCCCAGACTCAGTACTTAGTTCCTGGGATTTCATTGAGTCAAGAGAATTTTAGCCTGTTTGCCAATGATGCCAGTATCCTCAAAACCGTGTCTCCAGCTAGCTTTCTCTTACAAATGTCTAACTGGGTAACAAAATGTCATCTTAACACCTCTACTTGGATGTCTAATCAACATGTCAAATTTTCCCACATAGAAGTTGGACTCCTTATTGTTCCCAAACCCTGACACCCTTTGCAGCTGTGAGAAGACATGATTCTTCTGTCTGACAGCTCTGACCAAATGCTTCCAATTCCTTGATAGCTTTTTTCATCCTCAAACAAACAAACAAATGAATAAATGTCATGTCTAATCTAATAGAAAACCCAGAATCTAGTGGTGTCTTAGTTTACGTCTTAGTGTTTTATTACTGTGAAGAGACACCATGACCATGGCAGTTCTTACAAAAGAAAATACTTAATTGGGGCTGGCTTGTAAGAGGTTTATCCCATTGGCATCATGCCTGGAAGTATGGCAACATGTAGGCAGACATGGTGCTAGAAAGACAGCTGAGAGTTCTACACCTGAATCCTCAGGCAGCAAGAAGAGACGATAAGTCACTAGGCCTGGCTTGAGCTTCTGAAGCCTCAAAGCCCACCTCCCAGTGATACACATTTCCTCCAACAAGGCCACACCTCCAATAATGTCACTCCCTATAAGTCTATGCCGGCTGTTTTCATTCAGACCACCGTATTCCGCTCTTTGGCCCCCATAGGCTTGTAGCCATACCATCATACAAAATGCACTTAGTTCAACTTCAAAAGTCCCCATCGTCTATCACAGTCTGAGCAGTGTTTTAAAAATTCATAAATCCAAGTCTCTGATACATGACAATTTCTTAACTACAACTCCTGAAAAGTCAAAATAAAAAAGCAGATCATATACTTCCAACATACAATGGCATAGAATATAGATTACCATTCCAAAAGGGAGGAAAAGGAGCACAGTAAGGAAATACTGGACTGGAACAAGATTGAAAACCAGCTGGGCAAGCTCCAAACTCTGCATCTCCATGTCTGATGTCAAAGCACTCTTAAGATCTCCAAACTCCTTTCAGCTTTGTTGACTGTTTTCTTTCATGTGGACTGGTTTCACCCTGTTAGCAGCTTTCCTTGACAAGTATCCCACTGCTCTGGAATCTGCCATATTTGGGGGTCTCCAGAGTAAACTAGTCTTCACCTTCACATCTTCTCACAATGGCCTCTCTAGGCCTCCTAGGACACCCCTGACATATGCCTGGCTTCAGCAGCGTCCCTGACCCGTGGAGGCAGCTGCCATAACCCCTTTTTCTATCCTTGACACTGAAGCCAAAACCATGAGGCTGAAGCTTCCAAGTTCTGCTGCTTGCTGAGGGTGAAACATGGCCCCCTAATTCAATGACATCATCACCAGCCTCCTGTTTCCAATGGTTTCCTTCATTGCCTAACCTTGGTTGTCTTGGAACTACCTTTGTAGACCAGCCTGAGCTTGAACTCAGAGATCTACTTGCCTCTGTCTCCTGAGTGTCTGGGATTAAAGGCATATACCTAAGCTTTTCTTTAATTCCTTTTCACAAGTTGGAAGTTTAGCTGTGTTGGGTCTTGCCCTGAGGTTACCACACCCTTTATTCCATTTAGCTTTTCCTTAAACTTTTCCCTGGTTCTCCTTTCCTCCTCAAACTTTACATTTTGCATTTTTTCTTGCTCATCTTGCTCTTTTCATTATAGATCTGCATAAGACTGGCCACTAATAACTAAGCAACACAGTCAATGCTAGATTGATGCTAGACTGTTTTGAATTGCCATCTGTCAAAGCTGTTAATCTATAACTCTTCAAGTTAGCCTCAAAGAGATTTTTTTGGACTAGGGCAGAAAACAGCTGAGCTCTTTGCCAAAACATCACGAGAATGACCTCTAGGCCACATATTAATAATCTTTTCCTCTGAAACTTCTTGAGCCAGGCTCCCGCAGTTCAAATCACCCTCAGCACCACTGTCTTCCATGCCCCTACTAGTGTGGCCTATTAAGTCATGATTAAAGCATTCCACTGCTTTCCTAACCCAAAGTCTCAAAGTCCATATTCCTCCAAACAACAACATGCTCAGGCCTATCACAGCAATACCCTAGCCTCTGGTACCAACTTCTGTCTTAGAATTTCTTTTGCAGTGAAGAGACACTATGACCTTGGCAACTCTTATAAAGGAAAATATTTAACTGGGGCTGGCTTATAGTTCAGAGGTTTAGTCCATTGTCATCATAGTGGGAAGCATGGCAGCATGCAGGCAGACATGGCGCTGGGGACTTAGCTAAGAGTTCTATGCATGGATCCACAGGCAGCAGTAGGGGACAGAGAGCCACTAGGACTAGCTTGAGCTTCTGAAGCCTCAAAGCACAGCCTCAAGTGACATACACTACTCCAACAAGGCCACACCTACTCCATCAAGGCCACCCTTCCAATAATGCCACTCCTTATGAGTCTGTGGAAGCTATTTTCATTCAGACCTCCACAGTTTGACATGATGAAACCTTGACCAAAATCATCTTGGGGAGGAAAGGGTTTATTTCATTTTGTAGGTCACAGTCCCTCACTGAGGGACCACAAGGTGGGAGCTCAATCAGGGCAGGAACCTGAAGGCAGTAATTGGGGCAAAGATCACAAAGGCATGCTGCTTGCTGGCTTGCTCTCTCTGGATTGTTCAACTTGCTTTCTTACAGAATCCCAGCTCACTTGAGCAGGGGTGGGACATCTCACAGAGGAATGGGCCTCCAACATCAACTGCTCATCAAGAAAATGTCACAGACTTCCCTACAGGCCAATCTGACAGAGACATTTTTTCCCTCCCAGATGACTCTAACTTGTGTCAAGTTGACAAAAACTAACCAGTGTAAGGCACGTCTTTCACACCTTTGCCCTTGTTCAAATGTTTCCTTCTCCCCGGAATACTCTTCTCCAACTCTCTACAAAGCACACAAGCATCAGCTGCACCAAGGCACATGCTGAGGTTCTCATCTAAGGTCTAAGTCTGGCTTCTGTAGACTCAGTATGCTAATCCTTCTTGTGATTTTTCACATGCTGGTAGGGGTCTGGAGATTCTATCTACTTTGGCATATTGATTATTTTGAGTTGAAATCCACAGATGTGGACCGTTAATACTAGTATCAAATCCTTTGTCCCCTGTCTCCTAAACCTAACAGATTTGCTGCAAAAAGAGGTGATTCAGCCGGGTGGTGGTGGCGCACGCCTTTAATCCCAGCACTCGGGAGGCAGAGCCAGGTGGATCTCTGTGAGTTCGAGGCCAGCCTGGGCTACCAAGTGAGTTCCAGGAAAGGCGCAAAGCTACACAGAGAAACCCTGTCTCGAAAAACCAAAAAAAAAAAAAAAAAAAAAAAGAGGTGATTCCAGAGGCAACCTCCCATAGAAGAAAGAGACGACAATGTCAACCAGGATCGTAGGGGGAAAATCCAAATAAACAGACCTTGCTAAATTCCCCAAGTGTGTTAGAAATAGGTCACATCATGTGGTTCCCTGATTACACTTACACACGACTGGCCAGAAAAATTAAAAGTATATTTCTCTTATTTTGAAGCATTTACATTTTCTGACATTCCCATGTCATACAAAATGTACATTAAGGGGCTGGAGAGACGACTCAGTGGTTAAGAGCAGTGACTGCTCTTCCAGAGGACCCAGGTTCAATTCCCAGTACCCATATGGCAGTTCACAACTTTCTGTAACTCCAGTTTCAGGGGGACTTGACACCCATGGCAAAATAGCAATGCATATAAAATAAAATAAAAAACCAAAGAGGGGGGGAAACAAACCAAAATGTATGTTAAGTAAATCTGTATGCTCTCTTCTGTTTTTATGTCTTTTATTATGTTGCTTTCTGCCATGACTCTTGTAGTGTGTGAGGAAAAGGATCCTCTCTCCTCCTCTAATGCTGTAAGTAAAATTGATTTAGCTAGTTTTAGCTTGTCTTCTGTTAGGATACAGATTACACTGGGGAAGTAGTGTTTATTCTTTTCTATACTGCATATTTCAAGCACCTAACAGGGTCTATTATATGGTAGATTCCCAATAAATATGTGAGATATGAATTAGTGTTAAGCATTTTGTACCAACGTATTTTTTATTATAATGAAAGTACAAAAGCTTGGACAGGAGAAACTCATATGAAATTTATGATAGTAATTGCTAAGGCAAAGTAAGGAGAGGAGAGATTAGAAACAAATCATGCTGTTCCTATGTTTATAGACTGTCATAGTTATGTACGACTGTGTAACAAGTCATCCAAAAGCTCAGTGGCTTACAGCATGCATGCATTTTGTTTATGATAAGGTCAGTGGGCAAGCTGGGTGGTGTTTGGACTCAAGTACAGTAAAGTCTGAGGAAAAGGGTAGCCAGAACTGAAAGACATAGTCCTGCTTCTCTCTGCATGTTGCACCTCATTCTTCTTTAGAATTATCTGAATTCTTCATTTGATGACAAATAGGCTTGAAAGAAAGCAGCAGGTGAGGTCAAGTCAACAAGTACTTGATTCAAGTCTTTGCTTTGTCACACTTTTCAACATTTGTAAGTTTGAGCTAGTTCTAGTTGAGCCAAGATTTGGAATAGGGTGGTTCTCTAAGCTATCCACTACTAGAGGAAAGGATGTACACACACACACACACACACACACACACACACACACACACACAAACACACACACCGCGTGTATGTGTGTGTGTGTGGGGGGGCTGTTATTTTTAAAATCTATTATGTAGATCCTAAGAACAGTTCAAAGTGATAAAATAATAAGAAACACATTAAAGAAATAGAACGTGTATACAAAGTTGCATATAAATATATTTTTAACTATAGGACAGACAAGCATTATCACTTAGGTCTGAGGAAGAAAGTTAAATAATATAATTGGTAAAGAGTGTTAAAGAATTACTAACAACTGAAAAAAAGGGTGTGATATTTCTAACATAGCCATAGGCATGGTGAGAAACCATGACAGGCAATAGATACCTTAGCCTCTTCTCTGTTCCTATCATGATCATGAGCTGGTCAGGAAACAGGACAGGTAGCAGGTAACGGTTATATAGATATTTCCTCTGAGGTAAAACATTTCATCTTTGGGATAAATTTGTTAAGATCCAAAATAGTGACAGTGAAACATTATACTGTATCTCATTAAGATCAGGAAGTAAACAACTCGAAGGTTTCAGGAAGTTCCTGAAATTGACCAGTTCTTATAGGCCCCTCCTTCCCCATGCATATATAAGCAGGAAGGACTGCTGAGAGATATTCTCAGGCAAGCTGAGCTGTTTAGAAGTGGCCCAGACAACAGAAACTGCAGGATGAAGCAAAGATCAACCAAGATGCCTAGAATAAACAGAAACGAGATAAGTCACCCCTCGCAAAAAAAAAAAAAAAAAAAAAAAGCTGAGATCAGCTGAGCTACCTGAAAGAGGTAGCTCAGACCATCTGAGCTGCCTGAAAGAGACACCATCCCACCTGTCATACAGCCTGTAAGTTGTGCAGTGTGCTCAAAGTTTCCAACTTTCATGAGCTGTCACTCATGGACTTTGGTGATGTAGCTGGCTTTGAGTCATTTCTGCTTCTGTTAAGGAACCCCTCACCCATATTCCTGTAAGTAACACCAACACAACTCATTAGTTCACCAAGTTGAGCTTGGTGATATTGGTACTTTGATTTCTCATTGGCTCCCTATCTGGGGGAGTAGGTTCTTCTTCACATCTCCCCAGGAAAAGTGTCAAAGGACAGTGGCTAAGCTTCTTATTTTCTATTGTCATCTAAGTATTGCCAACAACTGGTTCCTTTCATATAGCAGATTTTCCTTGGCAGTGGAAATATAATTGACACTGTCAGCAGCAATGGAAAGTAAGAGGGGGGCAGCTCCAAACATTGCCTGGGGAGTTTGTTTCAGAGATCTCTTTGATTGAAGCCAGGAGTCTTGGCTTATTCCACAGAAAAGAATTTAAGATGGAATCTATACAAAGCTGAGTTGTCATTTGTTAGGAAGATATTTTAGTCTACAGCTGTACCATCTGGAGCATGCCTGCTCTCATTTGATCTCAGCAACTAAGCAGGGGCAGGCCTGGTTAGTACTTGGATGGGAGGAAGACATTTTAACATAGGTTTAAGCTTAGAGGTTAATAGAAAGGCACTCAGAGAAAGGATAAGACACCCAAACGTGAGTGTGCGCTTCTCAAGACAGTCAGCCTGAATTATTTAAGTACCTTATAATATACACATACAGGATTTTGGTGGGTTTTGACATTAGATCTTCATTGGGTTGCTAAGACACTAAAATAAGAGTATAGCTTGATTCCAGAAGATTATAGCTGACGAGGCCACACCCTAGATCACATGGTTACTGGAGAAGTTAGGATGTTTTTACTATAAACAACAGTCAAGTTCGTGAGATTCCTAGGAAATACCTGGAAAAGTAGTGAAGTCAATACTCAAGGTCTTATATTCTCAGACCTTAAGCATCCTTCATTGGTATTTTAACATCTTGTTTGAAAATATCTCTATATAAAAGGAATGTTATTTCTGTGTCATCAGCCTTCACAGCAAATTTTAATCATTACGGAATTCCTGCCTCTCATCTGCCAAGAGGCTTCATTTAGACTCTGGAATGATGGCTCCTTTCCCCTCCAGTGTCCTCTTAGTTCTACTTTTTTCTGTCCTGCTTCACTATTCCACTTTTTTTCTCCTCAAGTGATAATCAAAGGAAAATGAATTAACCTACAGTTAGCAAAGCACATGGCGACATAGGTCAGTGCAGGCACAATGAAAATAAGGCCAGGGAACCCTCAAGTTCACTATTACCCCACCTCCACCTGTGTTAGAGGGAAGCAGAACTAATTTTAACAGCCTTCAGCTTCCAGACTTTTCAAGTTACCCCAAACAAAAAATCACTCCTTTTCTTTTAAAATCTGGGGTGATAGAGATTTCATATCCTGCTTGGAGAACACATTCCTGGCATTGAACTTCTCCACCGCTGGTCTGTGTCCCTCCCCCGCCCTTCATTTGTGTTCCCGCCGTGTGCTAATTTCCTGTGAGGCTCTGACCTCTGTGGGGATGGTGAACATAGCCCTCTGATAGTATTCTGTCACAGATCAGATATAATGGGCTGCAGCCCTTCTGCACATTTCTCCACATCTCCCTTGAAAGACTTCGATTCCGAGTCGACATAATACTAGGGTCTGACCGATGGCACCAGTAGTGAGAGGAGAAAGGCCATTGTCAAGTTTCGTTGGTGATTCGCACACTTATTAGCACAGGCGGTTTTTACCTTGGAGTTTTATTTAATAGCAGTGTCATGTAGCAACCTCACTTGTTACCTACAGTCCCTTCAATGTCTGGTGTCCTCATTGTAACCTCGAGGCAGCGCGAGTCAGTGTAGCGATCACAGCGCGAGGATCCACAGAGCCCGTTTAAGTTCAAGCTCTGGAGCTTATTTGTGGCATGACCTTGGACAAGTGGCTCAAAATCTCTGCCTTGCATTCCTGATTGTAGGGATAATAAGGCCAGCTTCTCACGTCTCAATGTTGATGGGGAGGATTTGATAAAATAATGGATCTGAAAAGTCCCTTGCAAGCTTTAAACCAATGAAGTCACCCAAAACTCCAGCCTGATTCACCTGTTCCTCAGCACAAGGCAGTATCAGCAAAGCCCACTCGAAGGTCACAAACTCTTCATTCCTGACATAGGAGTTGGGTAGATTGCTAAAGTTTATCTATAAGCTTTTGTTTGGGAATTGGAGCATGTTTCTTGTTTATTTTTTCTTTATAGATAATTCTATGAACACAACCATCTTAAGGTACCTTTTACAAAGCTGTAGGATTTTACTTCGTTAGCAGTTAACACTTAGAAACTGAGCGTACCCTGTTAGATACAGGAGAGGATGTGTAGGAAGTTTCCACCAGAATGGATCCAGAGTCCAAGACTAGAGGTGAGAATAGAATTCTGTACCCTGAACAAAATGCTGTCAGGGAGACATGTTAATGTATTTAAATGATAGTTATTGTTTAAAAGGGGAAAATGACTAGAAAAAAGGAAATTCTATAAATATAGTATTTAAACCTCTGTCTTGTTTGCTCTCATCTGACTGTCCAGTTTCTTCCGTGCCCTGGCTCATCAAAATGACCTGCAGCTTCTCAAATGCATAGAGCTGCCTCTGCTTGCTGTGGCTTTGACCCTCTTGTTCCTCATCATTGGTGATGCCGTCACTGTAGCACCTGCAAAACAAGTTCCAGCTGAGTCCTCCCTTTGTATGTTTATAATCAATGTGTAATAATTGTACATATTAATAGAGTCATTTGTGATATTTCAATTAATGAATATGCACCCACCAGTCATGTTAGGGTAATTAACATTTCCCTCTTGGAATCATTTCTTTGTGTTTGGAGTCTCCATAATTCCCATTTCTAGGCCTGCATGAAGCATACAGTAGATTGTTATGAACTATGCTTACCTGCTCTACTGTGGAAGGACAGAATTTTCTCCTCTTTTATACTACTCACCTTTTCTGGACCACCTAAAACAGCAGGATGTTGGATGAATTGCCTTTGTGGTTGCAGAAGACAGGGTACAGGGAGGGACAAGGAGACAAATGCTGTGACCTTTAGTAAAGGAAGGGAAACGATCAGCAGGCAGATGGATGGGGCAAGCAAAGCGGAGGTGGGCTATCCAATCTGCTGGCCTGAGTCCAGGGCTTTGAGGACTTGGAGGAAGGGGGAAGTGATTTGCAGGCTGCCACCATGAGCAAGGAGCATCCTGTCAGAATAGAGGCAGGCGTCTGAGGGGCAGTGAGAGAGAAAAACAGCACCCATCTGAGAGAAGGAGTAGAGAAACAGTAGCTTCGTGGAGAATTGGTGGAAGCGCCTGGGAATAACTTTTAGGACATGGGTTCCTGATGCAGTCAGATTTGTGCTGATTGTTCCAGACCAATACATAGAGCTTACTAGAGAAAGGAGGATGACTAGGCTGGATTAATGGCTGAATGGATGGTTTCAGAAGCTGGTCTGGATAATGTAAGCTTCTCTGGGAAACGAGACTATCTGTAATACATAGGAGATAGGACTGTGCCGTTCACTGTCCACTATTTTGGTAACACCTCCACACCCAAGATGCACAAATTGGAATTATTCCTAAGATACACTCAAACTGGAACTTGGAACTGAGGTTCAGGATGCTCACCCATCTACTGTGTGACAACAAGACTCGAGAACCATCTGCCCCATGTCTTCTGCCATGGGGAGGAGACAGTCCTGCAGTGGAAAAGAATGCAGCATGCAGACAGAGAAGAGTGAACATGGCTGGGACATCAGATTCCTATTTTTCCATTGCCAATGCTCAGTATATGGTGTATTCATGTTTCTGTACTGCAGTAGAGCTAGCAGTAAGTTCTTCTTCTGACCTAAACAAATTCAATTTGGCTATCTTTCAATTACATCCAAAGAAGTCTCAGCACATTAGTCTAATTTATAATGAAAGAAATCATTGGCAAAATTTGCTAGTTTATTATTACCAACAAATTGCTTGTGACATGTCTCAGAATGGATTGTGGTACCGCTAATTAGTGCAGACAGTTGAGAACTATTTGTCTCATAGAGTGGGGACCCAGTCATGGCCCTGGAGTTAGAGATTATACCTTTGCTTTGATTGCCCATGTTAAGCTGTAAGCTCCCAGGTGAAAAAACAGCAAACCCATTGTCTGAATCCCTTTTGCTTGGTCTGAGTGTAATTGGTAGGTGTGTAGCTGATCACACCACTGTTTGAACTGGGTCTCGATCACTTCCTTCCTCAGTGAGCTGCTATGATTCATGTGATCTTGCAGAGGCTCTGACCTTCTGTGCCCTTTACACATCCTCAACTATGCAACTGAGCATTTCCCTGCCCCAAACTTATGGGAGGTATGCTTCCTGAGGTTACCTTACGGGAACAACACTGAGTTATTTCCGTGATTTTTATATAGTGTTTAGCATGGAATGATGCAGGCTATTGGAGTTCCATCTTTATTGTAGATTAATGAATGCTAACATCTGAGAGAGAGGGAGGACTTGTCCCTACAGAAATCACAGAGAAGAGTGAGCTGCTGCCAAGCACCATCGAGGGAGAGGCGGGAGGGAGAGGCTCTACCGGGGTCACACACGGAAACTGAAGGTTTATCTTTCCATGCTATTCTGCCCTTTGTTCTGAAGAAAAGTTAAGTCTATTCTCTCTGCTGCCTCCCTTTGCTTAATCATAACTTATATTCTCTGAACTTCTCATATTGAAAGAAAATTAAATAACAACCTGTCTTCCCCACAGGTGAAACAGAGGCTCGAATGTTAATAGTAATGTAGTATTGTGCAGTAGTGATGGTGTCATTCTGAATTTCTAAAGGTAATTCAGACTCATTCCATCTAGTTTTACTGCAAATGCATTCACATCTCTTTCATATTTCCAACCAGTTACCCAAAAGCTTTCATACCTACCCTTCCTAATAGGAAGTGGTATCTCTGCTTCTCAAGGCCCCTCCCCCCACTATATCCATCATTAGAAGAATTCACATGGTCTCAAAGGGGAATAAGGGAGGAACCTGTTCTTTCCAACAAAGGCGAAGGAAGAACAGCAATTCCCTACTGGTCCTCTGCATTCCTTCTGGCTACCTTCTGTTGTTTCTGCTGAGTGACAAGGCTTGCCTGCACTGATGAGAGCTTTTGTCAGGGTAAATATCTGCCAGCTCTGAAGTGAGGTGGTGTGATTACAAGTTTATTGCTCCACAGTTCACGGGCATATGCTCAGTCACTTTCCTTCATGCACACTACCATGCCAGATGCTGGGCCCAGGAGCTGGCCATAAAATCAGATACTGACAGACATGTTCCCATTCTTTATGGAAGCTTTCATTTGACTCAGGACCAGGTCCTCCTTGCAACCAAGCCACCATCAGGTTCATTTGTTCTCCTAACGTCGCATTTTAGCAAGCGTGCTTGTGGTTCTCGGAAGCAGGTGACAGCCACTTACCCAGTATCATGCCCTGTTTTGCTTGGGCTGTGAAAGATGTGGAATAGATGTGGACAACTGTGAAGGAAGTGGGAGGAGAAGAAGCAGGCAGAGGGAGAGGCCCCAGTATGATTCATATATATATATATATATATATATATATATATATGTATGTATATATATGAGTCATATGCATATTGTAACTATACTCATGATAATGTATTTCAGCAGCAATGAAAAACTAATGCATCTCCATCATTACAGTGGAGAGCACTAGGGGTGTGGCTATCTAGTGTCTGAGAACATCAGTTCTACTATGCTCAAATGTTGGGCACTCAGATGTGCTGTGAAGGACTTTCAGTCAATAACTCTCTGCATCTATCATTCACAGACTCACAGTAAGTTGTGCTGAGGATAAAGTAAATATTTGGCCTTCCCTAAAGGAACCGTTGAGATAAGGCTTCTCTAACTCAACACTGGCCTTTCTGACGTGAATGCCATGCTCACTACCTTTTGTCTCTATCTGCAAGTATTTCTTTCAAAGCTCTCTGTGACTTGAGGCTCAAGGTTATCATTAACCTACAGAGAGTGAGTTAGGAAGTGAGCTTTGATTAGATGGAGGGATGTGGTAGATGGACCTGGTTTTCTAGACCAAGTCCCAAGCTCTAGTTGTTTTTATTCACAGTGTGGATTTTAAACCAGCACCTGTTTCGTACGTAGTAAGAAGACACAATCATACTTACATTTTAAGAATCCCAGCACTCGGGAGGCAGAGGCAGGCGGATTTCTGCGAGTTCAAGGCCAGCCTGGGCTACAGAGTGAGTTCCAGGAAAGGCGCAAAGCTACACAGAGAAACCCTGTCTCAAAAAACCTAAAAAAAAAAAAAAAAAAAAAAGTCCATAAAACAAAACAAAACAAAATGCAGTAATCATGTAGTGCTCTACCAATCTCCTACAAGAAACATGGTGCTACCACTATAGACCTATATATGTGTGCCAGCATCATATTTCCCTTATCTTAGTTGGTTGACATCCTTCATGACTCCTCCCAGGACTCAGTCACCTAGGGAAAATGATACTTTAATGCCACAATGCAAATTCTACACCATGCCTTCTGGTTTACTGCCATCCTCTCAGGAAGACATTTGCTTCACAGTCATGGAATATACGACATTCTGTCCTGTCACAGATGGCCTATTGAAGTGGCTGAACAATGATCCAACTACTCCCAAGGAATTCTGGATCTTGACACCAGGACTTGTTATTGGACAACCTTACTTGACAAAAAGAGACTTTGCAGGTGTAATTAATTAAAATATAATGAGATCAAGGAAGATTATGGAGTATTTTGGTATTGCATAACTTTTCATGATGAGGTACGATCAGATAATTGCTCACCCCAGGTAGGGCAATGATGGCATACCAAAGCAAAATAATCATACTCAAGCCTAGCTTGGTGAACAAATGAGTTACTTACAGGAGCACAGATGAAGTGTTGCTTATAGGAGCTTAGGTGATTCAGACAGCTGCACCATTGAAAATCCCACTTCAACATAGGTGACTCACAACAGGTAACTCATTGGAGTTCCTACGCAACATTCAGGCAACACCACTGGAAAGTCTCCTCTCTTCCAGCAATCATTTGAAGTTAATACAATCTTGGATGGGGGATGGTGTCACAAGTCTTATGAGGATCATGAGGCTCCTCAGCCTTATGAGTTTCTTCTTCTAGGCAAGAATGTTTGAATTTCATGGAAAAAGCTACCCAGTGCCCCATCCACATCTCCTACTCTCAGATTCCTTTTGCACCCTCTTCCATATTTTCCCTACCTAAGCCTTGGAGGGGTTATGTAGATGTCTGATTATTTTCTTCCATTTTTGGTTGAGGATATTGGGCTGATTTAACCTAGTGACAGCAACCTAGAGACCACTTGTAAGTCTCAGCAGTAAGCAATGTCTACCACATACAAAAAAGAAGTTTCCCTCTACAAATGGGACTGGCAACATTGGTAATCCATAAGAATAAACAAATGCTTAGAAACCAAATCACATGCATTTAGCAAAACAGCATCAATAGCCTCCCTACTCAGGCCTATGACTTTCTCAGCCGCAGTTTTATGCCCTGGATTATGGTACCAGCCACAGAATTTTGCCCATGGAATAAGTATTCAATTAAGTTAGAATGCAATTGGTTTCATCTATGGCAGACACACCACTATTGCATCATGTTGATATTGTGATATTTAGAATGTATAACCTAACAGGACTTCAACAACTCTCTGCTATCAATCTTCATAACATTATAAAAGATAGCCAGTAAGAAAGACGCTTTTAACTTAGTCTCAGCTTGGATTTATCACGTTCTACAACTAAAACATGCAGTATCCTCAGCAACAGGAATTTACCTCCATTTAGTTTTGACTTGTAATAAAAAAAAATGACAATAGCTTCTGATGTATGTAAGGCCTCCCTGCCCTTCAATTTATAGAGAGATAACCCACCTCAGGCACTGGGAGTTTTATTCAACAACCCTATGTCTTTTGGTAGAGTGTCCATTTTACCTATGCAAAGTGCCTTTTGAACTTAGACTCTTTAAATGCCATTTTTTCTCATTCTTCCAGACATTTTCCCAAAACTGTAAGATACTCAAGTGCTAACGTTATGTAATTAAACCATGTTGCCAAGGGTGTGGAGGATATCTAAAGATCCACAGCCATCTTGTGATGCCACTTGGTAATAGAATTCAGCAGCTAAAGGAATATGAAGAAAAGGTTAGCCAGTCTACCATAGCAAGAAGAGATCCTATTAATTCTTTCCTCAAAAGGGCAACTGGTACATCAGCATGAATGAGAGGTACTAACTTCTTTAGTGCTGTGTAACCCATAGTCATTCTCTATGAACCATGTGTTCTCCTTATCCTGGAGCCCTTTCATGGAGCTTCTATGCACCTTACTATCCCTGAGAGGCTCAGCATTGGTTTGCGCTGCTCAGCTAGGTGTGGGAAAAAGGAGAGGAGGTCCATCTGTGCCCAGTGCTGTAGCCAGTTCTTGGTTCTGATAGGCTATTAGCTGAAGTTGAGGCTGCTGTTTTTCCATCAGCCAAACTTGGCTATTGAGAGGACCCCAGGCTGGGAAAGAAATCTTCACGATCAGCACAGTTGAATACAGAAAATAAATGTGCGGGGGTATACTTGGGGAAGATAACTGTCCAGCCACAGGCAAGCTTAATTTTCTTCCCTTATTCTGCCCTGTCTCCCACTCTTTCTCTCACCTCTCTGGCGAACTGCTATTCTGACTTTAAAGTCTTTCAGAGGCTAACGAGCACAGGATTGGCTTCTAGTCAGCTTTTCCCCTAGCACCTCCAGTTTGGTATAAATCTTGCCATGTTTTCTTTCCAGTGACTCCGGCACATCCCATTGTCTGATTTCTTTTTTTTTTTTTTTCCTTCTTCATATCTTGCATGTTTTAACACATCATGAATCCAATTTACATGCTTGTCTAAAGCATTCAGATGAATGAAAGTCTCTCCTACCTCATAAATATCATATGGGACACAGGAAAGCAGCTAAAGCTCCATTCTTATCTCAAAGTCACTGCTAAATTAACTTCTGTAACTGTCCTGTGAACATACTCCCATCAGGCCCGGTTAACCAGGAATCAAACGTGACCTCAGTGCTGCCTCTCCTTCCTCCATTGTCCTCCAGTCCCTGATGTTCATGAGTACATCAGCTGATGATAAGCGGGTGTCCCTAATGGCTAACTTGGGTCCATTCATGGGCTGTTTTCCTTTGTGTTGTCTCAGATTGTGCAGTCTTCACTTTAAGAAGGTTTGGTAGTTGTGTTCCTTAGTTTCTCCACTGCCACAGCACTCAAGTTTATCCTGGCTGTTCCCATGTCCCACAGTCTCCTGAGTCAGGCTTTAAAAGAGTTTTCACTTCTTGTTTAAAAGTCTTTGTAAGTTTAAGAAGTTCACAGGCAGAGTATTCTGCAATTATTATAGTTTCCTGAAGAAGGCCATTATTAAGAACACTGCCTGAATTCTGAATCATAGACTTTTCCTTCCTCTATATTTAAGGTTAGATCTAAGTGGAGTCTTCTATCATTCCTACCTTTTTCTTTTTTCCTGCTAAATATTCAGTTCTTCCCATGGGGTCAACATTTATACTCTCTTCCATTTATCTCCCACCAGGTATAAGAGTGCCATCTCATCACACACACACACACACACACACACACACACACACACACACACACACACACACACGAACCATCTTTTTTTTAAGCATCAGGTGCTAGTGTGGAGAATAGAATCTGTGTGCCCTTTCTCCTTATAATTCTTCCCTATTGTGGGCAAGTTAATTATGGAAAAAGAGAAGGGCCTCAGTAGAATATCTTATCATCTACACCAAAGTATATACAATTGTTGTTGAAACCAGCTTATGATCTCATCCCATCCATGGTATTTTCAGGGCTTGAAATGTATTCTTTAGTTCATCTGCCTTGGCAGCATCTCTTTACTTATGAAGCAAATCATATCCACAGAGGAGGCACAATACCCAATACTGAGTAGAAGAAGGCCACCCTGGGATTTCCCCTAAGTAATCTCCACCCTTAGATGTCTCAGTCTTTGTTGTATATCTTATCAGCCTCAGCCGGTCTATACAACTGCCTTTATAGTAAGGAGGAACACCATTCTGTACCACATGGATAAAGGTACTATAATGAGACTGTCCTCACAGACATGCCTAACTCAGATGACGTAGCTTCAGTTTAATGTCTTAACCCTGGCCACAGTGGCCATGCCACTGCCACCCAAGTCATTTTGGCTTCTCCTTCATTCACCAATTATGTTGCATCACTTTTCTTGGGAAAACATAAAAGAATTATTTATCTCAGAAAGGACAAAGGCAATCGCCAAGAAAAATTATTCTGCTCAAGTCCAGTTTGGTAATCCAATATATTTGTTGGAGTTATTTACAGGCCCATGGGTGATAACTGCGAGAGGTACACCACTGAAGTCTCCATTGGAGATGACAAGAGGCTCCACCACAGAGCCAGCACTTATTTACTGTTTATCTAACTTTTGAGGAGAGGGGTCAGGAGTATTGCTGGGGGATGTTCTGTATGTTAAATGTGTTGCTCTGCTTGGTTAATAAATAAAACACTGATTGGCCAGTAGCCAGGCAGGAAGTATAGGCGGGACAATCAGAGAAGAGAATTCTGGGAAGTGGAAGGCTGAGGCAGAGAGATGCTGCCAGCCACTGCCATGACAAGCACCATGTAAAAGATACCGGTAAGCCAAAAGCCATGTGGCAACTTATAGATTAATAGAAATGGGTTAATTTAAGACATAAGAACAGTTAGCAAGAAGCCTGCCACGGCCATACAGTTTATAAACAATATAAGTCTCTATGTGTTTACTTGGTTGGGTCTGAGTGGCTGTGGGACTGGCGGGTGAAAGAGATTTGTCCTGACTGTGGGCTAGGCAGGAAAACTCTAGCTATAGAGTGTTGTAAATTTTATGAACTTTATGATCATTTCTCCTCCCTCCAGGAGGGAATGTTCCAATCTCCAGAACTGCAAAAGCTTTTCTGGGAACAGTGTAACCCCAAATTCCCTGTAAGAGGGACTATGAAGGTCAAAGTCATAGAAGAGGATGTGACAAAGGAAAAGGAGAGAAACAGAGAGCTGGAGAGGCTTCTTTGTTGACTTGCAGAGGGCAGATGGGGCTACATGCAAAGGTACCCAGAAGCGTCAAGAGCTGGAGCTGCGTAATGGTTGATCTTGATTACTAACTTGAGGAGATCTGAAATGACCCAGAAGACACATCTCTGGGTGTGTTCTCAAGTGTTTCTAGTGAGGGTTAATGGAGATGAGAAGATTCACCTGGGGGATGGGCAGCACCATTCCGTGGACTTAATAAAAAAGAGAAAGTTAGCAGAGCCCCCACATTCATTTCTCTCTGATTCTTGATTGTCGACTGTCTTGTGCTTTTGCCAACATGTTTTCCATGCCACACAGGATTGTGTCACCTCAAACTGTGAGCCAAAGTAGCCAACACTTCATTGTTGGGTATTCCGTTACAACAAAATAAATAAGTAAATAAACTCACAACAGCAAAGCAGAGTTTTCTCTCCAGAGTCCTCAAAGGAACCCAACTACACTCTCAGTAATATGTGATGCAGGGAAATGGACTTGGGATTTCTTCCAGAATTGTGGATAAAACATGTGTATTGTGTTAAGTCATTATATAGAGCTACCTTGTTACAGCACTAACAGAAAACTAATATGCCTACCTACTCAAAACAGCGTTCACACTTAGTCTGCAGGCTTTCTAGGCATGTCCATTTGACAGATAAGTGAAGTTCCTTGAGTTGATTTCTGTGGCATTTACTCTAGAATATTCTCTAAAAGGTCTGACTGCTGGTTTCTGGAATGTTGTGCTCTTGTTTGATCCACTTTTACTGAGACTGCTGTCTGCTCAGGACTAGCAGAAGATGGCTTCCTAGGCAGACTTACTTGTTCTCAGATGCCTTATGAGAACAATGGACCCTGAGTCCGTGCTTAGAACGTCCTGCCTGAAAAGCAAGACTAGCTGCTGACCTCACACAGCCTCCTTCTGTGAGCTAGCCTGGGAGCCCTGAGACATCTGCTAGCAACCTTTCCCCTGGAGCTAGAGCTGGCTACTGTGTTTTAGAGTTGAGCTTGTGCTGACCTTCTGTCGCTTCCATTGCCGCCCTTCTCAGTATCTGCTCCAGAATCATCTCCACCCATTAACAGTAAACACTGGGGGCCCAGTGTGACCTCTCAGAGAGTCATTTCAGGGCAAGGATGCACTAACATCAACAAGTTTCCAGAACCTCCCTGTGTGCCTTTCTACTCCACATCCTGTCGTGGCTTTTCTACTATCCATCAATACTGAGCAGGAGAAGCTTTTGTTAGCTCATGTTTCTTGATAAAGGAAACTGGCATAGAAGGTCCTGTGGCTTTCACACATCAGCTCATCATTAACAGTTCTTAACCCCTTGGCAACAGAGACTGAGACATTAGCATTTTTGAGGTCACGCATTGATGACCTTTTCTGTAGAGTCTTGTAGCCTTTTGAAGCTATCATCCCCTTTTGCCTCAGGGACACACTACACTTGTAATAGATAAACAGCTTGGGAGAGTCAGCTGAAGATTGTTCTTAGGAATGGTTACAGGCCTTAACAAAATCTCTAGTGGCCAGTGTTCTTGGAGAGGTATTTAAGTGTCACAGTCCACTACATGCCCTGTGCTGAAGTTTCCATGCAGTGTAGACACAGCCTGTTGGTGTCTTAGTCTGTCATATAAAGTCATGTGTAATTTTAGAGATTGGGTGTCCACAGATACTGACATGGAGATTGTCTTCCTGTGCCCTTTCTGATCTGATGCTTTCCAGACATTTAAAACATTTTACCACCTTGGAGAGTTCATTTAAAACAATTGTATAGGTCTTGCTCTCTGTCTGATGTGGCTGGTTTCTAACAGGGTGTCCCTCTCAGGCACTAATTCCAACAGCAATCTAGTTCCAACAACTTGTCTCTCCTTCTGGCGTGATATGCTGAGGCCCAGCAGGAGAAGGTAAATATAAGAGAAAACACTGGTCAGTTTGCCAAAGGAACTGAAATGTGTTTCTGGCTCTGCTTTAAAAGTAGCAATGATGCAAATCAGGGCTGCTATTACATCTCCTGAATCTTGAATCCAGTCACCAATGACCATAGGGCCTTGTGAATTTTATGGAAAGAACATTGCTGGTCTCGGCTCCTAACTGAGTGACTTCATGTAGCTCCCTGACCACAGACTCCTGGGCTGCTTGCTTGTGCCTTTCTGTTCATATATCAACACAGACCAGTGCTGTGGGATGTTCTGTATGGGAAATGTGTTGCTCTGATTGGTTAGTAAATAAAACACTGATTGGCCAGTAGTCAGGCAGGAGGAAGTATAGGTGGGACAAGGAGGAGAAGAATTCTGGGAAGTGGAAGGCTGAGTCAGAGACACTGCCAGCCGCCACCAGGACAAGCAGCATGTGAAGATGCCGGTAAGCCACAAGCCATGTGACAAGGTATAGATTTATAGAAATGGGTTAATTTAAGATATAAGAACAGTTAGCAAGAAGCCTGCCACGGCCATACAGTTTGTAACCAATATAAGTCTCTGTGTTTACTTGGTTGGGTCTGAGCGGCTGTGGAACTGGCAGGTGACAGAAATTTGTCCTGACTGTGGGCAAGGCAGGAAAACTCTAGCTACAGACCATGGCTTCCCATGCCCTTCTGATGTTGATTTCTTGATGATGTTGGTGATCAATGTTCTAAGGCGAGGCATTGTGCCATCTTTGCTGAAGTTTGTCCTCTGTGACAAGACTGGAATTCTGACCAAAGTTTCTTTAAGAAAGATTAAGTGGCCCTAACAGACCTGAGGAAATAATGAACAAAACCTCATGTGTTTGGGGTATAAAACAAGTACTCTTTCCTGGGGCATGCTGACCATGTGGGAATGATGAGGTATAGGATTTGAGTCAGCAGCTGTGGACAGTAGAATCTGCCTACTGCAATGCCATCTGCAAAGTGGGGTTCTAGAAGCACTGGCATGATGCTTTCAGGCTTAAGGGATGAGAGCAAAGGTTTCAAGAAAGACAGACTGTCATCTTAGAAGTCCATTGTGCCTGAACTCTCATCTGATGAGTATATAGGAAGATGATGCCACTCCCCATGCCTGATTCCAATCCTTGATGTTGAGAACCATTCCATATCTGCTCAGACTGTGTTCTGCTCATATTTGAACCTATTGATGTTAGGCATTTGAGCTGCATCTGCCCTTAGACACAGTTACTACATGGGCACTTGGGTAGCTTGGAGCACAGGCCTTCGTGCAGATATGAGGCCATAGGCCTGGGATCTTGACTCCCATTCCTTCAACTCTCCATTTGGCTGGAAGCTTCACTTACTATAGGAATTAATCTTGATGGTGTTCCTGAGGACTTTATAATTAGTGGAGCATTGCTGAGTAGGCTGTATCCAAAGAGACCACAGCACAGATAATGACACTGACTTGACCTCTAAGGCAATGACAATTGAGTGGTTGCTCATAGCTTGTTTAGTACATATATGACTTGCTGATACCAGGGCACACTTGGTTTCTAAGAGCCAGGCACGTGGTGAACATCTAAAAGGAAGCTTCAATCAAACTGTCTCCCCTTCAAATCACAATGCTGGATGCCTAGTGAGAGGGGCTAGGATGTTCCCAGAACCATTCTGAATTATCCTATCTAAGCTAGGCTCTTGTCCCCTCTCCTCATCCCGTATAGTTCTACACAACTTGATTTGAGCTTTTTCTATCATGGTGTCTGTGGAAGTTTGAATGTGTTTGGCCCCCATAAGCTCATAGGGAGTGGCACTATTAGGAGGTATGGCTTTGTTGGAGGAAGTGTGTCACTGTCGGGGTGGGCCTTGACTTCTCCTTTGCTCAAGTTTTGCACAGTGTAACACTCAGTTCATTTCCTGTTGCCTTTGCATCAAGATGTAGAATTCTCATCACCTTCTCCAACACCATGTCTACCTCCATGCCACCTTGTCCAGCCATGATGAGACTGGACTAAACCTCTGAACTTTAAGCCACCCCAATTAAATATTTTCCTTATAAGAGTTGCTGTGGTCATGGTGTTTAGTCACAGTAATAGAAACCCCA